>NC_090655.1:133296084-133911835 GCF_040937935.1 Hyperolius riggenbachi | reverse complement strand
ACACACCCTTAAAGGGATACTGTTAGGGGGGGGATCAGTTGAACTTACCCAGGGCTTCTAATGGTCCCCCACAGACATCCTGTCCCCGCGCAGCCACTCACCGATGCTCCAGCCCCGCCTCTGGTTCACTTCTGGAATTTCAGACTTCAAAGTCTGAAAACCACTGTGCCTGTGTTGCAGTGTCCTCGCTTCCGCTGATCACCAGGAGCATACTGCGCAGGCGCAGACCATACTGGGCCTGCGCAGTACGCTTCTGGTGACATCAGCGGGAGCAAGGACACGGTAACACAGGCGCAGTGTTTTTCAGACTTTGAAGTCTGAAATTCCAGAAGTGAACCGGAGGCGGGGCCAGAGCATCGGTGAGTGGCTGCGCGGGCACAGGATGTCTAATGGTTATTAGAAGCCCCGGGTAAGTTCAACTAATTTTCCCCTGACCCCCTACAGTATCCCTTTAAAGAGGAACTTCAGCTTAAACAACATACTGTCGTTAAAGGGAACCTTAACTGAACAGGGGGTAAAGAGTTTCACTTACCTGGGGCTATTACCAGCCCCCTGCAGCAGTCCTGTGCCCTCGGAGCCGCTCTAGAATCCGCCGGTCCCCCGCTGTAACTTAGTTTTGTTTTTGACGGCTCAGTCGGCCGGCCACCATGCGTATTATTGGATGCATTCCCTACTGCAATTAGCGCGGTTGCGGATCACAACGCGTATTTTTGTACGCGTTGCGGTCCCCATCAGCACTAATTGCAGTAGGGAATGCGTCCAATAATACGCATGGCGCCCGGCCGACTGGTGAGTCCTCAAACACGAAACTAAGTGACAGCGGGGGACCGGAGGATTCTAGAGCGGCTCCGAGGGCACAGGACTGCTGCAGGGGGCTGGTAATAGCCCCAGGTAAGTAAAACTCTTTACCCCCCGTTCAGTTAAGGTTCCCTTTAAGGTACATCCCGATGCGATCGTGCGCACCCGAGAGGGGACGACAGCTGACATCGCATATGGCTCCTGGTCGCCAGGGGATCATAGTGATCCCTGTTACTGATGCAGCGGTAGGGGTGGGAAGAAGAGGATCCACTCACCTTCCTGCTGTTGCCCCAGCAAATCGGCGCTCCACTCCGCTCTGGCCGGCATCCCCGCTTGCTCTGACGTAAGTGCTGGATGCCGGCTTGATGTCCCAGAGTCGGGACCCACCACAGAAATGAACACTACGGCACTTTTTGAACTAAACACCTTGGCCAGCACCGCCAGATGCAAGCAATTGGGGTCCTGAGGAGCATCAGTCATCACCAAAGGTTTCTATCATGAAGAACTGGGTCATCACTGCTGAACCTTTGCCTCCCTCTGAACCCCCCTTCAATGTCTCCCTAGGGTTAAAATAAGGTGCAAAGTGCAACTGGTGGTGGCGTAGTATGGCAGCCTCAGCTTTTGCCTTTCAGACACTCCCCCCAATCCTTCCAGAACCTATATCAGCCATAAACAATTCCGGGTACAACCCTGTCTGTACTTGGTGAAATAAATGACAAATCATAAATACCCCAAAACCATAAAAAATTCCCACTGCTTTATGATTCAGTTACTTATACTTAGTTACACAGAACACGCCCTGGAACACTGCACTCCACTTACTCTGAGGCACTGTTCTGTAGCGGCTTCTAAACTTCTTAGACACAGATACAGCCACACAAGCACACTTCAGCAGCCTGCAATGCTTGGCAACGTAATATGTGGACGTCATGCACGGAGCATGGAACAACTTCCCATAAGTAAAGAGGCTTGTTGGCAAATATTTAACAGGGTTTTTTCGTTTCTTTAAGGGCACTCGACGAGTTGTGTATGAAGAGGAAGAACACAGCTACAAGAGGGTACCTGACAATCAAGTTTCTCAGTGATAAGCATGTACTGTTTTTTGTCAACCTTGCTTGTATTAGAAATACCTTTTGGTCAAAACTTTCTCTACCCTTACACCTCGTTCACATTAGGTGCGCTGAGAAACGTGTAAGCGCATGATAGTATTAAAAAAAAAAAAAAAAAAAAAAAAAAACACATGCACTTGTGCGCGCTTTAGACCTAATAAGTTGCCAAGAATTAATCATCTCAATCAGTAGCTGATACCCAATTTCCCATGAAAACTCTTTTCCTTTCCTCAAACATATAACGGGGGTCTGCATCGCTAATATTGTGGTGAAACCCCTCCACAGTGTGATGTCAGGACCATGGACCTCAGTTTCTGGGCTATGAACCTCATTGCATTGTGGAAAATAGCTGTTTACAACTGGCCAAAAAAAAAAAATAATAATCACGCAGCATCTCCTTCCACTGACATTACATGCCAGCAGTAAAAAGGTCACCATGCGATAAATGTTGCATTGTAAATCAGGGAGAGGAAAGATTATACAATAGGCAAACACTGACTAAATCATTTATACATAATGATTGTACAAATGAAGCACTTTTTTAGTACCGTCTTTTCCACCGTATAAGACGCACTTTTTCTCCCCCAAAAATGGGGAGAAAAAGTCCCTGCGTCTTATACGGCAAAGGCAGGGAATCCCCGACTTACGAACGCCCCGCCGATAGGAACCGCGACCCGCCGCCACGTCGGGGATTCCCTGCACTGCCCCTTATGTGCTGCTCTGTCCTGCGTGTCCATGGCTCCCCCGTGTGGTCCACGTTCTGCCAACAAACTGTTGCGTATGACGGCAAACACCGCTGGTTGTGCATACGTTCCCCGTGTGGTCCGCAACTGTCCGCTTGTGCCCCCACTTGAGTCGACGCTTTCCCCCCGGTGTAAATGGCTAGACCGTGCTCATCTCACCCAAGTCCGTGCCTTCTGCGGGGATCGAAGACCTGTCTTCACTTTTGCACTTCCACTTTAGTAATTGCTTCTGCTGCGTCATCAGCAGAAGCCTTCACTAGGGGGAGTCGCATGTGTGAAGACAGGTCTCCAATCCCCGCAGAAGGCACTGACTTGGGTAGATGAGCACGGTCTAGCCATTTACACCGGGGGAAGCGTCAACTCAAGCGGGGCACAAGCGGACAGTTGCAGACCACACGGGGGGACATAGGCACAAGCGGCGGCGGGTGTTTGCGGTCATACACAACGGCAGTTGTGGCCCACCCAGGGAGAACAGGGGACACTTGGAAACATACTGAGGACAGCAGGGGACAACAGGACATACTTAGGACAACAGAACACACGGAACAGTAGGGTATGTACCAAAGGCACACATACAGGGGACAGCAGACACACATTAGGGACATACTGGGGACAGTAGTACACACACTGGGGACAGAAGGGGACACAGGAGGACACCAATTAAGGGAGAACATCTACAAGACGCTCCTGGTTTAGTACATCTTTTTTTCCCTTGTTTTTTTGCCCCCTAAACCAGGTGCGTCTTATATTCCGGAGCGTCTTATACGGCGCGAAATACGGTACATCATTTTCCACCTGAGCTCCTCTAACACAAACATTTAAAATTTAGGTGCTCTTTAAAAAGCTACAAACTACAAACTACAAATTTGCCACATCTATAAACACCATGCACTCAGCTCCTACACTGAAAAAAGACTTCTCTTTACAAGCTTCGTAAAGCAGTATTGTCACCATCAAAATCAAATTTCAACAGCAACTGGTCTGAGTGTATTAAGTGATAAAGATGCTAATCCTGCTGTTATGGTTTGGAGTTATCACATACTTTAGGTTAGGAGCACTGGCTCTAGTGCCAAACAGTTGAATGCTGGAGTTCTTTTTATATATAAAATATTCCTCTTCCATTTATTTCCCTGCCTAGCTGCTTATCAGAAATCAGAAATCCCCTCTGATCACTTGTGTTACAAGCAAGGCTGAGGTGACTCAGCAATTTGAGGATAAGATAGCGCAGTACCTAGATACACCTCAGTGGGAGTGTCTCAAGACTCTGGAGGAGGGCAGCTAATGAATACACAGTGAGCAAGAGAAGGGGGGGTGGGGGGGGGGGGGGGACAAGAGTCAGGGAGGATATAATGTCAGCATTAGCTTGGCAAGATGGCCACTGCCTAGAATAGGATTTTCTGCTTTTCCTTTATAAAATCACAGGAATCATTACGTGGATAGCACAATACATCTGTTATGTAAGTAGAAGTAGTATTTATCTACACACATACATACATACATTGTGTTTTTTACTTCTAGATTAGCATGGGTGTCGCTTGTTCTTTAAAAGCAAATCTGAGTTTCAAATAAAAAAAAGGGTGATCCTTCCTCAAGATTTTATACACATCAAAATTTTGAATGCCCAACCATTGCCCTATTTTACCAATCCCATGTAGTAGGAGGACTCAACTACACAACCTGGTCACAGTCCGTTAGCCCTCACACACATGGAACTGGTAGAATTTCTCAATTGGATGTGTGTATGCACCCTCAGCAGTGGAAAGTCTTTAGATGCTCCAGAGGCTTCACATATCAAGCTTTGGCTTAGGTACACTTCAAAGGCCCAAATATTTTGGTAATACAGGTGTAATACAATTCATTACAGTAACAATCAGTGCTTTGACCACCTGCTGCTATTATTCTAACATGAAAATCGGCTGGTCTTTTTATGGTGACAACCTGTACAATACATACACATATGTAAGCTGATCACCACTTACATATGGTAGTCAGCTGAAGACCATAGTTGCAAATAAGGCCCTAATGGTAATAAAATACAGTTAAAAAAAAAACTACTTACAGTTTCTTCTACAATTAAAGTGATGACGATTGGAAAGTTACTGCTGGATCAACTGCTTGCATTCAGTAACCAAAGCGGGGTTTGGAAGGAACTCGCAGGCCTTCTGCATGACTGACATCATTTCACTCTATAAAACAATGGAGAGGGAAGTAAACTATAATATATAACCGCACATTCATAGCAAGGCTATATAATTATATACTATGTGCTACAAAAGGATGTGCGACAGGGGTGAAATGACAAACATCTACAGTAGATGAAGAATACACAGCAAAATCCAGAGGATCTGCCACAGGCAGGGATTGCCCGATACATGTGCTTGCCAATTGCTTGAGCAAACAGCCAAAAACCGCACAATCCTCCCCTGATGCAGCAGAAACTGCTTACCCATCCTCCAGGTGCTGTCTACAACAGTTCCTGTAGCTCCCAGCAGCTTTCATACGTCCTCTGTGTATGGACAATGGAAAGCTGATGGGAGCTAGAGAATACATAGAAGACTTCACCCGGAGGATCTGTAAGCCATTTCGGCTGAACGGGAGGAGGTGGAATTTCTCGACTGACGAAGCTAGAGAATCTCCATTTTCATGCTAAAATCAATCCGTAATCAACCTGAGATGTATCAACAGTCAACAAATATCTCACCTATCAGAGAAAGATCTTCTCTTGTTCAATTTGCCAAAAAATTGCTAGATTTATGGGTACCTATACAGCATTACCACTGCTGCTCCCCCCCAACGGGAAGGAGACTAAACTGATAACATACCTGTGTTGCATTGTCTTTTACAAATGTTGACACTGCAGTCACCACCTCCTTGCAAACATCACATGAAAGAGATTTCTGCAATACAAAGCACAAACACATTTCTTTATGCGATTGATCAAAAGCCACAGTGCTATAATAACCAGCTAAGATGGAAATAGGAAAAAAAAAAACAATACAAAAAAACCCCAACCACAACACTCATTTAAAAATCTTGAGCATCTTAAAGGGAACCAGAGATGAACGATTCACACAAAATAAACATATCAGTTGATAGCTTGTAAAGAATAAATGCTCTACCTGATAATTTCGCCACTCTGGTGTGCCTTTTTGAGTGTTTTTTTTATCCATTATAGCTCCAGGAAATATCCAATATGGCCACCGGCTCATACCTGTTCTGCTTCCGGGTTATAAATTCTGGATGTGCTCTCTAGCCTCTATGAGACTATAGACAAGCAGGGCTGCTGCTGCAGGCTTTCATCTGTGCGCTTTCATTCTGGTATGCTGTGTGTGGCTGCCTGTAGGAAGTGTCTCTCATAGAAATGAAACTGCATACAGTAGATAATGACTGGCACAGTGCACACAAATACACTTGTCTGTTTCAGAGCTTCTTTCTCGGCAGCAGCAGCCCCTCCCATGTCAACAGCTCTGAGTAGGGGGCCAGGAGGGGGCAGGCTTGGGCTTGAAAAGACTCCACAGAAGAGTGACTCAGCTATAATGATTCCAGGTCAAACCTAGACTGAATCAGTCGGTGGATTCTTATCACAGTTGATAACAGATAGATTAGACTGAGAAGAATAAAACTAAAAGCAGGGTAGGTGTTTACTGTCATGTTCCCACTGATAAATGTAATAAAATACATGAGGGTGCTTCGTCTCTGGTTCTCTTTAAATAATGAAGTGAGAGAAACATGGAGGCTTCCATATTTAGTTCCTTTTAAAGAATCACATTGCCTGGGTGTCCTACTGATGCTCTACTTTTAGTCATAGGCTCTCAACATTATGATTACAATTTTGAAACAAAAATAAATAAAAATTAGCTGCTTGCTTGTTTCTGATGTGTAATTCAGACACTGCTGAGGCATGAAAG
This sequence comes from Hyperolius riggenbachi, assembly GCF_040937935.1. Classification (NCBI taxonomy): domain Eukaryota; kingdom Metazoa; phylum Chordata; class Amphibia; order Anura; family Hyperoliidae; genus Hyperolius; species Hyperolius riggenbachi. Next base: position 133,905,277 of record NC_090655.1, on the reverse strand, counting down.
ATCAACAGGATGCCAGACAACTAGGAATAATATAATATAGAGCGAGAAAGACAGAGACTCTCCTGTACAGCTGTGTCTTACAAACTGCTACGATTGCTCAATCTCAGGGTTAACTCAACTGCTGGTGTCTAATTAATTTGACAGGTGAAGCTTCTCCCCTCCAGTTCCACTCACAGACAGGGTGCGAGCGAGCCCCAGGTAAGTATAATTGCTTTACTTTAATCTCAGGTACACTATTTAAAAGGGGGCCATCTTTCATATAGGCAGCTGAAGGCAGTGAATTCACCACCTGTCTAGCGCCACTTGAGCAATTGTTAGCACTCAGTACCAGCAGTGGACAGAGCCCTAAACTGCCTGACAAACTTCCAGTTCAGCCTCCCACCTGAAAGAGGCCCAAGATGGAGCCTTACATATCTTTCAGTGGAAGCATTCTTTAAAAGACGTAACTACAAATGCTAAGCAAAAATAAAAAGCGCCTCAAAGGGATTAGAAGAGCTGAGAATAAGCCTAGGTGCCAGTTTACATTCATGTGTCATGCTTCCACATTAATTTGACACAATGTGTAGAGGTTTCCAGGGTAGGATCCACTACCATCTCATGCAGAGGCATGTCATTCTTTGATGACTGGCAAAAGAGGCGGTCAATGAGATAAACAATTTTAAGCTGATACAAATTGTTATTTTATGCAGTTTGAAACTTTACAAATAAAATATCAACTCAATGACCAGCATCTCGTGCAATCTCTCTAAATGGCAGTGCAGTCTTCTGTCTAAAAGTGTGCATTGTAAATGTGTGAAAGGATCCATGCAAAATTACTGGGCAAGGCATGGGCCTGCCCTGAGCCAAGCCTCAATGGAAAATAAGGCTCCACACTATAACTTTTGTAAAATCATAACACTGGACAACATTTCATGATGTACAACGAAAATACAAAAATTGTGTGTGGGAAGATAGGCACTAGTATCAAGGTCACAACTGGCCTATGGATGGGTAGTTGGGTAGCGGAAAAGGTAAAAACTATAAGATACCATGACTGGGCAAGGTGATCTACTGATTCAAAGTCTGCATATATGTATGCAGGTTCTACCTATTCTACAAACCTAGCCAATATACTGTATGTGTTTTTTTTTTATTTTTTTGTCTTTTTTTAATGAACAGAATAACTCACCACTACTGGTTTGTTCCAGACTGTTTGCTGGCAGTGAGTAACTGCCCCACACTGATCAGCAGTTTGAACATTTACACACCACACACTCGGGCCTTTGGCACACTGCTCTGTACCCAACAAGGGAGTTGCTGTAACTAGAAGAGAAAACAAAAATGAATTAGCATAAAACTAACACAGCACCTCCATTTCTTACTAAACAGTTTATCACTACACAATTAACTTCATCATTGACAAATATCAGTAAGCATCTTTCCTTTTCCTATTTGATAAACAAGATTCTGCAACAGTATTGCAGATTATAATGAATCTTTGTAGCTAACTAGCATACCATCATTTGCTTCTAGGGCCCCTACTGATAGTTATGTCAACCTTTGCACCAGGTCTTGTGATGTGGTCATAAATATAGAAGTAATGCTGAAAGGCTGCACAGAAAACACCATCCTGAAAAATTACAAACTATTTTAGGATAGCTGCAGCAGAAAAATGTAAGACAGGACCCCTATAATCATATCCCCCGCCCAGATGTGGAACAGAGGCCGTCTGTTCAAGTCCGCTCTTGCAAAAAATAAATTAGGTTTTTTTTTTATTTAAAAATCCATTCTAGTGAAAAATCACCAGTCCATCTCAATAGCTTACAAGATAGGTTTACAAAAAACACTGTATATACAAATGTTTAAGCCTGTAATTAGTACAGACCACCAACGTACAAGATTCCCTCTTCCTGTAGGTGTAATCAGTAAGGGCCGATTTCCACGTAACCAGTACTTGTAGGGATGCGAGCGTGCATCTGCATCACCAAGCCATGCCAAGCACAGCTATAGGATTCAGATGCATGCAGCACGCCGTCCATATTTGCTACAGCATGTGCCCTGGATGGTTAGGCATTGGCCACATAGGCAACAATTCTCTATGTGACTCGCCTGCAGGGTAATGCTGCAGATCAGACCAAATTTGGCACTAGTGGAAACAGAGCCAAACACAAAGCAGGAGGTCTTGATGGTCAGTTTTCACACATGTACCAATTAAATCACTAGCAAAAGAATGGTCATTCCCAAGCTGATAGATTGTGGAGCCTCACACACACGTACAGACTGTCAACTGGCAGGGATAAGGCTTAGGGCTGGTTCAGACGGACGCTTGCGGAGCGTTTGGAACGTCGCGCTAAACGCTTCCATTTAAGTGAATGGGAGCATTTACACCGAGCTTTTGCGCGCATTTACACGATTGTGGCGTTCGGGTCCCGATTTTCGATAGAGGTCAAGCTGCCCCCGGAAGAAACATGTAGCTTCCAGGGGGCAGCCAACCGCGACGGCTAATGTCCCCCTAGGGGAAGAAAAGACGCGACCACATCGGAACACGACGCAAAGGCTACTGAAAGCCTGACCGTGCAGCCGCCGCAACACCCCCAAACGTGACGCCACACAGACGTCCGTCTGAACTAGCCCTCAGATACCTCAATCAAGTTTATTCTAGCATGCGTATAGGTGCGTACACCTGCACTACCGCCGGCAACGACAGGTCCGCCGGACCCTCGCACTGGGCAGATGTTTAGCCAACAGTAGCATGTGCTTACGCGTTGTCGACGGACTGATAAGGCTTTTTCTGAACGATCCACTCAGCGCGTACAAACGCATTACTGTCGGCTGAACATCCGCCCAGCGGGAGAGTCTGAAGGACTGAGATCACAATGGGTGAGGTGTGCAATTGTGTGCTATGAAACAAAGTAAAGACAAACAATCTCAAACATTCCAATGGCTGCACTAAACTAGCGCAGGCCCCTTCATTTTTTCTGTAATGCTGGGAACACACGATACTTTTTTTGCAGTCTATCCACGCGATTGATTCTCTGCTCGATTCTCTTATCTTCCGCTAGTTTTTCTTATTTTTTCCCATTCACTTCTATGAGAAATCGAGCAGAAAACAAATTGAGCAGAGAATCCGACATGACGGAATTTATCTATCACAGGCATCTATCGGAGCAATTCTTCCACAAAAACGAAACTTGTGTTCCCAGCATTATACACATACACCATACAATGTCTGTAAGATTTTCTGTTAGATTTACCTGCCAGATAGATAATTTCCAACAAGTTGGAAATTATCTAACCAACTATCTGCCTAGCAATTAATATTCTTCTACTCCGCAGAAGATAACCAAAAGACAATGCACCAGAGATAATGGTCTCTACCAGTACTCTACAGAAAATAATCTAATTACAGAGAATCTTACAGAAAATACACTAAGCGGATTGTTCAGAAACAGCCTCATCAGTCTGCCTGACAGACTGGACACACACTGTCGCTGGAACGCCCGTCCAGCGGGAGGGTCTGACGGGCCCGTCGTTCCTGAAAGTAGAGTGTGTGTGTGTGTGTGTGTGTACGAGCCTTAACAGAAAATTGTATGGTGTGTACTAGGCATTATGCTGGGATTACACTATACGTTTGTGAGGCTCCATTATCCCGCCCGATTCTCTTATCTTCCATTCGTTTTTCTTATCTTTTCCCATTGTTCCCCATGCAAAAATCGAGCGCGGAATCGATCGGGGGCGAGATCAGACATGTCGGAAATTATCGAGCCATCTAAATGGCTCAAAATCTAACCATGTATTCCCAGCATTAGAGACAGCGCACCACATGTCCGCATTCAAAAACAACAAAGTTGTTAAAAAGACTACACACTTTCCAACCTGCATGATAGTTGGGCAGGTTGATCCACCGGTTGGACCTGGCAAACATGTAATCAGTTGGTCATCTGGTTGTTTGCCAGCCGTACACACACCCAACTTATCTTCCAACAGACCAAGTTTAGAAGATAGTAGGCCAGATTGTAATGGCATGTGTTCAAGCCTTAAGTGGCAGACAATTTACATTTAAGTTAAGATCAAGTTGTAATTTGCATCTCATTGGTCAAATCTAATTTAGCGCAATGTATGCTCACTAAATCCACCACTCCCCACAGTTTGCCAAGATCATAATTTATCAATATATACACATGTTCACTGTATAGCAACGCAGCAGTACAACTACCAAGATTCTGGATGTTCACTTAGGGCTGGTTAGGCCTGAACAATTTTAGGAAAAGATTGAATTGCACGATTTCTGTCAGAAATTGCGATTTAGATTCGATTCACGATTTTCAATGCACAACGATGTATCAGCACACTGATGGTGACTATGAATTTCCCTAGTATGGGTAGCCACGTATAGGCGTCCACAGTATAGTTTCGCCAGCTATAGGTTCAAGGAGCTTCCACAGGGCAGGTTAGGCAGCGCATAGGGGGCCACAGGACAGGTTAGGCAGTGCTTAGGGGGCCACAGGACAGGTTAGGCAATGTGTAGGTGCTGCAGCCTCCAGATCCCCCTCCCCTCTGAATTTACCTGCTCCGCCCTCTTCCCCTGCTCGCAGCCCCCTCCTCCTGTAAGTTCCCATTACAGTCAGGCTCACCGCATTGCGCTACCGCACGGTGAGCCATATGGAAGGGGCAACGAGTGTTGCCTAGTAACGGTGGCCACCAGGAAATTACGTCACACTTCTTAGTACAGGCCGAGAACACTCGCCGGCTCTTTCCTGCGGCTCTCCGCGCGATAGTGCAATGTGGTGATCCCAACTGTAATGGGAACTTACTGGAGGAGGGGGCTGTGGAGCAGGGGAAGGGAACGGAGCAGACCAGGTGGCAGCAGCGAAAACCGCCGCTTTGACGATCCCAAGATATTCATTGCCCTGATCGTGATTTCCGGTTTTAAACTGAAAATCGTTCAGCCCTAGGGCTGTTGCACACCAGAGCGGTTTTTTTAAAACGCTTGCAGGGGGAAAAACCGCTTGACTAATGAAAGTGAAGGGGATGGTGCACACCAGAGCGGGTCATTTTTCCCCCAAACGCAAACTTAGGGGCTGTCCTATAAGGGAAGATGTGGCACCACGCACAAGATCGCTGTAAAGGTTACTAAGGGAGTGCAAATAACCAAATCACATTGAGACAGTTCCACCTAAGAAGAAAGAGGCCTTGCACATCCCTATTAAAACTTCACTTTTAAATTTAAATCCAGTAAAACAGGCAACATTACATCTTCAAGTCATGGAAAGAGAGGTACAGGCAGTTAATGGGAGGTCGACAGCCGTTTCGCGCCGATTAGGTACAGTGGCGCATCATCAGGACAACAGCAAACTCAGGGGCTGTAGCATTTTTTAGATTTCAGAGGCGTTTCTGCCTCAATGTTAAAGCATAGGAAAGTGGAAAACTGCTCTGAAAAACAAAAACGCTAGATCAGAGCGGTTTTCCAGGCGTTTTTGTTACAGAAGCGGTTCAGTAACCGCTTTTACTGTAACAATATTTGAAATCTGCTACACAAAAACGCTCCAAAAACACTAGGCACCTCACTAAACATGCCTAGAAATCACTCTGAAATCGGCTTCAAAAACCTCTAGCGTTTTGAGGATCTGCTAGAGGTTTTTGGTGTGCACTGGGCCTTACATAGAACGCAGTGTTGAAACTGGCTGGCTACAGTTACTGGTCAGTGACCTTATTGTTTGCTAAGCTGCGTATGTTTGTGGAAATAACAGAGCAGAACGTGATGTGACTACGTTAAATGGGTGGAACCTGGTCACAGTTATACAGCCTACGTATTTAGGCAAATGATCTTACAGTACAACGGTTGGGCCGCTTAAAGAGATCCGGTCTTTTTCGCTTACCAGTCATAGTTCTGGCACTTGCTAAGGAGCTGCAAACACAACATTCCCCCCCCCCCCCCCCCCCCAAAAAAAAAACACAACAATAATTTATTTTGCCAAGTACAAAGGAGTTGTACCCTGGAATTGGTTTTCTCTCATACAGGTTCTGGAAGGAGGTATGGGTGGGCAGAATGTCTGAAAGCCAAAAACCAAGGCTGCCATTCTACAGCGCCACCAGTCACACTTGGCAATCACCTATTATCCCTGAGGTGACATCGAAATGAGGGGGGAGGGGGCCCAGAGGAGGGCAAAGGTTCAGCAGCGATGGCCCAGTTCTTCACGTCAGGCAGTGGCAGCCCTTACTTCTGTATTAGCGGCTGGCATCATTGAGAAGCTGAACCAAAGGTAACCCTGCTGTGGTGGAGCAGCAGCAAACGATGTATGGATTGATGGGATGGATGTAATACAAAATACAATGAATACAGCATTAATTCCATATGGATCCGGATTAAATTGTTGCACATTTGGCCTAAAAATGCCACTTCTCTCACTGCTCTTTTCCGAGAATACCAAACACCAGAGTTAAGGGTCAGCATTTTCAGAACTCAGCCCCTCTAGCTGTACCATACTTCTATATCAGCAACACCAAGTGTCAGGCCTTTACACAGATATTACACACTGGATCTTCACACAACAGCCAAGTGCAAGAGTTTACCCAGCCCTGTGGAAGCTGCACTAAAGTACGCTGTGCCATCACTGTACTCACCATAGCAACAGAACATGATACTCACACCAGAGCACCGCTTCTGTACCACACTCGCTCACCACAGTAACACCTGCAGGATTCAGCTAGAAGCCTGATCCTAAATGGGCCCCTTTGAAACGGACGGCTGTGAAAGATTTTAACACTATAAACATACAGGTAGTCCCCAACTTACGAACGCCTGACTTACGAACAACCCGCCGATACGAACGGCATGGATTCTATATTTCCATGGGAACAAGCCCCAAAAATCTTTCAAAAATTGGACTCGTAGTTTTTGAGAAAATTGATCCAAAAAAAAAAAAAAAAAAAAAAAAAAAAAATTTCAAACTTTTAACCTTGTATAAACAGGTGCAAAGGGCAGAGGTGACACAGAGGGGGACACTGGAGGTACAGAGGTGGACACTGGAGGGGACAGAGATGGCACAATGTTCTAACTTAAGAACAGATTCAGGTTACGAACAAACCTACAGTCCCTATCTCGTTCGTTAACCGAGGACTACCTGTACTATATAATAATATAGAATAGTAAAGCTGGCAATACACTAGGCCGATTCCCCGCCGATCAACAGCAGATTCCGTCACTGGGATCGAATCTGCTGTCAAATCGTTAACGCTAAATTTTGATCTATTTCGTCCCGAACTAGATCGGTCCCGCCGATCACTCCGTGCGGGAAATTACCATCTATCGCCCGCAGGTAGGGAACGCGTCACTAGCGGCGTTCGAGTGCACGACAATACAGCAGCAATACATTACCTGTTCCGCCGGCGCGACTCCCCTGGTCTCTGTCGTCTTCTTCTCCACTCTGGTCTCCGTGTCCGGCAGGCTTCATTTCTTCCTGTCCCGGCAGGAAGTTTAAACAGTAGAGGCCGCTCTACTGTTTAAACTTCCCCCAGACAAAAAGTGAAGCCTGCCGGACACGGAGACCAGACCAGAGCAGAGAAGAAGACAGCAGAGACCAGGGGAGTCGCACCGGCGGAACAGGTAATGTATGCAGGGGGGTGTGGGGAGCGGCGGCAGCACCACCACCACCGATTGTGAATGGTTTCAGGCTGAAATCGATTCACAATCTGTTTGCAGTAAAGGCAGCCATACGATCCCTCTCTGAACAGATTCAATCAGAGAGGGATCTATCTGTTGGTCGAATCTGATGGCAAATCGACCAGTGTATGGCTACCTTAAGACAAACAAACAGTCTGGGAGTGTCCTCTTCAGTTAGGTTTTCCTCCACGCTTTACCAACACTGCTCCTTATCAGTGATAAAACCTCAGTTTACCTAAAATTAAACTGAATATACAGATTTGTTGAAACTGTTTACACAAACCAGATCTGAGATATTGGAGATAAAGGTTAGGGCCAGTCAGCAGTAGTGTCCCACAATGTAATTCCTGATGTGCAATGGGTACTCACTTTGAGATTATTTCCAAAATGTCCAATTTGCTTTCTGATCAATTTCCAAACCTTTTCCGTTAAGTGCAATAGGAAATCGATCGGTAAGCAAATCGGACATGTTGGAAATCGATCTGACAGTAAATTGCCCAGAACATCTCATAGTGTGTACCCAGCATAAAAGAAAATCCTACAGAAAATGGTATGGTGTGTACTAGGCATAAAGCACCAAGAATTGATGAACATTGACATTCTGTGGCTGGCCTCAAAGCAGATAGTCTCTTGCAAGATGTCATTGCACACATGCTATCAGACAAGGTACAGGGGACATGGACACTCAGGCTGGGAACACACTTGACTATTTTCGTACGCGTTTTCTGCACAGAATAACTGAGAACTAGTGTTAAACAATGAGCGTAGAAACATGGTGTGCAGAAAAATGCACGCAGAACACTGAAAGACAAGTGTGTTTCCTGCCTGAGGAGGAATATTGTGGTGACTCCCTGAAGATATGTAAGTGTAAGGTGGTAGATGGTAAAACATAGTAAAAGTGCCCATACACTATGCAATATTCCCCAGCAGATTCAATCACTTTGCTTAACCCTCCTGGCGGTCTAATTAATTTGGTCAGGAGGGAGCACAGCAGTTTTTTTTTTTTAAATCATGTAGCGAGCCAGCGCCTTCGGCGATCTCAAAGAACGGGATTTCCTGGACGGCTTCCAGGAATGACGTCACCGGCGTCTTGACAACATTTGGAGTCCCGATCCACCCCTCAGCGCTGCCTGGGGTCCTGGGGGGGGAGGGGGGGGGTCAGCGGGGCGCGACGGATAGCGGCGATCGGTGTGTTGACGCAGCTAGCAAAGTGCTAGCTGCGTGCAGCAAAAAAGCAAATCGGCCCAGCAGGGCCTGAGAAAACCTCCTGGGCGGCTTACCCTAATCTACGTTCGGGGTTACCGGGGTTACTTTGAAAAGCGCTAGCGTTAAGTGTTTTGCCAATATTTTTGGCAGATCAGGAAACCAATACATTTTTAATTTGGCACTTTTTACTACAGGTACCCCATTTATTATATGCTTAATTTGTATTACAAAGGTTTGTCACAGGCATGCTATTTATACTCATACAATCAGGACGTTACAGCTTTCAATGTGATGTGGCGGAATTCCAATAGCTTATTAAAAACTGTTTTCATTACAGAGAATCTGTATTGTTAAATTCGTTTAAAAGTAAACATACCAGTGCGTTAGGGGACATCTATTACCCTCTGTCACAATTGTGGTTAAAAACAGTTTTAAAAAGTTTGTTTGTAAACAAACAAAATGGCCACCAAAACAGGAAGTAGGTTGATGTACAGTATGTCCACACATAGAAAATACATTCATACACAAGCAGGCTGTATACACCCTTCCTTTTGAATCTCAAGAGATCATTTGTGTGTTTCTTTCCCCCATGCACTGAAGTTTCAGGCTGCTCTTTTCTTCCTGCAAACAGCTTTGCCCTTGTTGTAATTCCTCAGTATGTGAAAGCCCAGCCAGCTCAGAGGACGATTTATCCAGCTTGTAAAAGATAAGAGAAGAGAGAAGCTGCTCTAATCTAAATAACACACAGGCAGTGTGCAGAGAGGGGCCTGGAAGGGTGAGTTCATAGCAGAACCACAACACTGACGAACTTGGCAGCCTTCCAGACACAGGCCGACAAGTCTGACAGGGGAAAGATACATTGATTTATTACAGAAACAGTGATAGTATAAAGTGCTGCAGTTAGCCAGAACACATTAGAATAGCTTTTGGAACTTGTAGGATGATAAAAAACAGGATGCAATTTTTGTTACAGAGTCTCTTTAAATCCTGCAACTGTGGCTTGGACTGCTTCTGTACTCTGTACTACCTGACCTAGATTCCTTGAATAAACATGTTTTAGGAATACACTTAAGAGCCATCGGTTACACTGAATGTTTGAATAATTGAATTCTCAACAGGTCAAAAACTACAGATACACTATAAAATATTTTTGCCCAATAAGACAATAGTTTCAACAAATGTCAAATTTAGCAGAAATTGTGGTTATCCACTGCACCATGGTTGTCCCGTGATCAACCCACAGGAGACACCCAATGATCAGCATAGGAGGTTTTTGCCATAATATATCCTCGATCTCAGATCAATTGGTGCAGCAGTTGAATAGTGTATGGGTAACTTAACTGCTCTACACAGAGGCAGCTATACACACACTACTTTTCTGAGATAAACCCTACATCAGCAGACCTTTTGGAACAAATGTTGATCAGAAAACATTCCTCTGGAACGGCTGAGTACACACGATGCATTTTCCCGCTCAATTTTCCACCCGATATTTTTACCACTCGATTATCTAATCTTCTGCTCGTTATTCTTATGTTTTTCCATCCACTTCTATGCGAAATCAAGCCAAAAAATGTATCGGAAGGAATATTGGACATGTCGGAAATTATCTATCGAACCCATCTATCGGGGGTAAAAACGTATGGTGTATTCGCAGCATTATGGTGACTGCCAAATTAGTGGAATGCTTTTACAGCAATGGGTAACACTATTCACTGCTAAACCATCTCACCTTTGGCCCAAATTTGTGACTTACCAGAGTCAGTAGGCCCATCACCAGCAGACGATGCATCTTTTCAGCACACATTGCTCTGAAGTGTCTTAGGTCTGGAACACACAAGAGCGTTTAGGGAGCACTTTCAATCGCTAGCGATTTTCCTTATGCTCTGCCAGTGTAAATGGATGGGACAGATTCCACTAGAGAGATGGCGATTAAGGAAATCGCAGGACATGCAGCATTTCGGGAGCGTTTCCATTCTAATGGATTGCAAAGGAGCAGGGAAATCGCTCCCAAAACGTTATCTAGTGTGTGTACAGTGCCACCCCATTTCTCTCAATACACTGGCAAGTATTCAGCTTGGCAGATAGTCTTTCCAATGCACAGACCAAGGGTATTGTTCTACTCAGCCCGAAAACTTTGTTTTGCACTTGTTAGCCAGGAAACTAGCAACACGTCTGTACACATTTAGCCCTGAACTGTTGCCTAAGAGACCAAGACCCAATGCATGTGGTCAACAAAAAAAATAATGTGTGTACGTGTGTGTACGTGTGTGTACGTGTGTGTACGTGTGTGTACGTGTGTGTACGTGTGTGTACGTGTGTGTACGTGTGTGTACGTGTGTGTACGTGTGTGTACGTGTGTGTACGTGTGTGTACGTGTGTGTACGTGTGTGTACGTGTGTGTACGTGTGTGTACGTGTGTGTACGTCCTCAGCCACCACTAAAGCAATGTACAGATCCCGATCTCTTGCTGGCCTAAACAATCATCCGCTATCATTTACACAATCTGCTTGCCAGGCAGGAACAGCACATATACAGTCAGCTTGCCCGTGCTGCACATATTAATCCTATCGAGTGTGAGGGGTTGGGGAGGAAGAAAAAACAGCGATTGGCTAATAATAATAAACACCAATTCAAGCTTAGGTGACTGCTTATTTCCGGGAATGGGACAGAAGCAGAGCATGAGTGACTGCTGCATAGCTCTGTACTACATTAGACAGTTCAAACTTACCAGTGACAGCATTGGAATCCTTATTAACCTCCCTGGCGGTTAAATTTTTTTGCCAAATAGGCAAAAATCTTTTTTTTGTTTTTTTTTGTTTCATGTAAAGCTACCAGAGTGGTAGCTACATGAAACACCACTAGAGGGCGCATGTGTCCCTCTAGTGCGATCATCGCCGGCATCAATAGCAAACAGGGGACCGCGTATATAACGCGCTCCCCTGTTTGGCTTCTGCCAGCCGACGTCCTGACGTCAGACGCCTCCGATCCAGCCCATAGCGCTGCCCGGAACTCATTGGTCCGGGCAGCGCAGGGGGGGCCCTCTTCTGCCGCTGCGTGCGGGCGATCGCCGCAGAGCGGCGGCGATCAAACTGTGTGCGCGGCTAGCAAAGTGCTAGCTGCGCGCACAGCACTTTAAATTGCGAAAATGAGATATCTTCCTGCGCGGCATAGCCCAAGCTCAGCTCGGGCTTACCGCCAGGAAGGTTAAGGGCTCAAACCCACTAGCAGCCTTTTCTAAGCGCTAGTGATTTGAATAAGCTCTTGCTAATGCAATGTTATGGGGGATTTGTATAAAATCACAAAGCTCTAGTGGGATCACATCCATAGCGTTACATTAGCAAGTGCTTTTCAAATCACAAAGCGCTACTAGTGGGTTCCAGGCCTAAGGCCTGTAACCCACTAGAAAGCGCAAAATGCTATCGCAATGTCTAGCGATTTGTGATTGCATTTTGCAAGCGATTTCCCTGTTCCTATACAATTCATTAGAATGAAAATGCTCCCAAAATGCTGCATGTCCTACGATTGCCATTTCCTTAACCAGAATCGCTTAGTGGAATCTGTCCCATCTATTTACATTGACAGAGCATTTAGGGAAATCGCTAGAGATTAAAAGTGCTCCGTAAGCACTCAAAAAAATTCTCTAGTGGGTTCCAGGCCTAAATCCGATTCTTGATACAATCCTGCATCAACTCACAAATATTTGCATCTCATTAGTCATCCTGATTGGGCTTCTTCTCTGTGTTAGGGATGGTGCACACCGAGCGGCTTTTTGGGCGTTTTCAGATCCGCTTGCGGCTGCGGATCTGCTTGGTCAATGTATCTCAATGGGGTGGTGCACACCAGAGCGGCAGGCGTTTTGCAGAAACGAAAAATGCCTGGGTGAGGCATTTTTTGGATTTCGGATGCGTTTCTGCCCCAATGTTAAGTATAGGAAAAACGCAAACCGCTCTGAAAAACGCCTGTTCAGAGCGGTTTTGCAGGCGTTTTTGTTACAGAAGCTGTTCAGTAACAGCTTTACTGTAACAATATATGAAATCTACTATACTGAAAACCGCAGCAGCAATCCGCAAAACGCTAGCAAAACGCCTCATAAAAATAAAAAAAAGCGTTTAAAAATCTGCTAGCGTTTTGCGGATCTGCTAGCGGGTTTTGGTGTGCACCAGCCCTTACAGCATATATTAGTTATACAAATAAAAGTGCACATACACTAATCAATTTTACCTGTGCCCAAATCTGCAAGTCTGTAAAAGGACAAGGGGGACAAAAGGAAGGGGGAGAGCACTCAATAGACAATTTGAGAAAACTGGTTAGCCAACCGTGGAATAATCTCACCTGAGATTCCTGCCGATTAGCCCATATGGGTTGGTCAGCTGAAGAGCTTTTGTCCCACTCAGAACCGGGGACCAGGTCTTTCCAGCGATCTTTCTCTACAAGGTGTACTGGCACATATGCTCCTCCGTCCACTGAACTTCAGTCCTGGATCAGATGTATTTCCACTCCTCGCAAATGCTACCTACCGCTACAGGCGGCCACATTTATGCATAGGAGTGTCTGCACAGAGGTGTCTTGGATGTGCAGGAGGAACCAAGTTTGTGCCTAGATTACTCCACGCAGCTCTGTATGCTTTACACTTGTAAGCCACAGGCTGCAGGAGCTCTTGGAGCCAGGAACTGGCTCAGTTTGTGTGAGGGGTAATGGCTGGGAGAACCTCCATTCTGCGTGTCTCGCACAAGCAAGCAGCAGGCAGCTGGAGGGAGGTTTGTGAATGGACAAGCAGGTGCGTGGTAGAAAGGATAAAAAGGCGGCTGCCGTGTAGTGTAGTTAAAATTAATTTATTCTAATAAACAGCGACACGTTTCCAAAGCTCAACTCTCATCAGCTCCTAGCTGCAAGAGCTCCTGCTTTATCACCGCCACTGTGGGACACAGGAGGACGAGGGAAGCCTCGATAGGATCCGGAGGCTTCCCCCACCCGAGGTGAGTACCCCCCAGGGGAACTATTTTCTTTACAGATTTTCTTTAAAGGAGTACTGTAACCTCAAAAAGCAGAAGAGTTTAATTTAACTGGGGCTACAGCGGGGGATCAGAGCATCAATTTGTCCCGGCACAGTTAGGCATTTTAACTTACCTGGGGTTGAAGCCCCAGGTAAGTTAAACATTTTTTTTATTTTTGGGGTTACAGTACTTTAACCTCTTCAGGACCACAGCCTTTACCCCTTTAACACAACCCCCCCCCCCCTTTAAAGCCAGGCTATTTTTCACAAAAATGGCCACTGTGGCTTTACGGGCTCGCTGCAGGGGTGCACATTTCCCTCCCCCTTTTCTCCCTACAAACAGAGCTCTCTGTTGGTGGGGTCTGATTGCTCCTCCAATGTTTGTTTTTTTAATGTCTTTATTTTTATAATATTTTTTTACAATTTTTTTTCCCCCTCTTCCCCCCTCCCTCCGCCAGCCAATCAGCGTGGCCGGCTGTGATAGCCTTCAACCGATCACAGCGGATAACTTTTGTCCCTCTGGAGGGTACAGCCGGGTGACACAGCTGTCCCCTGTACAGCGCTGCCTTAGATCGCAGCATTGCCACTGGGAGACTGAATGGCAGTCCTGGGGCTACCACCGCGGTCATGCCCATCGGCGTGACGCAGTCCTCTACAGGTTAAACCACTTACAGTCCATATATGAGAAAGGAAAACTTGAATATAACACCTGATACACACAATTACATTTTTTGTCCGATTGACAGTCTAATCAATTCTTTCGGAAGGGTCCAATCTAAATTCTGATTATCTGATCATTTTGATAAAAAAAATTATTACCAGAAATCAGATCAGACCGGTCATAAATAATAAATTCATCCATCAATCTGTAGGAACATTGCATTGTGTATACCAGGCATAAACGAGTTACCTGAAGTGAACATGGATAAGTATTGTAAATGCTTTCAGCTTCAAATAGTATTTAAGGACTCATACATTTTAGTGATATGTGGTAAGCACAGGTCACATACATGACCTGAAACTACAGACACTCTCACAAAGTATAGCATAACGTTATGTAAACACTTTATATTTTCATCAGAAAACATTATTTGCCTTCTCTTCATCGATCCACCATTACAGATTGCACTCCCAATGTTTTAATTTCAGAAAGATTCTGCAACCTGGTATCATTCACAAATACTCCCCTCAGAGCAAAACATGCTGCTCAGCTGGGAGTCAAAAAAAAAACAAAAAAAAAAAAAAAAAAACCCAAACGTCTACAAAACGCTTATCCACTACACCTCTATCCCACCCTCAACCCCCCAGACTCACCCGTTTCATAGCCCCCACGTGTCTGGCCCATACACTGGTCGATTTCAGCCATCAATCAATCAGAAAGCGATTCTTTCAAATCTATTGATCGATTTGTGGCAAATTTCGATCAATTTCAATGGATTTGATCTGACAGGGTGGAAGATCTAGGTCGATCTGCTGCTGGTAGCAGATCCATGGCCCATAGTTTTGCATAGGATCTAATGGTCCAATAATGCATTTAGATCGATTTCTAATAGATTTAATTTTGAAATCTATTGGAAATCTGTTCCTAGTGTGTGGCACACATCAGATAGATTCCTGTCAGCTTCAACTTGACAGGCATCTGACAGAAATCTGATGGTCGAATCTGCTGCAAATCTATAAGTGTATGGCCACCTTTTGTGTCTTGGTCATGTCATTAAAGCCATTTTTGAATTGACCAACAGTGCAGGTGAAACCACCATACATTCACTAGTTAGTACCCACTAGAGCCCAGGATTGATACCTGATACCTAAGTGAGGGGGATGGGGCACAGAAACCAAACAGACATCCCAGACAAAGGAATATTGCACAACATGCCACTAACAGCAGTGAGGCACCAGAGTTCAACAACAGACAGAATCACAATAGTCTCCAAGCATGTGATGAGGAAGTAGCTACAAAAATATCTGCAGTAATGAATACGCCATCAAATATCTGGTCTACATTTCCTCAACTATATTGAATGAAGGGTCAATGGATCATATATCTTGGATAGAATTGTACAATGATAACATATGATAGACTTTTGTTGTCTGAACAATTTTTATTTCGAGCAAAAAAAAAAAAACACATTCATAGGAGATGAGCTATAAAAATTGGGTATAAGCAAAAGTGCCAAAAAAATACCATAACTTCTACAGAAAGAAAAGCACTTTAATAACTGTATTTAGGGGAAAACAAGAAACTACTTCTACTTTTCAGCAGGATTGTTATTGTACTGTAATAAAATGTGCTTGTAAAACAAATAAGTATTTACCAGCACAGTAGCGCCTGCAGTGATCACACAGTCTCCAAGATGGCATTCACCATTGTTATTGCAAGCAAGATTGACCAAAACAAAGACCCAGATTTACGAAAACCAGTATAAGGAACTAGCACAGAACTACAGCAAAAATAGAATAGAGGTCCCAATCAAAGTTTCTGATTGAATGCTCACAGAAACCACTCTACTTCTGCACCCGTTTTGCATCACATTGCCACAAATTCTCCTTGTAGTGGTCTTGATAAATTTGCCCACATACAGTACAAATTCTCCTTGTAGTGGTCTTGATAAATTTGCCCACATACAGTACAATGGCCTTTTTTTCTCCAAGGTCAAGTCACACTAGGCCTAATATAATCACTTTAAAGCGGTATCGTCACCATAAAAATCAAATTTCAACAGCAACTGGTCTGAGTGTATTAAAGAGAGTCTGAAGCGAGAATAAAATCTCGCTTCAGACCTCAGAGTTAGCAGGGGCATGTGTGCCCCTGCTAAACCGCCGTTATCCCGCGGCTTAACGGGGGTCCCTGATCCCCCAAATCCCCGCCGTAATGCGGGGGAGCGCTTCCTGGTTGGGGCAGGGCTAACCGCCGCAGCCCTGCCCCACGTGCGTCTGTCAGCAAGCATCTCCGCCTCTCCCCCCGCCCCTCTCAGTCTTTCTTCACTGAGAGGGGAGAGGCGGCGATGCGCCGCTGATAGACGCGACTGGAGGCAGGGCTGCAGCCGTTAGCCCTGCCTCCAGGAGCGACCAAGTCTGCGACCAAGTGTCGCAGTGGGGGGTTTGGGAGTCAAGGGACCCCCGTTTAGCGGCGCTATTGCAGCGGTTTAGCAGGGGCACACGTGCCCCTGCTAACTATGAGAGCTCGGAAGCGAGAATTATTCTCGCTTCAGAGTCTCTTTAAGTGGTAAAGATGCTAATCCTGCATTCAAAACTTTTTCTGCTTTTATGATTGAGTTATCACATACTTAAGGAACACTGGCCCTTTAGTAGTTGTGCCAAAGAATTGCATGCTGGGGGTTCTTTTTATCTATAATCTATTCCTCCTATTCCCTTTATTTCCCTGCCAGCTTCTTATCTGAAACCTAATCCCCTACTCACTTGTGTTTACAAGCAAGGCTAAGGCGACTCAGAGATTGGAGGAGACAAGAAAAAAAGTAAAGGGCAGAAATGACATCACGAGTTAGCCTCAAAGAGAACCCGAGGTGTGTTTAAAGAATGTTATCTGCATACAGAGGCTGGATCTGCCTATACAGCCCAGCCTCTGTTGCTATCTCAAACCCCCCTAAGGTCCCCCTGCACTCTGCAATCCCTCATAAATCACAGTCGTGCTGTGAGGCTGTGTTTACATCTCTAGTGTCAGTCTCAGCTGCTCCCCCGCCTCCTGCATAGCTCCGGTCCCTACCCCCGTCCCTTCCCTCCAATCAGCAGAGAGGGAAGGAATGCAGGCAGGGACTGGAGTTCTGCAGGAGGTGGGGAGAGCAGCAGACTGACACTATAGAGATAAACAGCCAGCTCTGACAAGCTGTTTGTCAGCAGCATGGCTGTGATTTATGAGGGATTGCAGAGTGCAGGAGGGCCTTAGGGGGGTTTGGGATAGCAACAGAGGCTGGGCTGTATAGGCAGATCCATCCTCTGTATGCAGATAATATTTTTCAAACCCACCTCGGGTTCTCTTTATTCTCTTTAACTGTGGGCAAAAGACATGGCCCACCAGGAACAGAATTCTCGTAATTTACTATATAACATTCACTGAAATCAAAACGTGGACAGTATAATACATGTGTTATGTAAGTAGATCAAGTATTTATCTACTTATATGTGGTTTTTTTTTCCCTGGCATAGTATGGCTGATCCTACTGCTTTAAAACAATAGCAGCTTGCGTCCACAACGACAGTCCACGGTTTGCATACCGCTACCTTTATTGAAAGTACTGATAGTCACAACTGTAAATTCACTATCCCTTCAGGCATATGAAGCTACAGTACTCACAATTCCGATTTTATATGCATTCCGATTTGCAATTTTTAAATCTGTACAGCATGCTTCATTTTTCTTCTTATTTTGATAGCATCCAGGGGAAAAAAAATCAGAATCGCAAATCGGATTTGCAGTGTGCAGGGGGCCTCAAACAGTACATTAGATAGTCAAACACCGTAGTTCAATAGATTGTCAATAGACTGCATGGCAAAATCTACTGAAAAGCTGTGTGATAGGGAATTCAATCAATCTCAAACCAGAAAGGGATTGGTCGGTTTTCCATATTGTATGGCAATCTGTGTATGGGCACCTTCACAGAGAAGTTCGAAATTCAATGTATTTTTCTTACATATAAACTTCCCATGGGAAGAACCATATCTCTGCACAAGGCTTATCTCATTTCAAAACTAAATTATTGCCCAACAGCTAGGCAATGAAGCAAACGGGTAATATTACAAGAAAAGCCTCCCAAATCGAAACTGCATTATAATTATATTGCAATCGAGTTTTTCAGATTAGGTAAGAAAAAAAAAAAGTAACACACTAAACACGTATCGCCAGTCCTTGTAAACAGACGTCCACTGAGGACATTGGAGGAGCTCCAGTGAGGGGCTGGGATGCCAGAACACTGTGGCCTCTCCTCAGTATGACTGTGCACAAGGAACATAAACACCCAGATCTGCCACCAGCCATATGGGCACACACCCGCTGGCACACTGCACTACAGTCATACAGTAATCTTACCGGCTGCCAGAGCACACAGCGCGGCCACAAAAATCTTCATCATGGTGACTCCCCGAAAGTGCGACCCAACAACAGCTCTGATGACCCCGCACTGTACTGATAACTGTGGTGACCACGCCCAGTCAGCTGACTCATGGAGTTCCCCGGCAGCACCACCTCTATCAGCTGACTATTACTCAACAGCTTTCACAACCGGAAACAGCCCGCAGCACTGTGGGTAGCCGGTGTAATGTCTGATTGCGCTGCCCGGAAGCTCCCTTCCACAGTGAGTGAGTAGCACGCATGCTCAGTGTGAAGTTTAATGATTCTGCTGGAGATAAAATACCAAATATCTCCGCTCCCACACCTCTTACACTCCCCACATTTTCAGGGTGCCCCCTCCCCCAAGGACCTCTATGACAAATTGCAGCCCCCGAGACCCGCTGGTTCAGGAGATAGATTAGAGAAATCTATCTCGGGAACCAGCGGGTCTTGGGGGCTGCAATTTGGCATAGAGGTCGTTCGGGGGGTCCCTTCTCTACCCTGAAAATTTAGGGAATGTAAGAGGTGTGGGAGCGGAGATATTTAGTATTTTACCTCCAGCAGCATCATTCTATAGGAAATGTGGCCGCACAGTCTCCTACTGCGCATGCGGGGCAGCGCAAATCCACAGGCAGCGTAATCAGACACAACACCGGAAAACACTGTAAAGCCATCTTCGGTTAGGGAAAGGGAAACCTGCGCAGAGTCAGTTCCGCATTACGATCTTTGTGGTCCGCATATGAAACATGCTGTGTTCTGCGCATGCGCACTGAAGGTGTATGACAATGCACCAAGATTCAGGCCTGGAACCCACTAGAAAGTACAAAAACGCTATCGCATAGCGTTTTCCAAGCGATTTTGGGAGCAATTTCCCAGTTCCTATAGGGCCCGTTCACACTTAAAATCATTGTGGGAGTGATTTTCCAGCGATTAGCGCGGAAAAATCACTGGACACTGCGGTGGTTTTGGAGCGATCGCGATTAGCGTGCTATGCACGCTAATCACAATCGCAAATCACGGAACGCTCGTTGACAGCAAACCGCTGCATGCAGCGCGGTTGCGGTTATTGCTAACCGCAACCGTGGCAGTGAGAACACTGCCACTCGCTACATTGTGTAGCGGTTCTTGCAGAACCGCTAGCGGTTTGCCGTGAGCGAGAATCGCGCGATTCCCGCTCAGGTGTGAACGGGTCCATAGAATGGAAACGCTCCCAATATGCTGCATATCCTACGATTGTGATTTCCTTAATCGCAATCACTAGTGTAATCTGTCACATCCATTTATATTGGCAGAGCGATTAAGGGAAATTGCTAGCGATTTAAATCTCTTCCTAATTGCTCAAAAAACACTCTAGTGGGTTCCAGATCTCATTCAGTTTAAAGAGTACCTGTGTGTGCCCGGCAATATTACAGTTACCATAGCTACTATCTGTCCCACTTTTGGGGGCCAAATCCCTCTGTCCATTTTTGCAACCTCATTAGTCCTTCTTCCAGAACTGATGTACACTTGAATATTTGTATTTTTGAATAGAGTTGTCCCGAACAGTTCTGCCGCGAACGTATTCGCACGAACATCGGTGGTTTGCATTCGCAAACTTTATGGCGAGTTCGACCTGCACCTATACTACATCATTGGGCTAAACTTTGACCCTCTACATCACAGTCAGCAGACACATGACAGCCAATCAGGCTGCACTACCTCCTGAAGAACCCCCCCCCTTATATAAGGCAGCTGCGTCGACCATTATCACACACGGTGTTGCTGCAGTAGTGAGAGAAGGGAGAGGAACCTGCTGCAGGGATAGGGAAAGGTTAGTTAGGCTCTTGTAGCTTGCTCCTAGCTGATATTTGTTGTTGAAAAGCACCACAAAAAGAGCTCTTTTCAGAGCTAATGTTCTTGTGAAGTGTTTTTGTGTGTGTGTGTGTGTGTGTGTGTGTGTGTGCATAGCTCCCAACTGTCCCTCTTTCAGAGGGACAGTCCCTTTTTGGGAGCCCTGTCCCTCTGTACCTCTTTACCCCTCATTTGTCCCTCTTTCTATATAAATATATATATATTTCTATACTAAAAATGTGTTTGACTCTAAACTTTATTCCCATCCTTTAAATTGATATATTACCAATTTTAAAATATTACTATGGAGGAAAATGAACCAGGATAGAAAGGACCAATGTGGTTTGAATTATAAAACAACATATTTTTCTTATGAAATCTTTATAGTATGCGTGCGTGGGGGCGTGACCAGGGGTGTGGCAGGGGTGTCCCTTTTTCTCATCTCAAAAAGTTGGAAGGTATGTGTGTGTGTGTGTGTGTGTGTGTGTGTGTGCCACTGACACTGCATTATACAGCCCTGTGTGTCACAGCTGGCCCTTGCTAATTGCTACACTGTGCAAGGCCCAGCACATTTGGTGCCTACCTTTTCAATGCACCTGTGTGTGACAGCTGCACATTTGTAATACCAGTCCGACCGTGCATACCTGTTCATGTTCACTGCACTTGTGTGACAGCACGCAGTGTTATATAGCAGCAGTCGCTGCATAACTGTTAACTGCACCTGTGTGTGTGACAGCTGCACATTTGTAATACCAGTCCGACCGTGCATACCTGTTCATGATCACTGCACCTGCATGACAGCACGCAGTGTTATATACCAGCAGTCACTGCATAACTGTTTACTGCACCTGTGTGTGTGACAGCAGCACATTTGCAATACCAGTCCGACCGTGCATACCTGTTCATGTTCACTGCACCTGCGTGACAGCACGCAGTGTTATATACCAGTCACTGCATAACTGTTCACTGCACCTGTGTGCGTGACTGCTGCACATTGCATTGATACCAGTCACTGCATACCTGTTCACTGCACCTGCCTGACAGCACGCAATGTTATATACCAGTCACAGCATATCTGTTCACTGTACCTGTGTGTGTGACAGCTGCACATTTGTAATACCAGTCTGTGCATACCTTTCACTGCACCTGTGTAACCGCACGCAGTTTTATATACCAGTCACTGCATACCTGTTCACTGCACCTGTGTAACCGCACATTGTTGTTCCAGCAGTCACTGCAACCTTTTCACTGCACCTGTGTAATCGCACATTGTTGTACCAGAAGTTACTGCAACCTTTTCACTGCACCTGTGTAACCGCACATTGTTGTACCAGCAGTCACCTTTTCACTGCACCTTTGTAACCGCACATTGTATTAGTCAAGTCAGTGCATACCTTTCACTTCATCCCCCCCAATATGGACCAAACAACAGACAGAGGCAGGCCACCCGGCAGGTCTGTTCGAGGTTGAGGTGGCGTGATTTCGTGCGGCCCTGGACCAAAGTACAGTGTTCAGAAGGCACGTGCCATTAACTCCCAAGATTGCCAGGTAGTAGTTCACTATTTAACACAGAACACCTCATCTTCCTCAGCTTCCGTACGGAACCGTGACATATCTTCCCCTACAACCACCACTGCTACTACTAGCACCACATCCGCCCCATTTGACACTTCGCAGGAGTTATTTGGTGGGTAATTAATTGATTCACAGCCATTCTTGTTACAAGATGACGGCGCTAAGCATGTTACACCACCACCTCATATGTCTGAGTGAGGGCCCATTTCCACTTGTGCGGTGCCAATCACAGCGGGAAAAAAATCGCATGCAAATGCCAATTTCGCATGCGGTTGTATGCAAATTTTCATGTGAATTTTATGCGAATTCGCATGGACGACACTGTATGCGAATTTAACCATGGCAGTGCCTGTGTGCTTTTCAATTGATTCCATGCGAATTCGCGTGCGGTATGCGAATTCAGATGGCTCTGCCATATGAATTTTTGATGCGGACGAAAACATTTAGAAATCCTGACAAGTGGAAACAGTCCCATTCACTTGTATTGGCTATGCGAATTCGCATGCGGCAAACGCAGGCGAATTCACAATAGTGGAAATGGGCTCTTAGACGCCAGTATGGACCTAAGGTGTGAGGATGATGAAGTACCTGTTGTTGGTGCAGTTTTGGAGGTGTCTGATACAAGCAAAGTTGTGGAGGATAATGATGATGATGATGATGATACTGCCATGGATGTCACGTGGGATCCTAATAGACAAGATGAACAGGGGGACAGTTCAGAGGGTAGGAGGAGACGAGTTGCTGAAAGAAGCAGGGGGAGCTCTTCATCATCAGAAACAGCTGGTGGCAGTGTCCGGCGGCATGTATCACCACCTATGAACAGCCAGCCAACATGCTCTTCAAGGTCAGCTGCTGACGCCACCACTAAAGTGTCATCATTCCAGGGCTCAGCGGTGTGGAGGTTTTTTTTGTGTGTCTGCCTCAGATGAGAGCAATACCTTCTGTACTATCTGCGACCAAAGATTGAGTCGTGGAAAGACCAAGACCACCGTAGTGACAACTGCCTTACGAAGGCACATGGTGAAAAAGCACAAACGGCAATGGGAAGACCACCTGAGGAAAAGCAGCAAACAAAGGCAAAGCCACCCTCCGCCTCCTCTTCCTCCTTCAGGTGCAGCATCTTCTTCAGCCACTTTATCCCTTGCACCTTCACAACCACCCTCCTCCACTCCGCCTCTCACCTTGAGCGAAGCCTGTTCCTCTGCCCACACTAGCAGCCAGGTGTCGGTGAAGGAAATCTTTGAGCGGAAGAAGCCAATGTCTGCCAGTCACCTACTTGCCCGGCGTCTGACAGCTGGCTTGGCGGAGCTGTTATCTCGCCAGCTGTTACCATACCGGCTGGTGGACTCTGAGGCCTTCCGAAAATGTGTGGCAATTGGGACACCGCAGTGGAAGATACCAGGCCGCAATTACTTTTCTCAAAAGGCGATACCCAAACTGTACCGTGATGTAGAAAGGCAAGTGGTTTAATCTCTGGCACACAGCGTTGATTCAAAAGTCCATTTGACCACGGATGCCTGGTCTGTCAAGCACGGTCAGGGCAGGTACAGTACTTATACGGCACATTGGGTCAACCTGGTGACCGCTGGCAAGCAGGGAGTACATGGCTGTGTAGCGGACCTAGTTGTGACACCTCCGCAGCTTGCAGGCAGGCCTGCTGCCACCTCCTCTCCTTCTCCTCCTGCTACATCCTCTCCAACTACACACCCCCAGCTCCCCAGGGCCTATGCTGCATGCTAGGTACGATGGTGTCACGCCATCTTGGACATGTCTTGCCTCAAAGCTGAGAGTCACACTGGAGCAGCTCTCCTGGCTGCTCTGAACAAACAGATGGATCAGTGGCTGACCCCGCGCCAACTGGAGATCGGCAACGTGGTGTGTGACAACGGCATCAATCTCATTTCTTTGAGTTTGAGAAAGATGGCACACGTACCCTGCATGGCACATGTGCTCAATCTCATAATACAAAGATTTGTGTGCAAGTACCCAGGCTTACCGGAGGTCCTGAAGCAGTCCAGGAAGCTGTGTGGGCATTTCAGGTGGTCCTACACGGCCATGGCACGCTTGGCCGATATTCACCGGAGAAACAACTTGGCGGTGAGGCGCTTGATTTGCGATAGCCTGACTCGCTGGAATTCACTGCTCCCAATGCTTGACTGCCTGTTACAACAGGAGAAAGCCATCAAGCAGTATCTGTACAACTACAGTGAAAGGGCATGCTCTGGGGAGCTGGGGATGTTATGGCCGAAGTACTGGACACTCATGCGTAATGCCTGCAGGCTCATGCGTCCGTTTGAGGAGGTGACTAACCTGGTGAGTCTCTGTGAATGCGCCATCAGCGACTTGATCCCATATGCTTTCTTCCTGGAGTGTGCCGTGCAGTAGAGGAGCGTGACCAGGAACAGGAGGAGGAGGAAGAGTTTTTGGAAACATCACCTGCGGCATCATCAACATCTGCGGTATCACAGAGGAGGGGATAGGAGGTGGAGGAGGAGTCATCTGGGGAAGAGGAATCAGATGAGGAAGGTGCTTTTTATGAGGAGGAGGCAGAAGAACAACCGCAGCAGGCGTCGCAGGGGGCTTGTGCTGCTCGCCTTTCTCATGGTATTGTTCTTGGCTGGGGGGAGGAGGAGAACTTACTTGACATCAATGAGGAAGAACAAGACGAGATGGCTAGTACGGCGGCGTCCGACTTTGTGCAGATGGCGTCTTTCATTCTGTCCAGCCTGTTGAGGGACCCCCGTATATAAAAACTTAAGGGGAATGACCATTACTGGGTGGCAACACTACTAGACCCTCGGTATAAGCACAAAGTGGCAGAGATGTTTCCACATCACCAGAAGGCAGAAAGGATGCAGAACTTGTAGAACAAGCTGGCAACTATGCTTTACAGTACGTTTAAGGGTGATGTCACAGCACAACGGAATAAAGGTGCCACTGCCCGAAATCTTCCTCCTCCTCCCATGTCCACGCAGGCAAGGACAGGACGCTCTAGCGATCTCATGGTGATGTTGGACATGCAGACATTCTTTACTCCAACGCCTCGCCTTAGCCATTCCGGATCCACCCTCCACCAACGCCTCGACCGGCAGGTAGCCAACTACTTGGCCTTAAAGAGAATCTGTATTGTTAAAATCACTCAAAAGTAAACATACCAGTGCGTTAGGGGATATCTCCTATTACCCTCTGTCACAATTTCGCCGCTCCTCGCCGCATTAAAAGTGGTTAAAAACAGTTTTAAAAAGTTTGTTTGTAAACAAACAAAATGGCCACCAAAACAGGAAGTAGGTTGATGTACAGTATGTCCACACATAGAAAAATACATCCATACACAAGCAGGCTGTATACAGCATTCCTTTTGAATCTCAAGAGATCATTTGTGTGTTTCTTTCCCCCATGCACTGAAGTTTCAGGCTGCTCTTTTCTTTCTGCAAACAGCTTTGCCCTTGTTTGTAATTCCTCAGTATGTGAAAGCCCAGCCAGCTCAGAGGACGATTTATCCAGCTTGTAAAAGATAAGAGAGAAGAGAGAAGCTGCTCTAATCTAAATAATACACAGGCAGTGTGCAGAGAGGGGCCTGGGGGTGAGTTCATAGCAGAACCACAACACTGAAGAACTTGGCAGCCTTCCAGACACAGGCCGACAAGTCTGACAGGGGAAAGATACATTGATTTATTACAGAGACAAAGATAGTATAAAGTGCTGCAGTTAGCCAGAACACATTAGAATAGCTTTTGGAACTTGTAGGATGATAAAAAACAGGATGCAATTTTTGTTACGGAGTCTCTTTAAGTGTGGATGTAGACACTCTGAGCAGCGATGAACCCCTGGACTACTGGGTTCGCAGGCTTGACCTGTGGCCAGAGCTGTCACAATTTGCCATCCAACTTCTGTCTTGCCTTGCCTCAAGCGTCCTGTCAGATAGGACCTTCAGTGCAGCTGGAGGTATTGTCAGTGAGAAGAGAAGTCGCCTAGGTCACAAAAGTGTTCAGTACCTCACCTTTATCCAGGGCCAGGCCGAGGCATAGGCTAGAGAGGCTCCAGCCTCAGGGTGCAGTGTAGGAGGGGGCGCAGAATCCATTCAGCTGTCATTCCAAATTGTGTTTGAAGCAGAAAGAAATAAGAAAAGGGGATACATGGCAGTCACTGCAAGCCAGATAACTAGATATTAAGGTGTTGGGGAGGTTGTGGGCCCTGTGGCGGCTCTTAGTCTAATAGCAATCAGTGTGTGATGGCTGGGGTGGCAGGGATGGAGGGCCGCACTTTGGTGTCTCAGCCTTGGGTGCTGGAGGACCTTGTCATGGCTCTGCCTTTATCAAAATGAATGAAGCATGAATCCCAGGCTACTGCCTGCCCGAAGACTAAGTCAGTCCCCACACACAGCATTTCTGCTCGCACGCCGTGTGACTGCCTTCTCCGCCACCACCAACAGGGTCCAGGACTCCAGGTGGATTCCTGAATTTTTAAGGCCGCTGCTAGCAGCGGCTGTTATAATAAAGTTTTCTGGTGCATGTACATGCCTGCCTAATTTTTCTGGCTGCACTGCAGCTGCAACAACAACAACACAAAAGGCATGTACATGTGTCAATTCCCCTTCGTGATTGTTACCTTGCCGCGGTGAAGGGGCTTGCGTATCACAATGAAGCAATGACCGGCTAAATGAGTGTGTTGGGGTTGGGGGGCACACCCAGGGTCGGACTGGGCCGCAGTAGTACAGTTTTTTCCCTCGGTGGGCCCCACCTCCAGGTCTCTGGTGGGCCCCCCCCTCCTTGTCTGACAGAGCTCCAATTGCTGCCTGCAGCACAAAAATTCTCTTCTCAGTGCTGTAATCACTCATGCTGAGAGCAGTGGCGTAGCTAAGGAACTGTGGGCCTCGATGCTAATTTTACAATGGGGCCCCCCAAGCACTCTATAAATAACAATTGATATGACGCACCAAAACCTGCCAATGGCAACTACAGTGTCAGAGGTGCAAGTAGGGGATGGGAAATAGCTGGTTAATGATTACCACTGTTCAATGTATCTATAGATGTGATTATTATGAGCACAGGACCAATAGAGAGGTAATACTGTAGTTGAGGGAGGGACCTTAGGGGCCCCTTTGGCCCAAAGGCCCCGATGCGGTCGCAAACCTCTGCGGTCGTAACCTCTGCAAAGTAGGTTACTTTATATTAAAGGAGGGGACTGTATGCAAAGTTTTGCTGGGCAGCAATGTCTCTGCATTACAATGCTGCTAAGATCATGTGCTAAGGCCCTGTACATAATACATCATGACCACGCCCACCTTCCGGTGCATGGTCACGCGCTTTTTTCACCGCAATCATGGGATGTGTGGGCGCCAGGTTGAAATTTCTTTGGTGGGCCCCCAGTGTCCCAGTCCGACCTTGGGCACACCTGACCCAAGAAGATAATAAGGTCGTTGCTTCATTGTGGACAGATCAAATTAAATCAGCTGGACACTCAGTCACTATTGTTCTGTCATTCAGCTACCTCAGCCCGACCATATGGGCTTGAAAACCGCCATCGCCTGCACTCTCGCCACAGTGCGCACCAGTTCAGCATGGCCGTCACTACACAAACAGCTGTTTGCGGTGCGTTACACAGTGAGTTTAGTCTGTCAGTGTGAAGCAGTACACTAATTACACTACCTGATTGATGTATACACATGCAAGATGTTTTAAAGCACTTTAGGCATCCAATTTAGCAATACAATGTTATTTCTGCCCTTAAACCCTACTGTGCGTCAAATCCGGATTTTCCACGGGACTTTTGCCGTGTATCCCACTTCGCCATGCAACCTACAGGTGTTAGACCCCTTGAAACATTTTTTCCATCACTTTAGTAGCCACAATTACTGTTTGTAGTTCGCCTGCCCATTGAAGTCTATGGAGGTTTAAAAAGTTTGCATGTTCGCAAACTTTTTCCACATGTTCAAGTTCAAGGTTCACAAATCAAAATCGGAGGTTCGCGACAACTCTATTTTTCAACTTAAAACTTGGTTTAATGGACTTCAATTGTTACTCCCATCCAAATAGATACATTTCTTATTTATGAATGCTTACTGTATATTTAGGAAACCTAATGATAATATAAAGGATCAGTATGGTTTGAATTATAAAATTACATATTTTGCATATGGATCCTTTGTGGTATGCCTGACTATGGATGTGGCAGGGGCGTGTCTGGAGTTGTGGCGGGGTGTCTCAAAGAGTCCCACTTCCTTATCGCAGAAAGTTTGTTTGTTTATTAAATAAAGTCTCTGGTCAGATTCGATCAGAGAGAGAGCTGTCTCTTGGTCGATCATTTGTATACTGAGGGGGCTCTGGCTGGATACTAATGGGGGGCTTGTTGGCTAACTATATAACAAGGTGGGAGGGGTCTGACTATCTGTAC
This sequence comes from Hyperolius riggenbachi, assembly GCF_040937935.1. Lineage (NCBI taxonomy): Eukaryota > Metazoa > Chordata > Amphibia > Anura > Hyperoliidae > Hyperolius > Hyperolius riggenbachi. The sequence goes on along the minus strand of NC_090655.1, from coordinate 133,876,570 downwards.
TGTGGAGAGGCTCTCTAGCAACCTATACTGGGGGGCTCTCTAGCAGGCCCATTTCTTTGCGGCGGGCTATACCCCAGGGCGCAGTGTGGGAAAAGGGAACTGTGGGCGCATTGCGGCACAGAAGAAAGAGAGGAGAAATGAAACAGAGAAATGAAACAGAGGTAGATCCAGAAAACAACTCGCCATCCAGGAAATTATCACGTGACCAACACAATGGTGGTTTATGTGATGATCACACTGACATTCTACAGCTATTGCAGTCCAGGTTTTCAAGGAGGAATTGGGGTGATTGCGTGTCTCCTGGGTCCCTGCCTGGAAGGTGACTTAAGTTCTCATTTTGATGCGTTTCTGGGTAATTATTATTATTATTTAGTATTTATACAATGCAAACATCTTCCGCATCACTGTACAGAGTACTTTGTCTTGTCACTTAACTGCGTACGAGAGGAATTGCCGCCAGGAGACTTGTGTGCAGGATACAGCCGGTATGGCTTATCCTGCTGCTGCACAAGTTCCCGGCGATGTTAAATACTATTCCTCCTCTAGGTCCGCGTGGATGGTGGAGAATGAAATAATTTGGCTTCCAGCCATTTTATAAGTAACTTCAGCTCTGTCTTCTGCCGGCGCTGAAGTTACTCACTGTGCGCTGCACTCAATACTCCTGCGCTGGATTGGAAGTGTTCGCACTTAACTTCCTCTCAGAGGGGCTCACAATCTGATCCCTACCATAGTCATATGTATATATCATGTAGTGTATGTATCGTAGTATAGGGCCAATCTAGAGGGAAGCCAATTAACTTATCTGTATGTTTTTGGGATGTGGGAGGAAACCAGAGTGCCTGGAGGAATCCCAAACACAGACACGGGGAGAATGTACAAACTCCTTGAAGATGTTGCTGTAGCTGAGATTTCAACCGGGAATCCAGTGCTGCAAGGCGAGAGTGCTAACCGCTACGCCACAGTGATGGCTGAGCCCTCTCTGACTACAAATGGGGGGGGGGGTCTCTCTCGCTACAAATCAGGGGGCTCTCTGGCTACAAACGGTGGCCCTCTGGCTAAAAAAGGAAGGGGCTCCCTGTCTACAACTGGAGGTGGGAACTCTGTGGTTACCTATGCTGGGCTGGCTACATATGGCTACCTGGTACTAGGGGCTATTGCGGCTATCTCTACTGGGGTAGCTGCACCTGACTATCTAATATCAGGGGCTCTGTGGGCAACTATGCTGGGGGAGGCTGCATCTGGCTAATTAATGTTGGGGTCACTTCTGGCTACCTATACAGGGTGGGGTTTTTCCTAATACCGGGGTGCACCTCTGGCTGCCACATCACAATAGGGTGCCCGAGTCTATGGGAGGGGTGCAATTTATACACCCTTGTCCTGGGAACTATATGGCCTAGAAACTGCCCTGCTCTTTAGCATCCTATAGTTGAGGGCTCTATCGCTAGTAGCTACCTATACTGGGAGATGAAAGGGGGGGGGTGCTCTCTGGCTACCAAATGAGGGACACCCACTCTGCCTTCCTAATACTGGGGATGGGTGCCCTCTTACCACCTGTACTTGGGGCTCTTTGGCTAATTGTACTGTAGGGAAGGGGGTGGTCACTGGCTTCCTATACTAGGGAAGGCCATCTTGCTATCTATATGGAAAGGGGGGTGGGGGATTTCTGACTTTCTATACTGTTGGAGGCTCTCTGACTACCTATACAAGTGAGGCTCTATGGCTAATAATTGTGGCGAGACTGTCTGGCTACTTATACTGGGGTGCTCTCTGGCTACCAAATGAGGGATACCCTCTCTACCTACATAATATTGGGGGGCCCTCTCTCGCCACCTATATTGGGGTGACTCTCTTGCTTCCTATTCTCAGGGCCCGATTTATTCCAAGGCCACCTAGGCCATGGCCTAGGGCACCACAGGTGCAAGGGCACCAAAGCACTAGGCTAAACTGGTGCAGCATTTGCAAGCTTGCAAATGCTGCAGTGCAGGGAGATCAGGTGAGTGCCTGACCGCAGTACTCTACTGCTAGTTGCCTGTGCAGTGGCCGCCCTGCTCTCTGTGCACATTGAGATTGTGGCAGGCGGCTATGGACTTGGGCAGCATTGCAGAGTTACAAGCAGAGGATGTGGAATAGCAGCCACCAGTCGCTCACATCTCCGCTCGTCTCTAACGTAGAAGCTTCCTCTTCCTTTCTGACGTGCTAATAACATGTCAGCAAGTCACAAGTGAGAGATGCTGGTTGGAGAGACAGATGCACAGTGGCTGATGGAGCAGAGGGGAAGAGGAAGCTTCTGTGGTGGAGACGAGTGGAGAGGTGACACTGATGGCTACTGCGGCTGGTGACAGTGGCCTTGGGCGGTAAAGAGTACAAATCCAGCCGTGCCTATATGGGAGGCCTCTCTGGCTACTTTTACTGGGGGTGGAAGGGGCAGGGAAGTACTCAGCTGGGCTTGTGGCTGGACCTGCCTAGTTGTTGCTGGCCAGGCAAATAAGTGGCTATTGTGCTGGGGACTGCCCGCTTGTACCTCTAAACCTCCTGGCTGACACTTAAAGTGAACCTAAAGTAAAAAAAAAAAAAACAGATGAACTCACCTGGGGCTTCCCTCAGCCCCCTGCAGACGATCGGTGCCCTCGCAGCTCCGCTCCGATGGTGCAGGACCCGCCGGCGAACACTTCCGGTTTGGCCGTCACCGGCCGACAGGCATGGGAACGCGAGTGATTGTTCGTGTTCCCAGCCTGTATATCGCCCCCTATGCTGCTATTGCGGCCAGGAGGTTTTGTTTTGTGACTTTAGGTTCTCTTTAAGGTGGTACATCAAGTGATATGTGATGGCTCGATTGATAACATCCGACAGGTCCGATGACCTGCCGGAGAGATTCCCCGCTCGATTCCCGCGGGCGGACAATAGCGGGGAATGGAGCGGCTGATAAGGGAAGCCCGCAGGGACGAGCGGTGGCGTGCCGGGATCAAGCCGCTGGCTCGATACCGGTGCATAAACGTGCCGTGTATGCCCGGCATAAGATTTACTTTACAGGATTTTATGAAGTTCATGTAAAAAACACAAGGAGAAATTCATGAGAAAAGCTTTTGTGAAGCGCTTTATCTCTTACATAAATTAATGAAAATAACTTCTGTTTTAAGAAGGCAGACTTCTGTTTTGCATAAATGAATGAAACAAACTTAAAAACTGTTACAAGTTTGCTAAGGTAAGTTATGTAGGTAGAAAAATAACAAAGTTTTGTAAAAATAATACCTTTTTTTAACACATTAGTTTTAGTGAAAAAAATAAATAAATAAAAATCATACCATTTTAACTTCTAAGGGAAGTTATACATAATTTCCCTGTAGTGTTTATTATATACATCTATACATTTACTTCATTTTATTATGTGATTGTAAACCACACATCTGTGTATGTCATTGTTTAAAGAGGAACTTCCGTGAAAATAATGTAATAAAAAAGTGCTTCATTTTTACAATAATTATGTATAAATGATGTAGTCAGTGTTTGCCCATTGTAAAATCTTTTAAATTCCTGATTTACATTCTGACATTTATCACATGGTGACATTTTTACTGCTGGCAGGTGATGTAGCTGTTGTAAACTAACACGAAAGGAGAATTGACTCTTGGGTGCATGCAGTGGCGTAGCTAAGGAGCTATGGGCCCCGGTGCAAGATTTACATGGGCCCCCCCAGCACTCTATACATAACAATTGATACGGCGCACCAAAACCTGCCAAGGACAACCACAGTGTTGGAGGTGCAAGAAGGGAATGGGGAGCAGTTTGTTAATGATTACAAGTATTTAGAGCATCTATAGAAGTGATTATTACCAGCACAAGACCAATAGAGAGCTAATATTGTGCTTGAAGGAGAGCCCAATGGGGCCCCTCTGGCCCAAGGGCCCCGATGCGGTCGCTCCCTCTGCAACCCCTATGTGAAGACATAGAAAAATCTTTAATGTACCAAAATATTATAAATACAAAATGTTAAAGTAAATACAGGATCTTCTCAAAAAATTAGCATATTGTGATAAAGTTCATTATTTTCAGTAATGTACTGATAAACATTAGACTTTCATATATTTTAGATTCAAATACACACAACTGAAGTAGTTCAAGCCTTTTATTGTTTTAATTTGATGATTTTGGCATACAGCTCATGAAAACCCAGATTTCCTATCTCAAAAAATTAGCATATTTCATCCCACCAATAAAAGAAAAGTGTTTTTAAAACAAAAAAAGTCAACCTTCAAATAGTTATGTTCAGTTATGCACTCAATACTTGGTCCGGAATCCTTTTGCAGAAATGACTGCTTCAATGCGGCGTGGCATGGAGGCAATCAGCCTGTGGCACTGCTCAGGTGTTATGGAGGCCCAGGATGCTGCGATAGCAGCCTTAAGCTCATCCAGAGTGTTGGGTCTTGCGTCTCTCAACTTTCTCTTCACAATATCCCACAGATTCTCTATGGGGTTCAGGTCAGGAGAGTTGGCAGACCAATTGAGCAAAGTAATACCATGGTCAGTAAACCATTTACCAGTGGTTTTGGCACTGTGAGCAGGTGCCAGGTCGTGCTCAAAAATGAAATCTTCATCCTGGGCCTCCATAACACCTGAGCAGTGTCACAGGCTGATTGCCTCCATGCCACGCCGCATTGAAGCAGTCATTTCTGCAAAATGATTCCCGACCAAGTATTGAGTGCATAACTGAACATAATTATTTGAAGGTTGACTTTTTTTTTTAAAAAACACTTTTATTGGGCGGATGAAATATGCTAATTTTTTGAGATAGGAAATTTGGGTTTTCATGAGCTGTATGCCAAAATCATCAATATTAAAACAATAAAAGGCTTGAACTACTTCAGTTGTGTGTATTTGAATCTAAAATAGAGGAAAGTCTAATGTTTATCAGTACATTACAGAAAATAATGAACTTTATCACAATATGCTAATTTTTTTTAGAACATCCTGTAGACAATTGCATTAATGATCTCATACATTAGCATCTTTAGTGACTACACCCCACTGACTATAGAGACAACAACAAGTGGCTGCAGTCCCCTGTATCCAGTATAGTAGTTTCTCCCTAGCCTGTCAAACACAAATTACTATACTAGGTGCTCACATGAACAATAGCCACAAGAGGAAAGGGGTCGTCATTAGGACCATGTATCTCCAGTTGTTTGACCGAGACTGCCGTGCTTCAAATTGCAACATATGAAAGTACAGACTCCACTGATAGTCCCATTTGCAGATACCAGTAGTTGTATAGTGGTTGAATAGATGAACAAGTTGCACACTGTCCCTTATTGAACCTCCAGAGCTGTAAGCAAAGTAATTGAACTGTGGCTGATGGTGTAATGGTTAAGGGCTCTGCCTCTGACACAGGAGACCAGGGTTCGAATCTCGGCTCTGCCTGTTCAGTAAGCCAGCACTAATTCAGTAGGAGACCTTTGGCAAGTCTCCCTTACACTGCTACTGCCAATAGAGCGCGCCCTAGTGGCTGCTGCTCTGCTCTGGCGCTTTGAGTCCGCAAGGAGAAAAGCGCAATATAAAGGTTATTTGTCTTGTCTTGTCTTGTCTTGGATTATGTTCCAATACTGTAGCACTTATGCCCAAGCAGATAGCAAGCCATGCAACTAATGCAGAAAGCGTTTGCAAAGTTCAGATGTCACTGTGATTTAAAGGTATGATGAAGCATATATGCATACAGCAAGAAGCTATGTAGCTTTGATGTGCAATTCACAACCAGTCTGTCATTCAGGATAGACATAAACAGCAGATGCCCTCACAGACAGTATTTGCATATATAGGTCCACTCATGATCCCAATCGCAGAACAATGGTAGTGGCCAACTTGAATAGTTATAAGCATGCAGCAAGCAGTAGTTCATGTTTGAATCTCTCAAACTGTTTAGTGAACATTCTCTGTTCATCTTCAAGAACAGTCAATTGAAGGCACATATTGAGAAATACAATAAATAACTAGTAACTAGAAAAGATAACAAATTTGAACAAGATAAATTGGCCTATAAATTGGGCTACGCTTATAGGTGGGGACAACAGCCCCTTAAAGTGGACCCAAATTAAAAATACAAGATTTCAGAAATAAAATCTATTTTCTAAATTATAATAATAAATAGCAGTCTTTTTTCAGCTGCATGATGACAAATATAAAATATTTTACATTTATTGGAGGAACCCCTCCCTTCCTTTCAAATTGCCGGGACAAAATCCGGCAAACTGATGGAGTAAGTGGTCTCTGGCAATGGAGGAATTGCTAATGGCTGCCACCTGTATAACCCTAGTTATGAAAAGAGAAGGGTGAAAAGCATGCACTGAAATGCTCATAGGCTTGAAAGAGTGTTTATTTATCTTTGTATGTGTCAGAGTGGTGCAACTAAATATTTTTAATAAAAAAAAAATGTTTGGTTTGGGTCCGCTTTAACCACAAGGGAAGGAAGCCCAAGAATCCTCCTCCCCCTCAAAAACCACCCTCGAGCACTTCAGTGGGTTCGAGTGTGGTGGAGGATTCAGATACCTCTATAGGGACAGATAGTGCAACGTCAACAGTATCTACCGGAAATAGTTCCACCACTTCTAAACGCCCCTACACTCGTTCTCAGGATTCGAGTAAGAAAAATCTAAATAAAGGCAAGAATAAACCTAATAAAGAAATATCAAAAGACAAGAAAATAAAGGCCCAATTAACAAATATTTGGTAGAATGTGGCTCCCAGGAAGAGGGCGAGGGCAATTTCGAGACTGGGGGAGCATGTGGCATTTCGGATGAACCGCAGTCTTCATCTTGCTCGCATTTTTTAGGGGACATTTAGACAGGACGGGGGCATTTGATGTGTCTGAACCTGTGAACATCAATTCAATAGATGATAAACATCTTAGATCCCCAGGAGAGACTGTGAGAAGAGATGATTTGCAGATTGTTAACATCTCGGATGAATACCTTTCGGTGGGTCTCACCTCAGTATTATCTAAAGGCTTGGGATTCTGCCCAAATGGCAAATTGGATAAGTTTGAATTTATAAAAGATGTTCACCTGTTTGGACGCAATCTGACCCTTAAGATGTTACATGAAAAGAAGGAGACTGCTCCACTAGGTGGGGCAATCTCAGACTGGAAGGACTGGACCAACCAGGACTATAGGGCACTGATGGACCTCATAAAACTTAGTGAGGAAAATGACAACACGGAAGACGAGTCTATAGACAATCTGGATGTGAGTATTAGGATTAACAAAGGCTTTAAGAAACGTTCCACGGCCTTTCCCCCTTTTTCACTATGTCCGAGTGTACACACTTTTGTATCTCTGGGGGAGGAAGACATCTGCCAAATTATGGATTGAACCTAACTCCACCCCCAACCTGTCGGTTGAGGAAATGGAAGCTCTTAATGAGATACGGTTGAATGACCACTTAGTTATTAAACCCTCGGACAAGGGGGGGGGGGGGAGGGGAATACGGTGGTAATGAATGTGGAACAATACACTTATATGTGTCAGAAAAATTTGAGCAATCGTGAATGGTACAAGAGGGTCTCTCCATCCAGGGTCATCAGAAATCAGTGGGTACTCTTTGACATTATAGAGGATGCCACACGAACTGGCATATTACACCTCAAGTTGCTGAATCGCTCAAGGTTGAAAACCCAATCACACCACCCTCTTATGCATTGCCCAAGGTACATAAGAGTTTGTTGAGACCACCCGGCTGACCAATCGTGTCGGGCAGGGGTGCTCTCACAGAAAAAAATTGTGTGTATGTGGATAGGCACCTCCAGCCCCACATGCATTGTTTACCATCATACGTGCGGGACACTATGCACCTTTTAGAGATTCTAGACGGCTTACAGGTGCCGGCTGGTACTCTTCTGGTGACCCTGGATGTGGAGGCCCTATATTCCAGCATCCCCCAGACTAAGGGAGTGGAGGCGGTTGGAATATTCCTTTCTGAATTGGAGGCGGGAGAGAATCTACACAATGATTTTTTTCTTAGGCTCTTGATGTTTATTTTACAAAATAATGTTTTTTTATTTGATGGAGTACATTACCTCAAGGTGCAGGGCGCGGTGATGGGCACAACGTGTGCCCCATCGTTCGCGAACCTGTACCTGGGGGATTGGGAACGTACACTGTTCGGGAGCGATTGTCTCGTCATGTACCTGTGCCACATTTTATTGTGGCACAGGTACATTGACGACATACTCGTTTTCTGGACAGGGGGCGTAGACATGTTAATGGAATTTGTGGCTATTTAAAATCAAAATGACCGCAATCTGAAATTCACCCTGGAACATGATAGACACACTATCCCCTTCCAGTGTTGCCAACTCATCCCTTTAATTACTGACACATCTAAGTTATACAGGTTCTGGGGCTATTTGCACATAACCAGTGCATTAACTGCATCTAAATAGCCACAAACCCTGTATAATTCATATGTGTCAGTAATTAAAGGGATGAGTTGGCAACCCTGTCCCCTTCCTTGATATTCGTATCAATGTCAATGATGAGGGTTGGATCACTACCCAACTATATAGAAAGAGCACGACGAATGCATTCTTACGCGCAGAGAGCTCGCACCCACATCATACATTACGGGGTATCCCATAGGTCAATACCTTCGAGTACGGCGGAACTGTACCGATGATGCGACATTTGAAAAGGAGGCTAAACTCCTACGGGAACGTTTTAAGGAAAGGGGTTATAAAGATAAGTGGCTTAAAAAAGCCTACAAACGGGCTAAAGGCTCAGATCACGGTCATTTGATCAGAAAGAAAAGTAGAGAAGGTCATATTGAGGGTGACAGAGGTACTGATGGCCAGTTCCGGCTGGTCACCAGGTACAATGACCAAGCTGGTCAGCTTGACCGAATTTTGCAACGCTACTGGCATGTTTTATGTAGTGATCTGCTGGCGAAGGTCTTTTCACCCACTAGACCTCAAATGACTTTCAGATGGGCAACGACGATTAAGGAGAGGGTTACATCGAGTCATTTCAGTAAGAAATCCCAACATTGCCCCATCAGGGGCACATATAGCTGTGGGGGCTGTGTGTATTGCCAATTTTTACAGATTGACTCACAAATCACTTTACCAAATGGCAAGGAATGGTCCTTGAGACATTGTAAACTGCAACACTGAGTGTGTTGTATACCTACTTCTCTGCAAATGTGGTATTTTTTATGTGGGCAAGACACACAGACCCTTCAAGGAGAGAATAAAAGACCATATCAGTGATATAAATTGTTGTAACTTCAAATCACTGATCTCCAGGCATATAAATCTAGTACATCGGGGTAATCCACGATTTGTCCGATTTATAGGTCTGGATACAGTACATAAATATCCGAGAGGCGATAATTATGATAAAAAATTATTACAAATAGAGTCCCGCTGGATTTTTAATCTTGATGCGACCAGAAACAAAGGACTCAATGATAGTATAAACTATCGGGTGTTTTTGCCCGAATAGTTTGTTGACAAGTGACATTGGCCTTAAGTGTCTCCCTATAGATTTCTGATTGCTCTCCTCTCTTTCTTCTCCCCTCCTGTGTATGCAGTGAGCGATAGACACTCACTGCATACATCTTGGATTGCTACTATTTTTAGAGGGCCCTATATGAGTTTGGGCCTCTCCCTTTATTCCTTTTGCAATGCTACTCCACACGCCTCTCTCCATTTTTTGTATCATTGTTACCTTAGTTTGCTGTATATTTATTGAGAGTAGAACTGAGAGCTGTCTTTCTATGTGGCTGATTAAGCTGCGCTGCTATGTATATATATATACGGCAGTTAGCAGTTTGGGATTAAATATCCCCATCATTCCGCTATAGATAGACTATTAGGTCTCAGTGCTATAGGTGTATATTGATTTGTTTTGGGGATATATGTTTAGATTATGTGTTTTTCTTATAACTATGCAATTGCAGAGCATTGCATCAATGTAATTGGTATTGAGCGGGGTGTTTCTCCGCCCCCCTGCCTCCGCGCGCACGCCCGAGGTCCCTGTCCCTTCGCTCCCCGTCATTGTTTCCTCCAGGGATGACGCGCTTCCGCTTTTTGGGGCGCGGACTTCCAGTTGGTCGGTGGCGGCTTGGAGCGCACAACGCCCCTTCGCATGTTGGCCTATGGCTGCATTCGAATGGGAGGCTTTGGGTGGAGACCTGGGCGTGAGTAGTTGGAGCGGAGGAGGGGGCGAACAGCCGCCACGTGTATTTGAATGGCGTCGTACAGACGCCATTACTGAGAGGCACTATAGATCTCAGGATGCCAGTTCCTGATGAGGCTGAAACTATTCGGCGAAACATGTCGAGCGAGTAGGCATCCTACTACCCACTGACCACCAGAAATTTCCAATACTTACCTGGCCTGCCACGACTTGCATATCTATGTATGAGGACGCTGGATCATGGGGTAACGTTGTAGACCACTATATGTACCTCCCTGTATGCCTACATGAACTACTGCTTGCTGCATGCTTATAACTATTCAAGGTGGCCACTACCATTGTTCTGCGATTGGGATCATGAGTGGACCTATATATGCCAATACTACTGTGTGGGCATCTGCTGTTTACGTCCATTCTGAATGACAGACTGGTTGTGAATTGCACATCAAACGTACAAAGCTTCTTGCTGTATGCATATATGCTTCATCATACGTTTGAATCACAGTGACATCTGAACTTTGCAAACGCTTTCTGCATTAGTTGCATGGCTTGCTATCTGCTTGTGCATAAGTGCTACAGTATTGGTACATAATCTACAGTTGGAATTACTTTGCTTACAGCTCTGGAGGTTCAATAAGGCACAGTGTGCAACTTGCTCATCTATTCAAGCACTATACAACTACTGGTATCTGCAGATGGGACTATCAGTGGAGTCTGTAGTGTACTTTCATATGTTGCAATTTGAAGCACGGCAGTCTCGGTCAAACAACTGGAGATACATGGTCCTAATGACAAGACCGCTTATCTCTTGTGGCTATTGCTCATGTGAGCACCTAGTATAGTAATTTGTGTTTGACAGACTGGGGAGAAACTACTATACTGGATACAGGGGACTGCAGCCCCTTGTTGTTTTCTCTATAGTCAGTGGAGTTTAGTCACTAAATATGCTAATGTACGAGATCATTAATGCAATTGTCTATTGATTTTAACATTTTGGGCTTGATTCACAAAGCGGTGCTAACCTAGTTAGCACGCCTAAAGACTTGTGGGCGTGATAAGCATTGCACTAAGTAGATTAGCACCGCTTTGAAGGAAAAACTCTCGCGCAAAGTCCGGTGCGCGCGAAATGTTGCATAGGGTTTATGGCGTTGTGCATGTAAACTTTACGCGTGTAAAACGTTACGCGCAAAACTTTGCACGCGAGTTTATTTTATCACGCCTAAACTGAGTTTAGGCGTGCTAACCAGCGTGCTAACAGTTAGCACGGCTTTGTGAATCAAGCCCTTTGTATTTATAATATTTTGGTACATTAAAGATTTTTCTATTTCTTCACATGCACCCAAGAGTCAATTCTCCTTTCGTGTTAATTTATATTTGCTTGTTGACATGGTGCATGTGAAGCATTTATCTGTGAATTCTGAAATACACGCCCTTGAAAGGGTGTGATTTTCTTTTTTCATAATTATTTGGTCTCATCAGACATCAGTCCACCATATTCAGCAATCCTTTTAGTGATGTAGCTGTTGCTTGCTTTTTTGGCAGTTGGAAAAAGCTGTAAACAGCTATTTCCCACAATGCAACAAGGTTCACAGACAGGAAACTGCCAGGACCATGGTCCTGTTTCTTGTGGGAGGGGTTTCAACACAATATCAGACATACAGCCCCCTGATTATCCGTTTGTGAAAAGGAATAGATTTCTCATGTTAAAGGGGTGATTGGGATGAATTTCAATTCTTGGTCACGGTTTCTCTTTAAGTCTTACAGATTGTCCTGATTGTAACGGCTTTTGTATTATTAGTGAATTAGCTTGTTCCATGTTATTGTTGTATGGTATCTGCATGCTATATAGGACAGACTTTTCTGAAATAAAAACAAGAGGAAGATATTAAAACAGAACTGAAAAACCTTTAAAAATAAGAGTTTCACTTACCTGGGGCTCCTGCCAGCCCCCTGCAGCCGACCTGTGCCCACGCACCTTTTATTATTATTATTATTTTGTATTTATATAGCGCCAACATATTCCGCAGCGCTTTACAAAGCACAATAAGACGACAAGGGGAACATAGATACACTAAAAAAATGTACAACAGAGTTCCAAGCAGCACAAATATTGTGACAAAACCAGTAAACATTAGGAGGAGGACCCTGCCCTTGCAAGCTTACAATCTAATGGGTAGTGGGGGACACACTAGGTAAGGGGGTGGAGGATGGATGAGGCAGTGACCTTTTGCCTCTGATTACATTGTGTCAGATAAGTAAATAAGGGCTATAGAATGTTATAGGCTTGTCTGAAAAGGTGTGTTTTAAGAGTGCGTTTGAAGAAATCCAGGTTTGGAGCATGACGTACAGGCTGTGGAAGAGAGTTTCCAGATAAGGGATGATGCTCGTGTAAAGTCTTGGATGCGAGCATGAGAGGAGGTGATCAGCTTAGAGGCCAGGAGAATTTCTTGGGATGAGCGGAGGCTATGGGAGGGACAATATCTTGAGATTAGTGATGAGATGTATGGAGGGCACAACTCATGGAGGGATTTGTACGAGTCAGGAGTTTGAACTGGATTCTCTGGGTAATGGGTAACCAGTGGAGAGAACGGCACAGTGGGACTGCATCGGAAGAGCGTGTGGAGAGGTGAATGAGGCGGGCCGCTGAATTTAGAAGGGATTGGAGAGGTGCTAGCCTGTTTTGTGGTAGACCACAGAGCAGGGTGTTGCAGTAGTCTAGGCGGGAGATGATTAAGGCATGTACAAGCATTTTGGTGGCCTCTTGTGTGAGGAACGGAAGGATACGGAATATATTTTTGAGCTGGAAATAGCAGGTGGTGGTTAATGAAGCAATGTGAGGTTTAAAGGAGAGCTCTGAGTCAAGTATAACCCCAAGCAGCGGGCCTTAGTGGTTGAGGTTATTGGGGTGTTGTCTACTGTTATGGTTGCAATTGGTGGGGGTGTAGATAGCGATGGTGGAAAAATCACAATTTCCATTTTACTCATGTTGAGTTTGAGGAAGCGGGAGGACATAAATGCAGAAATGGCACGTAGACAGTCGGGAACTCTAGATAGCAGTGATGAAAGATCAGGAGCTGAGAGATAGATTTGGGTGTCATCTGCATAGAGGTGATACTGGAAGCCAAATGAGTTAATTAGTTGTCCCAGGCCACGAGTGTAGACTGAGAAAAGAAGTGGCCCAAGAACAGACTGCTCAGCCCTTGCCGCACGCATGCTCGTTCACGCTACCATCGTCGGGAGCCTACTGTGCAAGCGCAGTAGAGATTTTCTCCTACTGCATCTGCGCAGTTTGCTCCTGGCTACGGGAAAACGTAAGAGGAAACGCGTGGCCAGGGCGCAGTGGACCTACATGTAGAAGTTGAGTGTCCACTGCATGAAGACAAGTGAGCCGTGGTGGGGAACGGAGGATCGCTTTGAAGCTGGGCGCAAGTCGGCTGCAGGGGGCTGGCAGAAGCACCAGGTAAGTAAAATTCTTATTTTGTAAAGGTTCTTCAGTTCCGCAAACTAAGAAATATTTTATACAAAAAAATGTATTATGTACTGCATCTATTATGTTCTCTAATCTTGCACAACCCTTGGCTACTATGATCTTATAAATATGCAGGCTGGTACTTGGATGCTGCTACTTAACCTGTTAGGGCTTCTTCATACAGGCACCTGAAGGAGGTAGATTTACCACCTGTAAGCATCTCTCTTGGACCGGCCAGACACTGGTTAGCACTTGTTACCGGCAGTGGACAGGCACTCACCCTCCTCGCCATGGGGTCACATCTTAGTACGGTCACAGCTGTGCTCATACATGATACCTTGCTTTTCTCTGCAGTCGGGTAACACCACTGCGTGTCTAGCACTGTGTCAAGGTCCTGTTGATCCCAGCACCAGTGATTGGTGCGGGCACCCCTATGGCATGGAGTTTAAGTGGGCACGGGTCTTCACCAGCACTCCCTGCAAGGGATGATGGGCCGTCACCCCAGCGGGACTACTTTTCTGCCTGGTTTCCACCAGGTCACGACCCCCAGGACTGCCCCACTAGTGATAACAAGAAGGGAACGGGTGAACCCTGCGTGAAGGACATACTGAAGACAGGACTTAGAGATAGGACTGACAGGACTAACCAGACAGGACTGACTGGACCAGGCTCATGGGACTGGACTGACTGAGTAGGATGGGCTGGACAGGATGGATGGGACTGAACGGTACAGGATGGACTGGTACAGGGCATACAGGTACAGGGCAGGACTGACTAGTAAAGGGCAGGACTGACTGGTACAGGACAGGGCTGGTACAGGACTGACTAGTCTAACAGGATAAGGATGTGGCTACATGCCACAGCTGTCTAGAGACGAGAGAGCACTGAGCTCTGAGTGGCCTGGGTTTAAATACCGCGCACTTAACTTCAGTGCTGCTCCGCCGCCCCCTCCACAGCCACGGGAAGTGGACGTCACTCCCGGATGCCCACCAGGACGGTGTCTGAAGAGCCCCTCACTGGTTAATGGGCCGGTAAGTATTATACACTGACACACATGGGGCCACATGCAATTCACTTTTTCTCCTAAGTTTTCTCCTAGGAGATAATCTTTATCTCCAGTTTACAATAACTTTTTACTTCTCTGTGATTGAAAAACTACTAAAAAGTAGGTAAAAAAAAAACAAAATATTGTGAGTATTTTCTTGCTTGCCGGTGACTTAAAAAGCAATTTATTGATAAGGTGTAAAAGTATAGCCTAGGAGAAAACTTTGGAGAAAACATGAACTGCAAATGGCCCATGGTGTTACAAATGCTACCATTCGGCTGCATTTAAATTGCACCAGAATGGCATTCATGGGCAGCAGACAGGACGCTGAACTGCCCAACAGGCGTGCCATTCTACCTCCCATCTGAAAAGGGTCTTATTGCTGCTTTCAGAGGCTTGGGTGGAAATGCCATCACCCAGTAGTTGAGTCACTGAGAGTTATATACTGTGGACTGGCAACCAGGCAGAATGAACTTGTTAAAAGAAGTAATTTTGTTACTGTAATTTTACAGTTGTGAACATGAGACATAAATGTTAATATATTGTGCAGTCCCTATAATGAATCTGGAGCCCACAGCTGTAACTTATATCAAAGGAAGATCTTTCTTTGAACCAACTTTTTCTCTTCATTTGTCCTCTACAAATAGTAGAAGCAGTAGAGTGTTGTACCCAGTGGCATAGCAATAGGGGATGCAGAGGATACAGCCACACCGGGGCCCACTGGGGGCACTCCTTCATCCATCTTATTAGCTTTTTATTGGTCAAATGTAGAAAGGAGGCTGGCACCACCAGAAGTAGAAAAGTAAAAATTAGCTCTTTATTGATCAGTCATAAAATGACAGCATGGTCAAAAATAAGGCTTTGGCGGCGACAGCCCGCTGTTTCGAGCTGTTATAGCTCTTTCTCAAGAGCTATAACAGCTCGAAACAGCGGGCTGTCGCCGCCAAAGCCTTATTTTTGACCATGCTGTCATTTTATGACTGATCAATAAAGAGCTAATTTTTACTTTTCTACTTCTGGTGGTGCCAGCCTCCTTTCTACATTTGACTACTGAGGATTCTGAGGATACAGGGATCCAAGGCTTGGGCACACAACAGTTCCTTCCTATGGATGAGTGCTCCTCCAACTTCTGTTTTTGATAGCTTTTTATTGGTGTTATGCTTTAGTTGGTGTTATTATTATTATTAATAATAATTTATAAAGCGCCAACATATTCCGTGGTGCTGTCCAAAGTAAGAGTTATGCTTAACTTCAGTACAGCTCACCATCCAAAGTACAGCACACCTGTAGTAAAGGTTGGAGGTAGCATTATCTCACTTTAGGGGTGTTTCTCTGCAGCAGGGGCTGTTGCATTTGTCAGGACTGAAGGGGGCACAATACCATCAAATTCACGAGGAAAACCTTCTGCCTTGTGATAACCATAGACAACTCTTTCAAAAGCTTTTGATGAAGAGGTAGAGTGTTGTGCCGTGTCAGCCATCCAAAAAAGCAAGGAGTTTTGAATCAGGATGATACCATTTATTGGCTAACTTACAGATGAGTAAACAGCAAGCTTTCGGCTTATAAAAATCCTTTGTCGGACTGGTTCCTGACAAAAACTGAAAAACACAGCTTATATACACTGACATACAGAGGAGAAACATTCTTTAGCAAACATAAATGTAATTAGATGCCTTAAAGGGGCACTACAGCGAAAAACTGTACAATTTAAAATATGTGCAAACATATACAAATAAGAAGTACATTTCTTCCAGAGTAAAATGAGCCATATATTACTATACTCCTATAATGCTGTCACTTACAGTAGGCAGTAGAAATCTGACAGAAGTGATAGGTTTTGGACTAGTCCATCTCTTGATAGGGGATTCTCAGCAAGGCTTTTATTCTTTATAAAGATATTCCCTGAAAAGGATTTAAACAATGATGCTGGTCAGCTTCCCTGCTCGCTACACCGGTTTTTGGCAGTTGGACAGAGCAACTGCCATTCACTAAGTGCTTTTGAAAATAAATATATCCCTGAGAATCCCTTATAAAGAGATGGACTAGTCCAGAACCTGTCACTTCTGTCAGATTTCTATAATCTACTGTAAGTGACAGCAACATAGGAAAAAAGTAATTTATGGCTCATTTTACTCTGGGAAAAAATGTACTTCTTATTTGTATATGTTTGCACATATTTTAAATTTTACAGTTTTCGCTGTAGTGCCCCTTTAACTATTACTCAAGAAGCTTTCCCAGGCATCCTGGCTAAATTGATAAGATCAACAGTTCCCTCAACATAACATAATAATAAAGTAGACTCTGGTGATGGGGAGACATCCTAAATTCCGAGTTCAAATAGTAACTGGGCTGGTTACATGCACCATTAATTCTAAGCTAAAGAGAATTGTGGCATTTGAAACCAGCACAAGAAAGCAAATAAAAAGCAAAGCTTTTGATGAGATGGTATCTCACCCCAAGGAAACTTATTAGTATCTGCCTCTAATTCTGATAGATGATGGAGGAATTGCTCCAAAGCAGGAACATTGTTACATGTGTAGTCAGGGCCGGATTTGTACTTTCCAGTGCCCTAGGCCTGCTGTCACCAAGTGCCCCCCCCCAAAAAAAAAATTTTTTGTCCAACACTGACTAACGATCACTGGTTTGAATGGGCTCATTTCAGTTGTGCTGCTCTGCCCCGCATTCAACAAATAATTCCTGTCATTTGCGCTCCTGCCCGAATGTCAACAGCAGCCGATAGTGTTCTAGGCATGCATACTTGAGAAATGACGCTGATGTATGACCGTCTTACTTGTCAAGAATGCATAACACTGTACCGGCCATGGGCAGGAGCGAGAAATTACAGGGAGCGCAAGTGGCCAGAGCATACGCTGCTTCCTTGTCCTCTCTGCGACTGGCTGCAGTCGGAGCCACAAACAGGTGGCAGGGCAGTGCAATGGAGAGAAGCCCATCCAAAACAGAGAACAGGTAAGTAGCAAACATCCTGTCAAGACCCACTTTGGATGTTCTGTTGTAATTATAGTGGACCTGAACTCAGAACTTCCTCTCTGCTCTAAAAGATACGCAACAACATAACCTTTTAAATAAAAACATTTCTTTGTTACAGTTGGTACAAATCCTGCAATAAATCTGCAGTGTGTCTACTTCCTGCTTTTATGGAAGCAGATATAATTTTAACATCCTGTGCTTTCAAATGAGCTTAGATGTTGTAGCAGTCAGGTGACACAGTGTAGAGATAAATTACAACTTGTGATTAGACACAGAGGAGGGGGAATTAGACAGGCTCTCTAAATACATACATGGTACATTTCTCTGTTTTCCTTCTGTCCTGTGCAAGAGTTCAGCTCCACTTTAAAGCATCTGAATGACATTTATTTATATTTGCTGAAAAATCTATGCATCTCTTTTGAATGTTGAATGTACATATGGTACATATGGTGGTGTGCGCTAACATATTGACAGTATACAAGAACAAAGTGTGAAGAAGGTTTATTAGCAGAAAGCTTACTCTTTTTCTTTTAAGCCAATAAATGGTATCATCCTGATTCAAAACTATCTGCTTTCGCTGATGGCTAAGATGGTACAATGTTCTACTGCTACAGGAAAGCAGAAGGATGCAAAACCATACACACTAGCATAGAGGTAGTAACAGTTTAGGTGTCCTTTAAAGTGACAGTTTAGCAATGAAAGGGAAGCAAACAGCATTTTTATTCAAGCAGTTCTCATAGATGGTAGGAGCTGAAGGACAGAAAATGAGCCAGGAAACAGTTAACTGAAGCAGACGAGATCACTGCTAGCTAGGGGGAAAAAAAGGGAAACATAAATTAGGGTTAGATAAAGTAATTAATTACTGCTGGGGTCAGTGTCAAAGCTGTAAAAGAGGTGAAGATTAGAAACTAGCAGAGCTCACTGATGTGATGTTTGTGAATGCCTGCATTAAAACTCAGCGGAGCTTAGTTCTATCTGCTTTGTAATGTAAATCTCTGGTATTTCTCACATTGATCTGTATGTCCATCATACAGATTATCAGGTGACAGTTATGATTGATCCTGATTGTTATAACACGCCAGGAAATGTGAAAGAGAGAAGCAGGGATTGGGGAACTCTGGAATTCAGCTATTAGTGCAGGGCGCTGGCTGGCTGCGCTGCGGGACCAGAAGAGCGATTTACTTTGACATATGACCTCTACTCTCTCCAAGTCATGCCGCCCTTCTTATCTTATCTGATTTTATCGCCCTAGGCCATGGCCTTTTATGGCCTTCCCAGAAATCCGGCCCTGTGTGCAGTGGAGCTGTCCTTTTATTAAAAGACTATTGGCACAATGTTTTCAGTTTATAAAAGACTTACTGGGTATAATAATTACTATGGACCCAGGCCTGGATCTTTTGAATCTAGGCCAGGACATTATACCTGCCCAATACAGATTACTGATTGCATACCTCCCAATTTTTTGAGATGAGAAAACGGGACACTTAAGCCACACCCCTGAAACACCCCCAACCACACCCCCTGACACACCCCTAGTCAATCATACTATATATATATATATATATATATATATATATATATATATATATATATATATATATTTTGGTGTGCACCAGGCCTTACAGTGGGTGCAGTGGCGGACATACGGCCGTGCAGGCCGTGCCGCCGCACGAGGGCCCCTGAAGTTCCGTTTTCTTCAGGGGCCCATTAAGTATTTTTTTTTTTTAATTTTTTTTTTTATTATTTTATTCCCCCCGGGGGCCCCCCGACTCCTATCCTCCCTCCCTCCCTCACCTCGGGGGGCCCCCCTCCCGATATGCGCGGCGGGAGAGCGAGCGAACGAGCGGCAAATGCAGGAAGTCTTCAGGGCTCTCCAGGCATCCGCTAGAGGCCCAGCCGCTTAGTCTCCAATATGTCTCCAGTTGGAGACATATTGGAGACTAGCGGCTGGGCCTCTAGCGGATGCCTGGAGAGCCCTGAAGACTTCCTGCATTTGCCGCTCGCTCTCCCGCCACGCATATCGGGAAGGGGCCCCCCGAGGTGAGGAAGGGAGGGAGGGAGGGAGGATAGGAGTCGGGCCCCCCACCCGGATAGCTACCCACCAGGCTACCTAACCACCTACCCACCCGGCTACCTACCTACCCACCCACCAGGCTTCCTACCTACCCACCCGACTACCTAACCACCCACCAGGCTTCCTACCTACCTACCCACCCGGCTACCTACCCACCCACCAGGCTTCCTACCTAACCACCCACCCAACTACCTAACCACCCACCCGGCTACCTACCCACCCACCAGGCTTCCTACCTAACCACCCACCCAACTACCTAACCACCCACCCGGCTACCTACCCACCCGGCTACCTACCCACCCGGCTACCTACCTAACCACCCACCCGGCTACCTACCTAACAACCCACCCGGCTACCTACCTAACCACCCACCCGGCTACCTACCGGGCTAGTTACCAACCCACCCACCAGGCTACCTACCCACCCACCCACCCACCCGGCTACCCACCCACCCACCAGGCTACCTACCTACCTACCCACCCGGCTACCTACCTAACCACCCACCCGGCTACCTACCTAACCACCCACCCGGCTACCTACCTAACCACCCACCCGGCTACCTACCGGGCTAGTTACCAACCCACCCACCAGGCTACCTACCCACCCACTAGGCTACCTACCTACCCACCCGGCTACCTACCCACCCACCAGGCTTCCTACCTACCCACCCGGCTACCTACCTACCCACCCGGCTACCTACCCACCCACCTGGCTACCTACCCACCCACCAGGCTTCCTACCTACCCACCCGGCTACCTACCTACCCACCCACCCGGCTACCCACCCACCAGGCTACCTACCTACCTACCCACCCGGCTACCTACCTAACCACCCACCCGGCTACCTACCGGGCTAGTTACCAACCCACCCACCAGGCTACCTACCCACCCACCCGGCTACCCACGCACCCACCAGGCTACCTACCTACCTACCCACCCGGCTACCTACCTAACCACCCACCCGGCTACCTACCTAACCACCCACCCGGCTACCTACCTAACCACCCACCCGGCTACCTACCGGGCTAGTTACCAACCCACCCACCAGGCTACCTACCTACCCACCCACCAGGCTACCTACCTAACCACCCACCCGGCTACCTACCGGGCTAGTTACCAACCCACCCACCAGGCTACCTACCTACTCACCCACCCACCAGGCTACCTACCTACCCACCCACCGGACTACCTACCTACCTACCGGGCTAGTTACCCACCCACCCACCAGGCTACCTACCCACCAGGCTACCTACCCACCCACCCACCGGGCTACCAACCCACCCACCCACTCACCCACCCACCAGGCTACCTATCCACCCAACCACCCATGGGAGCTGCGCGCCGGATGGAGGCTGGGACAGGAGGTCTGCTGCTGCAGGTGAGTAAATGTTTTTGTTTTATTTATATTAGCAGGTGTATGTTCTGGGCAGGTCTGCCACATGATTGCATGTATTTTCTTCGCAAATCTGCCGACATGATTGCATGTATTTTCTGGGCATATCTGCCGACATGATTGCACGTATTTTCTGGGCATATCTGCCGACTTGTTTGCACGTATTTTCTGGGCATATCTGCCGACTTGATTGCATGTATTTTCTGGGCATATCTGCCGACTTGTTTGCACGTATTTTCTGGGCATATCTGCCGACTTGATTGCACGTATTTTCTGGGCATATCTGCCGACTTGATTGCACGTATTTTCTGGGCATATCTGCCGACATGATTGCACGTATTTTCTGGGCATATCTGCCGACATGATTGCACGTATTTTCTGGGCATATATGTGTATTTTCTTGAGAAAACCTGCACAATTATGTGAATTTTCTGGGGAAAGGGTCACCAAAACTTGGGCCCACTGTCTTTGCGTTGCACTTTTCAAGGGAACCTGAGGTGAGAATAATATTGAGGCTGCCATATTTCTCTCCTTTTAAGCAATACCAGTTGCCTGGCTGCCGTGCTGGTCCTCTGCCTCTTATTCTTTCAACCATAGACCCTGAACAAGCATGCAGCAGGTCAGGGGTTTCTGACAATATTGTCAGAACTGAGAAGATTAGCTGCATGCTTGTTGCTGGTGTAATTCAGTTTATTACTACAGCCAAATAGATCAGCAGGGCCGCCAGGCAACTAGTATTGTTTAAAAGGAAATAAACCCTCACCCCGGGTTCGCTTTAAGTTACAGTTAGCTCCGCCCTCATCCGGTCATTGCCACGCCCATTTTTTTTGCCGCGGCTCTATCCACTATTTTTTGCCGCCGCGCGCTCCGCAGGTTGTAGCCACGCCCATATTTTGCCGCAGGTCATAGGGGGCCCACAATTACAATTTTGCACAGGGGCCCACTGCTGGCTGTGTCCGCCACTGAGTGGGTGTAAAAAAAAGTATAACCTCCTTCAAAACAGTTTCTTTGCTTGCTTTGTTGCTTTGCTTTGTGAAATATAGACACACAACTATAGTTTTTCCAGCTGTATTTACTCAGTATAACTTGTAACAGTTAAGTGAAAGATGTAATAGCAAAAGCACACGTAAAAGGTTAAAAAATAAACAGAATCACTGAGATAGATGAAGGATCATCTCCCTGTGACAGCACTTTGTGGAGCCATTTGTCCCTTTAAAGGATACCCGAGGTGACATGTGACATGATGAGATAGACATGTGTATATACAGTGCCTAGCACACAAATAACTATGCTGTGTTCCTTTTTTTTCTTTCTCTGCTTGAAAGGGCCAATCAAATTCTGCCAGAAAGTTCTCAATGGGAAGAAGGTTCATCTTCCAATGTGTCAGTGACCAATAGCATATGGTAAAATTGATCAGACAGTGCCTGAAGGAGACAAAGACAGATGTACTTGAGTGGCCTAGTGTGATGAAACGCGGAAAAGCCGCTGTCTCTCAAGACGAGGCGGCTGTTTCCGCGTCCAGCATGGCGTCACAACGCCGAAAAAAACGCAGCATGCCGCTAAGGCAGAGCGGCGGAATCCGCATTGGGAACGGCGGAATCCGCATTGGGAACGGCGGAATCCGCATTGGAGGCGGCTCCCGCACTCAGTTCACTGGATACATTGCAAGACAGTACTGGTGTGGCTGGGACTGATAGTCCACCAAGATTCAGACTTACACGCGCGCGAGCACAGAGGCAGAGTTTAAATAGCAGTTAGAAGGGAGTCGGCTGACCAGCTGGGTCAGCTGACAAATTCCACTGCTCCCATTGGACCAGCAATTAGGGAGGTCCTGAAAAGGTCCTAGAGTATATATACTGCTGGTTGTTCACTTGCTCTTTGTCTGGCGTGCGATCACATATGTGGGAGCACGCAGATCCGTAGTCAGATCCGCAAGTGTGCCGGGACCAGCTGGAGCTGTAATCCTACACTTAGCTAGATTCAATTGATAGCTAAAGTACTAGTTTGATTGTGATTATCTGTTATGACTTTTGCCTGCCTTGACTACCCTTCTGAACTCTGATCTTGTACCTCGATAATTCTGATACTCTGTTGCCGATCTCCGGCTCGTTTCTAGACTCCGCCTCAGCCTCCTGATTCTGTACCTCGATATATCTGATACCCCGTTGCCGAACCCTGCCTGTACCTAGACTCCGCCTTTTGTCTCCTGATCTTGTACTTTATCTGTCCGTGTGTATACGACCTGGCTTGTCCGACCTCGAGAACCTTACCGTTGGAGGCGGTTCCTCGCTCTGTTAGCGACCCTTCTCCTGAGGGTCACTTTCAGACATCCTTCCTACTGTCAGTCTGACTCCTCCCGTCTTGGAGAGCTCAGGTCTGCGGAAGGAATCTGTGTAGTACTCCTTGCTGCACTGAGGCTTAGTCCTCAAAGTGATACTGTTACACCAAACACTACACTCTACTCAGGTGAACAGAGGTTAGTTTGTATATCGGATTATCGGTGAGACTGCAGATCACTTATAATCTGGTATATATCTGTATTTCCGGTGATACTGCAGATCACCGGTAATCAGATACTCTCTGCGCCCACCGATCGTTACACCTAGTCAGAAATTCTATTTATGGAATAACTTTGGTGATTGTAATCCACCAGCAGTCAGTCACCATCCAGTTTAAGCTTGAAAAAATTTGTAGAGTCGACAAACATTGCGTGGTCAACATATGCAAAGCTGGTAGAGAAGTAGCCCAGCAGACTAAGGTTGTAATTAAAGGACACCCGAGGCAAAAATAAACAAATGAAATAAAAAATTGTATCTCCCTTCTCCTAAAAATTACTTTTTAAGATATTGTACAGTTTTATCTTATGTTTACATCTACTTTTTACGTTTTTACTGTTTTATTGTTTTTGCTGAATTACACATTCATTGAAGTATGCCAGAGCTAATATCTATGAACTATTGACCCTTTTTATCTCTTTCCTGCTCTCAGAAGCCATTTTCTGCAAGGAAAGTGTTTTATAGTTGGAATTTCTTATCAGTGAGGATCACACTGTAGTCACTTCCTGTCTGAGTCGGGACTGAGTCAGCTACTTACATACCTGATATTTAATTATTTCAAGCAGAGAAAGAAAAAAAGGAACACAGCATAGTTATTTGTGTGCTGGGCACTGTACATACACATGTCTATCTCATGTCATATGTCACCTCGGGTATCCTTTAAAGGGACAAATGGCTCCACAAAGTGCTGTCACAGGGAGATGATCCTTCATCTATCTCAGAGATTCTGTTTATTTTTTAATCTTTCACATGTGCTTTTGCTATTATATCTTTCACTTAACTGTTACAAGTTATACTGAGTAAATACAGCTGGAAAAATTATAGTTGTAAATGTGTCTATATTTCACAAAGCAAAGCAACAAAGCAAGCAAAGAAACTGTTTTGAAGGAGGTGATACTTTTTTTACACCCACTGTAAGGCTGTGTTCTTATTTGTGCAGGACCACATGCGGCCCCTGGGAGCCAATGGTCCGCCATTGTTCGGCTGTAGCCCGAGGCAGATGCGCTCCCCAAAGGCGATAGACGCGCAGTCCACATACTTCAACAGATCCCGCAGATCGGTTGCAGCATGACAAGTGTGAACGGCTCCTATTTATAAAATAGGAGCCATTCCCTGTGGAGCGTAGAATGGACAAAAATGTAGGTTCTTCCTTTTAAGTGGGAACCGAGCCTCAGTCACCTACTCCCCTTTATTTACAATGAAAAATCTGAGATTACAAATTAAAACTTTAAACAAACAAACATTTTGGAATCTGTTTAGTATGCACAGTATAGCTAGTTTGTGCAATGAAAAATTCACGCAAGTTCATTCAAAAAGGGAGAAAACTTCACATTTCCTTAGTCTGTCAAATTACCTTTTTGTGTGTACTATCTCTTGTTTGCATCTTGCTCTTGGTCTGTATGTAATGTGGGATTACTAGGGGGAACTTTGTAATGCGCTACATCACTGTGTGGAAAGGGGGAGACAAACGCTGACATTGCCGATTAGAAATAGTGATACCCTTTCCACCAGTAGTTGCTGAATTGCAGAGCTGGGTTTCATCAGAAGCAAGGGTCTGGGTACATGGGATGCACCAGGACACTTATATATATATATATATATATACTGCAATTAACCATGCTGAGACATGAAAAGAGATCAGGGCTGTAAACCTTAAAGTGGATCCGAGATGAAAAACTAACTATAACATGTAACTTGTCTATATATCTTATCTAAAGTTTAGATAGTTTACACAGCAAATCTGTCTGCAAACAGCTTTAATAGAATATGATTATTTCTTCCTGTGATACAATAACAGCAGTCATGTTGTTTGTAAACATTACACAGAGGCAGGCTTATCTGCATCTTGAGCAAAAAAAACTAATCCCCCCTCCTCCTCCCTCTGCCTCTGAAATCTCTGGCTAGTAATACCTCCCCCTCCTCCTGCCCAGACTTAGCTCCCATGAGCCCTTGCTACTGTCTGAAAGTGCCTTGGCTCTCTGAAAACCTGTGGGCGTGGCCGGTTTAGTTTATAGGGCATTAGAGTATTAAAACAAAAAAGTATTTGGCTTGAGGAATGCCCTATAAACAATAGGAAAGGAACACAATTATGCAAAGTGTAAAAGTTCATCTCGGATCCACTTTAAGACCAGCTCACAAAAATGAGAGCTCAGACCTGAGCATGAGGCCGGGTCCATGCTGCAATGGTTTGTGATGTGGACAGTGACATTAGATCCGCTGTTACAGTCAACAGTATGACACCTTTTTTCATGGTAGCACCATTGTGTGCCTAGCATTGGACATGTCCGATTTCCATCTGGTGTCCAGAAAAATTGTGCAGGTTGGGACATGTCATCAACACCACGCTTAAGATCTGTCATCATATCTGTTGTGGTCCATTCCGTGAAACAAACTGATTTAGCCCCAAGTGTGACCCTAGCCTACGACACATACAGTTCACTGGGTATTGTTGTTTCTAGACATGATAAAGCACACATTTGATAAAATGAAACCATTAAAATGAGGGTACATGAATGAAGGCTTTCATCTTCATACCCTTTTACAAATAATTCTGTGTGGCTGGTTGCTGCGAGTCAATGGCTCTCATATGCAGAATAATTGTCCTGACTCCCTTTGATTCCAATGCTTCATGTTTGTTCCGTTTGTGTTATTCAGAAATTACTAAAATCTAAAGTTCAGAATGACAACTAGAGAGCAACATCAAATAAAGATGGCAGCAGCTTCCATATTTTTCCAACTAGGTTTTCTTTAAAGATTTTTATACTGGCTGCCTCTCTCCCTGTAGTACTGTTAAATAAGTGTTTGCAGTACCTTACTTTTGAGGCTGAGCAGTAGAGATTTTTAGGAGGGTAGGCATGACTGACTGAACTCAACCTCCCCCTTCTCATTGGGTGAACATAGGGAGCATGGCATAGTTTGAATGCTACGCTCACTGGAGACTGAGAAGGAGAGCCTGTCAGCCCATTGGGAATTACAGGTTATGTGACCTGCTGCTAGTCTACAGAGTATGTATTTTCTTAACAATTTATTTTTATCTCATGGTACTCCAAAAGGAGGAGGTGTGGGGATGGGGCCTGAGTGCCTGGCAGCGATGGAGAAAAGAGACATGCGGCGGACTGGTGAGTGTATGCTCTGCTGCCAACACTCTGCATGGGGGCACATAGAGGGGAGAGACGTGGGTGGCTCTGTTGGTATTGTGCGGCTCCACAGATTTTCAATAGATTTCATGCTGAATTATAGTAAAGATCATTGTACAGTGTGAGGAAAGATTGATCCCTTTCAGAACAGAGTTCTTGAGGGATCTATCTGATGGTCAAATCTGATGGCCATCTGTTAGTGTAATACTTCATACCAAAGTATCTATTAGTGTATGGCCACCTTTAAAGTTAATTTGAAATAACCAGCAAAGTAAGATCATTCTTTAAAATCACAGTTTCAATGGATGTTTGTAAATATTACAAACTGTATCAATAATGACTAAGGGCCCGTTTACAGTGGTGCATTGCTGTGCGCTCACCGCACTGCAATGCACCACCTATATGATGTTCACAGTGCGGCGTGCATGTGGCAGTATAATGGGACGCAGCATACCGCAAAACGGTCGTGTTTAGGGCTACGTTGAAGCATACTTTTCATTGAACTGTATGCTTCACTCTATGCGATGCAACGCACGGGTTACGTGCGGTGCGGCTCGCCTTATCTGTTGCGTTGCTTTCCTGCTTTCACAGTACACTCAACACAACAGTTACTATAAACATGGCCTTTGGTTTAATTACAGTTTTAAATTATGGACGTATAACAGGGCCTTGAAAATCTTCTGGCCTTCATGGTGTAGCTGCGTACGTTAAAAAGGGGCGCTGGGAAAAAAGGGCGCCGGGTTTTTAACGATAAGCATGGATAACGTTTAAAAATGTATTGTACTGTTTTTCGTTTAAAATTAATGTTTTTTAAAGTTATAAATCATTAAATAATGTGCATTAAATCTGCAATTGTAAAAACGTTAATCTTTCGTTTAAATAGTAAAACGTATAATAACGTTTAAAAAAAAATTACTAAGTAACCCTCCCTGTACCTACCCCTAACCCCTAGACCCCCCTGTTGATGCCTAAACCTAAGACCCCCCCTGTTGGTGCCTAAGTAACCCTCCCTGTACCTACCCCTAACCCCTAGACCCCCCTGTTAGTGCCTAAACCTAAGACCCCCCTGTTGGTGCCTAAACCTAAGACCCCCCTGTTGGTGCCTAAACCTAAGACCCCCCTGTTGGTGCCTAAACCTAAGACCCCCCTGTTGGTTTTTTCGTTTAAAAAT
The DNA here is from genome assembly GCF_040937935.1 of Hyperolius riggenbachi. Taxonomy (NCBI): domain Eukaryota; kingdom Metazoa; phylum Chordata; class Amphibia; order Anura; family Hyperoliidae; genus Hyperolius; species Hyperolius riggenbachi. The sequence continues at coordinate 133,848,558 of NC_090655.1, read as the reverse complement.
AATGTAAAAAAAAAAAAAAAAAGAAAAGTACTGTTTTTCGTTTAAAAATAATGTTTGGAAAAAAATATTGTACTGTTTTTCGTTTAAAAATAATATTTAAAAGTATAAATAATTAAATAATGTGTAATCATGAGAAACAGTAATAAAACATTAAGTCTCCGGGCGCCGCTTTTAAAACGTTAGTTTTCTCCGGCGCCCTTTTTTCCTATCGGGCGCCCATTAAACGATATTTATTATAGGAGTGAATGGCGGCGCCCGATTTGTCCACTAGCCTCAGGCGCCCGAATTTACTGTTTCCGGTGTAGCTCTTTAGTAAGCTGGATAGCTGCTTATCACAGCTGAAATTGTAACAAAGACATGATTATCGTGGGAAACACATTATAAGGAGTGCAAAAGCCACATTTTTTATTGGTTAATGAATCATTTTCAAAGCATCCTGTAGATCAGTGTATTATTCATTATTCTAGATAGTTGTGGTTTTTCCTTTTGCCTCGTCAATGATGTGAATGAAAGGAAGAATTCAGACATCACTGTGACTCCTGACTTACTGCGTCAGTAGATGAGCTATATCACTGCTTGGGCTGTGTGTCTTACTCTCTTATTATAGATATATTAATGGCGATAGCCGCGATATTATACATTCTGTTTTCAACAGATGAATAAGATGACCGCTAAGATTTTGCCAGTAGTGAGTACAAGCCAAGGGATTGAATTCGTAACAAAATTTGCATTTTTTGCATAGCTTGATTAAAGGCACATAACGTGTTCTTACCGGGATCACATTAACACTTAGCACCAGAAGCTTCATTATTAATCCAATATTTCATTAGGTCTTAATAAAGAACAAAAAAAGCTCAGAAATATAATCTATTAAAATGAATTAAAAATATTGACATAGCCAAAATGTAAATTATAAAGAAGACAAGTATAACCAGTTAATTGGTAAGTCCACCTATGATAAATATGTGTGACATAAATAAAAATTAATAATTAGTAAACTATCATCACTAAATCAAAAGAAAAAAAAACACCTCCTATCACAGAGGAAAAAAAATGTACAGAGTGTTAAATATGCAATAAATATACAGTCACTAAATCAATAAATACCTCATGCAATCACAATAAACAGGTACTGGGTGAACAACAAAGCAGGAAAGTGCTAAGTGAATATCTGCAGGCTAACTGAATGGACAGAACCACTGCTAGATTTTAGAAAGTAAGGTGACAGAAAGGTGCTATGGTGCTACCTTTCGCAGGGGATGGCAGTTTACCAAAGTGCATAACAGCTCCTACAAGCTATTATGCAATCTGCATGTGTTTTCTTCTTTCTCCTTTAACCTCTTGAGGACCATGGTGGTAAACCCCCCTAGTGACCAGCCTAATTTTACCATAATTGGCCACTGCAGCTTTAAGGCCAAGCTGCAGGGCCTTATACCTCTGCACACAAGTGATCTCCCCCCCCCCCCCCTTTTCTCCCCACCAACAGAGCTCTCTGTTGGTGAGGTCTGATCGCCCCCCCTGTGTTTATTTTTTTTTTTTATAAATATTTGTTTGTTTGTTTTTTTAATATTTTTTTGCCTTTTTCTTTTTTTATTCTAAATCCCCTCCCTCCCCCCAGCCGGCCAATCACTGCGATCGGCTGTCATAGGCTTCTGCCTATGAGAGCCGATCGCTCTCTTGTCCCCCATGGGGACAGCCGTGTCACACGGCTGTCCCCAGTGCAGCGCTGCTGCTGATCGCAGCGCTGCACATGTAAATACACGGCCGTGTAACAGTCTCCCGAGCGGCGATTGCCGCTCGGAGACTGAAGGCGGAGGTCAGCTCCGCCCACCAAGCGGGAGATGCGCGCGATCTCCCGTAAACTGCTGCCCCAGGACTTTCCGCCAATTGGCGTTAGCAGGTCCTGGGGCTGCCGCCGCGGCCACGCCTACTGGCGTGACGCGGGCGGCAAGTGGTTAAAGTGTACCTGAACAACGACAAAGCTACCCAAGGTAGGTCACTTGACAGGCAGCCTATTGGGCCAATACAAGTGACAGGCAGCCTATTGGGCCAATCAAAGTGCGGGGATCACATCCTTCAAATCCGAAGGATCCGATGGCCCTGAGGGTGGGCTTATAGGAGCAGCCAGTACTTTACAGGGAGCTGGCGTAAGTTAGCAGCGAATGCTACTCAGCACTCCTGCTCGTAGCATGCTCTGGGGATTTTTTAAGCTGCGCTGCTCAAACTAAGCCCATTGTCTGGTAATGCACAACATGTCTCACGTCATTATGACAGGTTTCACTGCACTGCTAACGCGCCAATGTGAACAGTCAATTACAAATAGTCAGTTACCTATGCATTGTCCGACTTTTATAGTCTGATGCAATGCACCACAATTGTCAGTGTGAAAGTAGTCTATCTGTTCCTTAGAAGAGCTCACAAGCTAATCCTCACTATTGAAAGTAATTGTCTTATATTCAGTGGCTTAGCTATAGGGGATGCAGAGGTACCAACCATACCGGGGCCCTTGGACCAGAGGAGCCCACTAGGTGCCCTCCTTTAGTCGCTTTATCAGCTATTTATTGGTGCTATGCTGGTAGCACTAGCAGCACTTTTATAAGCACTTGTTATTTGTAAAGCTCTTGCTAATGTAATACTATGGGTGTGATCCCACTTGGGGGATGTGATTTTTTTTTAAACCCTTAGCATTACATTAGGAAGAAGAGCTTTTCAAATCGCAAGTGCTTAGAAAAACACTACTAGTGGGTCCCAGGCCTAACTGCTCTTTGACACGCATAAAAGCAATAGGAAGTGAGTAAAATTCTTCTCCCTGTGAACCCAGACGGCAATAAAAACCTAGCATAGGTTCTAACCCTTCCTTACTGTATCTATATAAATAAATTTTTTTAGCATAGAAAAACATTATTAGCAACGTCTGCTGTCTTTATTTCTTCCTAATCAGATTTCCTTTTTAACATTTTTATTGCATTGTTTACATTTCTTCATTGCATTTTCAATATATTCAAGCTGTAGGACTGGAATTTCCCAAAGTTTACTTTCTGATCTGCGTACCTCAAAGTTAACGGGGTGTGACTGGCTTGTGGCACATACAGTTCTGTGGCTTTATTGATTTCCTCAAGCAGCTCAACAATAAAGGGAATTTCAAACTGAATTCTTGTAAGGTTTTAGAGGCGAATGCTTGAAACAGATGGTCATGTGAATGAATTGTAATGTTTTCACTTTCTCTTTACTTGTCAATCATTACCAAAGCACACAGCTTCTCGAAGACAAGCCATGTTATATCCGTAATGGCGCAAAAGGGTGTATTTTTATTTAAATAATTACAATGGATAATTCACGAAAATGCGCAAATTCAAAACCTACCTTAAAGAACAATTGTAGTGAGAAGAATATGCTGCCATATTTATTTCCCTTTAAACAATACCAGTTGCCTGGCCGCCCTGCTGATCTGTTTGGCTGCAGTAGTGTTTAACTACCTGAAGACAGCTTCACGCCCGTGAGTGTGGCCGCGGCGGCAGCCCCAGGTCCACCTAACGCCGATTGGCGTCAGGTTCTGGAGCCGGCTACTGAAGGAGATCACGCGCAGGGTGTGCACGCATCTCCTTCTCGGGGGCGGAGCTCCGCCCCGTCTTCAATCTCCGAGCGGCTAATGCCGTTTGGGAGACTGTTAGACGGCGTGATCGACGTCTGTTTACATAGTACAGAGCTGTGATCTGTGTGACACGGCTGTCCTCCTGGGGGACAAGAGAGCGATCGGCTCTCATAGGCAGAAGCCTATGACAGCCGATTGCATGATTGGCTGGCTGGGGGGAGGGAGGGGATTTCTGAAAAAAAACAACACACAAAATTGGTAAAAAAAAGTTTTAAAAAATGAACATAAATATTTGTTAAAAAAAAAAAAATAAACACAAGGGAGACGATCAGACTCCACCAACAGAGAGCTCTGTTGATGGGGAGAAAAGGGGGGGGGGGGGGGAATCACTCGTGTGCTGTGTTGTGCGGCCCTGCAGCTTGGCCTTAAAGCTGCAGTGGCCAATTATGAAAATAGCAGCCTGGTCTTTAGGGGGGTTTACCACTGTGGTCCTCAAGTGGTTAAGTAATACCAGAACAAGCATGCAGCTAATCTTGTCAGATCTGACAATACTGTCACAAACAATCTGCTGCATGCTTGTTCAGGGTACATGGCTAAAATGCAATGCAATGAGGTTCACAGACAACACACACTGTGGGAGGAGTTTCACCACAATATCAGCCATAAAGATGTTCCTGACGATCTAGTTAAGAAAAGTTGGAGATTTCTCCTGGGAAAGGAGGTATCAGCTACTGATTAGGATGAAGTTCAACCCTGGGTTAAAGCTCCACTTTAGGGCCCATTCACACTTGCTGATCGCAAAACGCTAGTGCTTTTGCTAACGTTTTGCTATGGCGATTTTGCGCGATTAACGGGAAAAAAATCACCATTCACACTTGGAGATTTTTTTGTGATCACGTTTAGCGATTCTATAGCACTGAAACGCAATCGCCGGGAAATCGCCTGAAAATGGTGCAGGCTACGCATTTGCATTTAACATTTTTGGGCGATTTGCGGCGATTAGCGCAAATCGCCCAAGTAAGAGCAGCCCCATAGGGTTTCATTGCACTAGCGTTTTCAAAACGCTCAAGTGTGAATGGGCCCTTAACCACTTCGCATCCAGACCTTGTTTTCCCCTTATGGACCAGAGCAATATTGACGTTTTAGCTATGTCCCTATTTAATCAGCAATAACTTTATCCCTACTAACGACACCTAAATGATCTAGGTATCATTTTTCTCAGGACAAACTAGACTTTCATTGGCGGGTATTTTGTCCCTAGACCAAGAAAGTTTTCTATGCATTTTAATGGGAAAAAGAGGGGAAAAATGAAAAAAATTCATTTTAAAAATAAAAAGTGCCACAGGAGATAAAAACATGTCACCAGTATTATGTCCCCCAGTATAGATAGAAAAATGTGTCCCGAGTATCAGACCCCCCTGTATAGCCAGATGTGTCCCCAATATCAGTCACCCCCAGTATAGCCCGATGTGTCCTCTGTGTTTGGCACCTCCCAGTATAGATAGACAGATGTGTCCCCAGGATTGCTGCTCCGGGCCCTCTTTATAACCAAATGTGTCCCCAGGAATAGTGGTCCTACATTATAGCCAGATGCGCCCTCAGGATTAGCGGGTGCACCCAGGATTAGGGCTCCCCCCCACCATTATAGCCAGATCTGCCCCCAGTATAAAATTCTATACTTAAAATTAAATTATGTGGCCCCTCTTATTTTATCCCCCCCAGCTGCACATTTTACCCCCCACCAGGGGTCCACGCATCCCCATAAGGGCCAGCCAGATGCCCCACCCCCCACCCAGACAGCCCCCTCGGTGGCCACATTGCTATAAAAAATGATCAGAAAGCAGCCTGACTCACCTTATCTCGTTACAGCGATCAGCCTGCAGCCGGAGCTTCCAATCCTCGCTCTGCACACAGCCCTGTGATGCTGAATAGCCGGGTCACGGCTTGATGACGTCATCAAGGGTCTGTAATTGGCTGCAAGGGAACATTTTCCCTTTCAGCAATTAGTATTGCAGTTGTCAGTCCCGGGAGGTGCACTCTGAAGCGCACCTGATCGTGCACAGCAGGGCTGCAAGCAGGTCAGTATATCTACGTGGCTGTGGCTTGGAGGGTGCCACAGCTGACGTAGATATACTGTAGCTGTGGACAAAGTGGTTAAAGTGTACAGCAAATTCAATAAAATCACTGCAAATGAATACACTGTTCTTTTAATCACCCTGCCCACTCTGTGCCTCTCCATCTTGCAGCATGGGCTTGGTCCTCTTCCCAACCCTGTCTCAATCCTACATTGAAAATCAATTGATCGGATATGTTGGAGCTGCTGCCCCCCCCCCCCCCCCTGCATACATTACCTGCTCTGGCCGGCGTGAGTCCCCCTGTCTCCGCTGTCTCTTCTCCGCTCTGGGCTACAGGGCTACAGCTTCACTTTACTTCCTGCCGGGGGAAGTTTAAACAGTTGAGGGCGCTCTACTGTTTAAACTTCCTGTCGGGACAGGAAATAAGTGAAGCCAGCCGGAGCCCAGCGCGGAGAAGTAACAGAGAAGAGAGGGGGGACACGTGCCGGAGGAACAGGTAATGTATTGCCGCTAGCGTCGGTCGTCGGACATTCGAACGCCACTATTGACGCACTCCTGACCCGCCGGCGATCGAGTGAAATCTTCTGCACGGAGAAATCGATGGGAACGATCGATTGTTCGGTCAGCGTTTGCGCAACGATTTCACAGCAAATTCTATCACAGTGATCAAATCTGTTGTATATCGGCGGAAAAGTTGTTAAGTGTATGGGCCCCTTTAGATGCAGGTGCACTTTAGTAATAAATTACAGTGTTGTCTAATTTACTGGCAATTTGTAAATAAAAATGCTAAAAAGTGCCTCAGTCATCATGATCCTTAAGGTATCCCTGAACTGGGCAACAAAAAAAATGAATGAAGCCGATAGTGGGCTACATCACCTTTTCCTGAGTGCCCTGACGCTGCTCATTGTCCTCGGGGTTCTCCCCCCTTCAGTGGAATACTTTTCCAGAAAGTTCTGTCATAAATCATTGGTGCAGTAGGATTTGTGTTATTTCTGCATTGCACCTCTAATATATTTCCAGACATACTTCCTTTATGGTAGTTGTTTTTTCTTTATCAAAGGTAAATTGTTTTGCAGACATGTGACACAGTTATCATGTGACAGCACAGTCACATTCCTACCACACTCTTAACCTTCAGCTTACATAGGTCATAACCAAAGCAGAAGCTATATACAGTACAACTGTTAGGAAACAGCACGAAATGAGTTCATGATTACCGGTAATTATGTTCTCCTTTTATGTGTATCCTCAATGAAACGTTATGCTATGCATTTAAGTTCCAGTTTTCACGAGTTACAAATTTACACCTTTCTACTGATTACACTACATTTAAAATAATACCAATAAACACCAGAAGATACAGTCCATGCTTCTCTCATGAGAAATGTGCTTAAAACTTATTTGGGGAGATTGCCATTATGAAAACAGGGGGCCTGCACAGGAAATACATAGGCAGTCCCACGCAGCCACAGACATGCAACCAGATTCCAGAAACATTGAACAGAAATATGTTTAAATCTCAAAAAGAGCTATGCATAAACAGTGTAGTTTGCTGGTGCACGGACCCAAAATGTCCCCCTCCTTTCCATTGTGTGAGCAACCAGAATCTGGGAACTAGGATGTGAAAATCCAAACTAATAAGGAAATGTGAATAACTTAAACAATCTTTGTCCAGCCAAAGTAGATGTGATCAGTTTGTCTAGTGTTTCACTACAAATTGTGTAAATGCATGGAGGGGTTACAACTGTTTTTCTTTAAGGTTCATTTAAAAGGGTTCTTTGGGCAGGCATGGTGATGGCCTATTGAGGAGGTTCTTGGAGAGCAAGGTACACTGGATTCTAGTTACCTGACCACGAGTTGCTCCTAGATGGTTTAACTTGCTACTTTTTTTGGGCTAAAAACCAGGATGCTTGATAGATGAAATTATTGTAAACCAAATGGTTCCAATAATGAATCCTGTGTCTGAAATAACATTCTTATATTACAGATTCATATGCAAATACATCTTATGATCAAGTTGTATACACTAGGGAGGGAGGACCATGTTACAATCTAAAGGGGGAGGATCTAAAGAGTGGGGATAGTTTAAGTGAACCTGAACTAAGTAAAATTATTGAAAATAAACACATGATGTACCTGCAAATGAATATCACATACTTACCTCTCAGAAGCTCACCATTTTCTTTTAACAATGATTTCTTCCAGTCCTGACTAGGTAAAGTCATACTTGTCTCTCCTGAAGCTTAAAATCCTCAATGTCCACGTTTCCCTATGGCTCAAGCCATATTACTGTTTAACTGAGTTCTGATCCTGAAGCTATTACTGGGTCATCAGCATTTTTTAATGGAGGATAGAGAATTCCATCAATCACAGTGGACAAACAGGACACAGGAGAAGAAAAAGAGATCAATAAGCATGGATATAATTATTATGTGTGTATTCAAATACGGGCACCTTCCGTTTGTATACATCAGTGTTGATTGACAAAGTCCAGCTTACATTGATTTGTCCAGAACCGTTTTCCATACACAAGCTTGTGACAGCATGGCGTAATGATGCGGGAGTGGAGGTGTGTTGTGGGCAATAGGGTGGACCAGTGACAGTTGTGTTACATAACTATGGACGTTTGGTCACACTGCGGTCAACTGCCGATGTGTGTATGTTTATTTTGACTTAGTCCAAGTTTGCTTTAAGGTATCTCCCATACGGATAATTTATCTGGTTTCCACCCAATAACTGGCCTTAGATTGTAGTAGGGACATAAGACAATGGGTATGGTAGGGTTTAGATTGGTAGCTCTGCACACTGAGTGACATGGCCATGTACTCTGTAACGTGCTGCGGAAGATGTCAGAGTTATGTAAAAACATAATAATGATATTTGTTATGTAACCGTGCAATGACATAGGCTTTGATTCACCAAAAGGTTTAATACACATTACCATAGCAACATGTGCATTACCCAGTAAGAATTTGGCACTAATAGTTCAATGGACAGCGCTTCCCAGTATAAGTACCAGTAAAAATGATATAGGCTGCCTGCGCGTGGCAATTTTAACATAGTTTAGTGAAATTGGGGTTCATTAGATACAGAGGCATTGACCCTAGTGCAAGTTTTTACACTGCCCGCCCTCCCCTTCTCAGTGCTATTTACATAATATTTAAATTAAAGTGGACCCAAATTAAAAAATAATAAGATTTCAGAAATAAAATCTAAAATTATAATGATAAATAGCAGCCTTTTTTTTCAGATGCATGATAACAAATATAAAAATATTTTACATTTATTGGAGGAACCCCTCCCTTCTTTTTCAAATTGCCGGGATTTTTTCCCGGCAAAAACTGGTGGAGGAGAATAAAAAAAACAAAAACAAAAACACATGCTGCTACTGATGATGTCACAGGGGAGGTGATCTCAGTTTGTGTGAGATTTCACATAGACAACTCCCCTGTGAGGGAGGGTAGCTGATGACAAACACACCCATGATCTAAAACTTCCTACTAAGCTCAGAAATAATGGCTGCCACCTGTATAACTCTAGTTATGAAAAGAAAAGGGTGAAAAGCATACACTGAAATGCTCATTGGCTTAAAGGAGTGTTTATTTATCTTTGTATGTGTCAGAGTGATGCAACTAAATATTTTGAATTGAAAAAATGTTTGGTTTGGGTCCGCTTTAAGCCAAGTGCTACAATTTGCCTTCAAGCACAGCCACGGTGTGAGTGAAATATAAGCAGGGAGGGAAACAGTGATTTAATGATTACTACTATTCAAAGCACATATTGAGGTGATTATTACTGTGAAATGCAAATAGTATCACTCCTCCCCCCCCCCCATGCAAAACTTTGTATGGGACCCACCCTCGCTTTCTGCACAGGTAAACTGAGAACCAATGTTATTCAATTCAATAAAGTGCACACTTTAATATGTTTTCCCCATGCAAATAAAAACAGACAGCCGTGAAGCACTGGGAGCATTTTTTCTATTAATTACATTGGCTTCTGTGATAAAACATGCATGTTTTCACACATACAGACACACATGGTGTGCAGAAAATGCATGTAAACAACCAACAGATGAGTGTGTTCCCAGCCTCAGCTTATTAAACTGACTCTGTCCATCTCTGATGGAGCAGAACTAGCTCTGCAGACTTGTCCAGCATCACTACAGTATACAGCACTGGGAAGGGGAGGAAAGGCTGGGGGCAAGGCACTGTACACAAGAGCCTGCTGCACACTGAATAGGGACTGTCTACATAACTTTTTCTACAAAACTTTGTATGATTCGTTATCAGTGGCTGAGCAGATGCAGTTTTTAGAACAATTGTGCAGACAGCAGAAAGCTTTTTCTCTCTGTGCCCTTAGTTTTCAGTCTCTCAGGACAGGAAATACATTTCTCCCCCCATGGGGCCCCCTGCTGCTTCTGCCCCCCCCCTGCAGCTGCATCCCTTACAGGGTCTATTGTTACACCCCTGCTCCACTGCTACACATTTCATGTAGCTGCATGTTCATCTGTCCCCTGCATGTCCTGTAAACAGGAAGGTAATGGGTGATCATGTGTCTTCATTGTGTACACAACCAGACTGCAATGTACAGTATATTCTTTATAAAGGTGGCCATACACTGGCCCGATTTGCCGCCGTTTCGACAGCAGATTCAATCACTGGGATCGAATCTGCTGCCAATCGTTTGCGCTACACACCGAATTTCGATCCTTTTCGTCCGATCCCGTCGATCGCTCCGTGCGGAAAATTAGCGTTGATCGCCCGCAGGTAGGGAGCGCGTCACTAGCGGCGTTCGAGTACCCGACGACCGACGCAATAGAGCCGCATACATTACCTGCTCCGCCGGCACGACTACCCCCGGTCACCGCTGCTCCGTGTCCGCGCTGGTCTCCGGCATGCTTCAGTTCCTCCTGCCCGGCAGGAAGTTTAAACAGTAGAGGGCGCAATATTGTTTAAACTTCCTGCCGGGCAGGAAAAAGTAAAGCATGCCGGGGCCGGAGACCAGAGCGGAGACGGAGCAGCGGTGACCTGGGGACTGGAGTCGCGTCGGCGGAGCAGGTAATGTATGCGGGCGGGGGGAGCGGCGGCAGCACCACCACCACCACAACAGATTGTGAACGGTTTCAGGCTGAAATCGGTTCACAATCTGTTTGCAGTAAAGGTAGCCATACGATCCCTCTCTGATCAGATTCGATCAGATAGGGATCTGTCAGTTGGTCGAATCTGATGGCAAATCGACCAGTGTATGACTACCTTATGACTTTCTTGCAAGGGAGCGATTGTGAGCTTGGGGGGGGGGGGGGGGGGGGGGAGGCCAGTCTGTAGTGTTGCTTGGTGTGGTACACATGTGAGGAACAGGCTAGCTCTCTACTGTTTGGATGGCAGAACATTTGGCATGGTTTGTAGGTTATAAAACATATTTTTGACTCAAGTCTTACGACTGTAGAGGTGCGTGCAACAATGTAAACCTTGTTTGAGAACAGGATAGACTGGTTTTTATTTCACATGCTCATTGCAGCACAGAAAATAGCGCAGGTTTTTCCAAGCTATAGATATCAGAAACGAACACAAAACAAAACAAAACAAAACTGCTCTCTAGATAGGAACATTCACAGATCATATGATGTGATGGTGGGAAAAGCTTTCAAGGGGAACTTTAACCCAGGATTGAATTTCATCCCAATCCGTAGCCAATACCCCCTTTCTCATGAGAATGAGAAATCTTTACCTTTTCTATTGCAGGTAATCAGGTACATCTGTATGTTTTCAAAACCTTTTATTGTGGTATAAGCACAGATGAATGTGAAGTTAATCACCGTTGGCATTACGTATTGGTACATCTCTCCAGACCACATTTTTTTAAAACAATAACTCTTAGCACTATGTTTGGACATAAGGTAATATAATTTACAAGTAGGTGTTTTATATATTTTGTAGCTGTAGCGTAGGCCAAGAATAAACAAAACAAATCACAATTGAAAAAAATAAATAAAATTTAAGATTAACAGGTTACCAGAGTAACAGATACACCAGTTTGATTAAGATATAAGTAAGTTAGGAATACCTGACAAGTATGATCAGGAGGTACCCTGAATGAGTTTTAGTTACCGGTATGTCTACAATTCGGTCAGTATTTAATGTTCATTAAGGCAAATCTTGTCTATTAATCCATTGATCCCATCTCTCATTAAATTTCTCAGTTGTGATATTGTGTTGAAACCCCTTCCAAAGTGTGATGCAGGGTAGCCATCGGGGAAGGGGGGGGGGGGGACACCGACACTGCAGTGAGGGGCCCAAGGCTTCTGGAGGCCTTGGGCTCCCCACAAAGCGTTGGAAGAGCCGCTTGTGCAGACTGCGGGCCTGTGGTTCACTAACCAGCACACCGCGTTCCAGCACATGGGGAGCAGATGAGTGAGCCAGCTACAGCTGACTTTCTATATTGGGGCACCACCTATATCTGGCTACAGGATGCCTATACTGAGCCATCACCTATACCTGGCTACCTATACTGGGGCGGGAACCACCTATACCTAGCTACCTGTACTGGGGCACCACCTATACTTGGTTACCTTTACTGAGGGCACCACCTGTACCTGGCTACACATACTGGGACACCACCTAAACTTGGCTACTTATACTGGGCGGCTATAGCTTGCTACCTATACTGGGGCACCTGTACCTGGCTAACCTATACTGGTGCACCACCCATACCTAGCTACCTATACTGAGGGCAACTATACCAAGCTACCTATACCAGGGCACCACCTATAGTTTAATACCTCTACTGGAGCACCTGTATCTTGCTGGCCTATACTGGGGCACCTGTATCTTGCTGGCCTATACTGGGGCACCAGCTATAAACAGGCTACCTATACTGGGGGCATCTACACCAGGCTACCTATACTGGGGCACTACCTATAGCTGTTTACTTATACAGGGGGAACCTATACCTGGCTACTGATACTGGTGGCACTTATGCCAGGATACCTATACTAGGGGCACCTATAACTGGCTAGGGCAGGGGGTAGAGCTGAGACAGAAGGGGACAAGTGGTAACACAGGGGGATAAAAGAGGCACAGGGGTGTTAAGCTTGGGGGTGTAATCTCCACAGTCCGCATACAACACATAAGCTGACGTGAAGGAGGTACACACACCAGCACAAGGGATCAGAATATCCCCAGTTTAGTGGAGGAGAGGACTGACTCCAATAGGAGATTGTGGCGCACAGAGCCGGTGCAGATCCGAACAGCCACAAACAACACTTACGTACTAACGTCTCAGCGCAAAGTAGCGCTGAGCGCATAAACCAGGACTGAGGAGATCAGGACAGGTAGACAGAATGAACGCTTGCTAGCTAGCGATTACTTAGCGACAGCAAGCGTCCAAAACTAGACAGACTGGAATGAGGCAGCCAATGCGTTGCGGCGATGGCGTGCCTCACAAAGACAGGACAGGAGAGACAGGAAATAGCAGGATCAAGATAGATGAACGTAACACAGATAAATACACAATAAGTATGTTTTCCTAGCGTATTACAATTACAGCTATCAATGAAACTATTCGTAACGTCTGACTAACATATGTATATATCGGCAATGAACCGATATATGACATAAGCAGGAACTCTGACTAAGACTGGAGTAATACAGGGAACAGGACTCAGAAGGATTCGCTATCTCTTCGCAGAGATGAACGCAATCCACAAACAGGACCAGGAACAGGATAACTAGCTCAGAGTGCTGGAACGCTGACTAACGGAACACAGGATATAAACAGTTCGTGTACGTATATATCAGCGACACTGATATATTAACGTAACACGAATTCAAGGAAAATAACAAAATGCGCAAGTATGCGTATATATTGGCAATGAACCAATATATGACACAAGACAAGCAAGTAACAACTTCTAGAACAAGAGCAGAACTAGGAGGACTCGCTGACCCCTTCGCAGGAGTCAGCGCAGTCCACACGGACCAGGAACGAGGTGGGGCACGAGCAGAGTAACAGATACAATCTGAGACTATGATAGCCCATGAGACATTGCAGGAAGCAGTTCTTTATACTGAGGTCATCCAATGGGAGCAGACCTGCAGATTCCCACACAAGTGAATGGTAATTAATCACAGGCTGATAGCAGGAAAAGGCAGACAATGATATGCAGCCTGCAGGAAAGGGACTGCCCCTCCACTGCAGCAGACAATGTTTGTTTACACAAAAGCATGTTAAACTGTCATTAACTTCAGAGCGACTGCAGATGGAATCAGCAACTAGTTTAAGTGCAAACCAAACTATGCAAGCAAATGCATGTAATGACATTAGAACTGCTTGGTTTGCAATACCACAGCAGTCAGCAGTAAACGCTGCAGAAGCGATCATAACAAGGGGGAACAGAGGCAGACAAAAGAGGCACAGGGAAAAAAGAGAAGAGACTGGAACATGAGGTCACACAGAGGGACACAAAAGAGGCACAAACTGAGGTGAGACAGAGGGGGACAAAAGAGGCACAGGAAGAAAAGAGGGGGACAAAAGAGAACGGAGAAAGGATAAAAATGGTCCTAAAAGTCCCTATCTCATTTGTTAACCAGGGACTACCTGTATTTTGGCTCTACCCACAATATGCCACTTTTTGCCGCATCACGCTGTGCATGCCACTTTCTTCAGTGTCGGAGCCATGCACATTTTTCGCCGCAGCGCACGTTGCGCACGGGCATGGGGTGGGGTAGCTAGTGGGTGGGCACAGCAACCAGTGGGTGGGCCCTGTTAGGGTGGGGGCCCAGGCCTGATGATGTATGAGGGGCCCCAAAATTTCTGGTGGTCGGCCCTGGTGTGATGTCAAGCCCATGGCCCTGATAGCTTACTGTCTGTGAACACTCATAGCATTGTGGGAAATAACGGCTACTTCCAACTGCCAAGCAAGCAGTTTCTTCCTCTGTGCATAGAACTCAAAGAAACAAACATTCCGAAGAGACAACCTTGGAGGACTAAAGCTGTGGCCAACTGTGTTAAATTTAACAATGAAATCAGGGAGAGGAAATATTTTACAATGGGAAAACATTAAAGGGGCACTATGGCGAAAAATGTTAAAATTTAAAATATGTGCAAACATAAACAAATAAGAAGTACCGGTATGTTTTTTTCCAGAGTAAAATGAGCCATAAATCACTTTTCTACTATGTTGCTATCACTTACAGTAGGTAGAAGAAGTCTGACAGAAGTGACAGGTTTTGGACTAGTCCATCTGTTAATAGGGGATTCTCAGCAACACTTTAAATCCTTTTTGGGAATATATTTATAAAGAATAAAACAATGATGCTGGCCAGCTTCCCTGCTTGCTACACAGTTGTCTATGTTTGCACATATTTTAAATTTTACAATTTTTCACCATAGTGCCGCTTTAAGTAACTAATTTATAAATGGATATTGTAAAAAAATAAGCAATTTTATTAATTACCTAATTTTCACCACAGTTCCTGTTTAAGTAAGAGACTTAAAGTGTACCAGAGACGGTGTTCTTAAAAGATTTGATACTTACCAGGGGCTTCCTCCAGCCCCATGAGCAGCGTTGTGTCCCTCGCCGTCCTCCCAAATGCCTCCATTCAGCCACAATCTGCCTCGGTAATCTGGCTCAGTCGCGCCCGTTGCCTCTTCTGTGCATGCGAGGCTCCTCCGTGCATCGCAAAAGAGCCCGACTGGCGTGGCTGAGCCAGATTACCAGGGCTGATTGCGGCTGAATGGAGGAATTTGGGAGAATGACGCGGGACACAATGCTGCTCATGGGGCTGGAGGAAGCTACTGATGCGCTCATCCTCAGAACTACCAAAGGATGCAAGTAGTTCTGAAGATTGCCTGAGGTGTTCTGAACAGCTGTTTGGTGGAATAGCTAACCTGGTAGGCGCTGCAACTATGAGCCGGACAGAGGAATGGGAAGGCTCTATACCAGTGATTGCTAACCTTGGCACTCCAGCTGTAGAGGAACTACAAGTCCCATGAGGCATTGCAATACTCTGACAGCTTTAAAGTGAGCCTTAAGTCATGCAAAAAAAATGAGTTTTACTCACCTGGGGCTTCCCTCAGCCCCCTGCAGCCGATCGATGCCCTCGCCGTGTCTCTCTGATCCTCCCGTCCCCGCCGGTGACCACTTCCGGGAGGATCAGAGAGACACGGTGAGGGCACCGATTGGCTGCAGGGGGCTGAGGGAAGCCCCAGGTGAGTAAAACTCATTTTTTTTGCATGACTTAAGTGCCTCTTTAAGCATAACACGGGGAGGCAGAGGCATGATGGGATTTGTAGTTTCGTCACAGCTGGAGTGCCAAGGTTAGCCATCACTGCTCGATACTACCCAGAGCCTTCACTCTGCTTAACGAAAACATGTAACTAAAAAAAGTTCCCCTGGGGGTACTCACCTCAGGTGAGGGAAGCCTCCGGACCCTTTCAAGGCATCCCCCGTCCTCGTGTTTCCCATGTCGGTCTCGCTGTGCCCCTCCGAACAGCGGGGATGTAAATATTTACCTTCCCGGCTCCAGCGCAGATGAGGTATCGGCTCTCCACTCGGAGATAGGCAGAAATAGCCAATCGCTGTCGGTCCACTCTACTGTGCAGGCGCAAGTCTCCTGCATCTGCGTAGTAGAGCTTACTCAACAGAGATCGGCTATTTCCGCCTATCTCTGTGCTGAGAGCCGCAACAGTGCCCCTGCTGGAGCAAGGGAAGGTAAATATATCAAGCCTTGTCAGGCTTGTCGAGCCAGGATTGCGGGACACTTCGGGGGAGCCAGTGCTGGATTGCCTGCAGCTACAGGGATGGAGGAAGCCTCATTGGGACCCTGAGGCTTGCCCCTCCCAAGGTGAGTACCCCCCAGGGAATGTTTTTTCAGTACAGGGTCTCTTTAAGTAAGTATCAAACCTGAAGTGAATGTTCTCACTTCAGGTTTGCTTCAAAGAGGCATGCTGCATTATTTTGCATCACGCATGTGATAAAAATTAGGAGCTGGCAGCAGCAGAGTGTTCTGCCATGAAGCAGCATCTGGAAGTAGGAAAAAATGACACGCTGCCACTATTCGCTACTCGTTTTTTGTGAGCGAACGTGGAGTCTTTTTTGCTAATTGCCTGCACTTGTGGTTGGGGAGAGAAGGAGGAAGTGCTTCCAAAGCCTCTGGGCACCCCTGCGATGGCCAGGGTTGCAGGGATGATTGCCACGCCCCTGAATACTCACACTGTAATAACTGCCAGTTATTTAGAAAAGGGGTCCTATAGCTCCTGTGGACCCCTCACTGTGGTTGTAAGCAGAATCCTTCCAGCTTGTCTACCCTCTCTTGACAGAGCAAATTATGCTGCTCAACGGGTCTACATGAAGATAGCTGGGGAACTCTATGCTGTATACAGTATGTAAAAAGGCACACTTAAAGAGAGTCTGAAGCGAGAATAGATCTCTCTTCAGACCTCATATATAGCAGGGGCACGTGTGTAAAACGCCGCTATCCCGCAGCTTAACGGGGGTCCCTGTCCCCCCAAATCCCCTTCGTAATGCGGGGGAGCGCTTCCGCATTGGGGCAGGGCTGACCGCCGCAGCCCTGCCCCACGCGCGTCTGTCAGCGCGTATCTCCGCCTCTCCCCCGCCCCTCTCAGTCTTCCTTCACTGAGAGGGGCGGGGGAGAGGCGGCGATGCGCATCTGATAGACGCGACTGGAGGCAGGGCTGCGGCCGTTAGCCCTTGCCTCCAGGAAGCAAAGTCCACGACCAACTTTGCGACCAACTTTTGCGGGGGGTGGGTTGGGGGTGAAGGGACCCCCGTTTAGCCGCGGGATAGCGGCGTTTTAGCAGGGGCACACGTGCCCCTGCTATATATGAGAGCTAAAGCGAGATTTAGTCTCGCTTCAGTGTCTCTTTAAAAGAAAAAAAAATTATAGGTAGCTACAGAAATCAGATCATTCCCAGCTACACTGACAAAGAAAAGAGAACACCTGAAATCCTCACCATGTGATTCTATTGGAAACAATTCAGGCCACTATGCATACAAGTTGTTATCATCTGTTTGAACAACAAATATTTTGATACTGTCTTAATATTGAAAAAAAAATCCAAGGAGAAACTCCCTTTTGTAAACTCTCTGATAGATGGGATTTTCCCACACATCTCCAACCAGCAGTCAGAGCTTCCGTTGGTATGCAGTTGCATATGCAGTTGTTAAGTATGTGGTTGCCTCTAGGTACATTATTTCTATCAAAGGGAAATTCCACTGTTGTTAAAAAGAATTAAGAAAATGTCATAAACGTAGATCCGTGTTGCAGTACGTTTGCAATTTAAAGAAATAAAGAAAACCTGTGAGGTTTGCTATTGGTCAATTCCCTCAGGAAGGCAAATGCCTCTGGATCCTAAAGAGCCTCCCCCATCCTCATACGGCAGCCCATTAGAGCACTGGGACCCCCGAGGAGTGGCCTCATTGCGCATGCATGCTCACTAGACGGCTCACGCTAGCACAGTAGCACAGACCCAATCCGGCACAAAGATTTCTGAATAAAGCTGAGCAGGTTGATGTTAGTGCACCTGTGCAGGTTTTTTCAGGGGTCCCAGCACTAGGCCATCTGAGGAGGACGAGAGAAGCCTCTTAAGGATCCCTTTAGGCTTTCCCCTACCTAGGAGCATTTCTTCCCCTACAGGTACACTTTAATGTTCTTAAAAATGAACTTCCCAGTCCAATCTGCAGCCACCTAAAAATTTCCAAACATAATAATCTCAGACTTCTTCGCAGTCATAGGAAAAGTACTTACTGCACTCTGTTAGGTCTATAGTTGCTATGAGATAGTCAAGAAAAGCTGAACTTGCAGCAGGAATAATTAGCGGCACAGGATGAGAGACTTTGTACTGTTCCTGCCCATTGGCATAGATAGAATGGCAATGGCAGAATAACTATTAAATAATGTAAAAGAGGGCAGGAGGCCAGCTGGATAATATATTTCTGAATTTGAAATATATACTGTATCTCTTGAATGATGAAGCAATGAAGCATCAACTCCATACGGACCTGTCCAAGCAACTGAATTATGAAAAGGTACTGATAGTAGAATATAGGTACATATACTAATATTCTACTATTAGAGTATAAAGAAGGATTCTAAAATATCAGTATTAATATCGGTATTAAATAACAATTTTTTACAATATATAAACCTAACCCTACTCTCACACAGAATTCTACCCCCTGACACCTACCCCTAACCCCCCCCCCCCCCCACCACCACCACCACCACCATTCCTGACGTCTAAACCTAACCATCCCCCACACACAAACACCCTACCTGACGCCTAACCTTCCACACCCACCCCCTGTGCCCAACCTTAACAACCCCCTCACGCCTAACCTTAACCAACTCCCCCCCACCCACCACCAGTCGCCGCAAAACAAAATTACAGCTGCCCATTGAAATGAAGCGGCATTCAGGGATAATTTGGGCACCTGCTGTTTATCATGTGCCACAGGTGCCCAAATTTCCCCTCTAAACCGCTTTTTCGATGGGCGTCACCCAAACTTCGACCCCTAGCGGGCACCCAAATTTCCTGATACCCTGAGGACAATGTCAGAGATATACAAATAAACAATAATTATAATAGTGCAGTATAGCTCTGTTAGAACAGAATAACCATTTCACAAACCATCCCCATCCTTATGCCACTACCTATTTATTTATTCTCTCTCCTCTAGAATATCCAAAGCTCATCTAACCACCTGTTCTTTGGATCCTATTCCCTACCATCTCATTTCGCAGCTATCCTCATCTCTCATACCTGCACTAACATTGCTATTTAACCTGTTCCTGTTCACAAGCATCACCCACTCAAAAAGGCTGTTGTGACACCACTACATAAAAAACATCTCTAGATCCTACCACACTCGCCAACTACTGCCCAGTGTCACTTCTCTCATGTGCATCCAAATTACTTGAACGCCATATACACGCTGAATCAAGCCATTATTTATCTGCTAACTCCCTGCTTGATCAGTTCCAGTCTGGCTTTCGCTCTAACCACTCCACAGAAACAGCTTTTACTAAAGTGGCCAATGATCTACTTACAGCTAAATCCAAAGGTCAATTTTCCATACTCATCCTTCTTCTTGATCAGTCATCAGCATTTGATACTGTTGACCACACCTTACTCCAACAGATACTTTCAAATGTAGGTGTAACGATCAGTGTAACACAGAGAGGATCTGATTATTGGTGATCTGCAGTATCACCAAAAATACAGATATATACCCGATTATTGATGATCTGCAGTATCACCGATAATCAGATATATTACTAACCTCTGGACACCTGAGAGATATGAGTGTTTGGTGCAACAGTAATAGTTTGAGAACAATACCAGGAGAACAGGTACAAGGCAGTAAGGAATACTGCTAGAGTATGAGTACCTTTCAGCAGCCTGAGAATCTCCCACAGGGAGGAGTCAGACTGGGAGAAGGAAGGACCAGAGCGTGAGTGACACCAATAGGAGGATGTCACTGACTGATCTGGGAACTATCTCTTAACTGAGGAGATAGTTCTCAAGGTCGGACAAGCCAGGTCGGCAACACACGGACATACAAAGTACAAAGACAGGAGGCTGATTCGGTAATCCTAAGGCAAGCAGGGTTTGGCAACAGAGTATCAGATATAGCGAAGTACCGGATCAGTGAACAGAAGAGTGGTCAGGAAAGCAGAAAGTCATAACAGATAATAAACAATGCCTAGTCTTGGGTGTGAGCTCCGTGATCATCAACACCCTGGAACTAGTCTGAAGTATAACAGAATGGTAACACAAGTCCCTAATCTTGGGTGTGAGGTCCTTGATCATCAACACCCTGGAACTAGTCTGAAGTATAACAGAATGGTAACACAAGTCTCTAATCTTGGGTGTGAGGTCCTTGATCTTCAACACCCTGGAACTAATCTGAAGTATAACAGAATGATAACACAAGTCCCTAATCTTGGGTGTGAGGTCCTTGATCATCAACACCCTGGAACTAGTCTGAAGTATAACAGAATGATAACACAGATTCTGACAATAAGGTCAGAGTGCTTTAACGTAGTGATCGCAACGGCAGACAACCAGCGAATGACCAGCTCCCAGTATATATAGCCCAGCGCTCTCCAGCGCCTCCCCTAAGTGCTGGACCAATGGGAACTGGTTGAATCGTCAGCTGACCGGCTTGGTCAGCTGACTCCCTTCTGGATAAAAGTTTTGCCTCTCAGCGCGCGGGCACGTCCTTCTGAACCTGTGTGGACTATCAGTCCCAGCCACACCAGACATGTCTTGCGTACCACCCGCCGCGCTGGACGCGGAACCAGCCGCACCGCTATCAGGGCATGCGGCGGTTTCTCCGCGTTCAGCCATACTGGCAGATGTAGGCCTACGCGTGCAAACCGCCGCATTGGATGCGGAATCAGCCGCCTTGTTCTGAGCACACGCGGCGGATTTTCCGCGTTTTCTCACAGTAGGCATAAAAGGCCTCGCTCTCTCATGGTTATCTTCCTACCTCTCTGGAAGGCCCTTCACAGTCTCTTACTCACATCAGATCTCTTCTCCTCATCCTTTGTCTGTCAGGGTTCCTCAAGGCTCTGTCCTTGGCCCCCTTCTCTTTTCCATCTACATGCACGGTCTTGGTGACTTAATCAACTTTTGCTGCGTTCATGATGGATTTTAGGGGGGCGATGCGGTTTTGAGGAAGGCATCGCCCCCCTAAAATCCATCATGAACGCAGCAGCCAGACTCATCTACTCCTCCCACCGCTCTGTCTCCACGACTCCACTACGCAAATCCCTTCATTGGCTTCCAATTCACTTCAGAATCAGCTTCAAGATCCTATGTTTGGCATACAAATCCATACACAAGTCTTGCCCAACCTTCATCTCTGACCTGGTCAGCAGATATACACCTGGCCGCCCACTTCGCTCCTCCAACGACCTCCTCTTAACCACCCCACGCATCTCGCACTCCCATGCACGACTGCAGGACTTCACTAGAGCTGCCCCCATCCTGTGGAAC
This sequence comes from Hyperolius riggenbachi, assembly GCF_040937935.1. Taxonomy (NCBI): domain Eukaryota; kingdom Metazoa; phylum Chordata; class Amphibia; order Anura; family Hyperoliidae; genus Hyperolius; species Hyperolius riggenbachi. The sequence continues at coordinate 133,826,865 of NC_090655.1, read as the reverse complement.
TCTCTCCCACTGCCTGTCAGGCTCGCTCCCACCTTCAACACCTTCAAAAAAGCACTAAAAACTCACTTCTTCAAGGAGGCCTACATCAACTCAACACTGCCCTAATACTTTCTGCCAATAACTTCTTGATGCACCCCTCCCTCTAGATTTAAGCCTTTGGCAGGGCCCTCTCCCCTTGTGTATCTTACTTGATTGTGTGCACTTTACCCAGAATTTGGAACTGGTAATTTTTACCACTACAACTCCAGTTTATGATCTGGTATGTACTACTATCTGCATTGTGTTGTGTATCTTATTGCTATTACCTGTATTGTTGTATCTATGATTTGTTACCTGTATTGTTCTGTCACCCCAGTTATCATTGTCTGTAATCCTATTTATTGTACAGTGCTGCGTAATATGTTGGCGCTATATAAATCTAATAAATAATAATAATAATAATTTGGGTTTCAATACCACCTATATGCAGACGATACACAACTGTACCTCTCGCCCCCAGACCTTAACTCCCTCCTCACACGTGTTCCTGACTGCTTGTCTGCTATATCCTCCTTCAAGACCTCTTGCTTCTTAAAACTTAATATGAGTAAAACAGATCTAATCATTTACCACCGTCTCTGTCCACCACTCTGCCTGTAATAACAATAAATGTTAATAACACTCCCATAACTTCAGTTCCCAAAGCACGGTGCTTGGGGGTAATATTTGACTCCTCTCTCTTTTATTCCTCATGGTCACTTCCTAACCAGCTCCTGTCATCTCCAACTCAAAAACATATCTCACATCCGACCTTTTCTCACTCAAACACAACTAAAATGTTAATACATGCTCTTATAATATCTTGTCTGGACTACTGTAACATTTTACTTTGTGGACTACCGTCTAACAGACTGGCGCTGCTCCAGTCGGTACTGAACACAGATGCTCGTCTCATTCATCTATCTTCTCGATCTTCCTTTGCTGCCTCTCTCTGTCAAGCTCTTCACTGGCTGCCAATTAACCAGATGATCCAGTTCAAACTCTTCACCCTAACCTACAAAGCTCTCCACAGTCTCTCTTTCCTGTACATCTCCTCACTCATTTCCAGATATCAACCCAATCGCAATCTCAGATCTGCACATGATCTTCTGTTGTCCTCCTCTAGAATTACCTCCTCACATTCACGTTTACAAGATTTTGCACGTGCTTCACCCCTCCTCTGGAATGCCCTCCCACAACATACCCGTCACTCGCCAACCTTTGTTACCTTTAAACACTCTCTAAAAACTCACTTGTTCTGACAATAATATGCGCTACCTTAGGTCACTTCCCTTTGTCCTAAGACCAAATTGCACTCCTACTAGATATCCTAAAACATACCGCCTCTATATGTTTGTTGTATAATACCCTTCCTCTTGTTTCCCCCCATTCCCTTTAGATTGTAAGCTCGCAAGGGCAGGGCTCTCTCCCCCTTTCTGTGTCTTGGAAATCATTATACATTTTATTCCTCATGTAACTTTTATCACTGTCATTACCAACTCTGTATTTTGTATTCTGTATTTTGTATTGTTTTTGTGTTTTGTCACCAATTATGTATTTTGTATGTTGGTGTACACCATTGTCTGTATTATTATATACCCCATGTAATTAGCAGGCTCAAATACCCACTAGGTCCCTACTAAAGTTCCCACTGGAGCACGCATAACATGACTTGAGAACCTAGGATCTCGAACATACCGTACTAGAGAAACTACAAACTAATGACAGCAAATTCATGCGCGTGAATTCAATGTACAGATTGCAATATCAATACATATTTTTTCATGATCCATTGGAATTCCATCTCTATTCCAGATGAGCTGAATTTTAAAGCTAGCTAGACTGCACAATAATTTTGGTAACTTGGAATAGTACAGTAGAAATGAAATGTGTTTGTTAAAATTCAGTATATTCTACCATGGCAGAGCACTACTCCAAGAATTACTTTTTTCATCCCCCCCCCCTTCTTCTCCATCTAACATAATAAATTACCCTATAAAACCCTTTACATATCTGCAGTGGCCCTTAACTTTGGAGTTCTCATGATCCTTCTGAAAGCAGCGCTGCTCATTGCTCCTCAGTGTTCTGCTCACTGGATGCTATCCATTTCTTGCACAACCTACTTTCCACAGAAAACAACTGATTGTCAGGCTAGATGGCTGCACCCCCTTCGACATCTTCTCCTCCTTAGAGACGTATCACAAAACGCTGTGCTAATACCAAACTTCTGAGTCCTCACCTACCCATCACTCCTACCATAGCCAAGCTCCTCCCTGACTGACAAAATGGGAGAAGATTAGTTGCTGTAACATCCATGCTCTACCTCCATTTGGCAGTGAAGGGAGGACATGAATAATACATGTGCTACAATTCCCAATTCTAAAAGCAACTGAAGCAGTCTGGTTGGTCATAATCAAGTGGAAGCCATTCTCCAGATGTTATCAGGACCACTGGAAGCTTTAGGGGCCTTTCACACCGGCATTCCTACTGCAGGGCAATGTAAGTCTATGGGTTAAATCCCATTGCCTGCAGTAAGCTGTAGCAGAAGTCCCCTATCTAACGCGAGCGCATACCTACGATACCGTGCGGCTCCTGCAGCGACCTGCGATGGACCGTAAGTCTATGGCAACGTGCATGTATTTAAAAATGCTGCCGCAGTTTTTTGCGTTGTGCATCCATGGAAGCGTATTTTAGCAATACGCTTTCGCGCAAGTCATCGATTTGCCGACAGGAAGTGAACGTCACTTCCTGCTTGGCCGGATGCCAGATGGGGATTACTACATACTACATGTTCAGGAGCTGCCCGACTTGCAGTGGTTTGCAAAAGTATTCTGCCCCCTGTAAGTTTTCCACATTTTGTCATATTACTGCCACAAACATGAATCAATTTTATTGGAAATCCACGTGAAAGACCAATACAAAGTGGTAGGAGAACAGAGGTGCCAGCAGGATAAAAGCGGATAAAAACTTTAAAATTTGCTGGGAGGAAGCGGTGGACTTACCTCCATAAAGCAGACACGAAAGACTGTCTGAATAGTAGCAATCACATTTATTAACTAGTACCCCAAAACAGTGCAACGCGTTTCGCAGGCCCAGCCCGCTTCATCAGGCAATAGACATGGGGACAAGACTGTAGACAAGAGACAGTACATTATGCTATAGTAAATTCTGCAAATTTGCATATCAATATATTGCATATCATAAAACATACCACTTGAAAAATTGCTTCGTGGAGATGGCATAAAATAGTTGGGTGTGCAAGTAAACAATAGGGGGTAGAGGCTATGGTGCTCGTGATAGTAATGGGCTATGGGGTGTTATTTTACACAGATTTGCAATGAGTGGTTTTGGTAATGGAAAAGGGTATATGTCAGACAAGAGTAATGGGTAATAGAGCATTGAGAAGAGAACAGGGGGCCAGAAATACAGGGTAAAGCGTGCAAATAAAATAACATAAAGAACTCACCAGAATTTCAGCAATAGCAGGTGTAGCACCTCAGTGAAGTGGTGAGGACGCTCAACTCCTTATATATACAGGTTCTTGCTAAAAGGGCCAATTAGATGTATGGGAGGTGTTAGGTGGGCGGGGTTAGGGCAAGTGTGCGAGCAGCCAATGGGCTCTCGCCACCTGTGTTCAGTGAGTTGGGTTTTTGGGAAGGGTGGGTGGGGTTAGGGTGGGTTTGTGAGTAGCCAATGGGCCCAAATGGTATGTTTTATGATATGCAATATATTGATATGCAAATTTGCAGAATTTACTAGAGCATAATATACTGTCTCTTGTACAGTCTTGTCCCCATGTTTATTGCCTGATGAAGCGGGCTGGGCCTGCGAAACGCGTTGCACTGTTTTGGGGTACTAGTTAATAAATGTGATTGCTACTATTCAGACAGTCTTTCGTGTCTGCTTTATGGAGGTAAGTCCACCGCTTCCTCCCAGCAAATTTTAAAGTTTTTATCCGCTTTTACCCTGCTGGCGCCTCTGTTCTCCTACTGCTATACCGTGTCCACCCCTGGTGGAGGGGTGATCTACCCCCTTTCGCATCTACAGAGAGTGACTTCTTATCCCTGAGTGAGGACAGGTCTAATCTCCTCACCTGCCTATACAGTGGTTGCCTTTGTGGTAACCCACGTTTGTGAGTATAATTTTCTCACGATAACCTTTACTTCATTTATGCTTAACATACTACACTATATTGGGCTCTCGGTTTCTCTACACTTTACCAATACAAAGTGGTTTCCACATGAGAAGTGGAACGAAAATCATACACAATCCCAAACATTTTTTTACAAATAAATAACTGCAAAGTGGGGTGTGCGTAATTATTCAGCCCCCTTTGGTCTGAGTGCAGTCAGTTGCCCATAGACATTGCCTGATGATTGCTAATGACTAAATAGAGTGCGCCTGTGTGTAATCTAATGTCAGTACAAATACAGCTGCCCTGTGACGGCCTCAGAGGTTGTCGAAGAGAATCTTGGGTGCAACAACACCATGAAGTCCAAAGAACACACCAGACAGTTCAGAGATAAAGTTATTGAAAAATTTAAAGCAGGCTTAGGCTACAAAAAGATTTCCAAAGCCTTGAACATCTCACTGTTCAAGCGATCATTCACAAATGGAAGGAGTATGGCACAACTGTAAACCTACCAAGACAAGGCCGTCCACCTAAACTCACAGGCCGAACAAGGAGAGCGCTGATCAGAAATGCAGTCAAGAGGCCCATGGTGACTCTGGACGAGCTGCAGAGAGTTACAGCTCAGGTGGGGGAATCTGTCCATAGGACAACTATTAGTCTTGCACTGCACAAAGTGGGCCTTTATGGAAGAGTGGCAAGAAGAAAGCCATTGTTAACAGAAAAGCATAAGAAGTCCCATTTGCAGTTTGCCACACTCCATGTGGGGGACACAGCAAACATGTGGAAGAAGGTGTTCTGGTCAGATGAGACCGAAATGGAACTTTTTGGCCAAAATGCGAAACGCTATGTGTGGCGGAAAACTAACACTGCACATCACACTGAACACACCATCTCCACTTTTCAAATATGGTGGTGGCAGCATCATGCTCTGGGGGTGCTTGTCTTCAGCAGAGACAGGGAAGATGGTCAGAGTTGATGGGAAGATGGATGTAGCCAAATACAGGGCAAACTTAGAAGAAAATCTCTTGGAGTCTGCAAAAGAGCAGAAACGGGCTTAAGGCTCCTCACCCCACGCACCCACCACATCCACAGTCACTCATGGTATGTGTCCCAATCTTTTTATGCACATTGATGTATTGTACTTTGCTATGGACTTTTGAATAAAGAGAATGACAGCAGTGCCGGCGCTCTCCTCCTTCTCTTTACATATAGATACTGCTTTTTCCTGAGCACGCTGAAGATTCACTGCTTGCATTTCTAGTGTGACTGTGCTGCCCTCTCCTTCTCCCTGCTTTGCAAAACAGTGCTGCAGTGCCAGCATTTCTGCTCCTTCCACTCTATGACCTTTCGAAAGACTTGAGACTGGAGCGGAGGTTCACCTTCCAGCAGGACAATGACCCTAAACATAAAGCCAGGGCAACAATGGAATGGTTTAAAACAAAACATATTCATGTGTTACAATGGCCCAGTCAAAGTCCAGATCTAAGTCCAATCGAGAATCTGTGGCAAGATCTGAAAACTGCTGTTCACAAACGCTGTCCATCTAATTTGACTGAGCTGGGGCTGTTTTGCAAAGAAGAATGGGCAAGGATTTCAGTCTCTAGATGTGCAAAGCTGGTAGAGACATACCCTAAAAGACTGGCAGCTGTAATTGCAGCAAAATGTGGTTCTACAAAGTATTGATTCAAGGGGCTGAATAATTATGCACACCCAACTTTGCAGTAATTATTTTTTTTTAATGTTTGGAATGATGTATGATTTTCGTTCCACTTTTCACATGTACACCACTTTGTATTGTTCTTTCACGTGGAATTCCAAAAAAATTGATTCATGTTTGTGGCAGTAATGTGACAAAATGTGGAAAACTTCGAGGGGGCCAAATACTTTTGCAAACCACTATAAGACCAGTTTTAGAATGCTACATTTGATTGATTAATGAAATATTGCTAGTGCACCAATCAATTTCCCCAAGAGTAGTATTGCTTGGTCTCTTGGATGGCATCCCAGTGAGGAAACACCCCCAACACCTTGTAAGAATCCTCTTATGCCCCCAAAGAAATTCTGCAAGTTTGGAAAACAAACACTATTCCCTCTATTAACGCTTGGAAAGCGCTAGTCAATAATACTCTACCACTATACCATTTACCATAATAAAGTGGGGACTGTCTGTGAGGTTTTGACATAACATGGTAGCCCTGGTACAAGTATAATGACACTTATACTACAGGCCCAGAAGCTTAATACAACAAGCTTGTTATAGTTCCCTACATATGAGAGTTTTGCTTGTAAACTGGGGAAGGGGGGGGGGGGGGATATGTTTATCTTAGGATACTGTATGTTGTTTTTATATTACATTATGTCATGTATCAGTGCCCATAGCACTGTGTTGTTTGGCACTCACTGTGCCAGAGTACTTATGTTTGGCTCGGGTTGTATGTTATTGCTTAACTGTTTTAAACAATAAAATTATTTGATAAAAAAGAGAATACTGCTACATTACAGCAGGCACCATAAGGTGTTTTGACATGCTTTTCTATCCAGTCCTGCACTTTACCCTTGCAGCCTTTCAGAAATAATTCCGACCTCTCTCCTGGTCACACTTTGCACTGCAGTCATCCACATGACAATGCCTTGATATAATATCATTGTGTGGCATGAGGTCAGAAAATGTGGTTAAGCTTTCCAAAATGAAGAAACTTATGTTTAGAAACTTCAGTTTGATAGTGTTAAGCAAACATGGACAAAGTGTGTTTAGTGAGTAATATGTGTGAAGAGATCCAGTGATTGATAGTAAGGAATTGCTTCCTTAGCATTTTCTATTTTGTGGCCTGTAGGCCTCTAAATTGATCTCTACTCAATATACATGAGGCTTTTTCTGCATTAACTTCCTCATTGCAATTACCGTTAGGTGATCGTGAGGGTTCTTTAGGAGGAAGAAAGTGGTGGGAACACAAGTATGAAAGAGAAGTGCACCTTTTGCTGCATGATCTGGCCTTCTGAACACCAAGGGCTTGATTCACAAAGCGGTGCTAACTGTTAGCACGCCTGTGAAAACCCCTTTAGCACGTCTAAACAAGCTTTTCGCGCATAAAACGTTACGCGCGCAAAACTTTATGCGCGTAAAACTTTACGCGCGTACTGCACAGAGCACAGGGCACACAGCGCGAAGTGCCCATTAAAGCCTATGGGACTTAGCGCGCGTAAAACTTTGCGCGCGTAAAGTTTTACGCGCGCAAAGTTAGCGCACGATCTGATTGAGAAATCCGGTGCTAACCTACTTAGCACCCTGGTTAGCGCGTCTAAAGACTTTAGACGTGCTAAGTAGGTTAGCACCGCTTTGTGAATCAAGCCCCAAGTAGTCAAGACAGTTCTGAAATAGAATAGACAGAAAACACTCACTATAATTTCAAATGTATTACACTCTTTGTGAACTGAGTTCTACAGCTAGCTGGCATGGTGGACTACAAGCACTAAGTTTGTTTTTTTATGGGCAGGCATCGTGGGCCACTGAAGTAGGGGATAGAGAAAAGCAGGCCAATGCAGAATGGAGAGCGGAGTGTAGGGATGAAGTGACTCACCTCTCCAGGTTCCAGCAACACACATGATCCATTTTCCTCCGAGGCTCTTGGTCTCCATGGCTCCAGTATTTAACATCTGTCATCACATGACTCGCTAGCACGCATTGGCGGGTTACGTGAAGACAGATGCTGCTGGCACGACAGAGATGGAACGCCTAAGAGGAAAATGGATCATATGCATAGCTGGAGCCTTGAGAGGCGAGGTACTTTCTTTCGCTCCATGATGAAGTGGAGCCCTCTATCTACCTGATGGGGGCTCCTCTGGCTACCTAATACTGAGGATCCCTCGGTCTATCATCTACCGAAGGGTACCTCTGGCTATCTATACTGTGTGGGGGGGGGGGACTACCTTTGGATATCTATACTGGAGGGGGGGGGGGGAGGGCTACCTCTGGCTACCTACACTGGGGGCTACACAATACTGGATGGCACCTCTGGTTACTACATCGCAACAGTGTGCCCAAGTTTGTGGGCCCTTAGAGCTATTTAGCCTAGAAACTGCACTTACAAGCACAGATACTTTTACACATGTGGCCCTTTTGGATGCCAGAAGAAGACTTCTCTGTGCAGTATGGCTACTGTGTTCAGTCATGATGAATCACCAGATCTGTTCAATGAACCTACAAAAGGGACAGGTTGTTATATCAAGACACTAATATATGTAGCTACTACACTAAAGAAGGAATACTGAAGGCTGCAGGATGAGACCAGAAAAGCAATTATACCTTAAGTACGTTTTAACAGTACTCTAATGATGCCCATGAATCATGTCAGGTTCAATTTAGTGTACTGGCTAACCATCCACCTTTTGCTTTGAATGTCACACTTTTTGATGGTCCTCATGCTGTATAAAGATGGCCCGAATATCAGATTTTGGGTTTGTGAACCGCGAACACAAACTTCCACAAAAGTTTAAGTTCGCACGAACCGGGCAAACCACCACAGACTTCAATGGGCAGGCGAATTTTAAAACATACAGGGACTATTTCTGGCCACAAAAGTGATGGAAAAGTTGTTTCAAGGGTTCTAACACCAGGATGAGGGCATGGCGGAATGGGATACATGCCAAAAGTCCCTCAGAAAAATACGTATTTGACGCAGAGTAGGGTTATAATCCATAAAGGGCAGAAATCACATTACATTCCTAAATTGGAGGCATAAAGTTCTTTAAAACATCTTGTGTGTGAATACATGGATCAGGTAGTGTAAGTAGTGTACTGCTTCACACTGACAGACTAAACTCACTGTTTAACGCACCGCAAACAGCTGTTTGTGTAGTGATGGCCGTGCTGGCGCACACATTGGCGAGAGTGCAGGCGATGGCGGTTTTCCAGCTCATATGGTGTGTAACCCACACAGACAGATATCAATAACAGACACAGTAGCAAGCTAAGCACAGCTTATGATAGACAGTGTGCTGGCTTGCTGCAAAGCCCAGAAATTCACTGTGGCCTGTATGCAGTGTAAGTGTAACCCACACAGACAGATATCAATAACAGATACAGTTGGAAGCTAAGCACAGCTTATGATAGACAGTGTGCTAGCTTGCTTGCAATATAGATAGAAGCGTATAGTAAAACTACACAGCCTAGCAATGACTGTGACCTATATGCAGTGTGCAACCACACAGACAGATATCAATTACAGATAAAGTTGGAAGCTAAGCACAGCTTATGATAGACAGTGTGCTGGCTTGCTTGCAATATAGATAGAAGCGTATAGTAGAACTACACGGCCCAGCAATGCCTGTGGCTTATATGCAGTGTGTAACTAACACAGATATCAATTACAGATACAGTAGCAAACTAAGCACAGCTTATGTTAAACAGTGAGCTGGCTTGCTTGCAATATAGATAGAAGCGTATAATAGAACTATACAGCCCAGCAATGACTGTGGCCAGCCTGTATGTAGTGTGACCAATGTCTCACACACACAAAAACATAACCAATAGAACAATATGAGCCCTCAAAATGGCTTTTGTTTTGGGGTGCTTTCAGCAATCAGCAATACACAGAAGCACCTAGGTAACTGTCCCTGTCTCTGCAGCAATGTCTCTCCCTTCCACTCACTACAGCAGCAGCACCAGACTCAGAACATGACTGGCGCTGCTGCGTTTTTATAGGGGGGAGGGGGTCTGTGGGTGAGTGCAGCCTGATTGGCTGCCATATGTCTGCTGATTGTGATGTAGAGGGTCAAAGTTTAGCCCAATGACAAGGAATAGGGGGTTGGTCAAACGCGCTATGTGTTTGCATCCCACCGCGGACGCGAACAGCTGAATTTCGCGCGAACCACCCTCCTGACGAACCGTTCGGGCCATCTCTAATGCTGTGCAGGACCTCTTATATTCCTGCAGTAACCTTTTACTGTCCAGACTAATGATCAATGCATAGGACTATAATTTAAAGCAAAGTATAAGGCAGCACTAAAATAAGGGGAGCCCTAAAAAAGTACAATAGTAAGCAGCAACTGGGATTGTTGAAAGTATACTCTAGCATCCAATCCACTACTGCACTGCTGACAATGACAGTGTAATTGAGTGCTGATTTGTACTCAGGGGGCTTTAATAATAGGGTAAAAAGGGACATATTCATAACTCTTCATTAGTCCTGCAACATTAAACCGTTAAAATGTGACATTTGATTAATATGTTAGTTTCCCCATATTTTTTAATGGTCATTGCAAAACTCACAATGCAGAAGGAAGCACAGCTAGTTCCCTAAAATAATCGGTGAAACTAAAGACCTTGTGATTGTTGAACTAGATCGAGAAAAGCAAGAAGTGAAAGAGGAACTGAGATCATTAATGCGGGCTAAAGTGCATACACAGGAATGTAAAGAACAATGATATCTCATCTGCAGAAATAGCACTGTAAAGATGAACATTCTGCTCTCATTTATCACTATTGCAGTGAATTATAGTGCTTGGATTTTTTTTCCAAGGCAATAAAGAAATGAAATTGTTCAACCAACATGGCTTCAGATGTTCTACATAAACCAAACCTTTTCATTTGCAGTATCACAGATAATATTACCAAGCTGGCTGTTGCACCAAATAATTCACAAAACACAACAGAGTTAAAGAACAACTAAAGCAAGAGGGATAGGGAGGCTGCCATATTTATTTCCCTTTAAAGAACAAGCAACACCCATGCTAACCTATAAATAAAAAACACATATACAGGATCTTCTCAAAAAATTAGCATATTGTGATAAAGTTCATTATTTTCTGTAATGTACTGATAAACATTAGACTTTCATATATTTTAGATTCATTACACACAACTGAACAGAGCCGGGACAAGGTCCTCCAGCACCCAAGGCTGAGACACCAAAGTGTGCCCCTTCATCCCTTCCACCCCAGCTGTCACACACTGATTGCTATTAAACTAAGAGGGCCACAGGGCCCACAACCTTCCCAACACCTTAATATCTAGTTATCTGGCTTGCAGTCACTGCTATGTATCCCCTTTTCTTATTTCTTTCTGCTTCATACACAATTAGGAATGACAGCTGAATGAATTGTGCGCCCCCTCCTACACTGCGCCCTGAGGCTGGAGCCTCTCCAGCCTATGCCTTGGCCCGACCCTGCAACTGAAGTAGTTCAAGCCTTTTATTGTTTTACTATTGATGATTTTGGCATACAGCTCATGAAAACCCAATATTCCTATCTCAAAAAAATTAGCATATTTCATCCGACCAATAAAAGTGTTTTTTAAAAAAAAAAAGTCAACCTTCAAATAATTATGTTCAGTTATGCACTCAATACTTGGTCAGGAATACTTTTGCAGAAATGACTGCTTCAATGTGGCGTGGCATGGAGGCAATCAGCCTGTGGCACTGCTCAGGTATTATGGAGGCCCAGGATGCTTCGATAGCGGCCTTAAGCTCATCCAGAGTGTTGGGTCTTGTGTCTCTCAACTTTCTCTTCACAATATCCCACAGATTCTCTATGGGGTTCAGGTCAGGAGAGTTGGCAGGCCAATTGAGCACAGTAATACCATGGTCAGTAAACCATTTACCAGTGGTTTTGGCACTGTGAGCAGGTGCCAGGTCGTGCTGAAAAATGAAATCTTCATCTCCATAAAGCTTTTAAGCAGATGGAAGCATGAACCCACTTTTGAACCAGAAACAGCGGCAGAGGCGCCTGACCTGGGCTACAGAGAAGCAGTACTGCACTGTTGCTCAGTGGTCCAAAGTACTTTTTTTGGATGAAAGCAACTTTTACAAGTCATTCGGAAATCAAGGTGCCAGAGTCTGGAGGAAGACTGGGGAGAGGGAAATGCCAAAATGCCTAAAGTCCAGTGTCAAGTACCCACAGTCAGTGATGGTCTGGGGTGCCATGTCAGCTGCTGGTGTTGGTCCACTGTGTTTTATCAAGGGCAGGGTCAATGCAGCTAGCTATCAGGAGATTTTGGAGCACTTCATGCTTCCATCTGCTGAAAAGCTTTATGGAGATGAAGATTTCATTTTTCAGCACGACCTGGCACCTGCTCACAGTGCCAAAACCACTGGTAAATGGTTTACTGACCATGGTATTACTGTGCTCAATTGGCCTGCCAACTCTCCTGACCTGAACCCCATAGAGAATCTGTGGGATATTGTGAATAGAAAGTTGAGAGACGCAAGACCCAACACTCTGGTTGAGCTTAAGGCTGCTATCGAAGCATCCTGGGCCTCCATGACACCTGAGCAGTGCCACAGGCTGATTACCTCCATGCCATGCCGCATTGAAGCAGTCATTTCTGCAAAAGGATTCCCAACCAAGTATTGAGTGCATAACTGAACATAATTATTTGAAGGTTGACTTTTTCTTTTTAAAAAACACTTTTCTTTTATTGGTCGGATGAAATATGCTAATTTTTTGAGATAGGAATTTTGGTTTTTTTATGAGCTGTATGCCAAAATCATCAATATTAAAACAATAAAAGGCTTGAACTACTTCAGTTGTGTGTAATTAATCTAAAATATATGAAAGTCTAATGTTTATCAGTACATTACAGAAAATAATGAAAATAATGAACTTTATCACAATATGCTAATTTTTTGAGAAGATCCTGTATAAGTAGATAAATACTACTTCTACTTCCATAACAGATGTATTGTGCTATCCACGTAGTGATTCCTGTGAATTTTACAAAGGTAAAGCAGAAAATCCTATTCTAGGCAGTGGCCATCTTGCCAAGCTAATGCTGACATCATATCCTCCCTGACTCTATTTTCCCCGCTCCTTTCTCTTGCTCATTGTATATTCATTAGCTGCCCTCCTCCCAGAGTCTTCAGGCACTCCCACTGAGGTGTATACCAACATCTGCACTGTCTTTTTTTGTTTTATTTACACATCCAATCACTGAGTCACCTCAGCCTTGCTTGTAAACACAAGTGATCAGAGGGTGTTTCTGATAAGTAGCTAGGCAGGTAAATAAATGAAAGTGGAGGGATATATTATAGATAAAAAGAACTCCCAGCATTCAACTGTTTGGCACTAGGGCCAGTGCTCCTAAAGTATGTGATAACTCCAAACCACAACAGCAGAAAACGTTTTGCAAGTTTTGAATGCAGGATAAGCATCTTTATCACTTAATACACTCAGACCAGTTGCTGTTGAAATTTGATTTTTCTGGTCACAATACCGCTTTAAGCAATGCCAAGTCCTGCTCATCCTCTTCCTCTAGTACTTTTAGCCATAGACCCTGAACAAGCATGCAGCAGATCAGGTGTTTCTGACATTATTGTCAGATCTGATAAGATTAGCTGCATGCTTGTTTCTGGTGTTATTCAGTCACTGCTACAGCCAAGTAGATCAGGGCTGCCAGGCAACTGGTATTGTTTAAAGGGAAACAAATATGGCAATGTGCATTTTCTGCATTATGTCTAAATGCCTGTAAAATAAAACAATTCAAGGAAATTAATATTACCTATAAAGAGCTTAGGTTGCCCCCCCCCCTCCCCCAGCCCAAAAAAATTAACAATAATAATATATGTATCACTTGGATGTCATAGGTAATGTAATAGCTACACAGGGGAAGTATAAAAACTTTCAGAACCTTTAAAGTGTACTTAAGATGAAACACATCTCAAGTACCATACTTACCTGGGGCTTCCTTAAGCCCCCTTGAGGCCACTTGTTTTCCCACCGTCTCCCCGGGTGGTGCTTCATCGTGCTGTGCAGGCGCAGAACGATCCTGGCGATGGGAGCGCAACAGGGTCGCACACGGCTCGCTGCGTATTCACGAGTGCGACTTGGCCAGGCTAGGCTATCGTCCCGTACTGCGGGAGACAAAAGCCACCCAGGGAGACGGCAAGGGTCCGAGCGGCCTCAATGCGCCATAACCTGCTGGGCGTTCTGATCCCGCAGCCATCCGGTTGCGGGAGGGATTTTTTGCCTGATTTTTTTTTTATCATGTAGCTAGCCTAGCGCTAGCTACATGATTCTCCCCTTCCTGCTACCTTCCTCCAACCCTTTCGATCGCCACCGGCGATCACGCCCACAAGGAAATCCCGTTCTGAACGGGATTTCCTTTAGGGCTTCCCCAGTCGCCATGGCGACGAACGGAGTGACATCATCGACGTCGTAGGGACTCCCGATCCACCCCAAAGCGCAGCCTGGTGGCGATTGGCCAGGCTGCGTACGGGGTCTGCGGAGGCCTTCTTTCGTGTCAGGTAGCGGCAGATCGGCGGTGAGCAGCGGTGATCGGTGAGCAAAGTGCTAGCTGCGTGTTTGAAATTTTTTTTTTTATCAAAATCGGCCCACCAGGGCCTGAGCGGTGCCCTCTAGGGAGGTTAAAGTCAGAGCCGGCCTTTGGGGGTGGCAAGTGGGGCAAACGCCCCTAGGCCCCGCGCCTGAGGAGGCCCCGCACCCTCTGCAATGCTGGAGAGAGCGGGCATAGTTGTTAAAACTCACGTGTCTTCATCCGATGCTCAGAGCTACCATCTATTTCCTCTCCCAGAATCTGTGTATTGGTAACAGCGCCCCCTATGATGACGTGACCGCATGTCACCACAGGGGGGCACTGTTACCAATACACAGATGCAGGGGCGTAACTAGGCCCCACCGGGCCCCCCCTGCAGATTTTCAGAGCGGGCCCCCCCCCCACTCCCCCTGGGGCCCGCTCGGAGTTTTGTGGTTGCTGGAGGGGTGGCAGCATGAGGGGAAAGCCTTGCCCACAGTCGGCGGGGAGAGGGGTAGTTCCCCCCTCTCCCTCACCTCGGGACTCTCCCCTCTGTGCTCCCCTCCAGCTCGTAAGTGTGTGGGGCTGTGGTGGGCAGCGAGCGGCGGGCAGATACATACCTGCTTCCGTGCGTTCCATCGGAGACTTCTCCCTCTAGCGGCTGATGTCACTTCCGGAAGTGACGTCAGCCGCTAGAGGGAGAAGTCGGCGATGGAACGCACGGAAGCAGGTATGTATCTGCCCGCCGCTCGCTGCCCACCACAGCCCCACAGACACTTACGTGCTGGAGGGGAGCACAGAGGGGAGAGCCCCGAGGTGAGGGAGAGGGGGGAACTACCCCTCTCCCCGCCGACTGTGGGCAAGGCATTCCCCTCATGCTGCCACCCCTCCAGCACCCACAAAACGGCCCCAAGCGGGCCCCAGCGGGGGGGCCGGGCCCCCCCCGCGGGCGCAGGGGCTGCAGGGCCTATTCCTACGCCCCTGCACAGATGCTGGGAGAGGAAATAGATGGTAGCTGTGACTGTGAGCATCGGCGAAGACACGTGAGTTTTAACCACTTGCCGACCGCACGCTTATACCGTGCGTCGGCAAAGTGGCAGCTGCAGGACCAGCGACGCAGTACTGCGTCGCCAGCTGCAGACTGATTAATCAGGAAGCAGCCGCTCGCGCGAGCGGCTGCTTCCTGTCAAATCACGGCGGGGGGCTCCGTGAATAGCCTGCGGGCCGCCGATGGCGGCTCGCAGGCTAAATGTAAACACAAGCGGAAATAATCCGCTTTGTTTACATTGGACGGCGCTGCTGCGCAGCAGCATCGTAAGGTAGATCGGCGATCGCCGGCCAATCAGCGGCCGGGGATCGCCGCCATGTGACAGGGGACGTCCTGTCACTGGCTGCACAGGACGGATAGCGTCCTGTGCAGCCCCGATCACCAGGGGGCCAGGTAGGAGAGGGGGGAAGCGGAATTTCGCCGCGGAGGAGGGCTTTGAGGTGCCCCCCCGCCAGCCACACGCAGGCAGGAGAGATCGGACCCCCCCAGCACATCATTCCCCCTAGTGGGGAAAAAAGGGGGGTGATCTGATCTCTCTGCCTGGTGTTTGATCTGTGCTGGGGGCTGTAGATCCCACCCAGCACAGATCACATAATTCAATGCTGGTCCTTAAGGGGGGGGGTAAAGGGTGGGTCCTCAAGTGGTTAACAACTATGCCCGCTCTCCCCAGCACTGCAGCCACCTTGCTATCTAACCTGTACTGCGGGGCATCTACCTATATAATCTATACTGCGGGGCACCTACCTATCTAACCTATACTGGAGGCACCTACCTATCTAACCTATACAGAGTGTGTGCTTCCACAACGTGTGTATCCACAGCATATGTCTCTAGGCCCCGCATATGACACTCGCCCCAGGCCCCGCGTACTCTAAGGCCACCTCTGGTTAAAGTATACCTGAGATGGCGTAACAGCAAAAAAATACGCATACCTGGCGAAGCAGGTTATTTCAGGCACACAGTGCTGAGTGCCATGCGCCGAAGCTGCTATGCTATGATCCGCGTATTATTATTATTTTTTATTTATATAGCCAACATCTTCCATAGCACTGTACATAGTACAAAACAAATAATAGGGAACAAATATACATAAGAAGTTCAAGACACTGTACAGTCATGACATTCAATAGTAGAAATACAAATACCGTATTTTCCGCCGTATAAGACGCACTTTTTCTCCCCCAAAAATGGGGAGAAAAGGTCACTGCGTCTTATACGGCAAAGGCAGGGAATCCCCGAGTTACGATCGCCCGCCGTTACAAACCGCCGACCCGCCGCATCATCAGGGATTCCCTGCATAATCCCAGCCGCATGTCTGGTGTGCCGTGTCCCCCCTTCTGTTACCTATGTGGCCGCTCTGACAAGCCCCGTATATTTGTCTCAGCTTATGTGTATACAGTCTTTCCTTGCGTCGTGTGGCCGCCCGCTTTGTCCCGCCCCCCCGTTGGTGTCTCCCCGTGCCTGTTAAATGTAGTTCTAGACAGCGTATCTTACTACATCCACGCTGCCCGGGGATCGCCGATGTCCTCACTTCTTGCTCTAGTGACCGGCGCTGCTCTAGTGACCGGCGCTTGTGTACAAGCGCCGGTCACTAGAGCAAGAAGTGAGGACATCGGCGATCCCCGGGCAGCGTGGATGTAGTAAGATACGCTGTCTAAAACTACATTTAACAGGCACGGGGAGACACCAATGGGGGGGCAGGACAAAGTGGGCGGCCATACGACGCAAGGAAAGACTTTATACACATAAGCTGAGACAAATATACGGGGCTTGTCAGAGCGGCCACATAGGTAAGAGAGGGGGGACATTAATACCCCAGCGGAGACAGAGAGACCACACAGGGAGGCGAGGGGACATGTAATACGCAGGGAAATACAGGGGGCTGGACAGAGGCTACACAGGGTCAGGAGGGGGGGAGGGGGGGAGTCACATAATAAGACAACACCACAAGGGACACCTGGGGAACAGAAGCTGGACAGAGCAGCCACACAGTGGGCAGAAGGGGAAGGGGGACACCCAGTGACAGAAGAAGACACCTGGGGGCACAGGGGACACCTGGGGGCAGAAGGGGACACACAGGAGGTCAAAGAGGACAGAAGGGGACTTCTGGGGACAGAAGGGGACACCATTATAAGATGCTCCTGGAATATGGACACACCAGGATTAGTATATATTTTTTTCCCTGGATTTTGCCCTCTAAACCTGGGTGCGTCTTATATTCCGGAGCGTCTTATACAGCGCGAAATACGGTACATACATGGATAATATGTAGTTTGAAATATCTCTAATGGTGCCCATACATGGTACAATGTTTTTCATCCAATCTTACCATTTCTATTAAATATAAGGGAACTGCCTAAATTATCCTTTCAGTATATTCACTTAATTTATACTTATACTACATAGAAATGGTAAGATTGGATGAAACAAAAATTGTACCATGTATAGGCACCATATACAGTAGTTGGTACATGTGCATATGTTAAATTACAGCAGTATCAGAAATACTAGGAGGAGGTCCCTGCCCTTGCAAGCTTACAATCTAGAGGGTAGTGAGGATGAAACAATAGGGCAGGGGTTAATGGGTGAGCCTTTAGTACTACCTATAGCAAATTATAGGCTTGTCTGAACAGGTGTGTTTTCAGAGTACGTTTGAAGGTTTCCATGCTCGGAGCATGATGAACTGGCTGAGGGAGAGAGTTCCAAAGAAGGGGGGCAGCCCGTGAGAAGTCCTGGATGCGAGAGTGCTAGAGGACAAAAGGGTCTCCTGTGAGGAACGCGTAGCAGTAATTCGGAGCTGACAGACCCCGAATTACATCTCCCTTCAAGTTGCGATGAACTATGTGGCGCCCATGTAATATGTACTCATACCTGGGGCTTCCTCCAGCCCCCTCCGGCCTGATCGTTCCCACTCTGTCCTCTTCTGACTTCCTGCACGCCCATAACTGGCCCTGGAAAATTCTCCAGTCGGCGTAGGTGGAGTCCGGCAAGGCGCGCTCCCAGTCTCATTCCCATCGCTGGGAGCATTCTGTGCCTTCACAGTAGTACTGGGCAGGTGCAGAACGCTCCCAGTGACGCGAACACAGCGGGAAAGCATGGCCAGGCCTGCACAGTTGGTGCCGGTCAGGAGGACTTTCCGGGGCCAATTGTGGGCGAATGGGGAGTCAGAAGAGGTCGGCGTTGGAGTGATCAGGCCGGAGGGGGCTGGAGGAAGCCGCAGGTATGTATAATTTTTGCTGTGGCCCCTCTTTAAAGGAATCATCAGCCAAAAACAGCCTCCTCATGATCTCCTTACCCGGAGCTTCCTCCAGCCCCTTGCTGCCGAGACGTCCCATGCCGAAGCTCCGCTCCCAGCGCCGCCCCGGGGTCTCCGCCATTGCAGAGGCCAACCACGAGGTCGCCCTCTACTGCGCCTGCATGAGCGCAGCTGTCAATTAAGTCCACGTTGTCTGGAGTGTACTGCACAGGCGCAGAACAACTGTGCCAACGTGTTGGTGGCAAGGGGCTGGAGGAAGACCCGGGTAAGCAGATCATGGGGAGGCTGTTTTTGGCTGATAATTCCTTTAACTCTTTCAGGAACAGCCACCAAACCCCCCTTAACCTCCTTGCCGGTCTAAAAAATCCGGCAAGGAGGCAGCGCCGCACATTTTTTTTTTTTTTTTTTTAAATCATGTAGCGAGCCAAGGGCTCGCTACATGATAGCCGCTAAGCGGCGGCATCCCCCCACCCACTCCGATCGCCTTCGGCGATCAGAGTATGCAGGGAATCCCGTTGAGAACGGGATTTCCTGCAGGGCTTCCCCGGTCGCCATGGCGACGGGGCGGGATGACGTCACCGACGTCATGGACGTCGGGACGTCATAGGGAATCCCGATCCGCCCCTCAACGCTGCCTGGCACTGATTGGCCAGGCAGCGCAGGGCTCTGAGGCGGGGGGGAGCGACTCGGCGCGGCGGATTGCGGCGGATCGGCGGCGAGCGGCGGCGATCGGAAGTTACAAGCAGCTAGCAAAGTGCTAGCTGCTTGTAACAAAAAAAAATTATGCAAATCGGCCCAGCGGGGCCTGAGATATCCTCCTGCGCAGGTTACCCCGAGCTGAGCTCGGGATAACCGGCAAGGAGGTTAAGGACCAGGCACTTTGCCATGGGGGGGGGGGGGGGGGGATTCAGGCAGCCAGATCTTGTTGCTGGGCCAGATGTAAGTTGTATTGTATATGCATGCAAATTTGCAATGAATCACCATAGGAAAGTGTTGCAAGTCCAAGACAGATATTGATAGATAATAAATAATGTCCCCACTCTTCTTACTGACCAGATAGTGAGGCACACAGTTTGGAATTCTGGTCAGGGCCTCTGTACTTGCACAGGAAAGTGCCAGTGTAACAGCATTCGTGGCAGCTCTTCAGCAATAGTCTTACCCACCTCCTTTGCCTCTGGTCACCCATCCCTGTGAGAGCAGAATCCCTCAGCCAGGGACTAGTGCATGACACAGATAGAAGATGATCTCCATGTGGACGCCAAAATAAGTCATGGTGCCGCTGCATGCACTGCATTGCTGGCTTCAATTGAAACATTGATTGTTTTTGTGTGGGTGGCTTGAATGCTTAGAGTGTATTTTTGAGGCTTGATTTGCACTGGAACACCGTGTTTTCCATTATCATTAAAGGATAAGGGATTTACTTCAAAAAATAAACCAAAAGCACAAACCAGTATATGCTGCTCAAAAAATACTACACTTTATTGAAAATATGAATATGTAATAAATAATTCAATTATTCATATACACACACACTATATTTAAATAATGTCAGGGAATACTGACACAGAATTGTATGATAATGCAATACAAAGTGCTGCTGCTGACACCGATCACCCAGGGGGAACCTCCATAATAGATAGATCTTTTCCAGCAATGCTCATATCCTGGCCCTTAGAGGAACCTGTAACTAGGCAGGACAAATTGATCAGATAGGAATAGGTATATTTATATGTATAGAAACTATCACCTCTAAACCTATTGAAAGAGGAGGGAGGGGCCTAAAGGATATTCATACAGCCTTCAAATAGCAAATGGACCTTGGCGATATCCTTATCTACCTCCGCGAGGAGACCACAATAGAAATAACGCAAAATAAAGGGTCATAACCACTCACGGAGGGCATAGATAGACACGACCAATATGATCCAATGATGTCAAGCGATATACAACCTAAATAAAGAGTAAAGTGCCAGGGGTCCACTATGCTAGGACAGGGATAAGCCCCATAAACCTATCCGATCAGGTCCAAACTGGGGATACCCATCTCCGCCTCATGAGGCGACCTAAACTTTGCTTCATATGCATTTATGATTGGCACTTCAATCTCTGGACATATCCTATGAATTGGAGTTATTTATATCTCATCTTTACAGCGACTAGGTGGCAATACTGTGTATTTTTCAATATCAGCGTGCAGCTGTGATCAGGCTGTGAACATTATAGATCATTTGGCCAATGACTAAACATGTGGAAAATAGTCTGACGTAATACTGTATATTTTTGTCAGCCCCATATGTCTTTTATGGCATAGGACTCAATGATTTAATCCAATTTTTCTACAGCGGCTCCCAGCAACATCAAATGTATTGCTTGCTGGCATATGTGTATTCTATGAATAGATGTTATATTAGATCACATTGATTGCACCGATTATCCTCTGTGAGGGGTGCCCTTTAAAATTATATACAATGGCTACCTATTAGGTCCCTCACAGTATTCAGGATATGGTGCATACTATGTCTTCCTTGCAGCTGTATCCTCACGCTGGCCCTTGGTCTCAGGCTTGTTACTTTGTATGATCAAGCTGGTTGTGCCTATTTCCTACCTCCGAGAGTGGTTACGACCTCTTTCTATGATACACTTTATTTAAAGTTTAGGTCGCCTCATGAGGCGGAGATGGGTATCCCCAGTTTGGACCTGATCGGATAGGTTTATGGGGCTTATCCCTGTCCTAGCATAGTGGACCCATGGCACTTTACTCTTTATTTAGGTTGTATATCGCTTGACATCATTGGATCATATTGGTCATGTCTATCTATGCCCTCCGTAAGTGGTTATGACCCTTTATTTTGCATTATTTCTATTGTGGTCTCCTCGCGGAGGTAGATAAGGATATCGCCAAGGTCCATTTGCTATTTGAAGGCTGTATGAATATCCTTTAGGCCCCTCCCTCCTCTTTCAATAGGTTTAGAGGTGATAGTTTCTATACATATAAATATACCTATTCCTATCTGATCAATTTGTCCTGCCTAATCACAGGTTCCTCTAAGGGCCAGGATATGAGCATTGCTGGAAAAGATCTATCTATTATGGAGGTTCCCCCTGGGTGATCGGTGTCAGCAGCAGCACTTTGTATTGCATTATCATACAATTCTGTGTCAGTATTCCCTGACATTATTTAAATATAGTGTGTGTGTATATGAATAATTGAATTATTTATTACATATTCATATTTTCAATAAAGTGTAGTATTTTTTGAGCAGCATATACTGGTTTGTGCTTTTGGTTTATTTTTTGGAGTTACTGGTTACCAGTGCTGGGACCTACACATCACACATACTTTTTTGAGCAAATTTATCCCATTATTATATCCCCCTAAGGGATTTACTTACCTGAGGCAGATGGCGGAACTTTGTTGAAGGACACAGACTTCTAGGGGCTGGAGGAAGCCCCAGGTAAGTAAATCATCATTTTTTTTTAGCTCACGTATTCTTTAATAAGGAAATAATACTGACCATAGTCTTGCCGTGGTGCTAAATACAATTATTAACCTCTTTTGAGCGTAACCTTTTGTCCTTAAAGTGTACCAGAGACAAAGACTCTTCAAAGTTTTTGTACTATTCCCCACCAGAGGGAGACAGAGGGAGCACACTGCGCTTGCGCAGACTGGCCGCGGCTGGCCGAACTTACGGGACCCAGTGCAGAAGACGAGAAGACTGAGGACGGTGGCGTGGGAGCGGATGGGGCTGGAGGAAACCCCAGGTAAGTATAAAACTTTGAAGAGTCTACCTCTCTGGTTTCCTTTAAGCTTCTAAAAAGGACAAGGGGACAGGATCTGCATATGGAGGAAAAAACTTTTGCCATCTATTTAGAAAGGCGTTGTTTATAGCAAGAGTGGTTGGAATATTCTACTATACCAAATTCTATATCTGCATTTAACCCCTTCCAATCCATTTTCTGGATTGACCATGATCCCCCAAGCACTTCCTTTTTTCGGGTGTGCTGGGAGGGGGACATGGGTGTTCCAGGGAGTGTTTCAATGGCAGGGCCCTAAAGAGTCTCTGGGCCAGATTTATTAAGAGTGTCTGGACAAAATATGAGTAGGTTTTTAGAAATCCGTGCAGAACTGTCTCAGTCATCCTAAAGCTGGCCACTAACGGTCCAATCTCTAGCGAAAAATCGTTCGAGCAATCAGAAATTTTGATTGGATTGGTTGTAAATAATCTCCATTGGTGGACACAATCGATTATGAAAATGAGTGAAAATGCCGAATGAATTTTCGTCGAACGAAAATTTGGATTTTCTTGGTGGTCGTGATAGATAGGAAGCAATGATTGGTTGATGGTGTAGTGAACGATTTTTCGTCCGATCAGAATTTCTGATCGCTCGAACGATTTTTCGCTAGAAATTGGACCGTTAGTGGCCAGCTTAAGAAATCACTAGACAGTGCAGATTCCTTCTTAAACTGTAAGGACTAGAAGGAGCTAGGAAGGTCTCTCAGGCAGTGCTGTGTGTGAGGGGAATTGCTGTTGCTGAGGTAACCAACACACGCGCTGTCAGCAAGCTCTGAGTGAGGGGGGAGGAGCCGTTCACAAATCACATCTAGCCTGCACTGTCTTTAGAACTGCTAATGAGCACTTCTTATCTGCAGCAGTTAGGCTTCTTTCCCACTAAGAAGTTGCGTTAGGTGCTGCGTTAAGGTTGCATAACGTGCACCTAACGCATGGCATAGTGTGGTTGAAGCTGGAAGTCAGATCGAGCCTCGTTATGCGGCTCTTCATGCGTACTGTGATGCCTTGATGCGTACTCTAGGACGCATGCGGCATCTAGTGGTCCCGCCAGCCAATCGCTGCACAGAGCGGCGCTCCAGGAAGTAAACACTGCACGTCACGGCGTGCAGTGAATATTAATTAGCCATGTGCCTGGCCAAGGAGGAGAAGGGGAGACCTCCTCCTCCAACATCACGGAGCATGTGCAAACAGTCTAACGCGGCTTAGCCGCTTATAACGCACAGCATGCAGCACTTTGTTTTTGCCTTCTGCGTTACAATGTAACGCAACGTGGGCACTGTGAACAGCCCATTGATTTTTCATTGCTGTTTGGTGGGCTGCGTTACAGGCTGCACTAACGTGCGCCTGTAACGTCTAACTGTGAAAGCAGCCTTAAGGAATGGATTTGCACTTTTCTTACCTGTAGTGTAGCTCTAGAAATCCTCGCTAGACCACCACCATTACATAGGCTTTGGGAAGTTTCTTACTATCATGCAGAACTGTTCTTCTGCTGGTTAGAACAGTTTTAGAAGAAAAAACTGTCGGTAATGCTTTGATAAATCTGGCCCTTTATCTCCTCGCACAAGAGCGAGGAGGCGACCTAACAATTCATGGCATTCGGCCACCTGGTCACTTGAGCGCAGGGTGACCTGAATGACAGCTCACCCTGCTGTCGCTGAGATACCAGGCGGAGTTAATAACTATTATATCCTGTCCCGAGTGGTAGCAACGCGAAGGGAAAAATATTTTGGGGCCCGGGTAAATTCCTCTGCTGCACGGCCATAGACATGATAACATCACGTCTATGGCACCTCCCAGGTCAGGCGCAGTGCAGGGAAGAGTGTGTGCCGAATTGAACTGACAAGGTGATCCGTCATCAGGGGAAGGGGACAGGGCTGTCGCTACACCCTCACTTTATGCAAACCAGCATAATTCCATAATTACGCAGTGCAGTGTGGTTCTGGAGGAGATCAAAGAGTTGCACTTTGTCTAACACTTTGATCCACATAGGGTGACACCGTGCAGGACTAGATCCGGCAATGGCACACTTAGTGATGAGACTAAATGCGCTCATGTAAAACCCCATGCTTGGGGCTGGTGTCGGACTTAGTATGACATTTTTATCAGCTGATCTTATTCGGCAACCACACCCCCTATGCTGGAAAAGGCAAATGTCGCATATAGTCTTACATAGAATTGGAAAGGGTTAAAGAGGGGTTGGATGCTTTCCTTACATTGAATGGCATCCACAGCTATAATTAGGTAGTTTCCAGCTTCATTCATTCAGAAATTTTATATGACTCCCATATAGAGTCGGGAAGGAATTATTTCCCTGTTAAGGGTAATTGTCCCAAACCTTGTAAGGAGTTTTCACCATCCTCTGGATCATCTGGGATATGTGTGGGTGCAGGACACTGTACCAATTATTTTTTTTTTTCCCTAGTTGACCACGATGGACAAATGTCTTTTTTTTTACTGAACTGAACTATGTAGCTGTATAACAATGTAAATCCTATGTAAATCTCGCATACTGATATATGCCCCTCCCGTAAATCACAACTGCAGCGGTCAAAGCGGACCACTTTTTATGTTCACTGTAATCTGACATTTCCCTATAACAATAATCGCCTGTTCACATTTGTCTGCATTAATGCAGTGTCGCTGGTTCAAAATGCATGATATGCTTGAAAATAAATAGGTTTTGTCTGCACATGTATTGCCAAGAGTGAACAGTCTGTAATTTCAAAAGACAAGTTGCTGGCAGCCAGTGCCCACTACGCATTCCATGTTGATTTTTTAATTTTTATTTTAATCCAACTAACCTCATTAGCAGAGAAACATCCCAAAATAAAACATTAAACAAATTTCATCGGCAAAGCCTTGCCACTGGTTTCAGTAACAGTTTAAGATTTCCTGTTTTACCAGTACTCACTACCTATTTCAATACAGTCCATTTCCCATTTTGCTTATGTACCCATGTTTTCCCAAAAGCTGCCGGTATCTCAGATCCTTCTTTCTTCCCAGTGGTCGGAGCCATTTCACTGTACATCCTCATACATACATTCAGTTAAGTGCCCATTTTTATGGCTGAATGGTAAAAGAAAACAGGAAACCCTCATACATTTGCCTTGATCTGTTTTACAATCCCCAGAAGTGGGTTCCATTAATCAGGGCCGGTTGTAGCTACAATGGGGCCCTGGTGCAAAAGTAACACCCCCCCCCCCCTCACCCTTCTTCCCAGCAGCCTTCCCAGCAGCGAATTTACCCCTGGGCCCCCAAGCTTGCTGACAAGTTCAGGCCCTGCCAGGTTTCCCCCCGACTTGTGCTCCCTGTGGCCACTGCATCATTTTTGTCAGTACAGCAACTCACCTGTCCCTGAAGATGCATTGCTCCATTAGTCCATGCTCGTCTTCATCCTCGCAGGGGCGCCTCTTTTCAGTGATCATGTTATTATGTAATGACATGTGCCAGGTCACTAAGAAGATGCGTCTAACGGGGATGAAGATAGGGAGCACGGACTAATGGAGCAGTGGGGGGATAACCTGTAGGGGACCTGGCAGTGCTTGGGGTCCTTGGGGCTATTGCCTAAGCTGCACCTATGGTGGCGCCTACTCTGGCTCCAGTGCAACTCTGTGACAGTGTTCAGAGAGCAGATGGCCAACAGACATTGCAGGCAATATTTGGCAGATGTTTACCAGATCAAACAGGTGTAAATAACGGCAGTAATAATGCTCAGATAGGAGTCATTTGAATGTTTTTTTATTAACATTAAATTGGGCATTTTCCTGTCCTATAAATGCTATGAAAACATCTCTTATTAATGCTAGTGAATACAATGATGGCTTTAGGTAACATGGGTCCCTAGGCAAAAATTGACATTAGTGCCCCATTTAAAGTAAACCTGAGACTAGAAAAAGTAAAGATTTGATACTTCCCCGGGGCTTCCTCCAACCCCATAACCACCACTGAGTCCCTTGCCGTCCTCCCGAGTGCCTCCCTTCAGCTGCTAGTGGTCCTGGTAACTGGCTCAGTCGTGCCAGTCGGGCTCTTCTGCGCATGCACGGAGGGGCCGTGCATGTGCAGAAGACCCCGACTGACGAGACTGAGTCAGATTTTTGGGGCTGATTGCCGCTGAACGGAGGCACCCGGGAGGATGGCTAGGGACTCAGAGGTGCTTATGGGGCTGGAGGAAGCCTCGGGGAAGTATCAAATGTTTACTTTATCTCGTCTCAGGTACACAGTACTAGCTGTAGTGAGTAACAGACAACACACTTAGTCACCCGATCCCCCCACAACAATAGTCTCAGCAGGAATGCGTCTCTCTTCCTTTCCGACCCCCAGCAGCATGCAGAGCAGAGTGAAAGATCAGCAGCATCACTAACCAAGGATGCAGCTGCCCAGGACTCCACACTCTGTCAGCCCCCCCACCCCCCAACTACAGCACACAGAGCCTTCTCCCTCACAGGCACTGACATGACATCACATGCCTGCGGCTGCACAAGGAGGGGAAGTTAGGGAACCATAGCAACGCTGCATGAGTCGGGAGGCAGGACCGAGCAGAATCAGGTAATTCATAAAACAAACAATGTTCCCCTGCCTGCTGCTGCCTGTCTCCCACCATCACACACACATACACGACTGTAGTACCCAGGGGCAGCCTCCGGCCAGATTAAGTTTTAAAAGGGGGCAATGGAGGATGCCTGGGGGGCCCCTACAGACCCTGGGGCCCTTGGGCAATTGCCCCCTTTGCCTTTATTGTAGCACCGGCCCTGCCATTAATACATTATTGAGAATTATAGCATGTGGTTTTAAAGGGGAACTGAAGAGAGAGGTATATGGAGGCTGTCATGTTTATTTCCTTTTAATCAATACCAGTTGCCTGGCAGCCCTGCTGGTCTATTTCTCTGCAGTAGTATCTGATTAAAACCAGAAACAAGCATCCAGCTAGTCTTGTCAGATCAGACTTATAAGTCTGAACCACTGAAACACCTGATCTGCTGCATGCTTGTTCAGGGGCTATGGCTAATAGTATTAGAGGCAGAGGATAAGCAGGGCTGCCAGGCAACTGGTATGGTCTAAAAGGAAATAAACATGACAGCCTCCATATACCTCTCTCTTCAGTTCCCCTTTAAATATGAGACTATGCTTTTTGCTAATGAATTGTTCATAGCATTCTTGATTAGGGGCATGGTGAAGGTGTAGTGGAATAGTGGCAGGGGCACATCTTAAAGAGGAGCTGTTAGGTATAAGGTCTCAGAGAAAATAAACACATATATCAGTAGCTAAAGATTGGCTGTACTTACATTACATATGCATTTCACTGTCCACGTTTGTACTTCACATAATTTTTATATAGTATTTGCAGAGAATGATGCTCCTGACAGCTCATGGCAGGTTCCATGTTTGTCTGTCTCCTATGAAGCCAAATGTGTCGTCATGTCCTGCCTGCTTCCTGATGATTCCACTCTCACAAACGCTGGTAATGAATAACACTACTGTGCAGTGAATATTAATTAGCCATGTGGCTAGGAACAATAGCGGACTCCTGCAGTGTACTCTGCCCGAGATTTATTAGTGCTGTGAGCTAGACTGTTACATGCTGTTGAAACTTGAGCCTCACTAGCAGCCAGGGGAGGGCCCCAGAATGCTTTGCAGTATCTGTTATTCGGCTTGCGTCCTCCTTAGGAGCCTGGGAATACGGAGCCTTGCTGTCAGCACACCAGGGGCGGCGCCAGGGGGGTGCTTGGGGGTGCTCGAGCACCCCCTAGAATTGTCCAAGCACCCCCAAAGCACCCCCTGGAGTGAACTGACTTCAGGCGTCTAAAAGACGCCAAGTCAGTTCACACAGCGGCAGCACGGAGCAGCAGGCAGGGCTACGGTAAGATGGCCGCCCGGAGCCCTGTTCTGCAGACTTCGAGTCTGCAGTGCATGGCTTCGGGCGGCCATTTTCCCGTAGCCCTGCTCTCTGCATGCAGGCAGGAAGTCTCGTCGTGACGTCGGGAAGGAAGAGGATCGTGGGCGCGCGGGCGCTGCGCGCCACAATGAGGTCGGGACTCGGGACAGGAGGTCGGGAAAGAAGGTCTTCTGGCTGTAGGTGAGTAAATGGGTTTTTCTTTTCTTTTTCAGGTGATGCTGATTGTGCATATTGGGGTCATATCTGCTACGGATTGTGCATATTGGGGTCATATCTGCTACGGATTGTGCATATTGGGGTCATTTCTGCTACCGATTGTGCATATTGGGGTCATTTCTGCTACCGATTGTGCATATTGGGGTCATTTCTGCTACCGATTGTGCATATTGGGGTCATTTCTGCTACCGATTGTGCATATTGGGGTCATTTCTGCTACCGATTGTGCATATTGGGGTCATATCTGCTACGGATTGTGCATATTGGAGTCATATCTGCTACCGATTGTGCATATTGGGGTCATATCTGCTACCGATTGTGCATATTGGGGTCATATCTGCTACCGATTGTGCATATTGGGGTCATATCTGCTACCGATTGTGCATATTGGGGCCATATCTGATAACGATTGTGCATATTGGGGCCATATCTGATAACGATTGTGCATATTGGGGCCATATCTGATAACGATTGTGCATATTGGGGCCATATCTGATAACGATTGTGCATATTGGGGCCATATCTGATAACGATTGTGCATATTGGGGCCATATCTGATAACGATTGTGCATATTGGGGCCATTGGACGTGTTTTTTGTTAAAATCTGCTCACATTACGTGTATTTTCTTAAGAAAACCTGCACAATTATGTGAATTTTCTGGGAAAAGGGTCACCAAAACTTGGGCCCTCTGTCTTTGCGTTGCACTTTTAAAGGGAACCCGAGGTGAGAATAATATTGAGGCTGCCATATTTATCTCCCTTTAAGCAATACCAGTTGCCTGGCTGCCGTGCTGGTCCTCTGCCTCTTATTCTTTCAACCATAGACCCTGAACAAGCATGCAGCAGGTCAGGGGTTTCTGACAATATTGTCAGAACTGACAAGATTAGCTGCATGGCTTGTTTCTGGTGTAATTCAGTTCACTACTACAGCCAAATAGATCAGCAGGGCTGCCAGGCAACTAGTATTGTTTAAAAGGAAATAAATATGGCAGCCACCATATCACTCTCACCCTGGGTTCACTTTAAATTACAGTTAGCCCCGCCCTCATCCGGTCATGACCACGCCCATTTTTTCGCCCCCTCAGCTCCCCCGGAAATTGGTCCAGCACCTGCATAGCACCCCCTAAAAAATTTTCCTGGAGCCGCCACTGCAGCACACATTAAAGTAAGAGAGATTTTTAACTGCAGTATTGCCTTTTTGGCTTCCTTCTAAACTGTTTAACACAGGAGAATAGAGGTTTAAATTAGCTTTTGCAGCCTGACAGTTACTCTTTAAGCTACATACACATGTTCAACAAGCGCACAACGTGCAAATGACCATCCGCACAACACAACAAACCGAACCACCAGATGTACCGCACGACCTATATGTCCACACGTCTGGACAGACAAACGACCAAATCATTTACATACTGTGCACGATAGCGGAACGACGGACTACACATTGAAAACAAGTACAAGTCATTTAACAGTCGTTCAAACGACTTGCACACACGGACCATCTGCACAATATCAGACGACTGTAGGCCAACTTAGATCCAACAGTTGGATTGGGCGCAACACCTGTTATCAGTTGCTCGTCAAGTCATTTGCACACGCCTGATTGTCGTCCAACAGTCTAAAAACAGACTAAAGTCGGATGACAATCAGGCAGTTTTGTTGAACGTGTGTATGAGCCTTTAAAGGTGTCCTTTTTTTTATCTCAATAAGTTGGGAGGTATGGAATGGAAATGTAATCTGCTGCCTGGAAAAATACACATAGTCAGAATCATGCACAATGTACAGAAATGGAATGAAACAATGCATATTGGCACATATGAACATCTATGCAGCCTTTAACCACTTAAGGACCGGGGCTGTATTGGCTGACTGTGCTGCGTGGGCTCTCCAGCCCGCAGCACAGATCTAGTTTCAGGCAGGCCGAGCAGACTTCCCCGCTTTTTTCCCCACTAGGGGGATGTCCTGCTGGGGGGGGGGGGGGGGTCTGATCGCCGCCACTCTGTGTGGCCCAGCAGGGGGGGTCCTCAAAGCCCCCCTCCGCAGCGATTCACAGCCGCCCTGTCCTTCCCTCCCTCCCCTCCTTCCTATGGGCGGCACAGGACGGTGATCCGTCCAGCGCCACCTCTGATAGGCTTCAGCCTATCAGATGCCGGCGATCCCCGGCCAATCAGAGGCTGGGGATCGCTGATCTCCTTTACGGCGCTGCTGCTGATGTAAACACAGGGGATTTCTTCCCCGCGTGTTTACATTTAGCCTGCGAGCCGCGATCGGAGGCTCGCAGGCTGTTCACGGAGACACCCTCCGTGAACTGACATGGAGCGGCCGTTTCCATGGTAACCCACAAACGACCAGCCGCCACCGCCTATCGGCAGTGGCTGGATATGGTAATGGTTAAGGGCTCTGCCTCTGACACGGGAGACCAGGGTTCGAATCTCGGCTCTGCCTGTTCAGTAAGCCAGCACCTATTCAGCAGGAGACCTTAGGCAAATCTCCCTAACACTGCTACTGCCTATAGAGTGCATCCTAGTGGCTGCAGCTCTGGCGCTTTGAGTCCGCCAGGAGAAAAGCGCTATATAAGTGTTTGTCTTTGTCTTTAAAGGATACCCGAAGTGACATGTGACATCATGAGATAGACATGTCACTTCGGGTATCCTTTAAAGACAAAGACAAACACTTATATAGCGCTTTTCTCCTGGCGGACTCAAAGCGCCAGTGCCTAGCACACAAATAATTTTCTTTCTTTCTGTCTGAAAGAGTTAAATATCAGGTATGTAAGTGGCTGACTCAGTCCTAACTTAGACAGGAAGTGTGACACGGCTGTCCCCCTGGGGGACAAGAGAGCGATCGGCTCTCATAGGCAGCAGCCTATGACAGCCAATCGCGTGATTGGCCGGCTGGGGGGAGGGAGGGGATTTCTGAAAAAAAAAAAAAAAAAATTAGTAAAAAAAAGTAAAAAAAAATGAACATAAATATTTATTTAAAAAAAAAAAAATTAACACAAGGGTAACGATCAGACCCCACCAACAGAGAGCTCTGTTGGTGGGGAGAAAAAGGGGGGGGGATCACTCGTGTGCTGTGTTGTGTGGCCCTGCAGCTTGGCCTTAAAGCTGCAGTGGCCAATTATGAAAACAGCAGCCTGGTCTTTAGGGGGGTTTACCACTGTGGTCCTCAAGTGGTTAACTCACAATTTATCTCTCCTTAAAGAGACACTGAAGCGAAAAAAAATATATGATATAATGAATTGGTTGTGTACTATGAATAATTACTAGAAGATTAGCAGCAAAGAAAATATTCTCATATTTTTATTTTCAGGTATATAGTTTTTTTTCTAACATTGCATTATTCTATAATATGTGCAGATTACACAACACTCAGCATTCAAAATGAGTCTTTCAGAGCAGTCTGTGAAGTAATGAACTCTCCTCTAGCAGAGGAAAAGTAAACAGTTCAATTACAGTTGAGATAATAAAAG
The DNA here is from genome assembly GCF_040937935.1 of Hyperolius riggenbachi. NCBI lineage: Eukaryota > Metazoa > Chordata > Amphibia > Anura > Hyperoliidae > Hyperolius > Hyperolius riggenbachi. The sequence continues at coordinate 133,794,792 of NC_090655.1, read as the reverse complement.
TCAGATAACAGCCCTCTCCAGGACTAAGTTAGTCGGAGAGCTTAATAGCTTTTTTGCATAGAGATAACAACTGGAGTTTCTCAACTCTTCCTGTACTGGAAACAATTAGACTGATGTATCTGATCTTAATGTTTTTTTTCTTAGCTGTACTACACATACAAATCAAAATATCATCATTTTTTTTTCGCTTCAGTGTCTCTTTAAATGACTTAACTCATGATTTAGCGCTCCTTAACTGACTTAACTCTGTTATGTTTTCCAGACACTGTTGACCCTTCCACCGAAGGAGGAGGAGTTACCCAGTAATGGAGTCTAAGCACCCACGGGTGTTCACCAGCAAACCCCACGTATGCATGATCTGACGCCATTCCGCACGAACGTACGCATGCCCCGACCATCATTGCAAAACCACGGCCGGCAATGCGCGCGCACGTAGAGACAGCCGGACGCCAGTGTGGGACTTAAGCCACACACGGAGGACGCCGCGGACGGAGCAGAGCCACGTGAGTATGACACTGCCCCCCCCCCCCTTTAAGGGCAGTCTCCGAATGCCTTCAGGACAAGGTTTCTCTGGGAATTTTTTGTGAAAAGCCTTCACCAGCCGAGGGGCATAGACGTTCTGTGCCGGCTCCCAGGAATTCTCCTCAGGACCTAAACCAACCCATTTGATCAAATAGTGCACTGAGTTCCCCCGCCTTTTACTATCCAGTATTCTCTCCACCTCAAATTCCTCTTGACCTTCCACCACGATAGACTGAGGAGGAACAGTCACTCTACTGCTGTAACGATCAGGTACTACCTTCTTCAGGCAGGATACATGAAATACTGGGTGAACTTTAAGAGGCTCAGGTAAGGCAAGCTTGAAAGCCACATCATTGATCTTTTGAATGATGGAAAAGGGACCAATAAACTTGGGCCCTAACTTCCTGGAAGGACAGCGGATATTGAGATTAGTTGTTGACAACCATACTTTGTCTCCTATTTTGAAACCAGGATTACTGCTTCTCTTCTTGTCAGCAAACCTCTTTCCTTTGGACTGAGCCTGCCGAATATTCTCCTGCAACTGAATAAAGTTTTCTGTTAACCACTCCAGTCTTTCTTGAACTTTAGGAACTGGCGAGTCAGATTTAAGACCAGGAAATATTACTGGATGGAACCCATAATTAGCGAAATAAGGAGTTTGTCCTGTAATCAAATGAACAGAATTATTATATGCCACCTTTGCAAAGGGTAAAAGATTAGACCAATCATCTTGAGCTGCTGAGGAAAAGCACCGCAAATACTGTTCTAGAGATTGATTGGTCCTCTCTGTCTGACCATTAGTCTGAGGATGATATCCTGAAGACAAAGAGAGTTTCACATCCAAGTTTTTCCATAATTCTTTCCAAAACTTCGAGGTAAATTGTACCCCTCTGTCTGATAAAATATTAGCTGGTAAACCATGGCAAACAAACAACTTCTTTGATTAAAATCTCAGCAGTAGCGGCAGCAGACGGAATTCCTTTCAAGGCTACAAAATGGGCCATCTTAGTAAACCTGTCAACTACTACCAGAATAGCCGTGTTTTCCCGGAGGATACAGGTAATTCTACAATGAAATCCAATTATATCATCTCCCAGGGGCGGGAGGGAATGGGAAGTGGTGTTAAAAGTCCCCATGGTTTGGACCTGCAGCTCTTGGACCTAGCACATACCGAGCATGCCAGTAGATAATCAGATCAGTCTTTCCTCATCTCCGGCCACGAAAAATTTCTTTGTAAAATTTCTAAAGTCTTAGCAGTTCCACCATGGCCAGCCAGTTTATGATCATGACATAATGATAAGACAGAAACTCTATCACCTTCAGGAACAAAGATTTTATCTCTTAACAAGAATAAGCCATCCTATAACCGAAGACCAAGGGATGAGTCTGGAGGCGTAGACAAAAAACTTAGTTTGATCTGTTGTAAAATATCTGATTGGATGAGGAAGAAGTCCCGGGCTGAAAGAATAGTATCTGAAGGAGAAGGAGGATCCTTTTCAGTAAACATTTGTGAAAGAGCATAAGGTTTTGTGTTTTTTGAACCTGGTCGATAAGTTAAATGAAAATTGAACCTGGAAAAGAACAAAGCCCATTTAGGCTGCTGGGGTCTGAGACGTTTGGCTGTACGAAGACACTCCAAGTTTCGATGATCAGTAAAGATAAGAATGGGCTCCTTAGTTCCTTCAAGTAAATACCGCCACTCCTCAAGTGCTAATTTAATGGCCAAGAGCTCTCTGTCCCCAATGTCATAATTATTTTCCGCCGGATTTAATTTTCTAGAAAAGTAAGCAACCATATGTAGTGTAGACTTAGGTTCAAAATATTGAGATAAAACTGCCCCAACTGCAGACTCGGATGCATCCAGTTCAAGCACAAAGGGTCTGGCTGGATCTGCGTGTCGTAATATTGGAGCAGACGCAAACAGTCTTTTGAGTAAATCAAATGCTGATTGGGCTTCAGGGGTCCAAGAGAAAGCATGTTGAGCCTTGGTAAGTTGTGTGATCGGAGTTTTGACAGCTGAGAACCCCTTAAAGAGAACCCGAGGTGTGTTTAAAGAATGTTATCTGCATACAGAGGCTGATTCTGCCTATACAGCCCAGCCTCTGTTGCTATCCCAAACCCCACTAAGGTCCCCCTGCACTCTGCAATCCCTCATAAATCACAGCCATGCTGTGAGGCTCTGTTTACATCTGTAGTGTCAGTCTCAGCTGCTCCCCCGCCTCCTGCATAGCTCCGGTCCCTGCCCCCGTCCCTTCCCTCCAATCAGCAGGGAGGGAAGGGATGCAGGCGGGGACTGGAGTTCTGCAGGAGGCGGAGAGAGCAGCAGACTGACACTATAGAGATAAACACAGCCAGCTCTGACAAGCTGTTTGTCAGCAGCGTGGCTGTGATTTATGAGGGATTGCAGAGTGCAGGGGGACCTTAGTGGGGTTTGGGATAGCAACAGAGGCTGGGCTGTATAGGCAGATCCAGCCTCTGTATGCAGATAATATTCTTCAAACCCACCTCGGGTTCTCTTTAATGAATTTCCTATAGAAATTAGCGAAACCTAAAAATCACTGCACTCCTGTAACGATTGTGGAATTCTCTCCGTGATCAGCGCACAAGACGTGCGCTGACACTGCGGAAATCCTCCACAAGCGTATAATTTGCGGGAACCCAGCAAAAGGTGCAATGCACCTGTAGAGGGAAATTCCTGTCGACAGGGGGAGCTGTGGAGTGCAGAGGAACAGCTCCTCTGCCCTGCCACACACGCCAGACAGGAATTGCACGAAGGGAAGAAACGCAGGGCAAGATAGCCCTGAAAGAGAGTGAGCAAAGGGACAGATTGTATGTGTGTGCACCAAACTAGTCGCCAACCCGCGACGGTGCATACACAACAACAGATATGAAGTAGGAATGCAATCGCGAGAGAGGCGATTGCCAGAGGTGACACAAGGCTACAGCAAGGCAGAGCACGAGAGTAGCAAAGGCACAGCAAATCATACAATGAGGAGATACGGAAAATAACAAACGCTAGCTAAACGCAAACACCGCACTCATTCGCAACAGTGCACGCGTTTATGCGCGGTCCCCGCATGATAAGCTCAACAGAGAAAAGCACGCCTAACTAACCACCGATAGACAAACATGAAACAGAGGACGCGAGCGCTTGCTTAACGGTTACCTCACCGAGCCTCCAGCAAGCGTTCGTAGCAGACAAGACAGACACATGAAAACATGAACAAGCAAGAGATAGGATCCACAGCACTAGCGAAAGTGGCTAGTGCGATCCAGGAAGACAGAACAGAAGGATCCACAGCGCTAGCGCAAGATGCTAGTGCGATCCAAGTACAGAGTAGCAGACCAGAAGGATCCACAGCACTAGCGCAAGTGGCTAGTGCGATCCAGGAAGACAGATCAGAAGGATCCACAGCGCTAGCGCAAGATGCTAGTGCGATCCAAGTACAGAGTAGCAGACCAGAAGGATCCACAGCACTAGCGCAAGAGGCTGGTGCGATCCAAGAAAACAGATCAGAAGGGCTACCAGTAACAACCTCTGTTCCAGTTAGCACCCAGACACACAGAACGATTTCCTGTCGACCACCGCTGGGACAGGACAATCGCAACAGACAAACAAAACAGATATGCAATCCTAACTGCACTAGGGAAACCTGCCTAGTGCAGTCCCAGGAATTACTCTAGGCTAATCTTCAAACAAAGAGCAAGGCTGACACTCCAGGCGAGTGTTACACAGGACTAACTCTTATGACCAGCCCAGGTCTGTGATATCACATAGTATTTATAGAGCAAGCCTACAAAGGATGTGGCTAGGCAATCTGCATGACAAACATATGCAAATTCCTCAGCAGCAAGCTGCAATACTGACAAAAGGTCTCTCTTCCAGAGACCTGCAGAATGCAGACCTGAACAGTGGTCAAAAGGCTGCGTGCCTGCGCAGGCAGCCACACGGATCCTCACAGTACCCCCCCTCTCTAGGGTCGGATTCCAGACAACCCTCTAACCTGATATTTGCAAAAGACTCTAACTGAAGACTCATGAAGGTCAGGACAGCCCGACAAGGCCCAATTCCGGAGTCAGTCCAGCCGAAACCGACCTCATCGGAAGCAAACGCCACCGAAACATGCCCATTAGTACTACCAGTCTCAGTATAACGCCCATCAGGACTGTGAATGCCCGAGAAGAAGCCATCGACACCCTCCAGACAATACCCACCACCTTCCAAGGAGCGTCCGAAAATACCAAACCTGCCACAATACCTGTTCGAAGTGTCCCTTACAACACAAAAGCCACTGTTGATCTTATCCAGGGTACCAAGCAAAATTTCTCCCGGAATCTCCCAGAACCTTTTGAAGCTCCACAGAGATCCCAAGAGGGCAGAACAATCACCAGGCTCACATGGAGAACTATCAAGAACCCCTATGGAACCAATGACAATTCCGGATTCAGAATTACGAGGACACCCATCAAGATCAGGACTTTCAGGGACCACTTCTGGGCATGCAAGCACGCAGGCCATATCAGAGCATGTCTCCACCGAGGAAGCATCTGAGCATGCTGGTAACTGAGGCACACTTGGGCTTTCTGGGTCACAGAGCACATTGGGGTACACCAGCACAGGAGAAACCTCAGAACATGTCGGGGAACTGCCAACCTCAGAGTCCAGCATGACAGGACCAAAACCAGTACCGGGCAGAGGATCATCATGAGCAGTGGTCTCAAGCACTGGACTTTCAAAAAAAAACTCGGACTCAGGCTTAGAAGTCTCAGTGACTGTAATGGTATCTGACAAAAACTCATCATCGACTACGCATAACTGAAGCTCCACCAGAGCTGAAAAAGTAGCCAGCAAGGCAGCAATGCCTACTGAAGTGGGCAACACCTCAGAAGGGCTTGGGGGGCAGGAGACATCTCCTACAAGTTCTGCACCCTTTGGGAGGAACTTGGAGGTCTCCAGGAAATCAGGCAAGACCTCAGGAACATCATTTTTCAAGTTTTCTAAGAAGGATTCTGAACTATCCATGTTACAGGGCAAAACTGGAACTTTATTTTGTGAACAGGGCAGATGTCCCAGGGAAGGTTCTACCATAAACTGAGACTGAATTTCATCATCATGAGCGGAACGTACAGGAATATTTACTGAAACACACACTGACTCCCTAACTTTAATCTCACTGCACCCAGAAGTCTGCGTAGCAGTCAAACTAGCTTGCAACTCAAAAACTGCAGAAAAACAGGTGAGTATAGTAGCAATACCTAGACGAGCCTCTAGGGACACTGCAGGAGACTCTAAACAAGGCCATATTAACTCATCCAGAGTACAGGGTGCAGAATCAGCATTTTCCTCAGAACAAGAAAGGGACTCACAAATGTCAGTGTGATTGGACATCATATTGTTATTCATGGTACAGGGCAGGCTCAGAGAAACTTTCTCTGGACCCAGCAAAGATGCTTCAGAGTCAGATTCGCAAAACCGAAGCGCTGTCTCACTCTTAGATTCGACTAACAATGTCAAATCCGAGGAGTCAGAACGCAAAACTTGCGAATCAAAAATCACTTTAGGTTGTGAAACTGACGCTTCCATAGCGCAAACCTCCGCGATCTGCGGGGCAGACTGTAAGGTGTTCAGGACAGAAACACTGGAGCAACTGTCACCAGGCAACGGGCCCTTACAGGTGTGAACAGAGTGAGACAAAGACGCATCTGCAGTAGAAATAGCGACAACATCAGGAAAAACTTTATTAGACATATTAATTTTACTTTTGATGCTGCAAAATTTAGGAATTTTCCCCATGGCAGGATCACAGATGGAAGATCTTAAAGATCTGTCTCTAAATGATAAGGGGTCCCACACATCCTTGAGAAAACTGGCAGGCACATTTATGCTGATCACAATCTGCAGGAACATCAGAGAAACAGGCATCAGATCGCACAGATTTAAATTGCACGCAGTCAGGAGAGAATCCTCCAGGATTCGCACAGGAATCAACCACAGTGGCACACCCACTCATTTCAGATCGCACAATGTCACGACCCACATGCTTTACCCCAGAAAGGCAGGAACAATCATCCGATTACGATGTCTCTTTATTGGAATCAATTGGTTGGTGTGTGTGCAACTCATCCAAAATCGTCTGCCATACATAAATCATCAGATCCACATCACCCTCGTCACATTCATCGGAATCAATCAATAGGTACATAGAATCGAGACAATCACTCAAGACATCTTCGCTTTTTGCGATGTAAAAATCGCAAAAGGCTTTCCAATCAAAATCATATTCCTCCATCAAGGCCCCAATGTCCCATGAGGCAAATGGAGGTTCAAACAGGCCAGTATCCAGATAATCTCCATATGGGTGGAGTTCAGGAACAAGAACAGATTTTTTAATTGCTTTAGTATAGTGGGCGATCCTACCTATAGTAGGATCCACACAAGCTTTGGATTGAGGCAAAAAACCCGGAGACAGATCAACATCATGGTAAACATATTTTGTAGTATATACAGGCGCTGATCCAATCTTTATCTCATGTGTATGTTCCACCAGCTGCTCAGGATCAACCACATCCACAATCGGTTCCAAGAAAAATTGCATACAAATCCACAGCGCTTGGTACTCAGATCGGCATCTGCAGTAACCCCACAGTGCTCAAAATCATGTTTCCATAGTGACCATCACCAGAAATAAATCGAGAAAGGTCATTTCTCCATCCAAGAAACATATAAACATTTATTAGAAGCTGAATCTACATCACATATACAATGACTTACTTCCAGGGTCCTTTTGACAGGGACCCTTAGTAGTTAAAAGCATATAGTGTAACCCAGTACACATTTAAAATCCAAAAACGATCTCATATAAGTTGCCCAGTCTCTAGTTCCTACCGGTTTCGGCCTTGCGCCGTCATCAGGGAACTAAATGTTTATATGTTTCTTGGATGGAGAAATGACCTTTCTCGATTTATTTCTGGTGATGGTCACTATGGAAACATGATTTTGAGCACTGTGGGGTTACTGCAGATGCCGATCTGAGTATCATGGTAAACATCATTATCATACTGAATGGTTTTGCACATTTCAGACTTGACAGAAATAACCTCTTTAGTTGTGGTTGCTTTGGGCAACGAATCTTTTGGCTGACAAGCCAAATCAGCAGATTGGCCTGCAAGCACCAACTCATTAACATATGGTAATGACACAGAAATGTTGCATAAGCTAATCTGATCAGCATCATGCTCTGCAGGAAAAAACTCATAGAAATAACCTGGCAGGGGAATTCTAAGCTTACGAGAAAATACATGACTCAGAAATCTGCGAGGGTTATGTCTCAGATTCACGTGTTTGGCACACTCATCCGCCCACACAAACAGATCCTCTTGGAAAAGATTGTACGCAATCTGAGCACTCCAAGGGGAAATGCTGGTGGCCTGAAATTCAGGATTTGCCAAGAATCTGGAACATTCTGATATAAAGTCATCTCTGAGTCCAGTACTTAAACCTCTTAAAGATACAGGACCCATATTCAACAAAATCGTACAAATCAGAAATTCCCTCTACACTGGGAATTTTGGTTGGGCTGGTCATACTGTAACGATTGTGGAATTCTCTCAGTGATCAGCGCACAAGACGTGCGCTGACACTGCGGAAATCCTCCACAAGCGTATAATTTGCGGGAACCCAGCAAAAGGTGCAATGCACCTGTAGAGGGAAATTCCTGTCGACAGGGGGAGCTGTGGAGTGCAGAGGAACAGCTCCTCTGCCCTGCCACACACGCCAGACAGGAATTGCACGAAGGGAAGAAACGCAGGGAAAGATAGCCCTGAAAGAGAGTGAGCAAAGGGACAGATTGTATGTGTGTGCACCAAACTAGTCGCCAACCCGCGACGGTGCATACACAACAACAGATATGAAGAAGGAACGCAATCGCGAGAGAGGCGATTGCCAGAGGTGACACAAGGCTACAGCAAGGCAGAGCACGAGAGTAGCAAAGGCACAGCAAATCATACAATGAGGAGATACGGAAAATAACAAACGCTAGCTAAACGCGAACACCGCACTCATTCGCAACAGTGCACGCATTTATGCGCGGTCCCCGCGTGATAAGCACAACAGAGACAAGCACGCCTAACTAACCACCGATAGACAAATATGAAACAGAGGACGCGAGCGCTTGCTTAACGCTTACCTCACCGAGCCTCCAGCAAGCGTTCGTAGCAGACAAGACAGACACACGAAAACATGAACAAGCGAGAGATAGGATCCACAGCACTAGCAAAAGTGGCTTGTGCGATCCAGGAAGACAGAACAGAAGGATCCACAGCGCTAGCGCAAGATGCTAGTGCGATCCAAGTACAGAGTAGCAGACCAGAAGGATCCACAGCACTAGCGCAAGTGGCTAGTGCGATCCAGGAAGACAGATCAGAAGGATCCACAGCACTAGCGCAAGATGCTAGTGCGATCCAAGTACAGAGTAGCAGACCAGAAGGATCCACAGCACTAGCGCAAGAGGCTGGTGCTATCCAGGAAAACAGATCAGAAGGGCTACCAGTAACAACCTCTGTTCCGGTTAGCACCCAGACACACAGAACGATTTCCTGTCGACCACCGCTGGGACAGGACAATCGCAACAGACAAACAAAACAGATATGCAATCCTAACTGCACTAGGGAAACCTGCCTAGTGCAGTCCCAGGAATTACTCTAGGCTAATCTTCAAACAAAGAGCAAGGTTGACACTCCAGGCGAGTGTTACACAGGACTAACTCTTATGACCAGCCCAGGTCTGTGATATCACATAGTATTTATAGAGCAAGCCTGTGAGAATCCGCTCAGCTGCCTGCGCAGGCAGGCAGCCTTTTGACCATTGTTTAGGTTTGCATGCTGCAGGACTCTGGAACAGAGACCTGTCTTTCCATTGCAAGTTCTGGTCTGTTCTCTTGCTGGGGAATTTGCATACATTCGTTATGCAAATCCCCTACCTGCCTTCTTTGATGACTGGCACTATAAGAGCTTTATGTTTCCCAGAAGGCTTGGCTGGTCATTTCCCTTCCATGGTCTGTTCCTGATGGACACTGCTGGAGTGTCAGCCATTGCTATCTAGTATAGTTAATTCCTGGGGGTTGCTTTAGGCTCCCCTTCTAGCCCAGTCAGGTTGTATTATCTGTATTGCCTGTTCTGTCTTGTCTTGCCTGTTGCCATTGTCCTGTTCCAACGGTGGTCGACAGGAAATGGTTCTGATCTCTGTTCTTGGAGTATAGCTGGTGCAGCGGTTGCTACCAGCTATCTCTTCTGTTCTGTCTCCTGGGATCGCGCTAGCTACTTTTCGCTAGCGCTGGGGATCCTTCTGTTCTGTCTTCTGGGATCGCGCTAGCTACTTTTCGCTAGCGCTGGGGATCCTTCTGTTCTGTCTTCTGGGATCACGCTAGCTACTTTTCGCTAGCGCTGGGGATCCTTCTGTTCTGTCTTCTGGGATCGCGCTAGCCACTTTTCGCTAGCGCTGGGGATCCTTCTGTTCTGCTACTCTGTACCTGGATCGCGCTAGCCACTTTTCGCTAGTGCTGTGGATCCTATCTCTCGCTTGTCCCTGTTTTCGTGTATCTGTCTTGTCTGCTACGCTTGCTGGAGGCTCGGTGAGGTAACCGTTAAGCAAGCGCTCGCGTCCTCTGTTTCATGTTTGTCTGTTAATGATTAGTTAGGCGTGCTTGTCTCTATTGTGCTTAACACGTGGAGACCGCGCATAACCGCATGCACTGTTGCGAATGAGTGCGGTGTTCACGGTTAGCTAGTGTTTGTTATTTTCCGTATCTCCTCATTGTAATATTTGCTGTGCCTTTGCTAACCTCGTATTCTGTCCTGATCTGCCTTGTGTCACGTCTGGCGATCGCACCTCTCGCGATCGCGTTCCTATTTCATATCTGCTGTTGTGTGTGTGCGGTCGCGGGGTGGCGACTGGATTGGCGCACACACATACAACCTGTCCCTTTGCTCGTTCTCATTCGCAATCGCCTCTCTTGCGATTGCGTTCTGCGCTTCGTACAATTCCTGTCTGGCATTTGTGGAGGTACAGAGGATTGGTTCCTCTGCACTCCTCAGCGCCATCTGCCGACAGGAATTTCCCTCTACAGGTGCATGGCACCTTTTGCTGGGTGCCTGCAAATATACGCTTGTGGAGGATTTCCGCCGTGTCAGCGCACGCGTTGTGCGCTGATCACGGAGAAAGTTCCACAATCGTTACAGAATGACCAGCCCAACCCAAAACCCCAGTGTAGACGGAATTTCTGATTTGTACGAATTTGTCGAGTTTGGGTCCTGTGTCTTTAAGAGCTTTAAAAGGCTACATTCAGAGACCAAGGCGGAATTTCTTTCTGAATGTGTGAGGTTTTGTCTGAATCCCACCTTTCAGATTTCTGATCCGTCCACGTCGGCTCTTCTTTTTGCCTATGTGCTCTTAAAAGACGATTTGTTCACCTGGGCATATGATCTGTTAAAAATCAATTCTTGGAATGGTAATCTGTATCAGTTGCTTGCAGTGATATTCTCTCACTGGTTTAAACTGCCTGGCTTACCACCTGCTCTGATTGAGTGTGTAGCTGCTGATAAGTCAGCTGATCTTTCCCTTCCATGCAAAACTTTTCAGTGTGACAATCAGTTCAATGTGTCTGTTGCCACTTCAGGTTTTAAACAGCAGACATGCAAAGTGGCTAAAAAGAGAAAAACTAAAAAACGCAAGCATCGGAATAAAACACTCCCTATTGATGTTTGTAATGATGTTGTTCAATCTCCAGGTTTTTTGCCCCAATCCAAAGCTTATGTGGATCCTGCTGTAGGTAGGCACTATATTAAAGCAGTTAAAAAATCTGTTCTTGTTCCTGAACTCCACCCCTATGGAGATTATCTGGATACTGGCCTGTTTGAACCCCCATTTGCTTCCTGGGATATTGGGGCCTTGCAGGAAGAATTCGATTTTCATTGGAAAGCCTTTTGCGATTTTTACAAAAAGCGAAAATGTCTTGAATGCTTGTCTCGATTCAATGTACCTTCTGATTGATTCCGATGAATGTGACAAGGATGATGTGGATCTGGTGATCTATGTATGGCAAACGATTTTGGATGAGTTGCACACACACCAACCAATTGATTCCAATAAAGAGACATCGTTGTCGGATGATTGTTCCTGCCTTTCTGGGGTAAAGCATCAGAGTCTTGACTTTGTGCAATCTGAAATGAATGAGTGTGCCGCTGTGGTTGATTCCTGTGCGAATCCTGAAGGATTCTCTCCTGACAGTGTGCAGTTTGAATCTGTGCGATCTGATGCCTGTTTCTCGGATGTTCCTACAGATTGTGATCAGCATGAGTCTGCCGGTTTCCTCAAGGATGTGTGGGATCCTTTGTCATTTAGTAAAAGATCTTTGAGATCTTCCGTCTGTGACCCTGCTATGGGGAAAAGTTCTCGACTATGCAGCGTCAAAAGTAAAATTAATATGCCTAATAAAGTTTGTCCTGTTGATGTCACTATTTCTTCTGCAGATGAGTCTCTGTCTCACCCTCTTCACACCTGTAAGGGCCCGTTGCCTGGGGACAGTTGCTCCAGTGCTTCGGTCCTAGATGCCTTGCAGTCTGCTCCACAGATCGCGGAGGTTTGCGCTATAGAAGCGTCAGTTTCACAACCTAAAGTGAATTTTGATTCGCAGGTTTTGCGTTCTGATTCCTCGGATTCGACATTGTTAGCCGAATCTAAGAGTGAGACAGCGCTTTGGTTTTGCGAATCTGATGCTGAACCCTCTTTGCCTTATTCAGAGACGCTTTCTCTGAACCTGCCCTGTACCATGAATAAAAACATGTTTTCCTTTCACACTGATGTTTGTGAGCCCCTTTCTTGCTCTGAGGGAAGTTCTGACTCTCCACCCTGTACTCTGGATGAGTCAATATTGCCTTGTACAATATCTCCTGCCCTGCCCCTAGAGGCTCGTCTAGGTATTGCTGCTATTTTTACCTGTTTTTCTGCAGTTTTGGAGTTGCAAGCTAGTTTGACTGCTACGCAGAATTCCGGGTGCAGTGAGATTGAAGTTAGGGAGTCAGTGTGTGTTCCAATAAATATACCTGTACATTCCCCTCATGATGATGAGATCCAGTCTCAGTTTGTGGTGGAATCTTCCCTGGGACATCTGCCCTGTTCACAAAATAAAGTTCCAGTTTTGCCCTGTAACATGGATAGTACAGAATCCTTCTTAGAAAACTTGAAAAATTATGTTCTGGAGGTCTCCGAGTTCCTCCCAAAGGGTGCAGAACTTGTAGGAGATGTCTCCTGCCCCCCAAGTCCTTCTGAGGTGTTGCCCTCTTCCGTAGGCATTGCTGTCTTGCTGGCTACCTTTTCAGCTCTGGTGGAGCTTCAGTCATGTGTAATCAATGATGATATTGCAGTTACAGAAAATTCTGAATTTGAGTCCGAGTCTTCTTTTGAAAGACCAGTACCTGTGACCTTTACTCGTGATGATTTTCTGCCCGGTACTGGTTTTTTGTCGTGTCGGACTCTGAGGTTGGCAGTTCCCCGACATGTCCTGAGGTTTCTCCTGTACTAGTGTACCCCGATGTGCTCTGTGACCCAGAAAGCCCAAGTGTGCCTCACTTACCAGCGTACTCAGATGCTTCCTCAGTGGAGACATGTTCCGATATAGCCTGCCTGCTTGCATGCCCAGAAGTGGTCCCTGAAAGTCCTGATCTTGACGGGTGTCCTGCTAATTTTGAGTCTGGAATGATCATAGGTTCCATAGGGGTTCTTGGTGGTTCTCCATGTGAGCCTGGTGAGCGTTCTGGCTTCTTGGGATCTCTGCGGAGCTTCAAGGCGTTCTGGGAGATTCCGGGAAAGGTTTTGCTTGGTGCCCTGAATACGATCAGCAATGGCTTTGGTGTTGTAAGGGATACTTCGAACAGGTATTGCAGCAGGTTTGGTATTCTTGGACGCTCCTTGGAAGGTGGTGGGTATTGTCTGGAGGGTGTCGATGGCTTCTTCTCTGGTGTCCACAGTCCTGATGGGTGTTACGCTGAGACTTGTAGTGCTGATGGGCATGTTTCGGTGGCTTCTGCTTCCGATGAGGTCGGTTTCGGATGGACTGACTCTGGAATTGGGCCTTGTCGGGCTGCCCCGACCTTCATGAGTCTTCAGTTAGAGTTTTGTGATGATACCAGTTTTGAGGGATGTCTGGAATCCATCCCTAGAGGGGGGGGGGGGGGGTACTGTGAGAATCCGCTCAGCTGCCTGCGCAGGCAGGCAGGCAGCCTTTTGACCATTGTTTAGGTTTGCATGCTGCAGGACTCTGGAACAGAGACCTGTCTTTCCATTGCAAGTTCTGGTCTGTTCTCTTGCTGGGGAATTTGCATACATTCGTTATGCAAATCCCCTACCTGCCTTCTTTGATGACTGGCACTATAAGAGCTTTATGTTTCCCAGAAGGCTTGGCTGGTCATTTCCCTTCCATGGTCTGTTCCTGATGGACACTGCTGGAGTGTCAGCCATTGCTATCTAGTATAGTTAATTCCTGGGGGTTGCTTTAGGCTCCCCTTCTAGCCCAGTCAGGTTGTATTATCTGTATTGCCTGTTCTGTCTTGTCTTGCCTGTTGCCATTGTCCTGTTCCAACGGTGGTCGACAAGAAAATGGTTCTGATCTCTGTTCTTGGAGTATAGCTGGTGCAGCGGTTGCTACCAGCTATCTCTTCTGTCTGTCTCCTGGGATCGCGCTAGCTACTTTTCGCTAGCGCTGGGGATCCTTCTGTTCTGTCTTCTGGGATCGCGCTAGCTACTTTTCGCTAGCGCTGGGGATCCTTCTGTTCTGTCTTCTGGGATCGCGCTAGCTACTTTTTGCTAGCGCTGGGGATCCTTCTGTTCTGTCTTCTGGGATCATGCTAGCCACTTTTCGCTAGCGCTGGGGATCCTTCTGTTCTGCTACTCTGTACCTGGATCGCGCTAGCCACTTTTCGCTTGTCCCTGTTTTCGTGTATCTGTCTTGTCTGCTACGCTTGCTGGAGGCTCGGTGAGGTAACCGTTAAGCAAGCGCTCGCGTCCTCTGTTTCATGTTTGTCTGTTAATGGTTAGTTAGGTGTGCTTGTCTCTATTGTGCTTAACACGTGGAGACCGCGCATAACCGCGTGCACTGTTGCGAATGAGTGCGGTGTTCACGGTTAGCTAGTGTTTGTTATTTTCCGTATCTCCTCATTGTATTATTTGCTGTGCCTTTGCTAACCTCGTATTCTGTCCTGATCTGCCTTGTGTCACGTCTGGCGATCGCACCTCTTGCGATCGCGTTCCTATTTCATATCTGCTGTTGTGTGTGCGCGGTCGCAGGGTGGCGACTGGATTGGCGCACACACATACAACCTGTCCCTTTGCTCGTTCTCATTCGCAATCGCCTCTCTTGCGATTGCGTTCTGCGCTTCGTACAATTCCTGTCTGGCATTTGTGGAGGTACAGAGGATTGGTTCCTCTGCACTCCTCAGCGCCATCTGCCGACAGGAATTTCCCTCTACAGGTGCGTAGCACCTTTTGCTGGGTGCCTGCAAATATACGCTTGTGGAGGATTTCCGCCGTGTCAGCGCACGCGATGTGCGCTGATCACGGAGAAAGTTCCACAATCGTTACAAAGCCTACAAAGAATGTGGCTAGGCAATCTGCATGGCAAACATATGCAAATTCCTCAGCAGCAAGCTGCAATACTGACAAAAGGTCTCTCTTCCAGAGACCTGCAAAATGCAGACCTGAACAGTGGTCAAAAGGCTGCCTGCCTGCGCAGGCAGCCACGCGGATCCTCACAACTCCTTTTTTATCAACTGGTGCTGGCCAATCCAGAATGGCTGAGACCTTACTTGGATCCATAGAGATACCATCAGGGGAAATATGTAGGCCCAAAAACTGTATATTTGTTTTCTCAAACTCACATTTAGAAGCTTTGGCATAAAGACCATGAACCCTCAAACGTCCCAGCACTTTTTTTTACATGTTCTCGATGTTCTTCCAGAGAATTTGAGAAGATCAGGATGTCATCCAAATACACAATCATTAATTGGTCCAGGAAGTCTCTAAAGATGTCATTCACCAGATGTTGGAAGGTAGCAGGAGCATTACAAAGCCCGAACGGCATAACGAGATATTCATAATGGCCAAAGCGTGATCTGAAAGCGGTCTTCCATTCGTCACCCTTACGGAAGCGGACTAAATTGTAAGTTCCACGAAGGTCTAATTTAGAGAAAACCTGAGCAAATCGTAGGCACTGGAATAAATCGGTAATAAGAGGAAGAGGATATCTGTTTTTGACTGTTACTTTATTGAGGCCTCTGTAATCTACACAAGGGCAGAGAGATCCGTCCTTTTTTTCTACATAGAATATACCTGCACCTGCTGGAGAAGTAGAAGCCCTGATAAATCCTTTGCGGAGATTTTCTTCAATATAATCCTTTAAAGGACTTCCGAGGCCAAAATTACTAAAAGGACACTTTACCTGTTTATTATCAGAATCCACGGAGGACTCCCTGCTCGTCCTCCGCTCCCTTCCGTGGTCAATATACAGCTTTCTGTTCCCCCAGGGCTTTGCCCGACCCCACCGAACGGGTCGCATCCATTCCACCACTAAGATGGCCGCCGCCTTGATCGCGGCTGCGCAGTATGCTTTGCCGCAAGTGCGACTGCGCAGCCTTTAGAACGCCTGTGTAACTGGCCCAGAGCCAATGCTTGAACCATCAGCTAATTGTATATGAAAAGGATGTTTTTTGTTTTGGGTGGCAAGGCCTAGTTGTTGGGCCAGATTGGAATCAATGAAGCATGAACATGCGCCTGAGTCAATTATTGCTTTGACCTTGATCATCCCTCTTGGGCCCTGTAAAGATAAAAATAAAGAAATATGAGCAGAAGATCCAAAAGATGGAAACCCAGAAGTCCTCTCCAAGTCTGTAGAATTACTGTTAGGTCTTATCAGGCAGGAGTTCCGGAAATGACCCGTGCCTCCACAATAAAGACAAAAGTTGGCCATACGACAACGTTGACGTTTTCTGTAGTGAGAGGGGCTCGGGCAAGGCCTATCTGCATTGGTTCAGGAACATCCAAGGCAGGAGTAGACGGGGATGAGGATGCTCCAGGAGTAAGTAAGGATGCTGTAGTAAGACCCCATACAGGACAGACAACACCAGACTTTTCCAATCTTCTCTCCCTGAAGCGTCGATCAATTTGAATTGCCAATGTGGTTAATTCCTTAAGAGTCCAGGGAACCCCTACTGAAGCAAGCTCATCTTTAAGTTGTTCACTTAAGCCCAAGCGAAACTGATGTTTAAGAGCGACATCATTCCACGAAGAATCAGAGCTCCATTTGCGAAAGTCCGTCACATATTTTTCGACAGGTCGCCTACCTTGTTGCAGAGCCCTTAGAGCAGCTTCAGCAGAAGCAACACGACCTGGGTCATCATAAAGTTCTGCTAGTGCAGTGAAGAGATCTTCCGAGGAATTAAGAGCAGGATCTTGTAGATCTCGAAGTTGTAATGCCCATGACTGAGGTTCCACTTGAAGAAGTGATATAATTGTCCCTACTTTAATTTCTTCAGAAGAAAAAGTATGTGGTTGCAAAGAAAAATATAGCTGACAAGCACTCCTAAAAAGCCTGAACTTGCTGCGATCTCCTGAAAACCGATCTGGTAAAGGGATCTTGGGCTCGGGTGCAGGAGTGGTAACAGTAACAGACAGAGTGGGCGGAACTGCAGGAGCAGCAGCAGCAGCTATCTGGATCTGTCCTTGTAACTGATGGTAACTCTGTTGAACTTCTTGAACTGATTTTCGTAGTTGAGCTATTTGTTGGCATAGTTGCTCAATGGCTGTGTAAAGATCGGTGAAGCACAGAGAGGTCTGATTACCGGTGATCTGCAGTATCACGGGGAATACAGACGTATACCAGATTATAAGTGATCTGCAGTCTCACCGATAATCCAATATACTAGCTAACCTCTGTTCACCTGAGTAGAGTGTAGTGTTTTGGTGTAACAGTAACAAGCCTCAGCGCAGTCGGAAGTACTGCGCTGATTCCTTCCGCAGATCTGGACTCTCCAAGACGGGAGGAGTCAGACTGATAGTAGGAAGGTTAGTCTGAAAGTGACACTCAGGAGGAGATGCCACTGACAGGACGGGGAACCGCCTCCAATAGTGAGGTCGGTTCTCGAGGTCGGACAAGCCAGGTCGATACACACAGACAGATAAGGTACAAGATCAGGAGGCAAAAGCAGAGTCGAAGTACAGGCAAGGTTTGGCAACAGGGTATCAGATATATCAAGGTACAAAATCAGGAGACAGAAGCAGGGTCTAGGACGAGCCGGGGTTCGGCAACAGAGTATCAGAGATATCGAGGTACAAGATCAGAGTACAGGAGGATAGTCGAGACAGGCAGTACTAGTACTAGTACTTTAGCTATCAACAGAATCTAGCTAAGTGTAGGATTACAGCTCCAGCTGGTCCCGGCACACTTGCGGATCTGACTACGGATCTGAGTGCTCCCACGTATGTGATCGCACGCCAGACAAGGAACAAGTGAACAGCCAGCAGTATATATACTCAAGGATCTTTCCAGAACCTCCCTAATTGCTGGACCAATGAAAGTTGTGGAAAATGTCAGCTGACCAGCCTGGTCAGCTGACTACTTCTGGCTGTTATATAAGCTCTGTCTCTGTGCGCGCGCGCGTGTCACTCTGAATCCTGGTGGACTATCAGTCCCAGCCACACCAGAACTGTCTTGTAATGTATCTTGAGTACCACATGTGGGGGCCGCTACCAATGCGGATTCCGC
The DNA here is from genome assembly GCF_040937935.1 of Hyperolius riggenbachi. Lineage (NCBI taxonomy): Eukaryota > Metazoa > Chordata > Amphibia > Anura > Hyperoliidae > Hyperolius > Hyperolius riggenbachi. Next base: position 133,776,460 of record NC_090655.1, on the reverse strand, counting down.
CGTTTTCAATGCGGATTCCGCCGTTCCCAATGCGGATTCCGCCGCTCTGCCTAAGCGGCATGCGGCGGTTTTTCCGCGTTGTGACGCCCTGCTGGACGCGGAAACAGCCGCCTCACCTTGAGAGACGGCTGCTTTTCCGCGTTTCCTTACAGGCTGCAGTTTCCGTGGGGTTGGATACTCCAGAGGCGTCCATTTTATTAGGCTGTTCATTTCTGTTATGTCTTCAGACACTGTAGACCCTTCCACCGAAGGAGGAGGCGTTACCCAGTAATGGAGTCTAAGCGCCCACAGGTGTTCACCAGCAAACCCCAAGGGGAAAGCTGGACTTAGCTGCCTACTGTTCACCAGGTCACTACTGGGATAGTCTCAGCTGGTGGTTGGGAGAACAGTGACACCTCTAGTGGAGTCTTAGGAAGGTAGATCCAGTAGACAATCTGAGTTAGGGCAGGCGGCAGGCAAGAGCAGAGTCCAGTAAATGATCCGAGTCAGGGCAGGCAGCAGGCAAGAGCAGAGTCCAGTAAACAATCCGAGTCAGGGCAGGCGGCAGGCAAGAGCAAAGTCCAGTAAACAATCCGAGTCAGGGCAGGCGGCAGGCAAGAGCAGAGTCCAGTAAACAATCCGAGTCAGGGTAGGCAGCAGGCAGGAGAATCAGGATAGTCAAACAGGCCAGGTCACAACACAAGATCAGATAGGAATCAGGCTTGGTCAGGAGCGAACCGCTGAGCACCAACTAGCTGTCAGAATGGACAGTACTGAACACTGGGAAAGGACCGCCTTTTATTGGGGCAGAGCAGCACTTGGAGCGCAATCTCAAACGCCGCGCATGCGTATGAATGTCCGCCATAGCCCCGCGCATGCGTACGCGTGACCTGACGCCATTCCGCACGAACGTACGCACGCCCCGACCGTCATTGCAAAACCATGGCCAGCAACACGCGCGCGTAGAGACAGCCGGATGCCAGTGTGGGACTGAAGCCACATACAGAGGATGTCGCGGACGGAGCAGAGCCACGTGAGTATGACAAACTCTTTGTTTAGCTCTCCTTATCTAACTTAACTCTCAATTTAGTTCTCCTTAACTGACTTAACCCATGGTTTAGCTTTCCTTAACTGACTTAATTCATTGTATAACTCTCCTTAATTGATTTAAATCATGGTTTAGCTCTCTTATCTATTTATCTCATGAATTATCTCTCCTTATTTGTTTTTCTTCTGCATTAGTACTCCTTAAGGCGCGTACACAAGCCATACCGCCTCAAACGAGTCCATCAGACCCTCCCGCTGGGCAGACATTCAGCCGACAGTAGCACGTGTGTACGCACAGTCCGAAGACTGATAAGGCTGTTTGTGAACGATATGCTTAGTGGATCGATCAGAAACAGCCCTATCAGTCTGCCGACAGCACGTACACACGTGGTACTGTCGGCTGAACGTCCGCCCAGCGGGAGGGTCTGACGGACCCAACGTTTGCGGCGGTATGGCGTGCTCTGTGAAATCACTTAAAATGCTGAGTGTATTGTGGAAACTGCAAATATTAGAGAATGGTGCAATGTTATAAAAAAAAAAGCTATATAACTAAAAGTAAAAATATGACACTATTTTTTTTGCTACTAATGTTCTATTAATCATCCGTATTACACAACCAATTCATTATATCATGAGGTTTTTTTTTTCACTTCAGTGTCACTTTAAGTAAAAATAAACTGATGAGATAAATCATTGTATCTATCTTCCTACTTCTAAAAATGCCTTTCAGATATCCCACAGTTTGATGCTATGTTTAAAAACTTTAAAAAGTAGATTTATTGTTATTTCTCAGCTCACTTAAACCGTTTGTCCCTTATCTTATGAACTATTGACAATTTTCATTATCCCCTGTATGTCAGGAACCGGCCCGCGGCACGCCTGCGTATACGGTTCCCGACTGCGGGTTTGACCAGATTAAGCGGGGAACAGCCTTATTTAAGCTACAAACAAGGCTGGAACCCCTCAAACACTTCTCACTGCCACCACTAGCTGTTCGCTAGACACTTCCACTCTGCTGTCGAGTCCTCAGCGCGCACTCCGCGTTTTCGTATCTGGGTCAGCTTTGCGCTTAGGCCAAATACGGGAACGCCACGCACCCACACACACACACAGTTGCAATCTTACACTGTCGTGAAGCAAAGACCCACTAACAGTCGTTCCGAACGATACTGTTAGCCACTCTGCTGTCGCTACTCGCACTGGCGTTGTTCGTACGTTGGGTCAGCTGCGCGCTTAGGCCAACGTATGACAAACGCCCCCACACACAATGCAATTACAATTTCATACGGTAGTGTTGCTCAAGCGTACAATTAGGCATGAAACTTATACACGGTTACACTTCAGTCTCTTCTAGGCTATGAGTGTTAGTTTAGTACGGCAGAAGTCAAACTTATTAAATAATAATTTAATATTCTAGAAAAACATAGAACAGTGCAAAACTGAATATATACAAAAAGATTACAAAAAACAAAGTAAAACTAGTTACAAGATAAAATGTACAAAGATAACACACAAAGCGATTTTGCTTACCAAAATAAAGGGATCCCGATAGAAGAATCGTGGACTTTGGTGTGGACGGACACAGTCTGGCTAGACCAGGAGTTCACTAGCTTGGGCCAGGAGACCGGCTGCCACTACCGTCAGAAGAGAACTGCTTTGAGGTAGCTGTCCCCTGGTTTTTATAATGAAATATTCGCCTCGAGGCTGTAAGCCTGTGTGGACGGGGGGGAAGCTGGATTTAATTACATCCTCAGTCATAATTGGATTTCCAGAGATCCAACATCCACTATAGTCCACACACCCAACAAAAGACTTCCTTAGCCCAATTTCCCCAGGTTACAATGTCTTTACATCAAGAGATTGTTAAATGAGGCTTTTCAACTCCACCAATAATTCAATTTCCACAGGTAGAAAATGGTATCAAAAGGACTTCACCTCTTCAATAATTTCCAGTAGGCTGTCAAATACATTTCAAACATTCAGGTGTCAGCTTCCCCCTGCCCCCAAGACTCTAGCAGGCTTGCCTTGTCCCAATGGCTGACACCAGACTCAAAAGCCATGCCGACCAGCCTATTCTTCCTCAATTGGCAGGTAATTAGCAGTAGACACAGTTTCCCCTGCTGGACAATGGGGCAGAGGTAATGGACATCTACATACAGAATTACATTAGACAGACTTCAGTTTACTCTGGCCAGGTGACCAATTACTCCCAAGCCCAATACACATCTGAGGCATTATTCAGACAACATGGTCTGACCACCTGTATAGGCTTCACAGCAACTGTCTAATTAAGGGTTTCCTCATTAGAAGCAGACAATGATAGGTAATTTACACTTTATACGGAATTCCAGGAAGACTGGCTAACAGACAATCCCATATGTTACAGTCAAAAAATGAAGGAAATATGTTCCTGTTATCCTTAATATCATCAGCACCTCAATATATCTCCACACCTCCGCCGTTAACTTGGTGCAAGGCAGATGATCTTCCCAGATCATCCTGCCAGCACCTACACTGTTGGTTCTGCTTGACGGGACAGCCCATCAGCATTCCCATGATTGCTCCCCTTCCCGATAGCGCTGGCAGGTGATTCTAACGAATCATCCTGCCAAAGCCTACATTGACGGCCTGGCCGGGTGGGGAAACCCTTTAGCATCCTCAGGAGGGTTCCCCACCTGTCAGTTAGCTCCAAGCTACACGACTGGAAAGCTAGGTCAGGTTGCTGCAATGTGTCGTTGCCCTTGGCAACCTGACGTAACCAACCAGGGGAATGCGTGTCAGTGACGACCGTGAATTCGTGACCATAAAGACAGTGCTGCATCTGGGGAAGGGTCCCCACAGTCGCTACACGCACTCTCTCTATAGTGGCAGGACCTATCTCTCGGTCCCTTTGGGGAACGATTATCTGCCGGTCTGTCTCCTCCACTTCAGACAGCTCAGAGGGAATAACTTCCCAGGACCCTCTCAGCCCGCCCCTCCCAGCTGGTGACCTGCTGGCTAGCCCCCTGAGCTCTTCCAGGCTGCTGTCAAATCGAACCGCCCCAGAGAGCTCAGTGCTGCCTGTCACACATTCCAGGAAGGCTGCAAACGGAGAGGCTCCTGGGCCCTCCGGGCCAGGTTCCGAATTGGATGTGGCTGACCCAGCAACATTTGCCACTTCGGTGGACAGTCCCTCTGCTGTAGACCCGCTAGCACTGCGGGTTACCACTGCAGCTGAGGGAGTGCCCACATTATACACATCATGAATCACATCACATTTGGTCTTAAAAACATCTGAAGGGGAAAGATCTGGCCTGGTGCCGTCTGCCCCTTCAGTGGGCAATCCATCTGCTGCAGCCCAGCGAGCCCGGCTGGTTACTCCTGCAGCCGACGGAGTGTCCACCTGACACACAGCATTATGTAGCACAACACATATGACATCAGCATTATCCATCTTACACATATTGACATTTAGAACATTACATTCCACATCAACATTATCTGCTGCATTATACCCAGTGCTACCCAGCACTTCACAAGTAGCATCACTAGTTCTTGCATCGATCGCCTCGATAGTCCATGCGTCATAAAGGACATCATCAGTTTCTGCATTCTCCGGATCAACATGTCCCACTCCAGGCCTAGGCACTGGAGAATCACTAGGGCTGGCTCCTAGCAAACAGTCCATAGCCCCTGGGGCCTCACTAGCACTCCCTACTTGCACAGCATTATCAAACAGTACCTTGCACGAGTCCTGAACTTCTGCTGGGGATGCAGGCCCCACAGGGTTTGGATTAGGCTCATACCGGGCCACTAACCGTCCCAGGTCAGTACCCAGCAAAACGTTGGTAGGGATTTTGTCTGTTACCCCAACTTCTCTCAATCCGCTGCCGGCCCCCCAATTCAGGTGGACCAAGGCGGTGGGTATGGCTGGGGTGACACCCCCAATTCCTCGGACAGCAATCATTTTCCCAGGTATGTACTGCTCCGGGTTCACAAGCTGGGGATGTATGAGAGTCACTTCTGCTCCAGTGTCTCTCAGCCCAGTGGCAACTGTACCCCCAACCGTGACAAGCTGCAGATTCTCTGCATAGCCAGTGGCATTCCTGGTAGCACACAAAGCCGTTGGGACTTCACTGGCGTTTGAGGCCTCACTGGATTTTGGGGCCTCCCTCTTCCTCTCTGGGCAAGTCGTGCTGATATGACCCACCCTGTCACATACAAAGCATTTCCGAGTGTCAGGTTGCTTGAATCCAGGAGACAGCGGTGCTTGCCTCCTCTGGGTGCTGGGTGAAACAGGTTTAGCAATCTGTTCTCCTCTCCAGCTGGGCGTAGTAGTCCTCCGGGACTCAGGTGCTCTATGGGCGGTGTAGGCATCGGCCATTTCCGCAGCCTCATCCACTGTCTTTGGTTCTCGATCCAGCACAAACAGCCGGACCTCAACAGGACAGGTGTGTAGGAACTGGTCTTTTATCATCAGCTCCTGCAGGGCATCCAAGGTTTTAACTGACAGTCCTTTTAGCCACTGCTGGAAGGCAGTGCGCAGGTTGCAAGCATGATCCAGGTAGCTGTCATTAGGACCTCGCTGCACTGTCCTGAAACGTTTGCGATACACCTCTGGCGTGAGGTGGTATCGCGCAATGATGGCTTTCTTAATTGCCTCAAAGTCTGTTTCTTCCTCCTGGGGGAGACTCACAAATGCCTCCAGGGCCTTGCCTCTCAGCCCTGGTGTGAGGTATCTTGCCCACTGCTCACGGGGCACCCCATACTGCCGACAAGTCCTTTCAAACCCCTGTAGGAAAGTGTCTATGTCAGAGTCCTTGTCCATAGCGGGGAACTTATCCAGGGGGATTCTGTGGACTCGCTCACCTTCGCGTTCTGCGGGTCCAGCAGACCGGTTCTGCTGCTGAAGTTTAGCCAGCTCCAGCTGGTGTTGCCGTTCAGCTCTTCCCTCCTCCGCCCGGCGTCTTTCACTCTCGGCCTGGCGTCGCCGTTCAGCTCTCCCCTCCTCTGCCTGTCGGTGCAGTAGGATTAGCTTTAGGCGCAGTTCAGGATCAGCCGAGTTCAGTAGCTGTAGATCAGCTTCCAGAGATGGCATCTCCGTGTTCGGTGGATCATCCAGGACATCGTCTCCACTCGCATTCTGTGGCGGGAGCGATTCCTCCTCTGGCGTGTCGTGAGCTGCATCCGCTGACGTTGAAGCACGGGCTCGCTCTGCCTCATCATACTCCTCGAGCGCACGAACTAACTGCTCCTTAGTCTGGCCGCTCACCGTCTCGATGCCTTTGTGCTCACACAGGTTGAGTAGTATCTCTTTGTTTTGCCTTGCATAGCTGGATGCTTTCTGAGCCATCGTGTTGCAAAAAATAAAAAGAAAAAAAGGGGGGAAGGGAAAGCAAAACACCAAGTGTGTATCTTTGAACAAAAAAAAAAATGTATATAGTTTCTGCACTGAGTAGACTTCTGTAGGCTAGTTGCTTCTAGCAAGCTTCCAGCCTTTAGTACTCAGAATAGCGAGCTAAACTGCGTACTAATGTACTAAACGATGCCACCACTGCCAGCCAATTATGTCAGGAACCGGCCCGCGGCACGCCTGCGTATACGGTTCCCGACTGCGGGTTTGACCAGATTAAGCGGGGAACAGCCTTATTTAAGCTACAAACAAGGCTGGAACCCCTCAAACACTTCTCACTGCCACCACTAGCTGTTCGCTAGACACTTCCACTCTGCTGTCGAGTCCTCAGCGCGCACTCCGCGTTTTCGTATCTGGGTCAGCTTTGCGCTTAGGCCAAATACGGGAACGCCACGCACCCACACACACACACAGTTGCAATCTTACACTGTCGTGAAGCAAAGACCCACTAACAGTCGTTCCGAACGATACTGTTAGCCACTCTGCTGTCGCTACTCGCACTGGCGTTGTTCGTACGTTGGGTCAGCTGCGCGCTTAGGCCAACGTATGACAAACGCCCCCACACACAATGCAATTACAATTTCATACGGTAGTGTTGCTCAAGCGTACAATTAGGCATGAAACTTATACACGGTTACACTTCAGTCTCTTCTAGGCTATGAGTGTTAGTTTAGTACGGCAGAAGTCAAACTTATTAAATAATAATTTAATATTCTAGAAAAACATAGAACAGTGCAAAACTGAATATATACAAAAAGATTACAAAAAACAAAGTAAAACTAGTTACAAGATAAAATGTACAAAGATAACACACAAAGCGATTTTGCTTACCAAAATAAAGGGATCCCGATAGAAGAATCGTGGACTTTGGTGTGGACGGACACAGTCTGGCTAGACCAGGAGTTCACTAGCTTGGGCCAGGAGACCGGCTGCCACTACCGTCAGAAGAGAACTGCTTTGAGGTAGCTGTCCCCTGGTTTTTATAATGAAATATTCGCCTCGAGGCTGTAAGCCTGTGTGGACGGGGGGGAAGCTGGATTTAATTACATCCTCAGTCATAATTGGATTTCCAGAGATCCAACATCCACTATAGTCCACACACCCAACAAAAGACTTCCTTAGCCCAATTTCCCCAGGTTACAATGTCTTTACATCAAGAGATTGTTAAATGAGGCTTTTCAACTCCACCAATAATTCAATTTCCACAGGTAGAAAATGGTATCAAAAGGACTTCACCTCTTCAATAATTTCCAGTAGGCTGTCAAATACATTTCAAACATTCAGGTGTCAGCTTCCCCCTGCCCCCAAGACTCTAGCAGGCTTGCCTTGTCCCAATGGCTGACACCAGACTCAAAAGCCATGCCGACCAGCCTATTCTTCCTCAATTGGCAGGTAATTAGCAGTAGACACAGTTTCCCCTGCTGGACAATGGGGCAGAGGTAATGGACATCTACATACAGAATTACATTAGACAGACTTCAGTTTACTCTGGCCAGGTGACCAATTACTCCCAAGCCCAATACACATCTGAGGCATTATTCAGACAACATGGTCTGACCACCTGTATAGGCTTCACAGCAACTGTCTAATTAAGGGTTTCCTCATTAGAAGCAGACAATGATAGGTAATTTACACTTTATACGGAATTCCAGGAAGACTGGCTAACAGACAATCCCATATGTTACAGTCAAAAAATGAAGGAAATATGTTCCTGTTATCCTTAATATCATCAGCACCTCAATATATCTCCACACCCCTGCTTTCAGAAGCTCAGTTCTCTGCCAGCAAAGCGGTAAGGCCTAGCCCACACTAGGTCCGGAAACGTATCCCTGGCTCAGTTTTTCAGCCCTGATTAAAAAAGGACCCCCGGATACTAATGTTAAAAATAGCAGCCGTCTTCACCCAAGAAAAAAACGGATCGGTCTGCATTTGCATGGACCCGTTTTCAAAACCTGAACGGAAGGTCCGGATCTGCTGCATTTTCACGCAACGGATCTGGACCCTGATACACGGAGTGGTAATGGCAGGCAATGGGAAAACAGATTTCCCTCTACACAGAAACGGATCCGTCTCTGTGTCACAGCCGGGGGAGGGGGGAGGGAGAGGGGGCCGCCATGCTGGAGGGTGATAGCAGCTAGGACGGGGGTGACATCGGTCTGCCCCCCCCTCACCTGAGTCCCCCGTCCCCCCTACCCCTCCAGCTAGTTTCAAATGATTTAAAATCAAGATAATGTAGCAGAGCGGGGAACTTACTTCCTTGCGTCCCACTGCTACCGCATCACTTCCTGTAATGCTGTCCTCTGATGGTCATTGGACGGCATTACAGGATGTGATGTGACGAGCGGTGGAGCGCAAGGAAGTAAGAAGGGGGGACCCAGGTGAGGGAGGGGGGGACTGACCCCCTCCCCACCGCTGCCCCCACTGCCCCCTTCCTGCCTGCTCTCCCCTTCAGCATAGCGGCCCCCCCAACCCACGGCAAAGGCTGGGGACGTTTCCACGGACTGGAACCTTTTAACACTTAGCAATTAGTAGTAAAAATATCAAGCTTATGTTGAGTAATTTCTTGCTTGCTGGGAGCTTTAAAAGTATTGATAAGGTTTGAAAATATCTCTTTGGAGAAAACTCAGGAGAGAGGTTAATAGGACATGAGCCAAATGTGACTTCTCAACAGGACAGCTGGTTGTACCTGCTTGCAAATTCAGTAGTGTTGCATCATGAAAGATTTGTCTTGCTCCCATAAAGCTGAATAATTGTAAATGGCAGGCACCAACCATTGCTGCGACAATGTAGGTTTATTGTGACAGGTCCTGGATTACAAGCACCATGCAAACATCAAATGTCAATCAGATTGCCACTGCAGATTCGTGATGGCTCCTGCTATGTGTGGCAAGATAAGCAGACATGGTAGTGGACGTTGTGATTTTAGGAACGATTTTCGCAACGACTGGCGATTTTTTGAGCGGCGAGCGACTATTTCCTCGATCTTGTGACATGGGTACTAGCCCATGATCACGCAAGCATTGCTTAGCGTTGGGTGGCAACAACAACCGTCACATCGGTTCTTTAAGATCCCCGACAACTGCGCAAAGTACCGCAATCGCTTGACTTTCTGTTCACACCCCTCGTTACGTATGTTGCGTGCAGGAACAGCCTGTCTCAACGACTGTCATCAAGGGGACATCGCTGGACCCGTCGGGTAGTGAGTATGAGGCTTTAAAGGACCTGACGGGCGTTTTGTGTCTCTTTAGAATGTTTGGTCACGTTGTCTCAGCAACAGATGGTATCTGCCCCTTTCTTCTGGATGTCTACTACTTGGTTTTCTTCCCTGCGCACAATTTGCTGGAGCACATCTGGCATACAGGCTAGACAAGCAAGTTGCAGAACATGGTGAGACCTTTCCTCTTTTTTTTTTTTTACAGGGTGTCGCATTGTTTCATAGCTTTTGGATCTTACGTGTAAATACCCTCTCTTTTAAGACGCCACTTGTATATTTAGCCTCACATTTTTAGTATTTAGCCTCACATTAGATTTTTTTCGCACTTCCTTTAGGCTACCAAAATAAAGCAACAGTGTCCTCTAGTGGCTGCTGTAAAAACTGTGATGTTGACCTCTGAACAGAAATACTGTAATAGTCCTGCACATTAATTCATAGTTTAAAAAAAAAAATAAGGTAACCCATTGCCATAATTGCATTTAGATCTGGACTCATTGCTGGCCACTTCAGCACTCTCCAGTGATTTGTCATAAACATTTCTGGGTGCTTTATTGACGTATGCTTTGGGTATTGTCATGCTGTAAAATCCCTGACATCTGGCTGAGCTTTTTGACACAGGGCCCTACATTCCACCTCAGAATATTTTTGGTAGTCTTCAGATTTTATAATACCATGCAAACAGTCAAGACTACCAGTGCCTGAAGCAGCAAAGCAACCCCAAAACATCAGTGAACCTTCTTTGACTATAAGGACTATGTAGTCTTCTTTGAAGGCTTCCTTTTGTTTTCCGTAAATAGTCGAATGATTGCATGACTGAAAAGCTCTATTTCTGTCTCACTTGTCCAGAGGACATTGTGCAAGGATTGTGGTTTCCACAGGTAACTTTTAACAAACTGTAATCTGGCTTTTTTTTTTCTGTGTCCCAGTGGGTTCCCCCTGGGATTCTTCCCATAGCATACCTTTTCATTCAGATGGCAACAGATAGTGCGAGCTGACACTATTGTACCCTGTACCTGCAGGTCAGCTTGACTTTCTTTGGAAGCTGATTGAGGCTCATTATCTGCCGTCTAAACAATATTTGTTGTAATATATCATCATTTGCCCCATTTTGGATTGTCCATGTTTATCTGCAGACATCAAACCAACAAAAGTGATACATCACCGGAATCAACGTTTGTTGGTTTGATGTCTGCATTTCTGTTGCGTGTGGTCCAGTATTAGTCATGGGGAGAATCTGAAGAAATAACAACAAATGTTGTTTAGGTGATACCTTTAATGACTAACTGTACAAGATTTCTTTGCAAGCTTTCAAAACTTTAAGTTTCTTCTTCAGGCATGTTTCAGAACTGGATCATTACCATACAAAGTATTGTCACATACACCGCCTTTATATATGATTTTGTAAAGTATACTGCAATCTGACCTCATGTTAGTCTTCCTCTTTTTTTTTGAAATGTAAATGATCATTTACATTAAAAAAAAGAGAAAGACTAACATGAGTCAGATTGCAGTATAGGTAGTATAGTCAACATCTGTTCGTTTAATTGGCACAATTGCAGCTTCCTCTTGAAAAATCTGCTTTACAATCCTGACTGCAATCAATATCTGTTTGTTTAATTGGTACGATTGCTGCTTCCTCTTGCAAAAATCTGCTTTACAATCCTGAATGCAATCAATATCTGTTCGTTTAATTGGTACGATTGCTGCGTACATTGCTACTAAGATTGTTTAATATAAATATAAGTAGTTCAGCAGTGTTTTTATATTCCTATATTACATTTGTGAATCCTTGTGTTCCAGCCCAGTGAGCACCAATTATTTATTGCAGTCCTATTTTTTGGTAGCCACTCCCACCCTCAGCTGAACTGTTTTCTCTCATTTCTAATTGAGAATCACTTCCAATTCAACCATGGCAGCTATCATACCTATTTAACCACTTCCCGACCGCCGTATGTACAATTGGCGGCCGGGAAGTGCACCCCGCAAGGACCGCCGTATTGACAATTGGCGGCGGTCCTTGTAGGGGCATGGGCGGAGCGATCGCGTCATCAGTGACGCGATCCTCCGCCTCCGCCTGGCGCCGCTCACCCGCCGCAACATCCCGCCGGCCATACGGAAGCGCCGGCGGGATGTTAACCCCGCGATCGCCGCATACAAAGTGTATAATACACTTTGTAATGTTTACAAAGTGTATTATACAGGCTGCCTCCTGCCCTGGTGGTCCCAGTGTCCGAGGGACCACCAGGGCAGGCTGCAGCCACCCTAGTCTGCACCAAGCACACTGATTTTTCCCCCCCCCTGCCCCAGATCGCCCACAGCACCCATCAGACCCCCCCCCTGCCCACCCCCCAGACCCCTGTTTGCACCCAATCACCCCCCTAATCACCCATCAATCACTCCCTGTCACTATCTGTCAACGCTATTTTTTTTTTTATCCCCCACCCTGCTCCCTGCCCCCTCCTGATCACCCCCCACCCCTCAGATTCTCCCCAGACCCCCCCCCCCCAGACCACCCCCCCTGTTTACTGTATGCATCTATCCCCCTGATCACCTGTCAATCACCTGTCAATCACCTGTCAATCACCTGTCAATCACCCATCAATCACCCGTCAATCACCCCCTGTCACTGCCACCCATCAGCCAGCCCCTAACCTGCCCCTTGCGGGCAATCTGATCACCCCCCCACACCAATAGATCGCCCGCAGATCCGACATCAGATCACCTCCCAAATCCATTGTTTACATCTATTCTCTCCTCTAAACACACACTAATTACCCATCAATCACCCATCAATCACCCATCAATCACCCCCTATCACCACCTGTCACTTTTACCTATCAGATCAGACCCTAATCTGCCCCTTGCGGGCACCCAATCACCCGCCCACACGCTCAGATTGCCCTCTGACCCCCCCTTATCAATTCACCAGTGCATTAATTACATCTGTTCTTCCCTGTAATAACCCACTGATCACCTGTCAATCACCTGCCAATCACCTATCACCCATCAATCACCCCCTGTCACCCCCTGTCACTGCCACCCATCAATCAGCCCCTAACCTGCCCCTTGCGGGCAATCTGATCACCCACCCACACCATTAGATCGCCCGCAAACCCGCCGTCAGATTACCTCCCAAATGTATTGTTTACATCTGTTATCTTCTCTAAACACCCACTAATTACCCATCAATCACCCATCAATCACCCCCTATCACCACCTGTCACTGTTACCTATCAGATCAGACCCTAATCTGCCCCTTGCGGGCACCCAATCACCCGCCCACACGCTCAGATTGCCCTCAGACCCCCCCCTTATCAATTCGCCAGTGCATTAATTACATCTGTCCTTCCCTGTAATAACCCACTGATCACCTGTCAATCACCTGCCAATCACCTATCACCCATCAATCACCCCGTCACTGCCACCCAACAATCAGCCCCTAACCTGCCCCTTGCGGGCAATCTGATCACCCACCCACACCAATAGATCGCCCGCAGATCCGACATCAGATCACCACCCAAGCGCAGCGTTTACATCTATTCTCTCCTCTAAACACCCACTAATTACCCATCAATCACCCCCTATCACCACCTGTCACTGTTACCCATCAGATCAGACCCTAATCTGCCCCTTGCGGGCACCCAATCGCCCGCCTACACGCTCAGATTGCCCTCAGACCCCCCCTTATCAATTCGCCAGTGCAATATTTACATCTGTTCTCCCCTGTAATAACCCACTGATTACCTGTCAATCACCTATCAATCACCCATCAATCACCCCCTGTCACTGCCACCCATCAATCACCCCCTGTCACTTCCACCCATCAATCACCCGCTGTCACTGCCACCCATCAATCAGCCCCTAACCTGCCCCTTGCGGGCAAACTGATCACCCACCCACACCAATAGATCGCCCGCAGATCCGACATCAGATCACCACCCAAGCGCAGTGTTTCCATCTATTCTCTACCCTAAACACCCACTAATTACCCATCAATCACCCCCTGTCACTGCTACCTATCAGATTAGACCCCTATCTGCCCCTAGGGCACTCAATCACCCGCCCACACCCTCAGAATGCCCTCAGACCCCAGCCCTGATCACCTCGCCAGTGCATTGCTTGCATCTATTCCCCCCTCTAATCACACCTTGAGACACCCATCAATCACCTCCTGTCACCCCCTAGCACACCTACCCATCAGATCAGGCCCCAATTTGCCCCGTGTGGGCTCCTGATCACTCGGCCAATCCCTCAGATCCCCCTCAGACCCCCTTCCGATCACCTCCCCAGTGCATTGATTGCATCTATTTTCCCCTCTAACCACCCCCTGAGACACCCATCAATCACCTCCTGTCACCCCCCTAGCACTCCTATCCATCAGATCAGGCCCAATACAACCTGTCATCTAAAAGGCCACCCTGCTTATGACCGGTTCCACAAAATTCGCCCCCTCATAGACCACCTGTCATCAAAATTTGCAGATGCTTATACCCCTGAACAGTCATTTTGAGACATTTGGTTTCCAGACTACTCACGGTTTTGGGCCTGTAAAATGCCAGGGCGGTATAGGAACCCCACAAGTGACCCCATTTTAGAAAAAAAGACACCCCAAGGTATTCTGTTAGGTGTATGACGAGTTCATAGAAGATTTTATTTTTTGTCAAAAGTTAGCGGAAATTAATTTTTATTGTTTTTTTTTCACAAAGTGTCATTTTTCACTAACTTGTGACAAAAAATAAAATCTTCTATGAACTCGCCATACACCTAACGGAATACCTTGGGGTGTCTTCTTTCTAAAATGGGGTCACTTGTGGGGTTCCTATACTGCCCTGGCATTTTAGGGGCCCTAAACCGCGAGGAGTAGTCTAGAAAACAAATGCTTCAAAATGACCTGTGAATAGGACGTTGGGCCCCTTAGCGCACCTAGGCTGCAAAAAATTGTCACACATGTGGTACCGCTGTACTCAGGAAAAGTAGTATAATGTGTTTTGGGGTGTATTTTTACACATACCCATGCTGGATGGGAGAAATTTCTATGTAAATGGACAATTGTGTGTAAAAAAATCAAACAATTGTCATTTACAGAGATATTTCTCCCACTTAGCATGGGTATGTGTAAAAATACACCCCAAAACGCATTATACTACTTCTCCTGAGTACGGCGGTACCACATGTGTGACACTTTTTTACACCCTAAGTACGCTAAGGGGCCCAAAGTCCAATGAGTACCTTTAGGATTTCACAGGTCATTTTGCGACATTTGGTTTCAAGACTACTCCTCACGGTTTAGGGCCCCTAAAATGCCAGGGCAGTATAGGAACCCCACAAATGACCCCATTCTAGAAAGAAGACACCCAAAGGTATTCCGTACGGAGTATGGTGAGTTCATAGAAGATTTTATTTTTTGTCACAAGTTAGCGGAAAATGACACTTTGTGAAAAAAAACTATTAAAATCAATTTCCGCTAACTTGTGACAAAAAAATAAAAACTTCTATGAACTCACCATACTCCTAACGGAATACCTTGGGGTGTCTTCTTTCTAAAATGGGGTCATTAGTGGGGTTCCTATACTGCCCTGGCATTTTAGGGGCCCTAAACCGTGAGGAGTAGTCTTGAAACAAAAATGACCTGTGAAATCCTAAAGGTACTCATTGGACTTTGGGCCCCTTAGTGCAGTTAGGGTGCAAAAAAGTGCCACACATGTGGTATCGCCGTACTCGGGAGAAGTAGTACAATGTGTTTTGGGGTGTATTTTTACACATACCCATGCTGGGTGGGAGAAATACCTCTGTAAATGACAATCTTTTGATTTTTTTACACACAATTGTCCATTTACAGAGGTATTTCTCCCACCCAGCATGGGTATGTGTAAAAATACACCCCAAAACACATTGTACTACTTCTCCCGAGTATGGCGATACCACATGTGTGGCACTTTTTTGCACCCTAACTGCGCTAAAGGGCCCAAAGTCCAATGAGTACCTTTAGGATTTCACAGGTCATTTTGAGAAATTTCGTTTCAAGACTACTCCTCACGGTTTAGGGCCCCTAAAATGCCAGGGCAGTATAGGAACCCCACAAATGACCCCATTTTAGAAAGAAGACACCCCAAGGTATTCCGTTAGGAGTATGGTGAGTTCATAGAAGATTTTATTTTTTGTCAAAAGTTAGCGGAAATTGATTTTAATTGTGTTTTTTCACAAAGTTTCATTTTCCGCTAACTTGTGACAAAAAATAAAATCTTCTATGAACTCGCCATACTCCTAACGGAATACCTTGGGGTGTCTTCTTTCTAAAATGGGGTCATTTGTGGGGTTCCTATACTGCCCTGGCATTTTAGGGGCCCTAAACCGTGAGGAGTAGTCTTGAAACGAAATTTCTCAAAATGACCTGTGAAATCCTAAAGGTACTCATTGGACTTTGGGCCCTTTAGCGCAGTTAGGGTGCAAAAAAGTGCCACACATGTGGTATCGCCGTACTCAGGAGAAGTAGTATAATGTGTTTTGTGGTGTATTTTTACACATACCCATGCTGAGTGGGAGAAATATCTCTGTAAATGGACAATTGTGTGTAAAAAAAATTAACAAATTGTCATTTACAGAGATATTTCTCCCACCCAGCATGGGTATGTGTAAAAATACACCCCAAAACACATTACACTACTTCTCCTGAGTACGGCAATACCACATGTGTGGCACTTTTTTGCAGCCTAACTGCGCTAAGGGGTCCAAAGTCCAATGAGCACCTTTAGGCTTTACAGGGGTGCTTACAATTTAGCACCCCCCAAAATGTCAGGACAGTAAACACACCCCACAAATGACCCCATTTTGGAAAGTAGACCCTTCAAGGTATTCAGAGAGGGGTATGGTGAGTCTGTGGCAGATTTCATTTTTTTTTTGGTGCAAGTTAGAAGAAATGGAAACTTTTTTTTTTTTTTTTTTTCTCACAAAGTGTCATTTTCCGCTTACTTGTGACAAAAAATAATATCTTCTATGAACTCACTATGCCTCTCAGTGAATACTTTGGGATGTCTTCTTTCCAAAATGGGGTCATTTGGGGGGTATTTATACTATCCTGGAATTCTAGCCCCTCATGAAACATGACAGGGGGTCAGAAAAGTCATAGATGCTTGAAAATGGGAAAATTCACTTTTTGCACCATAGTTTGTAAACGCTATAACTTTTACCCAAACCAATAAATATACGCTGAATGGGTTTTTTTTTATCAAAAACATGTTTGTCCACATTTTTCGCGCTGCATGTATACAGAAATTTTACTTTATTTGAAAACTGTCAGCACAGAAAGTTAAAAAAATCATTTTTTTGCCAAAATTCATGTCTTTTTTGCTGAATATAATAAAAAGTAAAAATCGCAGGAGCAATTAAATAGCACCAAAAGAAAGCTTTATTAGTGACAAGAAAAGGAGCCAAAATTCATTTAGGTGGTAGGTTGTATGAGCGAGCAATAAACCGTGAAAGCTGCAGTGGTCTGAATGGAAAAAAAGTGGCCGGTCCTTAAGGGGTAGAAAGCCCTAGGTCCTCAAGTGGTTAAGCACTGCAGCAAGGTTGCTTGTGGCCTTGGTCACTTTGCGCCATTGAATTTCTATGTGCCATTTATTTCAAAGTGCCTTAACAACCTGCCAAGAATTTAAGATTCAAACAGGATTCAACAGCCACAGGACAGAAAACTACTCTGCACCCAGAACTGCATCCAATGCTGTTGCTAAAAATGCCACCGCTGGATATATGTTGCATAGCCAGTGGCGTCGCTAGGTCATTTGATCTGGGGCACCGCCCACGAACCTGTTGTCATGGTGCCCCAGATTTATTATGGCCCCCATGCCCTGTCCTCTCTGGCTCCTCTCCTCAGACCTCAGATCGCAGCGACTCTGCCCGCCCTTCACTCCCTCTCACCCGCCCCATCCCCCCCCTCCCCCGCTGGTCCCCGCACATCCCTGCTCATCTACTCTTCCTCCTCTGTTCCCCCTAGTGACCGGCCTCTGCTAATGACGCTGGTCGCGTCATTAGCCGAAACCAAGCATCGGGGAAACAGCAGAAGGAAGAGAGGGGTCTGTGGCTGTGCTCTCCAGGCTCCACACTGGAATCCAGGCAGAGTTAAGCAGCCGCTGTTTGTAGTAGATGAGCGGGGGGACGTGCGGGGGACCAGTGGGGGGAGGGGGAGGAGTGCAGGCAGGTAGCCTGCTATACCTACCTACCTGTCCCGAAAGCCCCATACCTACCTGCCTATACTGAAAGCCCCATACCTACCTACCTATACTGAGGACCCCATACCTACCTACCTATACTGAAAGCCCCTATACCTACCTATACTGAAAGCCCAATACCTACCTACCTATACTGAAATCCCCTTTACCTACCTACCCATCTAAACTGAGGACCCCATACCTACTTACCTATACAGAAGGCCCCATACCTACCCACCTATACTGAGGACCCCATACCTACCTACCTACCTATACTGAAACCCCCATACCTACCTACCTACCTATACTGAAAGCCTCTATACCTACCTACCTATACTGAAAGCCCCTATACCTATCTACCTATACTGAGGACCCCATACCTACCTACCTATACTGAAGGTCCCATACCTACCTACCTACCTATACTCAAAGCCCCTATACCTACCTGCCTATACTGAAAGCCCATATACCTACCTACCTATACTGAAAGCCCCATACCTACCTACCTATACTGAAAGCCCCATTACCTACCGACCTATACTGAGAACCCCATACTTACCTATACTGAGGACCCCATACCTACTTACCTATACTGAAGGCCCCATACCTACCTACCTATACTGAGGACCCCATACCTACCTACCTATACTTAAAGCCCCATACCTACCTACCTACCTATACTGAAAACCCCTATACCTACCTACCTATACTGAAAGCCCCTATACCTACCTACCTATACTGAGGACCCCATACCTACCTACCTATACTGAAAGTCCTATACCTACCTACCTATACTGAGGACCCCATACCTACCTACCTATACTGAAAGCCCTATACCTACCTACCTACCTATACTGAAAGCCCTTATACCTACCTACCTATACTGAAAGCCCCTATACCTACATACCTATACTTAAAGCCCCATTACCTACCTACCTATACTGGGAACCCCATACCTACTTATACTGAGGACCCCATACCTACTTACCTATACTGAAGGCCCCATACCTACCAACCTATACTGAGGACCTCACACCTACCTAAATATACTGAAAGCCCCATTACCTACCTACCTACCTATACTGAGGACTCTATACCTACCTATACTGAGGATCCCATACCTACTTACCTATACTGAAGGCCCCACACCTACATACCTATACTGTGGACCTCATACCTACCTACCTATACTGAAAGCCCCATACCTACCTACCTATACTGAAGGTCCCATACCTACCTACCTATACTGAGGACCACATACCTACCTATACTGAAGGCCCCATACCTACCTACCTATACAGAGAACCTCATACCTACCTACCTATACTGAAAACCCCATACCTACCTACCTACCTATACTGAAAGCCCCATACCTACCTACCTATACTGAGGACCCCATACCTACCTATACTGAAGGCCCTATACCTACCTATACTGAAGGCCCCATACCTACCTATACTGAAGGCCCCATACCTACCTATACTGAAGACTCCTATACCTACTACCTATAATGAACCTACCTATACCTAGCTACCTATAATGAACTAAAGTGTGCCTTCTTCACCTCCGCCTAACTACCTGTGACCTGGATCCTGGCCCAACACAGTTCATGTTGAACTGCCCCGACCTGTTCGTACCGGTATTCCTGAAAATTGTTAACTGTTCCTTACAATCAGGGATATTTCCTGCTTTACTGAAGGAAGCAATCATCAGGCCACTCCTCAAAAAACCCTCTCTGGACCCAGATGCAATGACCAGCTACAGACCTGTCTCTAACCTCCCCTTTCTGGGCAAGCTAATTGAAAAAGCTGTTTACCTCCAGCTAGAAGCCAAAATCCTACAAAACAACAGTTATGACCCATTCCAGTCTGGCTTCAGGAAACACCACAGCACTGAAACTGCCCTCATCCAAATATGCAACCACCTGCTCATGGCAAGAGACAGAGGAGAGTGCTCAATCCTCATACTGCTAGACCTTTCTGCAGCCTTTGATACAGTTGACCATGACATCTTGATAAACAGGCTACAGGAATACTGCGGCATTGATGGCATAGTTCTTCAGTGGTTCCAATCCTTCTTGAGTGGCAGAACCCACAAAGTGTCTATGGGGCCCTTCCTGTCCACCCCTGTATCACTTAAGTATGGGGTGCCCCAGGGCTCAATCCTCTCTCCCCTCACGATTTACATGTTACCGCTTGGAAAGCTAATCCAAAAACATGGCCTGACATACCACTGCTATGCAGACGAGAGACGACACCCAACTATATATTTCCTTCAAGCCTGGTGTGACAGACCCAACTCTAACTATAAACGCCTGCTTACGTGAACTACAGCAATGGATGAATGACAACTGACTGAAACTAAATGCAGACAAAACTGGAGTCCTTCTGATTGGAGGGCAGAGCATGATAACAAAACAACTTAACTTGCAGTCTTCCCCACTGGGAATAGGAGGATCTACGCAGCTCTGATCATGTGCGTAGCCTGGGAGTTCTAATTGATGGGGATTTAAACTTCAGAACTCAAATCTCTGCTGTGGTGAAATCATCCTATTTTCACCTGAAGAACATTGCAAAAATCAAGCACCTCATCCCCCCAGAAGATCTGCCAACCTTAGTCCATGCCTTCATCACATCCCGACTGGACTACTGTAATGCTCTCTACACTGGCCTTCCAAAAAAGGTCTTGTACCGCCTACAGCTGATACAGAATACTGCTGCCAGACTGCTAACCAACCAACCCCGTCACTGCCACATAACGCCAGTCTTGCACTCCCTTCACTGGCTACCTATAGAATGGAGGGTCCTATTCAAGATCGGCCTACTGACATTTAACTACTTTACCCCCACGCGTACGAATTTCTCCATCCCTTTTTCCATCCTTTCACCACCAGGGACAGAGAAAGCCGTACTTTTCGCGCTCCCGCCGCTGCCCGCGCTCCCGCTCGCTCTAGCGCGCACTCCCGCTCGTCAAGAGGGTATAACACTGTTACTTTATAAACTATGGGCTTGTAATTAGGGATGGACGCAAAACTGAAAACAATGCACCTTTATTTCAAATTAAACTATTGGCGCCAAACATTATAACCTAGACAAATGGGCAAATACATTTCATGGGTTTTAATTACAGTAGCATGCATTATTTAAAAACTATAAAGGCCGAAAACTGAAAAATAATAAATTTTTTCCCACATTTTTTCCTATTTTCCCATTAAAACACATTTAGAATAAAATAATTCTTGCCATAATATCACACCTAAAGAAAGCCTAATTGGTGGCGAAAAAAACAAGATATCGTTCATTTCATTGTGATAAGTAATGATAAAGTTATAGACGAATGAATGGAAGGAGCGCTGAAAGGTAAAAATTGCTCTGGTGGTCAAGGGGTAAAACCCCTCAGTTGGGAAGTGGTTAAATCCCTGAATAATTTAGGTCATGGATACATGAAAGATATGTTGCAGCTATGTAGCAATCCCCGCATTCTCAGATCCACAGGCTCTAATAATCTAGTCATACCCAGAGTCCACTTGGAAACTTTTGGTCCCAGAGCCTTCTGTCATGCTGCCCCTACATTTTGGAACTCCTTACCTCAACAGATCAGGACAGCTCCATCCCTGGACGTGTTTAAATCCAGACTGAAAACCCACCTTTTCAGTTTGGCATTTGCAGAAATATAACTTTTGTTGTGTGAATACTTCATCCTACTACCAATTACTGAATCTGAGAGAGCCTAAGCGCTTTGAGTCCTATGGGAGAAAAGCGCTATAGAAATGTTATTGTATTGTATTATTGTATAAAGGCCCTTATACCTACCTACCTACCTATACTGAAAGCCCCATTACCTACCTACCTATACACAAGTTCCCCATACCTACCTACTTATCTATACTCAAGAACCCCTATACCTAGCTATCTATTCTGAAGGCATCTATACCTAGGTACCTATCCTGAAGGCATCTATACCTAGCTACCTATTGTGAAGCAAAGCCCCTAGGCCCAGCAAAGTAAAGCCCCTGGGTCCCAGACAAGCAAAGCAAAGCCCCCAGCCTAGCAAAGCCCCAGCAACGCAAAGCCTCCGGTCCCAGCAAAGCCAAGCCCCTGGGCCTCAGTTCAGCAAAGCAAAGCCCCCAGCCCAGAAAAGCAAAGCCCCAGGGCCCTAGCCCAGCAAAGCAAACCCCCCAGACCAGCAAAGCAAAGCCCTGGGGCCCCAGACCAGCAAAGCAAAGCCCCTAGCAAAGCAAAGCCTCAGGGCACCTGCCCAGCAAAGTGTACAGTCAAGCAAAGCTCCCAGCTCAGCAAAGCCTAGTAAAGCCCGCAGCCCAGCAAAGCATTCAAAAATGCCCTCACCCCAGTGAAGCTGGCAGCAAATTGCCCAGCCCAGCAAAGCCCCCAGCAAATCACCCAGCAAAGCCCCAGGCCCAGTACCCAGCTAAGCCAGGCAGCCCAGCATCACCACCAGCAAGGCCAGCATAACTGCCAGACGAGTACAGCACACAGGCCAGCCAGCCGAAAAGAAGCCAAAAGCCAGGTGAGGGGCTTATTTATGTGAAATACTGCCTATCGAATATATTTAAGTTACACCACTGCTATGTTCATGTACATTTGTCCCCACCTATGACCATGACCACTTTTGTCCGCACCTATGACCATGACCACTTTCCACTGCTATGTTCATGTACATTTGTCCCCACCTATGACCATGACCACATTTGTCCCCACCTATGACCATGACCACTTTCCGCTGCATGACCACGCCTGTTTTTTTTGCCGCGGCGCACTATGCGCACCGCACAATCATTTCCTCTTGGTGCCCAGGATCTCCCAGGAACCTAGAAACACACTTTGCCAATTTCAAACAGACATCCTCTGTACACAGAGATTTACTAAAAAAATGTATTAGTGCCAAAGGTCTCTGTATGCTGACTTAGTATCAATGTCAGATTGCTGGATGGTAGTGTGTTCCAGGTGGGTGAATAAACATGCAAGGGTCCTTGCTGATCCCCCCCACACAGTAATTTTTGGGTGGGGTATAGCTATCTTGCACATAATATGTCAATCACAATTTGGACACACTTAAATTGACCCTACCAGCAATTGAAGATATGCAGAGATTGCACTATTTCCTTAATAGGGAGACTGGTTAACATATGTGCTTGATTCATCAGCCTACCATACTGTATCAAGTAAAGGAGATTACCCCCATAGGGGATACATATAAACCTTCATGGAAGGTAGCTGGGTATAAAGATCACCATAGGTGTCAGGAGTGAGGTATAGAGCGTGATTGATAAGTGCTACTCAACAATTGTTTCTACTCATTACATGAGGCGTCGTTAGGAGTTTGTGATACACAATAATATATACACTATATACAAAGTATTCCCCCCACCAGCAGAGATTCCCCCAGCAACCGTCAGAGCTGAGTCCAAAATGAACAAGAAGGTTTAAATACCATCCTACCATTCCTGCCCCCTTCCAAAATCCCTCCTCCTAGTATGCCCGCATGCTTCTTTCTCCCCCACCATCGGCAGAGTGCTGCCCCGTCCTATGTATGCTTCCATAGTGTGGTGGCGAGCGGTATCTCTCTGCGTCGTAGCACTTCCTGATGTGACGTCACAACCGGCGACGTCACATCTGCCCCCCATTCTGCTGCTCTGATAGGCGAGTCGGCTCTGTGTATCGCCGCCGCCCATATGTTGCCTTAGTAACCACACGCAAGTGCTCAGTTGTCTTGGCAGCACATAAACAAATACAATACAGATCCGGCCGCCTGTTATAGCTACAAGATAGCTACACCCCACCCAAAAATTACTGTGTGGGGGGGATCAGCAAGGACCCTTGCATGTTTATTCACCCACCTGGAACACACTACCATCCAGCAATCTGACATTGATACTAAGTTAGCATACAGAGACCTTTGGCACTAATACATTTTTTTAGTAAATCTCTGTGTACAGAGGATGTCTGTTTGATAGCTCTGATCCAGTGAAGAGAGACTTGAATTAACCACCCTGGCGTTCTATTAAGATCGCCAGGGCGGCTGCATGAGGGTTTTTTGTAAATAAAAAAAAAACTATTTCATGCAGCCAACTGAAAGTTGGCTGCATGAAAGCCCACTAGATGGCGCTCCGGAGGCGTTCTTCTGATCGCCTCGGGCGGCCAAAAGTAACACGGAAGGCCGCAATGAGCAGCCTTCCGTGTTTGGCTTCTCCTGTCGCCATGGCGACGAGCGGAGTGACGTCATGGACGTCAGCCGATGTCCTGACGTCAGCCGCCTCCGATCCAGCCCTTAGCGCTGGCCGGAACTATTTGTTCCGGCTGCGCAGGGCTCAGGCGGCTGGGGGGACCCTCTTTCGCCGCTGCTCGCGGCGGATCGCCGCAGAGCGGCGGCGATCAGGCAGCACACGGGCTGGCAAAGTGCCGGCTGCGTGTGCTGCTCTTTATTTCATCAAAATCGGCCCAGCAGGGCCTGAGCGGCACCCTCTGGCGGTAATGGACAAGCTGAGCTCATCCATACCGCTAAGGTGGTTAATGTCCCTCTCAGTTTCCGTGTACATTAAAGGTTAAGCCGAAATTGGCAAAGTGTGACATACTCTTTTACCTGTACTCTTTTCGGAAGTGAGTTGAACCTAGAAACACCCCTGTGCATAGCCAAGTAGTATCTGCTTTTTTATTTACACAGGTTTGCTTGCACTACCTGCATACCCATAAAAAGTGTTTATTGGTTGGAAATTTTCTCGTTATAATCAGACACACTTAACAGATTTACTGCACTTTTTCTTATGTTCTGCCTGTCTGCAAACATCTAAAAGCTTAGCTGCATTGCTACATGCACACTCCCAATGTTCGTTTCACCTGCTCTGCTTTCCTCACCTTGCTCAGCTTCTCATAAACTGTTAGCTCTCTTGAAATCTCTCTTAACCCCCAGCAGCTTAAAGAGACTCAGTAACATCAAAAACCTCCCCTGGGGGGTACTCACCTCGGGTGGGGGAAGCCTCGGGATCCTAATGAGGCTTCCCACGCCGTCCTCTGTCCCACGGGGGTCTCGCTGCAGCCCTCCGAACAGCCGGCGACAGACCCGACTGTAGATTCAATATTTACCTTTGCTGGCTCCAGCGGGGGCGCTGTGGCTGCTTTCGGCACGGAAATAGACGGAAATACCCGATCTCCGTCGGGTCCGCTCTACTGCGCAGGCGCCGGAAACTTGCGCCTGCGCAGTAGAGCAGACCCGACGGCGATCTGGTATTTCCGCCTACTTCGGAGCCCACAGCCGTCAGAGCGCCTGCGCAGGAGCCGGGAAGGTAAATATTGACGTCACCGCTGCACGGAGGGCAGCAGCGAGACCCCTGAGGGACGGAGGACGGCGTGGGAAGCCTCATTAGGATCCAGAGGCTTCCCCCACCCGAGGTGAGTACCCCCCAGGGGACGTTTTGTCGTTACAGTTCCTCTTTAAAAAACTCCCCAACATTTAAATCACATTCACATTTGCTCACTCTCTCCCTCCTCCTCTAACTTGCAGCTGGTGATATATCACCTAATACTAGGCCACAGCCTGCTGCCGGACAAGCATCCCCTGCTGACTTGCTTCACACACCCCACAGCCCTCTGTCCACTAATAGCCTCAACATCCATCTTCCATTCCAGATCTGTCCGCAATAAACTTACAGCGGTCAACGACCTCTTCCTCTCTAAAACATCCTCCCACTCACTGAGACATGGCTCACCCCCTCTGACTCTGCCACAGAGGCTGTCCTCTCCTATGGGGGGCTTCACCTCAGTCACACCACCGGACCAGACAACAACAGGACTGGGGGAGGGGTGGGTCTGCTCCTCTCCTCATCCTGCATCTTCCGTGTCCTCACCCCACCTCCCTCCCTACAATTTACATTATTCAAGGCCCACACCATCCACTTCTACCATCCCCTCCCAGCCATTGTTGCGGTCTTATATAGCCCTCCGTCAAGATCCATTCCACACTTTCTCGACAACCTTGCCTTCTGGCTCCAACACATCCTCTCATCTGACCTCCCCAACATCATCCTTGGGGATTTCAACATTCCAATAGATAAACCCAACAACTCTGTCGTGACCTGGCTACTCACCATGGCCATCTGCCTTGGCCTAGTACCACATACCAACACCCCCACCCACACTGCAGGTCACACTCTCAACCTTATACTCACTAAATCCACCACTATTACAGACCTTGACATTGCACCCTTCCTGCCCTCAGTACATCACCTTCTCACCTTCAACCTCCTCACAGAAGGCATCTCCCAACCACCCGACCACCCACCTGGTCCATGGCAGAAAGATCTACATCATCTAAACCCTAGTGTCCTAGCCAACCCCCTCCGTGTCCTCTCCTCCTCTCTTCCCACCCAAACCTGCCCTTATCTTGCTGCATCGTTAAATCCTCTCATCGGCCCTGGATAAGCTGCTCCCCCAATGATCCGCTGCAACTGCCCCCCCAGCCCTGGTGCCCCACCCATACTTGCAACCTCCATCCATAGGGTAATACGTGCCACTGAACGGAAATGGAGGAAACTCGACTTAATCAGGTTTTCCTACAGTACAAGGCTAACCTGCTGCAGTCCCACACTGTCCTTGCTGATGCAAAGCAGGAATACTTCACCAAGCCCATCGGAGCTCAAGCTTCCAACCCCTGGCGTCTCTTTCCTACTTTCAACTCCCTGCTTAAACCCCCCCCCCCCCCCCCCCCATCCGTTTTGTCCCTCTTTTACTGATTTAGCCACCCACTTCACCAACAAAATTGTCTCCATTCGGCAGGAAATATCCAGTTTTCAATCCTCACCTCCCATCCAGCTCCTCATCCATCCTATCCTCCCGTCACCTCCTTCAGTCCTGCTTCCATTGAGGAAGTCAACCACCTACTGCAGACTTCCCATACCACTAAGTCCTCCCTTGACCCTGTCCCTTTTGACTTACTCCGTCCTCACTTCCCGGATTGAGCCCCAGTCCTCACTGCCCTCCTCTCCCTATCCACAGGCACCTTCCCCTCAGACTTCAAGCACACCACTGTACTAACCCTGCTCAAGAAATCCTCCCACGACCCCTCACTACCCTCCAACTACCGCCCTATCTCCTTCCTCCCCTTTGCCTCAAAAGTCCTTGAGTGTTTTGTTCACAAACGCCTGACCCAGTACCTCAATGCCAACTCCCTGCTAGCCCCATTGAAATTCAGATTTCGGCCTGCCCACTCAACCGAATCAGCTCTCACCAAAGTGGTCAATGACCTTGTCTTAGCTAAAGCTGAAGGCAAAACCTCCATTCTCCTCTTCCTTGACCTTTCAGCAGCTTTTGACACAGTGGACCATCCCCTATCCCATGCACGCCTCCAGGACTTCTCAGGAGCCGCTCTAACACTATGGAACACCCTACCTCCCCCCATCAGGGTTTCCCCCTCCTTAAACATCTTCAAGAAGGCCCTCAAAACTCACCTTTTCACTCTGGCCTACCCCCCCCCCCCCCTAGTGCTCTAAACCCACAGCTGAACTCTGGTCCCCTACCTTTCATGTCCCCAGGGATGGATCGAGACCAAATTGCGCCTGGGGCAAGGTCAGGTTTTGGCGCCTAAACTGCCTTTCCCTATCCAGTTTTAGTGCTTAGAGGTCAGGTTTTGGCACCTAAACTGCCATTCCCCATCCAGTTTTGGTGCTTAAAGGTCAGATTTTGGCGCCTAAACTGCCTTTCCCTATCCAGTTTTGGCGCCTTTTTAAGAATTCAACAAACTGTGCCTGGGGCAAGAGACCCGCTCGACCCCCCCCCCCCCCCTAGATCCGTCCCTGCATGTCCCTACCTCTTCCTCTAGATTGTAAGCCTTCGGACAGGGTCCTCCTCCTTATGTCTCCTACCTGTTCACGCACCTCCATTACCGTACACCCATCCTACGGATCTGAGTAAACTCTTGAGTGAACTCAACTTGCCTAATCTCCATGCTCCCATCCAGTGACTAAGCATTACCTTGTACTCATACTGTGCTGCGTGATCTGGTTTTCGTGTATTCCTGTATTGTCTTATTGTTGTATGTCACCCCTAAATATTGTCTGTAACCTTATCAAATGTTCAGCGCTGCGTAATATGTTGTCGCTTTATAAATACAATAAATAAATAAATAGTTGCCCCAGTATAGGTAGCTAGCATTGTTGCCCCAGTATAAGTAGTTTAGTTTCCCCAGTATAGGTAGTATAGTTTCCACAGTAAAGGTAACTAGTATAGTTGCCCCCAGTATAGGTAGTATAGTTTCCCCAGTATATGTAGCTAGCATAGTTGTCCCCAGTATAGGTGATATAGTTGCCCCAGTATAGGTAGATAGTATAGTTGCTCCCAGTATAGGTAGTATAGTTTCCCCAGCATAGGTAGCTAGCTTAGTTGCCCCCAGTATAGGTAATATAGTTGCCCCAGTATAGGTAGCTAGTATAGTTGCCCCTAGTATAGGTAGTATAGTTGCCCCAGTATAGGTAGCTAGTATATTTGACCCGAGTATAGGTAGTATAGTTGCCCCAGTATAAGTAGCTAACATAAGCTCAATATTACTGCTGCGCTCTCCAGAACCTGAAACACAGATATAGGCTCCCTCCACATAGGGTAATAACGTTCAGTCTGTTTTCTTATACAATTCCACCTCCAAAGTGCCTTTGTGACTCATGCATCCCCAAGTGTCACTCTCCTCTGTGTGCCCTCGTCCCCTCTCTCTAGATGCTCACTAGATGTAAGCCACCTCAGCTCTCAGGTGGATCTTAAGCAGTACTCATAAACAGCTCACTTGCAATCTTGACTCTGCAGCAAAAAACAAAGTCCACATAGGGTAATATTGTCCAAATAGCAAGGAAACCGTTGCAGTAAACCACCGTGCTTCCGTGTTATCACCACATGTTTGTGCCAATCCACACACTACATGCCAAACTCCTCACCATGCTTCCGTGTTATCACTACGTGTTTGTGCCAATCCACACACTACATGCCAAACTCCTCACCAGATATGGCCCACCTCTTTCTGCGATTGATTAATGCATTTAAGATATCTCCAAAAAAAGCCACGGAACTTGTCAACTTTCTCGAGGTTTCTTTTAATCCAGTAAAGATGATCTCAATAAAAAAACATAAAAATGCCAGATAGCCTAATATTGTTACATCTGCCTCTGTGCGCTCAATAGAATCACACTTACGCGTCCAGAGTGTTTTTCAGCATATAACATAGCAACACATGCCAATGCCCATCCGCTGGAGTGCAGGGTGCAGTGTGGGGTATCCGCGGTGTCCTGTTCTGCTCCTTCTCTCAGCTGCAGGGTTTCCAGATTGTGCTCGCTGTCAGTGCTGACCGGCCGGTCCGCTTGCTTCCGGATGCGCGTACGACGTCAGACGCTAAGCTCCGCTCTACTCGTTTCATCCTCACACCAGAGAGGGAGCCCCTGATGAGTCTGGCGTGAGGACGAAACGCGTAGGGCGGACCACATCGTACCACATCTGGAAGCGAACGGACCGGTCGGTCAGCACTGACAGTGCGCACGATCTTGAAACCCTGCAGTTGAGAGAAGGAGCAGAACGGGACACCGCGGATACCCCACACTGCACCCTGCACTCCAGCGGATGGGCATTGGCATGTGTTGCTATGTTATATGCTGAAAAACACTCTGGACGCATAAGTGTGATTCTATTGAGCACATAGAGGCAGATGTAACAATATTACGCTATGTGGCATTTTTATGTTTTTTTATTGAGATAATTTTTACTGGATTAAAAGAAACCTCGAGAGAGGCAGCGAAAGTTTACAAGTGCCGTGGCTTTTTTGGAGATATCTTAAACGCATTATCCACCCGGGGATACATGAGGCACAAAGGCACTAGTCTGGAGGTGGAATTGTATAAGAAAACAAACTGAACGTTATTACCCTATGTGAAGCCTATATCTGTGTTTCAGGTTCTGGAGAGTGCAGCAGTAATATTGAACTTAATCAGTGAACACTGGACTTCCTGCAGCGATCCCAGTATTTGGTGAAAACTTGATATATATAAGACTTTGTGGGCTGTAGTGCAGTATTTTTGTATTGATTACAGGTAGCTAGCATAGTTGCCCCAGTATAGGTAGCCAGGCGATAGGTGCCCCCAGCATAGGTAGACAGCCTGCTCCCCCTCCCTGCGGCCGCTGCTCATCTTACCTTCTTCTCGGCAGCAGCCGCCTCCTCTAATACAGTCCCCGGCCCCTCGCGCAGAGCCGCTGTGACAGGAAAGCGGCTCCCGTAGCGGCGCATATACAGGAAGTAAGTACTTTCTGTATATGCACCACTACGGGAGCCGCTATCCTGTCACAGTGGCGCTGCGAGAGTGGCTGGGGAATATATTAGAGGAGGCGACCGTTGAGAAGATAAGATGAATGGCGGATGCAGGGAGAGGGAGCGGGGGCAGGATGCCGCTCCAGCCACACTGCCAGCTGATACCAAGGTTTCACCTGGCATTATGGCTGGCCCAAGGCTGTCTGCAGACACTGGCGGAACAACAGGTTGTGGCAGGGTGCAATGGCCTGCAAGGTGGTTACAATTTTCTGCAGGTTGAAACAGAATGCAATTGTCTGCTGGCTGAGTGTAATTATCTGCAGGCTAGGGCAGGATGCAATGGTCTGTAGCTTGGATGCGATCATCTGTAGGCTGGGTATAATTATCTACATGTTGAGGAAGAAGAAATTATGTGCAGACTGAAAACAATTAACTGAAGGGTAAGGGGAGACAGAGAGCGCTCCGATGGTGCATTACCACAAATATATGTTTTAAGCACGCAACAATATATGCACTTACAATATATAAAATAATACTGCGCCTTGCATAGCCCGTCAGTTGGTCGCCTCAGTACATTCCAGCCTGGCCAGGGCTGGAGGTGTGGATGGAATCACACAGGAGCGTCCTTCTGCGGGGAGCGGTGCGCAGTGACTGCTGTCTGACGTCACTACCGGTTTCGGCGTAAGTCCACGCCTTCCTCAGACCTGAGGAAGGCGTGGACTTACGCCGAAACCGGTAGTGACGTCAGACAGCAGACCTGAGGAAGGCGTGGACTTACGCCGAAACCGGTAGTGACGTCAGACAGCAGTCACTGCGCACCGCTCCCCGCAGAAGGACGCTCCTGTGTGATTCCATCCACACCTCCAGCCCTGGCCAGGCTGGAATGTACTGAGGCGACCAACTGATGGGCTATGCAAGGCGCAGTATTATTTTATATATTGTAAGTGCATATATTGTTGCGTGCTTAAAACATATATTTGTGGTAATGCACCATCGGAGCGCTCTCTGTCTCCACTTACCCTTCTGTTTTTACCAGTGACTGGCCCCATCCAGCACAAGAGAGCTGCACCGAGGGTACATTTAAAGGGCCAACACTATACTGTTGAGCGCAAGTGTAAAAAAACTTTTGAAAACAATTAACTGTAGGCTGACATAAGGTTTTTCATAGGCTAGGCTGTATGCAATTTTCTGCAGGTGGAAGCAGGGTACTATAGTCTGCACGATGGAAGCAGATTCCTGTACTCTGAAGCCTGGTGCACACCAGAGCAGTTCTGAAGCGTTTTTTAAAACGCGTGTAGGGGGAAATCCGCTTGGCTAATGTAAGTGAATGGGATGGTGCACACCAGAGAGGTTCGTTTTTTCCACAAACGCAAACTCGGGGGCTGCAGCATTTTTTAGATTTCTGAGGCGTTTGTGCCTCAATGTTAAAGTATAGGAAAGTGGAAAACCACTCTGGAAAACGCTAGATCTGAGCGGTTTTCCACGCGTTTTTGTTACAGAAGCTGTTCAATAACAGCTTTTACTGTAACAATATTTGTAATCTGCTACACAAAAACGCTCCAAACAACACTAGGCATGTTTAGAAAATGTCTCTAAACATGCCTAGAATTACTCTGAAATCTGCTTCAAAAACCTCTAGCGTTTTGCAGATCTGCTAGAGGTTTTTGGTGTGCACTGAGTGCAATGTTCTGCAGACTGAGGCAGGGTGCAATTATCAGCATGCTGGAAGGAAATAACTGGTTCTAAAGTTTATACTGTTGGAAAATATTTTCGTTTACATTTCCTCTTGTTGCTAGTTTTATTAGTGTACATTGCTTTGTCTTGTAAATTAACAGACACTATGTTAGTCACTGAGTACTGTGAGTTCTTGACAGAAGAAGTAGTAGGAGGGTTAGCAGAGAAGGAAGAACAATAGTAGCTGTTATTTTTCTGCCAGGTAAAGATCAAGTGCATACTCCTTGATTGATTAATGACTGAACAGAGTTAATGCACGCACCTAGAAATCCAGTGTAGTAATCCAGAAAACATTTCCTGTCTATGTCAAACAAATCATTGGCAGGATCAATATCACTCTTTTTAAGCATTAAAACTAGACTGCTCAAAATTTCCCTGACATTTTGCCAGAGACGTTCCCTAGCAACTACATAATCCATATGCAAGATTTGCAGTACAATATCAGCAGAGCAGAGAGCAAGGGTCAGCAACAGAAGACAGATCAGGAACTGGTTCTGGTTCATGGCTTTACGGGGTACATTGTAACACTTAACTATAATGAAATTTGGTTGTACATTTGAAAAATAAATATTTGATTTGGCTGCATTGTCATATGTAGTACACTAAAATACTGTAAGTTATAGCTATAGAATGATTCAGAAGATTAGAACTTATGTTCTATCCCTTTTTTGAAATTGATTGTAGTTTTTTGTGAGGTTAAGAGCAAAATTCTTCTCTTCCACTAGATGTCACCATTACTAAACATTATACTGGCAAAATGTGAGAGCAGAGCAGGGACACTGGCTTATCCTCAAATGTAAATTGTTAATTAATTATCCTTTACTTGTGGGCATAACATAACATTTCCCAGCTTTTGCTCCCTACATATGCCTGATATTCAGAATTTACTGCACAATAAAATGCTTTTTCTAGTTTTTGTTCAAGTCACAATTGTCATGCCCCTCTCATATTTCAGTGATCTTGAAACATCTTACCTATAAAGAGGAAATATGGATACAAATTATTTTGTCTGAAGTAAGTCTCCTACGGTATGGTTGGTAATTATAAATATGAGTTCCCATGTTTTCTTTTGCCCACTGACTTCAATGCATTTGGGAAAAAAATGTGTTTTTGTGTGCATACCCATAAATATTCACACATATACTGTACTTCTCTGTGTGAAAATGTGTTTTCTCATGCCCATACAATTTTGCAAATATTCTAATTTCAACAGAAATGTAATATTTCCACAAAATGACTGCAAGATGAAAATGGCCAAATAATAGGCATAACCTAAAAAACATGTGATACTGGTGATTCTTAACGGAGCAAACCCACTGACATTCCTCCGCCTTAAACGCCACACAAAAATATATGCCAAACTGTTAGCCAATAGGCTCTTAGATATCCCCCCACCATTGATCAACTGGGATCAAGTTGGCTTCAAAGGCCATCAGGGGCTACTGATGTGACATGAAGAACGTTAAATGTGCTCCGCTATCCTGAGCTCTGTGGGAGGCCTTCTCTGTTTCTGACTTTGGATGCGGAGAAAGCGTTCAACAGAGTTCATTGGAGGTTTTTAAAAGAGGTCCTTCTCAAAGTTGGAACTGAAGGGGAAATGCTCTTGGCTGTTATCGCCTTATATTCTACTACCTCAGCAACAGGTAATGTAGCTAGAGGTGAGCGTAATAACTTAATTACGATTTCGCGAAATTTCACGTTATTAGTGTAAGTACGATTATGGCCGTAAGTACATAATCGTAATGAAGAAAGATTTTCGTGAAATTCCGCGTAAGCGTAATTTTCGCGTAGCTTTCGCATTACAGTGGGTATCGCGAAATTACGTTTGCCTTGCATGCAACCGTTTGTAAGCGTAGTTACATAACGTAATTTCGCGATAGTTCATATTACTGTAAGCGTTAATTTTTGCGTAGTTTTCGCGTTACGGTGGGTATCGCGAAATCCTACAGAAACAACAACCCACAAAGTGAAACTAACATGGCTGCCAGATTATATACTAGGAGGGTGGGTCAAACTACAATTGGTTGTTTAGGATGTATCTCAAAAGAAACCTGTAATATGATTGGACAATCACCAATACCCAGACACTTTCCTGTGTCTAGTAATTACTATTATAAACGAAATTACTTTCATTTTCAAAATTAAAATGTATTTCTTTTTATAGCTAACAAGTAATTACGAAATTCGCGAAATTACGAAGAAATGCGAAATTACGTTATGGTTTAACGTGAAATTACGTTATGAACGAATCGCGAAATTACGCGTTGAAAATTACGCTTACGGTACTATCAATTACGATTTTAATGGCAATTACGCTACCATAATTTCGCGCCGTAATAGCAAATTTTGCATGCATAATTATAGTAACGCGAAATTTCGAAAATTTCGGCTCAACCCTAAATGTAGCAGACTTTTATTCAAAAATATTCTATATAACCAATGGTACATGTCAAGCGTGTCCTCCGTCACCATTGATTTTCACCCTCACAACTGAAGCTCTAGCAGAGACGGATGAATCAAAACACTGTAAATAGCATGTCACATTAGATAGGGCTCTTTGCAGATGATGTCATGTTTTCTCTGTAGCCAATCCACTTAACTTCCTGTCATTTTTGACAACCTAAATAGATACTCAGCAGCGTCTTACTACACAGTAAATGAGGTTATATCATAACTAACGAACATCTGAGAGACACCCTTTCATTGGGCCTAGGTCTACATTCTGTATCTGGACATATTATATACCCTATTCCTCTTCTTCTAAGGAACAAGGAATACCCTATTCCTCTTCCTCTAAGGAATTAGACATCTTGGGCTCGATTCACAAAGCGGTGATAACCCAGTTAAAGACTTTAGGGGCCTGATTCACAAAGCGGTGCTAACAGTTAGCACCCTGGTGAAAAGCCTTTTATCATGCCTAAACTCAGTTTAGGCATGATAAGTTTAGGTGTGATAAGTTTAGGTGTGATAAGTTTAGGCATGATAAGTTTAGGTGTGATAAGTTTAGGCATGATAAGTTTAAGCGCCAACTGCGTTAGCACCGCAGTGCACAGCTGATCAAAAGTTTTACGCTAGCAAAGTCTGGTGCACTTCGTATAAAGTTTAATGGCGCTGCTTTGCGTGCGGGACTTTGCAAGCGATCTAAACTTATCTAAACTTAGCATGCCTAAACTTATCACACCTAAACTTATCATGCCTAAACTTATCACACCTAAACTGGCTTTTCACCAGAGTGGTGCAATGGTTATCATGCCTTGGGCCTGATTCACAAAGCGGTGCTAACAGTTAGCACCCTGGTGAAAAGCCCTTTATCATGCCTAAACTCAGTTTAGGCATGATAAGTTTAGGTGTGATAAGTTTAGGCATGATAAGTTTAAGCGCCAACTGCGTTAGCACCGCAGTGCACAGCTGATCAAAACTTTTACGCAAGTAAAGTCTGGTGCACTTCGTATAAAGTTTAATGGCGCTGCTTTGCGTGCGGGACTTTGCAAGCGATCTAAACTTATCTAAACTTAGCATGCCTAAACTTATCACACCTAAACTTATCATGCCTAAACTTATCACACCTGGGGCTCGATTCACAAAGCGGTGCTAACAGTTAGCACCCTGGTGAAAAGCCCTTTATCATGCCTAAACTCAGTTTAGGCATGATAAGTTTAGGTGTGATAAGTTTAGGTGTGATAAGTTTAGGCATGATAAGTTTAGGTGTGATAAGTTTAGGTGTGATAAGTTTAAGCGCCAACTGCGTTAGCACCGCAGTGCACAGCTGATCAAAAGTTTTACGCTAGCAAAGACTGGTGCACTTCGTATAAAGTTTAATGGCGCTACTTTGCGTGCGGGACTTTGCAAGCGATCTAAACTTATCTAAACTTAGCATGCCTAAACTTATCACACCTAAACTTATCATGCCTAAACTTATCACACCTAAACTGGC
Source organism: Hyperolius riggenbachi (assembly GCF_040937935.1). Lineage (NCBI taxonomy): Eukaryota > Metazoa > Chordata > Amphibia > Anura > Hyperoliidae > Hyperolius > Hyperolius riggenbachi. Next base: position 133,740,665 of record NC_090655.1, on the reverse strand, counting down.
TTTTCACCAGAGTGGTGCAATGGTTATCATGCCTAAAGTCTCTAACTGGGTTAGCACCGCTTTGTGAATCGAGCCCCTAAACTGGCTTTTCACCAGAGTGGTGCAATGGTTATCATGCCTAAAGTCTCTAACTGGGTTAGCACCGCTTTGTGAATCGAGCCCCTAAAGTCTCTAACTGGGTTAGCACCGCTTTGTGAATCGAGCCCCAGGCGTGATAACCATTTTATCATGCCTAAACTCAGTTTAGGCATGATAAGTTTAGGCATGATGGGCCTGATTCACAAAGCGGTGCTAACAGTTAGCACGCTGGTGAAAAGCCCTTTATCATGCCTAAACTCAGTTTAGGCATGATAAGTTTAGGTGTGATAAGTTTAGGTGTGATAAGTTTAGGCATGATAAGTTTAGGTGTGATAAGTTTAGGCATGATAAGTTTAAGCGCCAACTACGTTAGCACCGCAGTGCACAGCTGATCAAAAGTTTTGCGCTAGCAAAGTCTGGTGCACTTCGTATAAAGTTTAATGGCGCTGCTTTGCGTGCTGGACTTTGCAAGCGATCTAAACTTATCTAAACTTATCATGCCTAAACTTATCACACCTAAACTTATCACACCTAAACTTATCACGCCTAAACTGGCTTTTCACCAGCATGGTGCAATGGTTATCATGCCTAAAGTTTTTTAGGCATGCTAACTGGGTTAGCACCGCTTTGTGAATCGAGCCCGATAAGTTTAGGCATGATAAGTTTAGGCGTGATAAGTTTAGGCGTGATAAGTTTAGATCGCAAAAGTCCCGTGCGCCAAGCAGCGCCATTAAACTCTATGCGACGTTTCGCGCACCAGACTTTGCAGCACAAAACTTTTGATCAGCTGTGCACTGCGGTGCTAACCCAGTTGGCGCTATAGTTATCATGCCTAAACTTATCACCCATAAACTTATCATGCCTAAACTTATCATGCCTAAACTGAGTTTAGGCGTGATAAGGGGCATTTCACCAGCGTGCTAACAGTTTGCACAACTTTGTGAATCAGGCCCCTTATCTAAATTTGAGCTGTCATGGCTAGGTAGGGTGGCAGCTTTTCAAATAAAAGTATTACCTAAAATCCTCTACTTATTTATGACTTTGCAAATTCCCTTACCTAGGTATTTTTTACTCCCAGTTCCATAAAATTATAGCCAATTTTATTTGGAGGGGGAAGAAACATAGAGTGGAGTACAAGAACCTCACGGGATTAAATCAACAGGGCGGAGTGGGCTTCCCCTGCTTGAAGTCATACTATTATGCCTGTATACTGGAGACATCTGAAGACTGGTGGAAACAGAACAGCCCAAAGAGATGGGTACATAACTCTTCTACCTCGGAAAGGATGATAAATTATCTATCTCTTTTTATACTAGGAATGTACCTTTGTACATTTGAATATCCTACAGTGCAAGCCACTTCCCAAGTGTGAATGTATTATATAAAACTCTCCATGCAGATTATGGACCCAAAAATACTAAAATTGCCTATAGAGTCACTGTCAAACCCGTTAGAGGTTTAACAACATTATTACCTAAACTGCAGTGTAGTAAAGCAACCACAAGATGTCACTGTCTGTAAAATGATGCAATGATCTCTATAGTATTTTGATTTCCTGTATTCACTCTGTGCCCCCCTCTGTTCTAAGGACTCTGCATTACCTGATGGTGGTGAATGATTTAATCTCTGAATGTTTTTCTCCAGTAAAGATTTCTAATCTGTTAAACTGGATGCCTATCTGCATGTACACACCACTCTGCTCCATGAAAACCTCCTTCCCTATTTGGATTTAAAGAACCGGAGAATAGCTGGAATATAATCAGTGACAGACCTATTTGAATCCAATACTACTTGCATTTATCAAGTAGTAAATACTTCATGTCACGGGTGCCTATGCGGACATATGGCCGCATAGGGGTGCTATTTTGGCTGGGAACGCGTAGTATCAGCCGCGTTCCCCAGCCTGACGGGTCCTGACGGCGAAACCGGAAGTGGCCGCCAGCGGGACCCGGAGCATCAGAGCGACTCGTCGTGGGCACCGATCAGCTGCAGGGGGCTGAGGTAAGCCCCAGGTGAGTAAAACTCATTTTTTTTGGGACACTTAAGGTACACTTTAAGATTCCCAAGGTAGGAACTCCAACGTGTCACCAGTTCACTTTTTAGGCCAATATTAATTCTACTTTGTTTGTTAGTACACAAATATTTGTAGAATTCTATTTTTGTTATCGTCATTGTATTCTTTTTACTTATTATATGTGGAGATTTGTTATGAACCTTAAAGAGGAACTCCAGTGAAAATAATGTAATGAAAAAAGTGCTTCATTTTTACAATAATTATGTATAAATGGTTTAGTCAGTGTTTGTTCATTGTAAAGTCTTTCCTCTCCCAGATTCACATTCTGACATGTATTACATGGTGACATTGTTACAGTGGGCAGGTTATGTAGCTGTTTCTAGCTGTTCTGGCTGTTAAAGACAGCTGTAAACAGCCATTTCCTGTCTGTGAACATTGTTACATTGTGGCAGTTTGCCCAGAGTACCGCGGTATTCAGAGCTTCTTGTGGGAGGGGTTTTTACCACAATATCAGTCATACAGCGCCCCCTGATGGTCTGTTTGTGAAATGCTATAGATTTGTCATGTAAAAGGAGGTATCAGCTACTGATTGGGATAAAGTTAAATTCTTGGTCGGAGTTTCTCTTTAACTTTAATAAAAACTTAATAATAAAAAAGGATCTTAGAAGAGTCTACTTTATTTAATCCTCAGACATTTAGTTTGATTTGTTCTTAGTTTTTGAAGAGAACAGTTCCCCATACCTAAATCAAAAGAGTTCTTTGAAAAACTTTCATGAAAAAGGAATAGATGGCTGTGAGGCTGGGATGGGATTAAGAACATCACTAAACAATTTAAAATCAGTTATTCTACTGCCTCAAAGATCATCTAAAATGGAGATGTCAAACAACTGCCGATTAGACCATGTTATCTTAACAAGTTCAGCACAAGAACAGAATGCAAGATGCTGAAAGAAGTCAGTAAGAACCACTGTATTTCATCACTTGACCTACAAGTAAATCTGACTTCACAATTTCAGAGTACTTCAGTTTACCATTAAAATGAAGCTGTACAAATTAGATCTACATGGGAGTTATGTCACGGGGAAGATTTTGCTGTACAGAAACAACACCAAGGAAAGAGTAAAGTTGGGTAATGAACACTCAGGGAAAGAGCATGACTTTGGGAACAATGAGATCTGGACATATAGAGCAAAGAGTTGTATGGCCACAGTATATGAACATCGGTTTGATAAAAAACAAAGACAACCTTTCTCCAGAAGAACATGAGAACAAGGCCCATATGCAATTAACTTTTTCTCCTGACTTATCTCCCTGGGGATAATTTTCTTATTCTTGTTAAAATAACTTTTACAATTGAAAAAGTACCGAAAAGGTGGTGAACAAAGTAATATCAAAATTATTTTGACTGTTTTCCTACTTGCGGGTGGTTTAAAGGGCAGTTTATTAACAAGTTTGAAAATGTCACCTAGGAGAAAACGCGGGAGAAAAAGTGAATTGCATGTGGGCCAGTGTGTAAAGAATGCTGGTGTAAATGTATTGTTTAAGGGCTGCTTTGCAGCATCGGGGCCTGACCAGCTCACAAACAAAGGATTCTTCATTTTACCATAGGGTGCATGAGTAAAAAGTGTGTCAGAATCCTGACAATCAGCTGGAAGCAGTGTTTGCAGCATAACAATGACCTTAAAGAGGAACTTTCCTGTCCTTGATTTACATTCTGACATCACATGGTAACATTTTTACTGCTGGCAGTTGAAAGGAGATGCTGCTTGCTTTTTTGGCAGTTGGAAACAGCTGTAAACAGTAAAACACCTGTTTTTTCCCACAATGCAATGTGGTTCACAGACAGGAAACTGCCAGGACCATGGTCCTCACAGTTTCCTGTGGGAAGGGTTTCACCACAATATCAGCCATACAGAGCACCCTGATGATCCGTTTGAGAAAAGGAAAAGATTGCTCTTGTAAAAGGGGGTATCAGCTACGGATTGGGATGAAGTTCAATTCTTAATCACGGTTTCTCTTTAGACAGTTTAATAAACCCACAGAGGAATGGCAGAAATAAAGAAATAGTGAATTCTAGAATGGCCAGTCAAAGTCCAAATCCAAATCTAAATCCCACTCAGATGCTGTGAGGTGATTTGAAATAGATTGTAGCTTCAGGAAACCCTTCAAATACAAAGCTGAAGTGATTATGTGAGGAAAAGTGGACCCCTTTTTACCCAGGCAATGTCAGAAAATGGAAGATAGCTCTAAGAAACACCTACTAAAGGTTACAAAGTTAGTTTGAAAAAGGGCACATGTCCATCGAGGTTCAACCAGAAAATTATTTTTATTATTTAGTATTTATATAACGCCAACATCTTCCACAGCACAGACTAAATAAACCCAGTTTATCTAGCCTTTCTTGGTAAGTGAGACCTTTCATCCATCATTTGTGTGGCTCATCTCTATACCTACTCCAAAACTCCAATGTCCCTCCTGTAATTTGGTTCTCAGTGGGGCCGGCTCTAGCGTGGAGTGAGAGGGGGTGGGGCCCCCTCAAACAAATGTCTTGCCCCCTCAAGCAGGAAGGGTGGCAGTGCAGAGAAGAGGGAGCGGTGGGCACAGCAGTGGGGAAGGGGTTACATCTCCCCCCCTTCTCTCACCTGGGGCTCCCCCTTCCTCGCTCCCCCCTCCAGATTTGAGCGCCTGGCAGCGGGCGGTGGCAGACCACTTCCTATTCCCATCGCAAAGGAGATCTGTGCGCCGCTACTCTAGTGATGTCACTGACTAGACCAGAGTAGCAGCGCACAGATCTCATTCACACCGGAAATAGGAAGTGTTTTGCCGCCACCCGCTGCCAGCCACTCAAATCGGGGGGGGGGGGGGGGGCGAGGAAGGGGGAGCCCCAGGTGAGGGAAGAGGGGGAGATGGCCCCCTTCCCCACCGATGTGCCCACTGCTCCCTCTTTTCTGTGCTGCCACCCCTCCTGGGGACATCTATAGACCTGGCTATACTGGGGACACGGTAAGTCCTGGCTACCTATACTGGGGACATCTATAGACCTGGCTACATATACTGGGGACAGCTATACACCTGGCTACATATACTGGGGTCAGCTATACACCTGACTACATATACTGGGGACAACTATACACCTGGCTACATATACTGGGGACAGCTATACACCTGGCTACATATACTAGAGACACCTATAGACCTGGCTACATATACTGGGGACAGCTATACACCTGGCTACATGTACTGGGGACACCTATAGACCTGGCTACATATACTGGGGACACCGGCTGTCTGTCATTACGTGCATTTACTGATTATTATTTAGTATTTATATAGCGCCAACATCTTCCGCAGCGCTGTACAGAGTATATATAGTCTTGTCACTAACTGTCCCTCAAAGGAGCTCACAATCTAGTCCCTACCATAGTCATATGTCTATATTGTGTAGTATATGTACTGTAGTCTAGGGCCAATTTTTAGGGGGGGGGGGGACAATTAACTTATCTGTATGTTTTGGGGTGTGGTAGGAAACCGGAGTACCCGGAGGAAACCCACGCAGACATGGGGAGAACATACAAACTCCTTGCAGATATTGCCCTGGCTGGGATTTGAACCGGAGACCCAGCGCTGCAAGGCAAGAGTGCTAACCACTACGCCACCGTGCTGCCCATAATGATGAAATGCTCTCTGTCATTATGTGCATTTACTGGTGAAACGCTGTCTCTTATGTGCATTTACAGGTGAAACGCTGTCTCTTATATGCATTTACGGGTGAAACGCTATCTCTCATTACATGCATTTACTGGAGAAAGGCCGTCTGTCATTATGTGCATTTACTGGTGGAACGCTGTCTCTCATTACGTGCATTTACTGGTGATACGCTGTCTCTTATGTGCATTTAGTGGTGAAACACTATCTCTCATTACATGCATTTACTGGTGAAAAGGCTGTCTGTTATTATGTGCATTTACTTCATATTTTTTTTTATGTAACTACATTAGCTTGTATAGCTCCTTTACAGTTAGCCAAGCCCACATGACATCATGACCATGCCCATTATTTGCCACGGCGCTCGAAAACTACCGTGTCTAGAAATAATATGCTCAAACATGATGCCCCCTTCACATTTCTGACTGCCCCCTCATATGTGCCTGTCTAGAACCAGCTCTGGTGCCCAGAAGTGTATTCCATATTCTAGATGCTGCTTTACAAGAGAGCTAAACAGGGGCAGTATTATGCGAAATATGCTAGCATCCCAAGTTTTTATTTGCCATTTCATGCATCCCAAAATTGAATTTGCTTTAGCTGCAGCTGCTTGGCATTCAATACAATTACTTAACTCGCTGTAAACTAGTACTCCTACTATAATTCCCTCTTAAATTTTGATGTCCTCGTCTGTAAACCACTTATTTTATATGGTGTTAGACCATTGGTACAACCAAATTGCCTGACTTTGCATTTTTAAACATTTAATTTAATCTGCCATTTACGGTACTTGCCCATATAGCCATCCTTTCCAGATTATTCAGCAACATGTCACCATCTACCTGTGTGTTGACTATTCTGCATAACTTTGAATCACCTGCAAAAATATCATCATTATTTTCTATTTCATCTACTTATTAGTAATAACTTGAAGAATACTGGTCCCAGTACTGACTCCTGTAAAATCACATTACTAACAGGCATTTTGAATATGATCACAACTCTTCTGTCCATTAGCCAGGTCCTTATCCACGCACAGAGATTCCTCAGTGCTTGCATCCTCTTCTGCACCAGACTGATGAGGGGAACAGTATCGAAAGGCCTTTGCAAAGTGAAAGTATATCACATCTACACAGCATGTTAGTCAAACAAGATCTGTCCTTGTGTAAATCCATGTTGATGTAAAGGAATTATATTATTCTCTAATATGAAGTCTTGTATAGCATCTCTAAAGCTGAATACTCACCTAACGATGCAGAAAGATGGCCCTGAGGACGAGCATTTCCCTGAGCAATCTTCCTGCTGACAGGTCACATGACAGCACACGACGAGCATGATCGAGAGTTTAAACTATTGCAGTACTTTGCGTGGGATTCATCTGGGATCTTAAAGATCTGTCGTGACGGTGATTGTCACCGCACATCGTCAAACGTTGTTTGTGTAATTGCGTGCCTGTACCCACGTCACGAGATTGTGGAAATCATGCAACGCTCAAAAAAATCGCCGGTTGTTGGAAAAAATGTTGGAGTAGTTACAGACCTTTAGGAAACTCTGAAATAGTTTGCTCACAGCTGATGGATGTCAAGTTTACAGGTCTATAATTTCCCTGAATCTTTGCCCTTCTTACATAAGGGGGCAAAACCAAATACCGAATATACTTGCATATAAGCCGACCCATGTATAAGCCGAGGTACCCACTTTTCCCTCAGAAACCAGGAAAAAGTAATTGACTCGATTATAAGTCCCCTCCCCAGTATAGCCCCCTGCACAGTAGCCAGATGTGCTCCAAGGATGATACATTCCGGCCACAAGATGGCGTGTGCGCTGGTTGGGGGCGTGCGCGGCTCCTACATGCTGGCTTGGACTCGCTTCCCCTGCCGCTGCGTGCAACTGCGTGACATAGTTGCATGGGGCGGGTCTTCTTACGGCGTGGCATCCTGGGGCTGCCAGGCGCCATTTTAGGCCGGCGTTCGCACACTGTTACGTCTTCAGACACCGTTGACCCTTCCACCGAAGGAAGAGATGTTGCCCAGCAGTGGAGTCTAAGCGCCCACGGGTCTTCACTAACACCCCCCGAAGGGAATGCTAGACTGCGCTGCTTAGTGTTCACCAGGTCACTGCTGGGATAATCTCAGCTGGTGGTTGAGAGAACGGTGACACCTCACTGTGGAGTTCTCAGGAGACAGAATCCGGGACTAACCGAGTCGGGGCAGGAGGCAGGCAGTAGCAGAGTCCAGTATCCAATCCGAGTCAGGGCAGGCAGCAGGCAATAGCAGAGTCCAGCATACAATCCGAGTCAGGGCAGGCAGCAGGCAATAGCAGTGTCCAGTATACAATCCGAGTCCGGGCAGGCAGCAGGCAGTAGCAGAGTCCAGTATACAATGCGATTCAGGGCAGGCGGCAGGCAATAGCAGAGTCCAGTATACAATCCAGGTCAGGGCAGGCAGCAGGCAATAGCAGAGTCCGGTATCAGGCAAGAGGTAAGTATCAAGGGGAGCAGAACAGGAGTAGTCAGGCAGGCCGGGTCGAGATCAGGAGTATCAGTAATAGAAGCAGGGCTGGTCAGCAGGCAGAGCGTCACCAGGAACCACACTAGCTGTCAGAACGAACAGCACCTGTTACAGGGGAAGACTGACCTTTTATACTGTGGCCACAGCAGATTGGCGCCAACGTACGCACGCCACGCGTGCGCAGACGCGAACACAAGGCTCCGCGCATGCATACGTAAAGCCGCGTTCGGTCACGCGCACGCGTACGCACGCCCCCAGCCACAGTATTCAAACTGCCGTCAGAGACGCGCGCGCGAAACAGGAAGGACGCCGCTGCCGGGAGCTACGAGCGTGAGTATGACACACACACGGGGACACATGATGAGCCTGCCCTGATGATGCTGGCGACTTTGCCAGGGAAACCGGTCGGCAATCCAGGGCTCATTGCCTACTAGCAGCCCTGCTCCACCCGGGGGACACTTTTGACCACAAGACACTCCAGGAAAGATGCACAGGACGGATGAGTATTCCTATGTATTATATGCACTTTATACATCATGCAATGATTATGGATGGACTTCCCTTAACTGCATCAAAATACTTTCATCTCAGCTGAGTGCAATATACTATGCAGTAAAACAATTCACCATAGGGCCCTTATCACTTTGCTCTTTACCTTGCTTTCCATCACGTGACCTATTATGGATCGGAGGCCTGCATAAGAGAATAATCCCTGGCGGACTGTACACTGTATATCTCTCTATCTGCTAAATTACAGCATAGTGATTTCTCTGACCATACTCCTACTGAAATTAATTTTGCTGTTGGAGTCACGTAAACAGTATGTTTGATGGAAGCCTTGTGAACTTCACTTATGAACTTTGGCTGAAGATATAATGAAGGGAAACAGTAAATTCGGGCGCCTGAGGCTAGTGGACAAATCGGGCGCCGCCATTCACTCCTATAATAAATATCGTTTAATGGGCGCCCGATAGGAAAAAAGGGCGCCGGTGAAAAATAACGTTTTAAAAGCGGCGCCCGGAGACTTAATGTTTTATTACTGCTTCTCATGATTACACATTATTTAATGATTTATACATTTTTAAATATTATTTTTAAACGAAAAACAGTACAATATTTTTTTTCAAACATTATTTTTAAACGGAAAAACAGTACATTTTTTTTTACATTATTTTTAAACGAAAAAACCAACAGGGGGGTCTTAGGTTTAGGCACCAACAGGGGGGTCTTAGGTTTAGGCACCAACAGGGGGGGTCTTAGGTTTAGGCACCAACAGGGGGGTCTTAGGTTTAGGCACCAAAAGGGGGGTCTTAGGTTTAGGCACCAACAGGGGGGTCTTAGGTTTAGGCACCAAAAGGGGGGTCTTAGGTTTAGGCACCAACAGGGGGGTCTTAGGTTTAGGCACCAACAGGGGGGGTCTTAGGTTTAGGCACCAACAGGGGGGTCTTAGGTTTAGGCACCAACAGGGGGGTCTTAGGTTTAGGCACCAACAGGGGGGTCTTAGGTTTAGGCACCAAAAGGGGGGTCTTAGGTTTAGGCACCAACAGGGGGGTCTTAGGTTTAGGCACCAACAGGGGGGTCTTAGGTTTAGGCACCAACAGGGGGGTCTTAGGTTTAGGCACCAACAGGGGGGTCTTAGGTTTAGGCACTAACAGGGGGGTCTAGGGGTTAGGGGTAGGTACAGGGAGGGTTACTTAGGCACCAACAGGGGGGGTCTTAGGTTTAGGCATCAACAGGGGGGTCTAGGGGTTAGGGGTAGGTACAGGGAGGGTTACTTAGTAATTTTTTTTTTTTAACGTTATTATACGTTTCAGTATTTAAACGAAAGATTAACGTTTTTACAATTGCCGATTTAATGCACATTATTTAATGATTTATAACTTTAAAAAACATTAATTTTAAACAAAATACAGTACAATACATTTTTAAACGTTATCCATGCTTATCGTTAAAAACCCGGCGCCCTTTTTTCCCAGCGCCCCTTTTTAACGTACGCATAATGAAGGGCGTATGATTTGGTGATTGCACTGCTCATCTGGAAACTTTATCATACAGGTGGAACTTCATATGTACCTATAATCATTTGTTTTCTGCTATACAAGGAAAGTTATCTTTTCATCTGCTATCATATTGGATTGCCTGCTAGGAATACCTACCTTTTGTGCACAACCTTATTGGGAATTTTGAACTGTGCTGTGGTCCACATTATATAGGTTTTTCTGCTGAGAGCTCCAGCTTATAAGTTTTTTGATTATTTGATGTGACTGATCAGACATATGCTTCATTGGACAAATGTTCTGTCCCTCAGGTGTTTTGGAGTCAGGGCTCTGGGTTTTTTAATGAATGCTACTACTTTTTATAGTTGGTGATAAATAAATGATATATTTTTTATATAACAATTTTCTTCCTTTTTTCAAGTGAGTAGTTTACAATTTCTGAGTCTTAGACTCAAAGGAAGCACCTTGATCTAATACTTGAGACCCACAGTTTGAAAAGTCATGCGTGTTCTTACCTACTTCCAATACTTCCATAGAACCAAATATATAAAACTTTTTTTTTGTTCCAGTTCATAGCAAATTCAAAGAAACATGAAGTAGCTTCAATTGGACACCTTTTTCTGTTCTAAAGACATTTCTTCAACTTTATCCTAGTGATCAAATGAGATATTGAAATCACATTAGAGAATATACTTCAAAGGGATAGTTAGAGACTGTGTATTTGACCTGTTCCATTCAGAGAGCATTCCTACAGGAATCAGTGTCAGACAGCACAGTATATGACTACAGTGGTGTGGGAATTACGAGGATCTAATGAGAAAAAATTCTAATAAAATAGACTACTGGATTATTTTAGACAAGACAAACTAAAAAGTATTGTCCGATTTTTGTAACTGGAGTCAAGTTCAAAACAGCTCCTGTGTTAGAAAAATTAAAAAAGGTCTAAGCTTGCCCTCTATGCATTTTTCCCAGCCTATCAGTACAAGGGGAGCTAAGAGAAAAATGAAAGCACATCACACATAGCTGCGACATTCTTTTAAATACTGATGTGAACTCCCTACATTTGCAGGACACGCACAATAGACAAAAATGCTCATTGCTTAAGCTTTGCCTTGCTTCCAATACTGAACTTCTATTTATACTTCCAAGAAACAAATCTGCTTTCCATTATCAATGACAAAGTTATTACGACTTTTTATTGGGTATTCATTCATTGGCTAAACGACATTAAATTATCACAGCATGTTTTGGGTTATTTGGACAGGAAACATTTGTATTTGAAATGGTGCCTAAGTCGAGGGGCAGATACTCTTATAGAGAGATTATCCTTTGTTTGTTTTTGTGATATTGGAAACACAGGATAACAGATGCTGGAGGATTTACAGATGGTGCCTTGTATGATAGCCCTTACCCAGTGTAATTTACATCTATTACAGTAAATGCATTGCTTGCATCCATAATAAAACACTTCATAGCAAGCAAATAAGCTGACAACCTTTTCTAAGAAGAAAATACACACCAGAAACAGTTACAGTGACAGATCATGTAAGATTTCACTTTCCGCTAGGATATGGGTAATAGTAATGCAGGCCAGATTGACCGTTAGATAGATTCCTCTATGATTGTATCTGATCAGAGAGGGATCTATTTCCTGCCCACACACTACACAGCAATTTCCAATAGATTCAACAGTGTTGAAGAGTCACCTTTCTGCCGCCACAAATCTTCACCTTCTCCAGTGTCCATCGTGCTGCCTGCAACACCGAGTAATGTATGGGCAATCTTACAGAAAATATTTGTTCCTGTACAACTAACCCCATTTACATGGCAGGCACCATAAGGTGTTGGTCGTGATATACATTAGCACTCATCTTTTTAGTTGTTTTTACTGTTACTTTCAGTCATAAAAAAACAGGACACGTCCTGGTTATATGGAGTCAGAGCATGTCAAAGTTTTGCAAAGACTTTTATCTGACTTCAGCACACAGCTTTATAACAGCCTGTTCAATGGGTAGAGGAAGGAGTGACAAGTGACGGGGAACAAAAGTGCCAAATAATAGCAGCTTGTTAAACAATTTCAGCCCCCCCCCCCCCCCCCCCGCCATACTGATGCATGATTTGAATGATTGTCTTAGCCAACAACAATCTATCATCTTCCACATAGCTTAAGCCTGAACATCATCACATGACATCAGGGGTCAATAGCAAATACCAAAATCCATATTTTAAAATTCCTTGTTGTAAACAGTAGCAGCTTGGAGGGTTAAGGTTTGCCATAGCTGATATCATATCTTTGTTTCTGGGTTGTTAGGCTTTTTGTTTCAACATTTTAATTTTAAGTTAAATAAACAACCAGCTAATGAATTCCAAAATGTCCTGATAATACTACATGTCATAGTGCCATATAGATCTAAACCCATTTGGAAGCTACATAAATAGTCTATGGGATGCTGAACAATTAGTAAAATTTAATGTATAAAGTTTCCAAGAGTAATTTCCTATTTTATTTTTATTAACACCCACACACCCCCAAATGGGAGGATTCTTTTTATAATAAAAACAAAAACATCTTATTGAATATTACTTTAGTAAGTATACAGAAATGTTCATGGTACATTTAAGTACATTATCTAAATGGATCACAGCTAAAACAAATAAATTAAAATTAAAAATAAATACAAACAGATCCTTAATAAACGGAAGTCTCTCCTTTTAAGTTTATAAGTGTGTATTCAAAATAATGTATGTGGGCCTGGAGATAAAGCCAACACCTCCATTTAGAGCATATTGGCATTAGTAAAGCATGGTGCCAGTAAAACCTGGTACACACTATGCACTTTTCACTTCAGATTCTATTCAACTGAGTGATCAGATAAATACAGTATTCAGAACTGACATTGATTAGATATACAAGAAAGCTTTTTTTCCAATAATTTTTCCAATTGTGTATTGATCAAAAATGAAATGATAGCCAGATTTTAGATTTATAGGCAGTAGTAATTAAAAGTTTGTATTTGCAAACCATTTACCGGTAAACCCAATACTTAACCATTCCTCAACCTTCAGCACCATTGTGAGGCTCGCACAGTACAGATAATAAACTTACTAACATGAACATGCATTGGTAGTTGCAAATGAAGGCTTTTCAGAACACGCATTCATCTTTCCAACTGTTCCTGACTTTTGTAAACTGAACAGCCAGCTTAAACAGCAAGCACTCTCCATTTGAAGCACCCTCCATTTTATACCGATGGTAAATCTTCCAAGTGAAATATTTCATGTTGTACATGAATGTGGAACAAACGTCTTAGCTCATTTCAAGTCACAGATGTTCATCCACTTTGGATGCATTCATTTCCAAATCACAGATAAGACTCTTTTCTTCATGCTGCAGCTGTGTACAGGCACAATAGCCAAGAAAACAAGGAAATGTAATGGATGACACCACAGGAATAAATTGTACATGCTGCAGTTTCCAAGGTAATTGTCTAACTGGCAATATATTTGCTGGGTGCAAGTCTGGGAAGTCTTCTAGCTCATGTTGGGTACTAGGTCAATGGAAAAAAAATGTGAAGTACAAAATGTTTAAAGTATAGTATATTACGACCAAGATTACAAAGAGAGCTGGACATAATATAATACTGACAAAATACTTATTAACCACTTCACCACTGAGCGGTTTTATCCCTTGAGCTAGAGGCCTGCGCGGGTCCACTTTTTCATACCCGCACCCGCGACCCGCACCCGCGACCCGCACCCGACCCGCGACCCGCTTTCTGGTGAATTTGATACCTGCAACCCGACCCGCACCCGCAGAACCGCTACCCACACCGCGACCCGCAGGCCCGCGACCCGCTTTTTTACATTTTCTTCTAAAGTGCACATTTTAAGTAACATTGGGGAGCTGTAAAGTTAATAAAACCGATTTTTATACACAAACCAAAGCTAAAGAAGGTTTTTAAAGACTTTTTTTTTTATTTAAATGAACAGAAGACGTAATAGTCATTACAAATATCACAACAAACTAATAACTAATCCAAGTTTACAGGATCATCTATGTCAGGGGTCTGCAACCTTTAAGAACCAAAGAGCCACTTGGACCCGTTTCCGAAAAGAGAATAAAAACTGGGAGCCGCAAAGCCATTATAAAACAGATATGACCCTAATATGCACATATTGTTAGCAGATATGTCCCCAATATGCACAAATCGTTAGCAGATATGTCCACAATACGCACAAATCGTTAGCAGATATGTCCCCAATACGCACAAATCGTTAGCAGATATGTCCCCAATACGCACAAATCGTAAGCAGATATGTCCCCAATACGCACAAATCGTTAGCAGATATGTCCCCAATATGCACAAATCGTTAGCAGATATGTCCCCAATACGCACAAATCGTAAGCAGATATGTCCCCAATACGCACAAATCGTTAGCAGATATGTCCCCAATATGCACAAATCGTTAGCAGATATGTCCCCAATACGCACAAATCGTTAGCAGATATGTCCCCAATATGCACAAATCGTTAGCAGATATGTCCCCAATATGCACAAATCGTTAGCAGATATGACCCCAATATGCACAAATCGTTAGCAGATATGACCCCAATATGCAGATATGACCCCAATATGCACAAATCGTTAGCAGATATGACCCCAATATGCAGATATGACCCCAATATGCACAAATCGTTAGCAGATATGTCCCCAATATGCAGATATGACCCCAGTATGCACAAATCGTTAGCAGATATGTCCCCAATACGCACAAATCGTTAGCAGATATGTCCCCAATATGCACAAATCGTTAGCAGATATGACCCCAATATGCACAAATCGTTAGCAGATATGTCCCCAATATGCACAAATTGTTAGCAGATATGTCCCCAATATGCACAAATCGTTAGCAGATATGACCCCAATATGCACAAATCGTTAGCAGATATGACCCCAATTTGCAGATATGACCCCAATATGCACAAATCGTTAGCAGATATGACCCCAATATGCAGATATGACCCCAATATGCACAAATCGTTAGCAGATATGACCCCAATATGCATATATGACCCCAATATGCACAAATTGTTAGCAGATATGGACCCCAATATGCAGATATGACCCCAATATGCACAAATCCTTCAGCAGATCTGAAAAGAAAAACCAATTTACTCACCTAGTCAGAAGTACTCCTGTCACGATCTCCTCCTGTCCCGACCTCCGGTCCCGACCTCCTTGTGGCGCGCAACTCCCTCGGCTCCTCTTCCTTCCTTCCCGACGTCACGTCCTGCCTGCACTACACTGCAGGGCTACGGGAAAATGGCCGCCCGAAGCCCTGCACTCGTCCGGCGGCCTCTCTGATAGGCTGCCGGCCAGCTGGCAGCACACGTCACACGCGCACATGAAACAAGCGCGCCGCAGCCACTGACACTCACTACCGGTGTAGTGTCAGAATGGGCAGCCCTGCAGCACTGGAGCCGCGACTGAGCCGCGGTCTAGGAGCCGCGGCAAAGGTGAAAAAGAGCCGCTTGCGGCTCCGGAGCCGCGGGTTGCCGACCCCTGATCTATGTATTACAATTCAGCCTTCATAAAACAACCCAATGATAGCTATATGGGACTTGAATATGAATGTATGAAAAAAAAAAAGTTTTATACATACCTGGGGCTTCCTCCAGCCCCATGCGCACAGATCGCTTCCACACAGCCGTGCTCAGTCTACTCCAGCTCCGGGTCCCGTAAGTTCTGCCAGTCTGTGCAAGAGAAGTCATACCTGGGGCACTTCTCTTCACTATGCCGCAGAGATATGAAGAGGCCGCACTTTTCTTGCGCAGACTAGCCACGACTGACAGAACTTATGGGACATGCCGGTACCAGAGCTGGATGAGAGTGAAGACGGTGGTATGGGAGCGATCTGTGCGGATGGGGCTGGAGGAAGCCCCAGGTACGTATGTATAAAACTTTTTTACTATGTCTCCGGTTATGCGCTCCTGTATAGTGACATTCAGCAGAGGCACAGGGAAGAAGAAAGAATATACTGTGCATGCATGGCTCAGTATATCCGGGTCCTAGGTTTTGCGATCACCTGGGTTGGCCAAATGAACAGACATTACTGAAGGAGAGCTGCAGGAGAATGGCAAGTGACAAAGGGGAAAGGAAGGCAAGGTAAGTAATTGCTTATATCACCCTTCCCACAACAGATGCCTATTTAAAGTGTATGAGAACATGTAGGGAAAGTAATTTACATTTTTTTTCCATCCTGTCAGACCAAATCGATCGAAATCAGCCACAAATCGATAGGCAGTTGATTTTCAATCGATTTGATAAAATCAATCGATCACTGAAATCACCCAGTGTATGGGCCCCTTTACATTACGACACCTCAGCAGCAAAATAACAATGGCTTTTGAATGAGACAATCAGCATTGTATAAAAGTACAACAATATGAACCAAAGCTAAGTTAATTGGAGCAGATTTATCACAACAAAGAAAAACAGCTGCAAAATTGGTTTGAAAGTAGAGCATGAATGTATGTTAATAAATGTGCTCCATTGTCTTGTACCTGACCTGTCTGATAATAAAAAACTTGTATTGAATGAATCTTCTCATTTGCAACAAAAACATACCTGTGTTAGCTAGATGGCTGTGGATGCAGCTGCCTGGCCCTGCACAATTCTCTGAGAGTCTCTCAGTCAGTGTCTCTGTTTCTTTTCCAGCTCATGAGTGTGATAGGGTCTCCTCCATTCAGCTTTGAGAACATGCCCAGCCCAGACTCAGAACATTCTAGACCCAGAATATTCTAGGCCCAGGCCCAGGCCATATTCACTGAAAGACAGTTTTCATACCTGCCCTCCCCTTAATTTCAACTGAGCAAACTGAGC
This sequence comes from Hyperolius riggenbachi, assembly GCF_040937935.1. Lineage (NCBI taxonomy): Eukaryota > Metazoa > Chordata > Amphibia > Anura > Hyperoliidae > Hyperolius > Hyperolius riggenbachi. The sequence goes on along the minus strand of NC_090655.1, from coordinate 133,723,480 downwards.
ATGCTCTAGGATGTTAGTTCTGTCCAGCTATGAAAAAAACACATACTTAGCGGTATTACTGTTCCCAGTTAGCTTGTTCTAGTAGAAACTAGTATGAGGGAGGGGACAGGGAGTCTCTCAGGTTGAGAGCAGGAAGAAGTCTGCTCTGGCATTAAAAATTAGCAGCAGCAAACAAGTATTCTGGTTCCACTTACAGCATCTATCACAGAATGTTGGGAAGCAAAAAAGACAGTCAGAATTAACATGCTTGCTTTCACTACCCGCGACCCGCAGACCGCTACCCGCAACCTTACCCGCACCCGCAACTCACTACTTGCACCCGACCCGCACCAGCAGCTTAAATCAATTCGGGTACCCGAAACTGACCCGCATTTTGGGTTACCCGCGGGTACCCGACCCGCTGCAGGCCTCTACTTGAGCACCAGAGCAATTTTCACCTTTTAGCGCTCCTTCCATTCATTCGTCTATAACTTTATTATTACTTATCTCAATGAAATTAACTATATTATGTTTTTTTCGCCACCAATTAGGCTTTCTTTAGGTGGGACATTATGCCAAGAATTATTTTATTCTAAATGTGTTTTAATGGGAAAATAGGAAAAAAAATCATTATTTTTCAGTTTTCGGCCATTATAGTTTTTAAATAATGCATGCTACTGTAATTAAAATTAAAATCCATGACATTTATTTGCCCATTTGTCCCGGTTATTACACCGTTTAAATTATGTCCCTATCACAATGTTTGGCGCCAATATTTTATTTGGAAATAAAGGTGCATTTTTTCAGTTTTGCGTCCATCCCTAATTACAAGCCCATAGTTTATAAAGTAACAGTGTTGTACCCTCTTGACATAAATATTCAGTCCCTAAGGTAACTATCAATGTTTTTTTTTATTGTAATTTTTTTTCTTTTTTATTACAAAAAAATAAATAAATTGGGGAGTGTGGGAGGTAATGAGTTAAATTATAGTGTAAAAGTATGTATTTGTATATGAAAAATGTTTTGGATGTAGTTTTACTATTTGGCCACAAGATGGCCACAGTAATTTTTTGTAAATGCGTCCTGTACGCGCAGAAGTACGTACAGGAAGTTCAATGAGGCTAGGAATTTTTTTTTTTCACAATGATCACGCTGCTTCTCATAGAAGCAGCCGATCATTGCTGGGGGCTGAGATCAACGAACGGGAACGGTTTTTCCCATTCATAGATCTCCGGGCAAGCGGCCGGCGGCGTGCATGAGCGCGGGAGCTTGCGCACGAGCGAGCGGGAGCGCGGACAGCGGCGGGAGGTGCGTATATCTACCCTCCTACTGGGCAAAGGGTGTTAAAAGGAGCGTAGATATATGCACCTGTGGTGGTAAAGTGGTTAAATACTTTTGGCTATGCTGCTGATTTTCTGTCTCTAATACTTTTAGCCACAGCCCCTGAACAAGCATGCAGCAGATAAAGGGCTTGATTCACAAAGCCGTGCTAACTGTTTAGCACGGGTGTGCAAAACTGTTAGCACGTGAAGTGCCGTTCGCAGACTTTTGCACGCGCAAAGTGTCGCGATTCACGCGATCGCAGACTTTTGTGCACGCAAATTGCCATGATTCGCGCGATCGCGGCACTTTGCACTCGCAAAAGTCCGCGAACGGCACTTTACGTACTAACTGTTTAGCACACCCGTGCTAAACAGTTAGCACGGCTTTGTGAATCAAGCCCTTGGTGTTTCTGACATTATTGACAAGATTAGTTGCATGCTGTTTCTGGTGTGATTCCTACTACTAACACTACTGCAGCCAAATAGATCAGCAGGACTGCCAAGCAACTGGTATTGTTTAAAAGGAAATACATAATGCAGCCTCCATATCCAGGGGCGTAGTAATAGGGGGTGCAGAGGTAGCGACCGCTTCGGGGCCCTTGGGCCCCAAAGGGTCCACCCTCTATCACAGTATTTGCTCTCTGTTGGTTCTGTGCTGGTAATAATCACTTCTATAGATGCTTTGAATAGTAGTAATCCTTAAAGAAGAACTTCAGCCTAAACAAACATACTGTCATTAGATTACGTTAGTTATGTTAATTAAAATAGATAAGTAATATAATCTCTTACCCACCCTGTTTTAAAAGAACAGGCACATTTTTGTGATTTCATGGGGGCAGCCATCTTTTTGGTGGAAAGGAGGTGACAGGGAGCATGAGACACAGTTCCAACTGTCCTGTGTCCTAATCACTCCTCCCACCTGCGAGCACTAGGCTTCAAATCTCAAATTCAAAATACAAAAAAATTGCGCCAAAACAGCAGAACGAGTTCAACAACATTAGAAATCCCATCATCCTTTGCACAGCGTCAGGGGAAAACTGCCCAGGCAGATTTCTTTGATGGGGCAGAGCTTAGCTTCTGTGAAGCTAAAAATGAGGCTGGGGTAAGAAAAACAAAGTTCTGATGCTGTGAAACTGTTAAGTAAACACCAAGGGCTTGATTCACAAAGCCGTGCAAACTATTTAGCACGGGTGTGCTAAACAGTTAGCACGTGAAGTGCCGTTCGCGGACTTTTGCGCGCGCAAAGTGCCGTGATTCGGGCGATCGCGGACTTTTGCGGCAAATTGTGCGCGCAAAAGTCCGCGATCGCGCGAATCACGGCACTTTGCGCACGCAAAAGTACGCGAATGGCACTTCACACACCCGTGCTAAACAGTTTGCACGGCTTTGTGAATCAAGCCCCAAGTCTTTTCAGGGCTGCCGAGTAGATATTTAGTCTGGAGGTTCACTTTAACACACTGCTCCTCATCCCCTTCTTGCAACTCTGACACTGTGGTTGTCCTTGGCAGGTTTTGGTGTGCGATATCAATTGTTATGTATAGACAGGGCCGGCCCGCCCATGAGGCGGGGTGAGGCGGGTTCCTCAGGCGGCAGGAAGTGGAGGGGCGGCACCAGACATAGAGAGGAAGTGACTGGGGAGAGGAGAGAGAGAGTGCAGGCTGCAGTGCAGACGAAGTCCGGCTGATCCTGTGTGGTGCCCGACCTGCCTCCGACCTCGTGCCTGCACACACACCGTGAGTGATCCTCCCCAGCTCCCCTCCGGCTCCGTCGAGGCCGCCCGGACTGTCTGTGAACTTCTGAGACCCGCCCCGCCGCCCCCCGTTAGGCTGTGCGCACCTCCCGCCCGCCACTCACATGATGCTGCCGGGCCGGCCTCCGAGTCTGACGACTCTCCGAGCTCAGCTCTGCAGCCTGCGGCCTCTCCTGGCTTATATTCAAGAAGAAGGAGGCACTCCACAGGCTTGAACTTGCGTTCAGTTTATTGCATGTCGTTACACTACATGTTTCGGGCTCCGCCCTTCATCAGGTGATGAAGGGCGGAGCCCGAAACATGTAGTGTAACGACATGCAATAAACTGAACGCAAGTTCAAGCCTGTGGAGTGCCTCCTTCTTCTTGAATATAAGTATCACGCTGTGTTGCAGGGGTGGTGTACCTGCGTGGAGGAGTGCACCGGCGCCTACTCTCCTTGCCTAGGATTGAGCAACTGAGTCCGGTTCAGTCGTTTATATATTGGGCCTCTCCTGGCTGTATCCTCCTCCAAGGCTGTATGTGACGCTGCCTTTGGCGGCGGATGCCGCCCGCTCTGCCTCTGCTGCCCTGTGGCTGATTGTCACGCACGGGCGGCGACGTGACCCGACCGTGACGATGATGAGGCTGGCTCTGGCTGGCTGCCGTCTGCCGCCTCCGGCCGCCGCTCACCGGCCCAGGCCCAGCGCGAGATCCGAAATGGTGGAGGCGGAGCATGCCCGCCGCAGGCCTCAGGCAGCCGTCTGTCCCCTGCCTGCCAGTGCAGGATCATGCATGCATGCATGCGGTGCGGTGCGGATGCCCGCCCTTCGCCGCCGCTACAGATCCCCGGTGAGTGAGTCAGACTCAGTCACTCACTTGTCACTTACTTTGTTTGCTGCATCACTCAGGGCAGGCTTTTCTTCACGGTCGATTGTGTGGGGGATGATGTAATGTTATAATGTAGACATAATGTAGGCTTGGCAAATGGCAAGGGGAACAGAATCAATGAAGGGGATGACAAAGTGTGGGGGGGGGGGGAGATGTGGGGCTTGGCAAATGGCAAGGGGAACAGAATCAATTATGGGGATGACAAAGGGACGGGGGGGGGGGGGCGCCTTCATGATCTTTGCCTCAGGCAGCAGAAAGTCCAGGACCGGCCCTGTGTATAGAGTGCTTGGGGGGGAGGCCCCATGTAAAACTTGCACCGGGGCCCACAGCTCCTTAGCTACGCTTCTGTCCATATCCCTCTCACTTCAGTTGTCCTTTAACAAAATACAGAGTCAGGTCACTATAAATCAAAGAAGTAGGTTGTTAACCCTGGGCCTTAGGCCCCTGAAGACCAATTTGTAGACAAAGGCTAAGGGGAAAGGACAAATACCCAACAAGCTAAGAGTTTCTCTAAAAACAGGCAGTTTTTATTTCTCACAAATAGAAAAGGTTTATCAAAAGGACAATATACAAGAAAAAAAAGTTTAAAAAGAGATCAGCATTACTGCAGCAAACTCATTGGCCTCAATTCACTAAAATCATGCTGGAGATAATAAGGCAAGCGATAACTTGCCACCACACAGTGAGAGCGTTATCTTATCTCTTCATTCCTTAAGTTACCTCCTCTGTAGTTAAGTTACCTCCTCTTAGTTATTTTCACTCACAGTTGATTACCAGCCTGTCTTTAACTTTAGAATTCTGGAGTTATTTTAAGGATTGAAGAGTTAACTTAAAGACAGAAGAGTTAACTGTCGGTTTGCCTGAGGTAAAATGTTTCCTGAATACTACATGCCTTATCACCATGGTGACAACTCTAGAAACGTTATTAAAGACAGGAGATAAGCTTAGTGAATTGAGGCCAATGTATTGATATCTTATTATTAACCACTTCGCATCCAGACCTTGTTTACCCCTTATGGACCAGAGCAGTTTTGACATTTTAGCTATGTCCCTATTTAATCAGCAATAACTTTATCCCTACTTATGACACCTAAATTAAAGAGAGTCTGAAGCGAAAATAAATCTCGCTTCAGACCTCATAGATAGCAGGGGCATGTGTGCCCCTGCTAAACCGCCGCTATCCTGCGGCTTAACGGGGGTCCCTTCACCCCCAAATCCCCTCCGTAAAGCGGGGGAACGCTTCCGCATTGGGCCAGAGCTAACCGCCGCAGCCCTGCCTCCCGCGCGTCTATCAGACGCGTATCTTCACCTTTCCCCGCCCCTCTCAGTCTTCCTTCACTGAGAGGGGCGGGGGAGAGGCGGCGATGCGCGTCTGATAGACGCGACTGGAGGCAGGGCTGCAGCCGTTAGCCCTGCCTCCAGGAAGGGAAGATTTACGACCAAGACTACGACCAAGTCTTGCAAGGGTGGGTTTGGGGGTGAAGGGACCCCCGTTTAGCGGCGCGACAGCGGCGGTTTAGCAGGGGCACACATGCCCCTGCTAAGTATGAGCTCTGAAGCGAGATTTATTCTCGCTTCAGGGTCTCTTTAACTACATATCTATTATAAAGATAATTATTGCTATGTATTTTTGCATTTGAAAAATTAAAAGATTTTTTTTTTACATTTACAATTGGTTTCTGGGGCTCTTTTCTATACTTATCCTCATATGAATGCAACCATAGATTACATTCTCTTAAATTCTCCCATTTTGTTGATACTAAAAGTCTTACAGGCCTCAGAGTATCAGCAGGATAGCCAGGCAATTTGCATTGTTTAAAATGAAATAAATATGGCAACCTCCATATCCCTCTGATTTCAAATGGCCTTTAAATAACAGAGCAAAAAGCAATTCCAGACCATTTAAACTTGCCTGTTAAATTTATTTCAGAGTGGAGACTCAGGTTAATAAAATGCATAATGGTGAATGGAATCCCATTGACTACATTCCCATATATGTATAACTAATAAGGCATATTTTGACATATTCATATTTTAGGGCTGAATATTTTGCTATACACATTGATGGTGTGGGGTGTTCTATGACTACCCAATAGACACCAATTTGTTTAAAAGCCCTCATTTCTGCTATTCGCTAGGTAAACAGCAATTACATTAAATAACAGCTGCTACTGTTTAATTGTTAGGGTTATTAGAAAAATTGCTTTGACCTAATTTTCATTGTTTCCAATTACTCTATTTTCCATTCCCTATTTTTCAGTTCCCTCTATTTGCGGTAGCCTTATACTTCAAAAGAGCGGCTGAATTAGAGGAAATCTTTCCTTTCTTTCTCAACAAGATAATTGTTCTCATGGTTTGGAATGTGAAAAATATTTGAACATAAATTACAGGATGTGAAGAGCTCCTTGTTCCTCAAAAGAGACACATTTGTAGTATGATTTGCTAGAATAACAGGGATAATAGTGTGGTTGTTTGCTCTTTAGTGATTATTTCAGTATATAAGTCACACAATGGGCCTCACTTGATAGGCCTCAAGATTGTCAGATTTTACCCGGGGCCCACCAGAACACTTCCTGCTTTTTTGCTTTCCACGACTCACAGGAGATACCAAAAGTGATGGGGCAGTACAAGCCTATGGTTATTCCACAAGATCAATTTGTCAAAATTGCAGAGCTTGCAGTATTTTTCAGGTGATTTCATGCAAATAATGCAGGGCCCAAAATCACATTCTTTGGTGGTTGTTTAGTGTTGCTCTCAAAACTGCATTTTTCAAGGGTGACTTGCATTTTCTAATGGCCCCCAAGCCATACAAACAACTGATGCTTGTACTAAAGTTTAATCTTTAAATGACCGCCTCATGCCAATTGGCGTGAACGCGGCGGCTCCCCTAGGACCGCGTAATGCCAATTGGCGTTAGGTCCTGCAAGCGGAGATCGCAGGGGATCATGCTCGCCGATGCATGCACATCCCCACTTGAATGACAGAGCTCCATTTCGTCATCAGTCTCCAAGCAGCGATCGCCGCTAGGAGGCTGTCAGACGACGAAACCACCATCTATTTTTTTTTTCATCAACCAAAAGTGTTTATTGCTAAAAAAAGAGTTGGTACAGAAAAAGAAAGGTTTATATTCATTAAGAGCTGGCAACCAGGAGAAAAACATTATACAATGTGGGTGGTCTACACAGTGGATTAAGATATACAAGAGTGTAAGATTATCAAAGCAGGAATCATCTACATTTGGGTAAGGTGTCAAATGGCCCAAAACACAGCAAACAATATGCAAAAGCAGGAGTATATGATCAAGAGTTTAACCATTTGTCCCAGACTTGGTGGAATTTATTAGGACAGTTTCTATGGGAGTATACCAATTTTTTAAAGGGTAAGTGTTTACGAACTCTGGATACCGCCATCTATTTAATTTGTACAGCGCTGAAATCAAAAATAAATAAAAAATATCAACATTTATTTAAAAAATACAACAAATAAAAAAATAAATAAACATAGCAGTGATCAGAGCCCACCAACAGAGCTTTCTTCAGAAAAGGGGTGTACAGGACAATGTTTAAATGGGGACTGCTTGCTAATGATCTATGTTTTTGGGGTTGTCCAGCCCCACCTGACCAGGTGGTGGTCCTTTGCAGTAGTCTCAGATATTTGGAACCTTTGAAATAATATACTGTACAAAGTTTTACCGGTCGCAGTGGTTAAGGACCCGTGGGGTGCTATACTTCACAAATCTACTGCTACTTCTAATAGGTCTTCCATGTCTGTAATGCCACCACAGCCCTTTTGGCCTATCATTGGAAATCTCCACCCCCTCCTTAAGTCTTCCTTTGAAAGAAAATCAATTTTATTTACAGTAAATGATGGAAAAACACACTTTTTCTTAAAGAGAATCTGTATTGTTAAAATCGCACAAAAGTAAACATACCAGTGCGTTAGGGGACATCTCCTATTACCCTCTGTCACAATTTCGCCGCTCCTCGCCGCATTAAAAGTGGTTAAAAACAGTTTTTAAAAGTTTGTTTATAAACAAACAAAATGGCCACCAAAACAGGAAGTAGGTTGATGTACAGTATGTCCACACATAGAAAATACATCCATACACAAGCAGGCTGTATACACCCTTCCTTTTGAATCTCAAGAGATCATTGTGTGTTCTTTCCCCCTACAGTTCTCATGCACTGAAGTTTCAGGCTGCTTGTTTTTCTCCTGCAAACAGCTTTGCCCTTGTCTGTAATTCTTCAGTATGTGAAAGCCCAGCCAGCTCAGAGGACGATTTATCCAGCTTGTAAAAGATAAGAGAGAAGAGAGAAGCTGCTCTAATCTAAATAATACACAGGCAGTGTGCATAGAGGGGCCTGGAAGGGGGAGTTCATAGCAGATCCACAACACTGAAGAACTTGGCAGCCTTCCAGACACAGGCCGACAAGTCTGACAGGGGAAGGATACATTGATTTATTACAGAGATAGTGATAGCAGAAAGTGCTGCAGTAAGCCAGAACACATTAGAATAGCTTTTGGAACTTGTAGGATGATAAAAAACAGGATGCAATTTTTGTTACGGAGTCTCTTTAAACCTTAAACCTAGAAGGTTTCATGATATATTGTGATCCTTGGTCTGACTTGGCCAACCTAACATTTTCAGAGGTTGTGCCTACTATAGCTCTTTGGATACAAATGATGTTAGCACCTCTGTTAGAAGCTGAATACTCCCCTGAAGGTGCAGGGAGATGGATCACAGTGATGTCCCCCGACAAGATGCGTTCCCAGATCCATCTTCCTGCCCGCAGGAACACGGAATGTCACACAGTGGCACATGATGGGAGCGAACGATAGTTCAAATGATCGTGGCACTTTGCACAGGAGTCATCAGGGATCTTAAAGATCCAATCTACTGTGACAGATGTTATCATTACACGTCACAAACCGATGTCTGCTTAATCGCACACTCATACCCACGCTGCAAGATAGTTTCTGCAATCCAAAATTTGCCGGTCGGCAGAAGAATCATGCACAAAAATTGCGAGTTGGGTACTGGCCTTTAGGGAAAGGGCCTCTGTAAAGCGATGTGGAAGATGTTGGCGCTGTATTAATACAAAATAATTATAATACAGTGATAATAGAAGTTTATTTTCAGTTCAGGTTTTCTTGCTTGGGTATTCCCTGCTATACTAGAGAAGACCAGCAGGGGCTGCTGACACTGTTCTCAGATATTCCCATATCAGTAAAAGGTCTTTCCTTAGTTTCTAGGTACCATGATTATACATAGTGGCTTGTTCATTATTTCCTGTTGTGAACAAGACTATAGAATTTGGTGCTAAATCTGTAGGTATTTACACAATTTCCCCTCAAGATGTCATGGAACTTGGGTTTTGTGTACCGTATTCAAATTCATTCTTGATAGTTAGGATAATGATAGATAGGATATGACACTAAAAATGTATTACAGAGTAACCAAGCAGCTCAGGGTGACCCAAACTACTAGGTTTGTATAGGGGGATAAAAGGGACCAAAACGCCCTCCTACAAAAAAAAGCAAAGCTTGGTGTAGTTTGCCTTCTTAAAACAGAAGGAAATCTGTAATAATTCAGCTATAAGTGAACATTTGTGGTTACCCACAATGCACTGCTACTGCTAAAAAGGTATTACAAATACATATTGGTAAGGAGCTTGAGGATGCTTAAAGAGACTCCGTAACAAAAATTGCATCCTGTTTTTTATCATCCTACACGTTCCAAAAGCTATTCTAATGTGTTCTGGCTAACTGCAGCACTTTCTACTAACACAGTCTCTGTAATAAATCAATGTATCTTTCCCCTGTCAGACTTGTCGGCCTGTGTCTGGAAGGCTGCCAAGTTCTTCAGTGTTGTGGTTCTGCTATGAACTCCCCTTTATGCACACTGCCTGTGTGTTATTTAGGATTAGAGCAGCTTCTCTCTTCTCTCTCTTATCTTTTACAAGCTGGATAAATCGTCCTCTGAGCTGGCTGGGCTTTCACATACTGAGGAATTACAAACAAGGGCAAAGCTGTTTGCAGGAAGAAAAGAGCAGCCTGAAACTTCAGTGCATGGGGGAAAGAAACACACAAATGATCTCTTGAGATTCAAAAGGAAGGCTGTATACAGCCTGCTTGTGTATGGATGTATTTTCTATGTGTGGACATGCTGTACATCAACCTACTTCCTGTTTTGGTGGCCATTTTGTTTGTTTACAAACAAACTTTTAAAAACTGTTTTTAACCACTTTTAATGCGGCGAGGAGCGGCGAAATTGTGACAGAGGGTAATAGGAGATATCCCCTAACGCACTGGTATGTTTACTTTTGAGCGATTTTAACAATACAGATTCTCTTTAAAGGAACACTATCAATACCCAAGTGTTCTAAAATGCCAATGTACAAATAATATCTAAGTAGCTGTGTCAACATTTTCCTACTTTTCATGTTAAATATCAGAGGCAAAAGCTTTAATTTATTGTGTGTAGGATTTAGCTCTATAGGAATAAATCATTTGCCAGGAGTGTCTTCTTCAATGCATAGGAAGTATTGTGTTTGCATATCAGACTACAGAGTATTTTTCTCTGAAAGCAAAAAAAAGTATGAAAAGCTCTGGTGTCAGGTTTCACACACAATTACAAATGTTTATAACAAGTTACATTTCCTCTGCTCTCCTGCAGACAGCTCAGAAACACAGGAAGCTGCCAGTGAGAGCTTACTCACACACAGGGTTAACAGATGTAGGGGTTGATTCACTAAACTGCATATTTTTTTATGGACATAACTTTTCTGTGCGCGTAGTGCGTTGTGCTACACGTGCTCAGAAAAGTTGCGTCTTAAAAAAACAACGCAAGGCGCGTACAATAGGAGCATTACGCTATACCGTGTGTATGTTACTTAGAGTGTGTGTTAACTGCAATTCAGCGTAACTACACTGAATTGCAGTTATTGCAACTGAAAATAAAAAAATAAAATAAATAACCATTTCAACAAAGAACACAGTACACATTCACAGCACACACATTGCACAACACTAAAAAACAATAAAATGGTGTTAGGCCCACAGCTGTAAAGGGGCCCCAACACCATTTAATTGCCACACAAACAGCAAGGAAATATACAAATACACACACTTACTTGGGCTCCGGCTAGCTTCACTTACTTCCTGTTGGGGGAAGTTTAAACAGTAGAGCGCCCTCTACTGTTTAAACTTCCCCTAACAGGAAGTAAAGTGAAGCTGGAGCCCAGAGCGGAGAAGAGACAACGGAGACCGGGGGACTCGCACCGGCCAGATCAGGTAATGTATGCAGGGGTGGCGGCAGCGGCAGCTCCACAGATTGTGAATCGATTTCATAGTGAAACCGATTCAAAATCTGTTTGCAGTGTAGGCAGCCAATAGAGCCCTCTTTGCTCATATTCGATCACAGAAGGATCTATCTGCTGGTCGATCTGGTGGCAATCGACCAATGTATGGCTGCCTTTAGAGTGAAAGGAATTTGATACAGTAAACAAAAGAGATAAGCAAGTGAAATGCAGTGATGATCAAATCCGACCTGGGAGACATCCAGATAGTTGCTATTCGGATATCTCCCAGGAATGCTGTGCAAGGGGGGGGGGGGGTCAATCTTGCCTGAATGACGTCTTCATCAGGTCTGTACGCGTTGCCTCCCACCATGAGGTCCAAGCGTCGCAGTCGCCGGTCACGTAACTACAAACACTTCCTCCTTACGGGTTGAAGGTGTTTGTGTCACGTGACCTGCAAATGCGGCGCTTGGAACGCATGGTGGGAGGCAATGCATACGGACCCGATGAAGATGTCATTCAGGCAAGACTGACCCCCCTGCACAGCATTCCTGGGAGATATCCGGATAGCAACTATCCGGATGTCTCCTGGGTTGGATTTGATCATGCCTGGTGAAATGTATACATCATTATTTACCAGCACTTCAGGAACTTTCTCAATCCCAGGTTAAAAAAACATATTAATCGATAGTATTCCTTTATTTTAGGAATGGTCAATGAGAAGCAAATAATTCAAAGTTGATACAGGATCATATAAACTGTGTAATCAAATGAAAACAGAACACAGAGTAGGGACACAAGAGCCAAATATAGTGTAGTATGTACTGGTAGTTGAATTGAAGTATGATAGAGTAATAAGCTATACTCACAAAGCAGGCTTACCTCCAAGGCAACCGCTGTATAGGCAGGTGGGGAGATTAGACCTGACTCCACTCAGGATTAAGAAGTTGCGCTCCGTAGATGAGGAGAAAAGGGGGTAACACCCCTCCACCAGGGGTGGACTTAATATTAGTTTATTTACATAAAGGTGCCTGGCACTTCTACTGATCACATATGCTATTGCTCCGTTGTTATTGCCTGATGAAGCATGATCAAACCTGCGAAACGCGTTGCATTGTCCCCCGGAGTATGTTAAATAAACTTGTTGTATTTGACAAATACATTGGCAATTTTTGTGTCTGCTTGGAGGAGGTAAGTCCACCACTGTTTTAAACTTTTTAGATTCTATTATCCTTTTGGCGCCTCTGTATCCATACTACGCTAATCAAATGAAAATTACATCTGAGCTGAAAAGGAAACATTAAGGTTTACTTAAAGGGACACTATGAAGAAAAATTTTAAAATTTAAAATATGTACAAACATAGACCACCTGTGATACATTTCAGAATATAAATCAGTGTAAGGAAAGACAAACACTGACTAAATCATTTACAAATGAATATTGTAATAAACAAATTAAGCAATTTTATTCATTATGTTATTTTCGCTACAGTTCCCTCTTTAAGATCCTTCTTCAGCTTTCTAAAAACAATAACACGATTATGGCTCTGCTTAAACAGCTCCTGGGCTCCGTCTTCTAGTGTGAAGTCCCCATTCATGCACCTTAATATGTCTTGCAATGTGCTTTCTTTACGTTTCTCCTCAATGAATATGGTGAATTTTCCACGTTAAGCATGCAAGCAGAATTCAAATCAGCATGCAAATTTCCCTCACATTCTTTAACAGGATGCCGAGAGCTTTTATATACTGTAACAAGAAAAGCAGGCTGAATGGCAGCTCATCAGGACCTCTTCACACTGTTCAAGTGTACAGATGCCGAATGGCAAGTCTCTCTCGCAGGTGGCGCACAAAGGCAAAATCAACAGGCTGTGGGATCCCACTGATGATGGGCACAATGGGGGACATATGCTAACTAAACATGCCTATTTAAAGGGGAGGCTGCACACATGTTTAAACACTAGAAAAGATATTTTAGAAACACTCTGAATGCAATCTTCAAAACAATGTTACAGACTTTGACTTTATTTATCAATCCATGTTCAAAAGGTAACTGTACTGAAAATAACTTAATTAATAAAATTGCTTATTTTTTACATATTGCTTTATACATTATTTAATCAATTTTTGCCCATTGTCACATCTTTCCTCATCCTGATTTACATTCTGAAATTTATCACGGGTGGTGACATCTTTAGTCCTGTCCGATGCATCTCTGCGAAATGTTTGTTTACTGAGAATTCCAAAGCCAGTGAAAATAATACCTGGTCTCCCAGAATGCTCTGGGAAAAGAAATCTGCATATCTAAACAGCCTGCATAGCTACACAGGCTGTGATGTCACTGGGAGGGTGGGGCTACATACCAATATACAGCAATATAGAAATGTGGGAAGTGTCTCTGCTGCACCAGGGTAATTAACATTAAAATGAGTATCCTGAATAAGTTACTACATTCCACTATATTTCACTACAGTGCCTCTTTAAGCATGACCATTATGATAAATCTGCCATTTTCTTCACAAAGACTATACAGGGTATGCATATTAAAATAAGAGTCATCCTTTGACAGATGACCGCCTGTAATGTCTGTGGCCTTAAACGTCTCTGGTCACTGTGACCGACACATACTGAGTTAAGAATGACATGTGCAAAATAAATAACACCCTCTCCACATAAACTGACTGTAGCATAGGGCTAACAACACAGATGACAGTAGGCCAGCGTAGGGACCCACCCTAAAAGAGTCTACCATGAAATGGTGGGTGGGTACAAACCTTCTGTCCAAAAAGTTTTTCTTTTCCCAAGTTGGATTAACGAAAAGACTCTTAATGCTTGGATTCTATAGGCTAGAGGTGCCCACTTTTGCGGCTTGTGAGCTACTTTAGAAATTAGCAAATTAAAATGATCTACCTATATACAATTTTAGGAGCACAATTGTATATACAGAACAGAAAATTTAGTCCTTTGCGATCTACCGGTAGATCGCGATCTACTCAATGAGCACCCCTGCTATAGGCAAATTGCAGAGAGTCCAGCAGGGGATAAGTGATGGATTTCAGGTAAGCAATTATTTTTTCAAATGCTTTCATGAGCAATGATATAAGGGCAAAAGGCCTATAGTCAAGTAGACATTTAAGTTTTGTTTTTTAGGAACTGGGAGGCAGGCAGGAACCAATGAGAGTTTCAGAGATGTTTTAAAGTGGACCCAAATAATATTTAAGAAATAAAATCTATTTTCTAAATTATAATAATAAATTGCAGCCTTTTTTCAGCTGCATGATGACAAATATAAAATATTTTACATTTATGGAGGAACCCCTCCCTTCCTTTCATATTGCCGGGACAGAATCCGGCAAACTGGTGGAGTAGGTGGTGTCCAGCAAAGGAGGAATTGCTAATGGCTGCGACCTGTATAACCCTAGTTATGAAAAGAGAAGGGAGAAAAGCATGCACTGAAATGCTCATAGGCTTAAAGGAGTGTTTATTTATCTTTGTATGTGTCAGAGTGGTGCAACTAAATATTTTGGATTAAGGCTGGTTTCACAGTGGGACGTTAAAGTCCCACGTTACAGCAGCCAGTAACGCAGCCTAACTCACAGCACTGTAAAATCAATGTGCTGTTCACAGTGCACACGTTGCGTTACATAGTAACGCAGCACGTTTAAACAAAGTGCTGCATGCTGTACGTTATACTGGGCTAAGCCACGTTAGACTGTTTGCACATGCTCAGTAATGTTGGAGGAGGAGGTCTCCCCTCCTCCTCCGCGGCCAGCCACATGGCTAATTAATATTCACTGCACTGTGGTGACTCATGGTGGGACTGTAGTGTTGTCCAGATCATCAACAAATCGTTAATTTGATCCGGATCTTTCTTGTGAGTCGAATCATCTGGATCATCACAATGAAAGATTCGGTTCACAGTGGAGGTCTGTCTGGAAGAAACAGGAACATACAGAATTTGATTTGATTTGATGTACAGTGCAGTGAAAGTCCTGTCCTGCTAGTCATTTCACCCCCAGTCTGCTTCCCTAGTAAAATGATTCAAATGATTCGGTTCAAAGATTTAGATCTTTTCAATGATCTGATTCAAATGATCCAAATGCTTAAAAAGATCCGGACTTCCTATCACTAACCTGGAGCGGCTGCTTTGAGAGCTGCATAACGCAGCTCAATCTGACGTCCAACTTCAACACCACCATGCGTTAGGTTAGCCATTTAGTGGCATCCTAACGTATTAAAACGTCATGCTTTACCCTATTAACGGCAAAATAACGTTTTCATACGTCGCGCGTTCCCGCCACTGCTACCGCCATGTGTGCGCCGCCGTTTCTGTCGAGATCCCGTGCTGAGTGATTGGGGAAGAGGACCGAACGGTCCTCTACCCAATCGCAGTGCCTGGAGTGATTGGACGTGACCGGGAACAGCGGCTACGTCCATTCACAAAAACAGGAAATGTAACAATTAACCACTTGAGGACCACAGTCTTTTCGCCCCTTAAGGACCAGAGCCTTTTTTTCCATTCAGACCACTGCAGCTTTCACGGTTTATTGCTCAGTCATACAACCTACCACCTAAATGAATTTTACCTCCTTTTCTTGTCACTAATACAGCTTTCTTTTGGTGCTATTTGATTGCTGCTGCGGGTTTTAGTTTTTATTATATTCATCAAAAAAGACATGAATTTTGACAAAAAAATTACTTTTTTAACTTTTTGTGCTGACATTTTTCAAATAAAGTAAAATTTCCTATACATTTGAGTGCGAAAGTTATTCTGCTACATGTCTTTGATAAAAAAAAAAACATTCAGTGTATATTTATTGGATTGGGTAAAAGTTATAGCGTTTACAAACTATGGTGCCAAAAGTGAATTTTCCCATTTTAAAGCATCTCTGACTTTTCTGACCACCTGTCATGTTTCATGAGGTGCTAAAATTCCAGGATAGTATAAATACCCCCCAAATGACCCCATTTTGGAAAGAAGACATCCCAAAGTATTCAGTGAGAGAGGCATGGTGAGTTCATAGAAGATTTTATTTTTTGTCACAAGTTAGCGGAAAATGACACTTTGTGACAAAAAAAAAAGTTTCCATTTCTTCTAACTTGCGACAAAAAAAAAAAAATGAAATATGCCACGGACTCACTATGCTCCTCTCTGAATACCTTGAAGTGTCTACTTTCCAAAATGGGGTAATTTGTGGGGTGCCTAATTGTAAGCACCCATGTAAAGCCTAAAGATGCTCATTGGACTTTGGGCCCCTTAGCGCAGTTAGGCTGCAAAAAAGTGCCACACATGTGGTATTGCCTGCTCAGGAGAAGTAGTATAATGTGTTTTGGGGTGTATTTTTACACATACCCATGCTGGGTGGGAGAAATATCTCCGTAAATGACAATTTTTTGATTTTTTTTTACACAGAATTGTCTATTTACAGAGATATTTCTCCCACTCAGCATGGGTATGTGTAAAAATACACCCCAAAACACATTATACTACTTCTCCTGAGTACGGCGATACCACATGTGTGGCACTTTTTTGCACCCTAACTGCGCTAAGGGGCCAAAAAAAGGATTTGAATTGTTTTTTTTTCACAAAGTGTCATTTTCCGCTAACTTGTGACAAAAAATAAAATCTTCTATGAACTCTCCATACTCCTAACGGAATACCTTGGGGTGTCTTCTTTCTAAAATGGGGTCATTTGTGGGGTTCCTATTCTGCCCTGGCATTTTAGGGGCCCTAAACCGTGAGGAGTAGTCTTGAAACCAAATGTCGCAAAATGACCTGTGAAATCCTAAAGGTACTCATTGGACTTTGGGCCCCTTAGCGCACTTAGGGTGCAAAAAATTGCCACACATGTGGTACCGCCGTACTCAGGAGAAGTAGTATAATGTGTTTTGGGGTGTATTTTTACACATACAGATGCTGGGTGGGAGAAATATCTCAGTAAATGACAATTTTTTGATTTTTTTTTTACACACAATTGTCCATTTACAGAGAGATTTCTCGCACCCAGCATGGGTATGTGTAAAAATACACCACAAAACACATTATACTACTTCTCCTGAGTTCGGCGATACCACATGTGTGACACTTTTTTGCAGCCTAGGTGCGCTAAGGGGCCCAACGTCCTATTCACAGGTCATTTTGAGGCATTTGTTTTCTAGACTACTCCTCACGGTTTAGGGCCCCTAAAATGCCAGGGCAGTATAGGGTCCCCACAAGTGACCCCGTTTTAGAAAGAAGACACCCCAAGGTATTCCGTTAGGTGTATGGTGAGTTCATAGAAGATTTTATTTTTTGTCACAAGTTAGTGAAACATGACACTTTGTGAAAAAAACAATAAAAATCAATTTCCGCTAACTTTTGACAAAAAATAAAATCTTCTATGAACTCATCATACACCTAACAGAATACCTTGGGGTGTCTTTTTTTCTAAAATGGGGTCACTTGTGGGGTTCCTATACTGCCCTGGCATTTTACGGGCCCAAAACCGTGAGTAGTCTGGAAACCAAATTTCTCAAAATGACTGTTCAGGGGTATAAGCATCTGCAAATTTTGATGACAGGTGGTCTATGAGGGTGCGAATTTTGTGGAACCGGTCATAAGCAGGGTGGCCTCTTAGATGACAGGTTGTATTGGGCCTGGTCTGATGGATAGGAGTGCTAAGGGGGTGACAGGAGGTGATTGATGGGTGTCTCAGGGGGTGGTTAGAGGGGAAAATAGATGCAATCAATGCACTGGGGAGGTGATCGGAAGGGGGTCTGAGGGGGATCTGAGGGTTTGGCCGAGTGATCAGGAGCCCACACGGGGCAAATTAGGGCCTGGTCTGATGGGTAGGTGTGCTAGGGGGTGACAGGTGGTGACAGGAGGTGATTAATGGGTGTCTCAAGGTGTGATTAGAGGGGGGAATAGATGCAAGCAATGCACTGGCGAGGTGATCAGGGCTGGGGTCTGAGGGCGTTCTGAGGGTGTGAGCGGGTGATTGGGTGCCTTAGGGGCAGATAGGGGTCTAATCTGATGGGTAACAGTGACAGGTGGTGATAGGGGGTGATTGATGGGTAATTAGTGGGTGTTTAGGGTAGAGAACAGATGTAAACACTGCACTTGGGAGGTGATCTGACGTCGGATCTGCGGGCGATCTATTGGTGTGGGTGGGTGATCAGATTGCCCGCAAGGGGCAGGTTAGGGGCTGATTGATGGGTGGCAGTGACAGGGGGTAATTAATGGGTGATTGACAGTTGATTGACAGGTGATCAGTGGGTTATTACAGGGGTGATAGAGGCATACAGTACACAGGGGGGGGTCTGGGAAGAATCTGAGGGGTGGGGGGGGGGTGATCAGGAGGGAGCAGGGGGCAGTTTAGGGTTAAGAAAAAAAATAGCATTGACAGATAGTGACAGGGAGTGATTGATGGGTGATTAGGGGGGTGACTGGGTGCAAACAGTGGTCTGGGGGTGGGCAGGGGGGGGGGGGGTCTGAGGGGTGCTGTGGGCGATCAGGGGGCAGGGGGGGAGGGAAACCAGTGTGCTGGGGTGCAGACTAGGGTGGCTGCAGCCTGCCCTGGTGGTCCCTCGGACACTGGGACCACCAGGGCAGGAGGCAGCCTGTATAATAGGCTTTGTATACATTACAAAGCCTATTATACGTACTGCGTGCGGCGATCCGGGTGCTAGTAACCCCCGGGCGCTTCCGAACGGCCGTCGGGTTACAGCGCGAGGGGGGCGGAGCCAGTCGCCGTCGGCTGATCGCGCCACGAATGATGCGATCGCCGCATAACCACACCCGTCGCCGCCACTGTCGTTTGGGCCCAGCCCTTGCTGCCGCCCATCGGCTTAAGGCGGTCGGCAAGTGGTTAAATAAAGTGTAAAAAAAATAAATATGTGAATACTTCCTATAACGAGTGTTCACAACCCCCATCTTGTGGCCAAAAAGTATATTACACATACAAAATACATATGATTAATAAAATTAATAAAATTACACTTCCAACTCTTCCCCCCCCCCCCCCCCCCCACCTTAAAAAAAGAACACTTGTAAAAAAAAATCAGCTTAAAATAAATAAATAAATAGTTGCCTTAGGGACTCAGCTTTTTTAATCTATATTTTATGGCGGAAAATTAATTTTAATTTATTACATAGGGGCTTGTAATAATGGCCAGAACAAAAAAAAAAAAAAAACAGATCAGAAAAATAACACCTATATTTCAAAATAATATACTGTCTCCATACATTGTGATAGGTATGACCAAGGAGAAGAAAGAATGACATCCGGGCACCTTCCGTCTTCAAATGTATTGCAGTGTTTATTCGTCATCGCAGGTAACATACCATTGGTGCTTTCAGCTGTAAATCAATGTGGTGGTGGTGGTGAGTTGGAGGTGCCAGGTATCAGTCGGGGCGCGTGACGGCCGTTTCGCATCATACTAGACGCTTGGTCACGCTATGCTCCAGTTACTGAGGCGGACCGCGGACATCCGGTATATGCGAGGATAACCCCCGCCCAGGGCCGAGCCTGGGCGGGTGCTGCGGGTGCAAGGCACCCAGGCGCCTGCCTCTGAGAGGCGCCGCCCGGCCCCGCTCGCCCGGCCCCGCTCTCCCCCTGTGGCCGCCGCCGCTTCAAGCTCCCTCCCTCTAGCCGCCGCGTCAGACCTCGATCAGGCGGGCGGGCGCTAGGACCTAGCACGCCGCACTGATATGCGGAAGTGACATCACTTCCGCATATAGAGCGGGTGCGTCCGGCGCCCTTTTCCTGGTCGGGTCGCCCGCTGATTGAGGTCTGAAGGGCTGCTGAAAGGTGAGGGGGGAGCGGAGGAGGGAGCGGCGGCGGCGGGGCGCGCTCCTGTCACTCACTACCTATCCTGGGCGCACATACCCCCTGGCTACCTATCCTGGGCACAGATATCACCTGGCCACCTATCCTGGGCACAGATACCACCTGGCTACCTATCCTGGGCACAGATACCCCCTGGCTACCTATCCTGGGCGCACATACCCCCTGGCTACCTATCCTGGGCGCACATACCCCCTGGCTACCTATCCTGGGCACAGATACCACCTGGCTACCTATCCTGGGCACAGATATCACCTGGCCACCTATCCTGGGCACAGATACCACCAGGCTACCTATCCTGGGCACAGATACCACCAGGCTACCTATCCTGGGCACAGATACCACCTGGCTACCTATCCTGGGCACAGATACCACCTGGCTACCTATCCTGGGCACAGATACCACCTGGCTACCTATCCTGGGCACAGATACCACCTGGCTACCTATCCTGGGCACAGATACCCCCTGGCTACCTATCCTGGGCGCACATACCCCCTGGCTACCTATCCTGGGCGCACATACCCCCTGGCTACCTATCCTGGGCGCACATACCCCTTGGCTACCTATCCTGGGCGCACATACCCCCTGGCTACCTATCCTGGGCGCACATACCCCCTGGCTACCTATCCTGGGCGCACATACCCCCTGGCTACCTATCCTGGGCGCACATACCCCCTGGCTACCTATCCTGGGCGCACATACCCCCTGGCTACCTATCCTGGGCGCACATACCCCCTGGCTACCTATCCTGGGCGCACATACCCCCTGGCTACCTATCCTGGGCGCACATACCCCCTGGCTACCTATCCTGGGCGCGCATACCCCCTGGCTACCTATCCTGGGCGCGCATACCCCCTGGCTACCTATCCTGGGCGCGCATACCCCCTGGCTACCTATCCTGGGCGCGCATACCCCCTGGCTACCTATCCTGGGCGCGCATACCCCCTGGCTACCTATCCTGGGCGCGCATACCCCCTGGCTACCTATCCTGGGCGCGCATATCCCCTGGCTACCTATCCTGGGCGCGCATACCCCCTGGCTACCTATCC
This sequence comes from Hyperolius riggenbachi, assembly GCF_040937935.1. Lineage (NCBI taxonomy): Eukaryota > Metazoa > Chordata > Amphibia > Anura > Hyperoliidae > Hyperolius > Hyperolius riggenbachi. The sequence continues at coordinate 133,702,391 of NC_090655.1, read as the reverse complement.
TGGGCGCGTATACCCCCTGGCTACCTATCCTGGGCGCGTATACCCCCTGGCTACCTATCCTGGGCGCATATACCGCCTGGCTACCTATCCTGGGCGCATATACCCCCTGGCTACCTATCCTGGGGACATATATCCCTGGCTATATATTCTGGGGACACTGTCTGTTTGTCATTATGTGCATTTACTGGTGAAAATCTCTCTTATGTGCATTTGCTGGTGAAAAGCTGTCTTATTATGTGCATTTGCTGGTGAAAAGCGGTCTCTTGTTATGTGCATTTGCTGGTGAAAAGCGGTCTCTTGTTATGTACATTTGCTGGTGAAAAGCGGTCTCTTGTTATGTGCATTTGCTGGTGAAAAGCGGTCTCTTGTTATGTGCATTTGCTGGTGAAAAGCGGTCTCTTGTTATGTGCATTTGCTGGTGAAAAGCGGTCTCTTGTTATGTGCATTTGCTGGTGAAAAGCGGTCTCTTGTTATGTGCATTTGCTGGTGAAAAGCGGTCTCTTGTTATGTGCATTTGCTGGTGAAAAGCGGTCTCTTATGTGCATTTACATGGGGAAAAGCTGTCTCTTATGTGCATTTAGTGGGGAAATTTTGTCAGTAAAAATAATCTTTTGTCAGTAAATTTTTAGGTATTTGTCAGTAAAAAAATAACGTGAAAGGTTGGCAACACTGGCAGGCTGCGCGGCGCAACGGGAAAGATACAGGCAGCCCACCTCACGCTTGGGCTTGGCGGGGGGAGGAGCCTACGACAGCGAGAGTAGGGTGGCCGCAGGCAGCCATAAATATGCAGTGTGTGACTGCGTCACACTCGCAGAGCCTCTCAGCCTGAGTCAATCCAGAGACTAGCAGACTCGCAGGAAGCCAAAGCCAGCCAGGAGCAAGCCCATGGAAGAGGGGTAGGAATGGGGTATCACATGCATGCGGAAAGAGGTGGAAGGTGTGGGTGTGATTAGGCAAGACATGGGTGTGGTTATGTGGTTGGGCGCGGTTAATTTAACCACTCCCATAGGCGCCAGAGAAAATCTTGCACCCAGGTGCCAGGCACCCCAGGCTCGCCCCTGCCCCCGCCTCTTCCGGGTGCCGCGTTCGCCTGTATGTGAAGATCAAAGGGAGAGGCTGCCGAATACCCGGATGTGCGTCACCAGGCTAGAAAGACTACCTTACCCAAAAGTCATTGCGGATGGAAGGCGGCACAGGGGCAGTAAATCTCCGCCTCTTCCAAGCCTACCAATAGTTGGCGGCTGTAGCCGCTAACTCCACCCTGTACGCAGTGGCATATATACTCTGTGTATATTTTGACAGAGTATATAGATAAAGGGTAAATATTGCAACATATTTGTCAACACAATTCTTGCTGAATTACAAAATGTGACACATCCGGTTCGGCATATCTCCCAGTATTACGTGCATAGTGACACAGTGAGCACCATATTGTGTTAAAAACATACACATTTAAAATCCAGGATGAAATTAATACAAGAAAATTGAAAAAGTTTTTCCGTGACAAGGAGGATTTTGATAAAGGCAAAATCTTTAATTGGAACCCAGTCCCCTTCCCTAAAAATCCGAAAGGCCGGGGTTATTGGACCACCGACTCAGGATCCGATAGTGACCCAGATCAGGGGAAAAAAACCAAAGAAGACCCCAAAGAGGAAACCTAGAAAGAACCTCAAACCCCCAAAAAGGAGGAGAATAGAGACCCGTCAGATCCAACATGTGTAGGAGCAGCGGGCCCTTTAGATCTAGAGTCCGACGAGGAAGGGGAAGTACACGGAGGGGGCTCCTTAAAGACAGTACACTGGGAAGGGATCAAGGAGACCAAACAACTGAAGAAGAAGCGACAAGCCACGGCTTAGAGGCCAACAGGCAACAAGAAACATTACAAGTAGTAAACATCTCAGGGGAATTTATTCCCCAGGCTTGCATTTCTCTTTTGAGCCGAGGACTCAATTTTTGACCCACGCAAGATTTTGATATCGTGGCTTTTACTATTGACCTTTACAGATCTACACGGAAACTGGTCATCTGTCAGAAGTTTGGCAAGTTGGACAATGGACACAAGTACCCAGAGAGTATACCACCCCCAAATCCTAATAACACACACCCAATGACAGCAGCCATAAAGACTGGTGAGCCGGAGTTAACTCCAAGTGCTACCACTCAGGCAGTAGAGGGTGGAATGTGTCATTCTCCTCAGATGACACAGGGATCCGTCACTAGCAACTTGGACTCATGCCCAATAGTGCAGTGGGATCCCATGGATGAGGAGGTGGAGACTTTACTGAACGAACTCTGGGAGGAAGGTGGGAGAATGGATTGGCCTGGCGCCTTAACCACAGGGGGACTTGCTCTGGGGGATACTCAAACCTTCAGAGCATGTACAACCCTTCCCAGTGACCCCAGGGTCCAGCCTTGATCATTTTTTTGATCAGAATCAGAATCGCTTTTATTTCGCCAAGCACGACTGAATCGTGCCCGGAATTGGGTTTGGCACATAGATACAGGGCATTACATAGAAACATAAGAGACATAGAACATGTTAGACATCACTTCATTCCAAAACATATACATAGCACATTTACCCCAGCCATGTGGGTTGCGGACAGAAGATCAGCCTGGAGGGGGCAGCCTAAGGGGGGAGAGAATGAGCAGCGTTTGTAGAGTTCAGCAACTTTACGGCTGAGGGGAAGAAGCTATTTTTGTGTCTCGTGGTCTTAGTGGAGATGGACCGGTACCTCAGATACCTCCGCCCCCAGGGGAGCTGACTGAAAAACTGGTGGCCAGGGTGAGAGGGATCATTTGCAATCTTCAATGCTCTGGAGTGTAACCTGGCATTATAGAGGTGGTCAAGGGCAGGGAGTGTGTTCCCTATGATCCTTTCCGCTGACCTGATCACCCTCTGTAGTTTGCGTCTGTCGCTTTCGGTGGAGCCAGCATACCAGACAAGGATGGAGGAGCAGAGAACGGATTCTATAGTTGTGGTGTAGAAGTTCGTCAAGAGATTCTGTGACATGCCGAACTTCTTCAGTTGGCGAAGGAAGTAGAGCCTCTGCTGAGCTTTCCTTTGGGTGAAGACAGTGTTTTCCTTCCACTTCTGGGTGTTGGAGATGGTGGTGCCCAGGAGGCGGACACAGGACACTTTTTCCACCACCATTCCTCCAATGTGCAGAGGGGGTGGAGTGGGGGCATGCTTCCTAAAGTCGATGATAATCTCAACGGTTTTTGCATTGTTGAGGACCAGCTTGTTCTCCCTGCACCAGTGGCAGATCCTGTCCACCTGATGGCGGTATGCCTGCTCGTCATTGTTGGAGATCAGGCCGACTATGGTGGTATCATCTGCAAATTTGATTACTTTGACAGAGTTTACTGAGGATCTGCAATTGTTCGTGTAAAGGGAGAACAGGAATGGTGACAAGACGCAGCCTTGAGGGGCCCCTGTGATGCCGTCTTGAAGGACATGAAAGCTCAAATCTATGAGCAGGCCATTCCCAACTTGAGCACTCAGGAGAGAAAGGCACTTGATTGGTTGAGGAGGAATAATAGGGTGATCATAAGAAATGCGGACAAAGGTGGTAACTTAGTTATATTGTCTGTTCAACAATATAAAATGGAGGCCGAAAGGCAACTTAATGATAGAGACACCTATCGTCCGCTCTCCTGTGATCCAACCAACCAATACCAGTCAGGCCTCAGAGCACTGTTAGATGGGGGTGTCGCAAGGGGGTTCCTCCCGAAAAAAATTGGCGGGGGACCTCGTTCCGACTTTCCCCCAGAAGACCAGTGTGGTACCACATTCCGAAATTGCATAAATCTATGACCACAACGCCGGGACGTCCCATAGTCTCAGGCTGTGGGTCTCTCACAGAGAGATTGTCCAGGTACCTGGACCATCTCCTCCGCCCCCTGCTTGCAGGGGTGCCCTCTTACCCGATAGACACCCTGGAGGTTTTGTAGGAGGTGGAGCGCGCCACTTGGGTTCCTGGGGACAGACTGGCCACCATTGATGTGGTCAGTCTGTACAGCAGAATTCCCCAAGACCTGGGGGTATAGGCCATCAAGAAATGTTTGCAATGAACTAATAAGGATGATAGATTCATTGAATTTATCTGTGAATGTTTACATTTCGTGTTAACACACAATGCTTTCATGTTTGATGGCTGATGGTACCAGCAGGTTGCGGGGACAGCTATGGGGACCCCAGTGGCGTGCTCCTTTGGGAACCTCTTTTTGGGGCGTGGGAAGAGTCTGCTGTGCACTCGGACTCCAATCCGTTCCGGGGGCACATCAGACGGTGGTCCAGGTACGTGGACGACGTCTTGGTGGTGTGGTCCGGTACTCAAGCTGATTTTGAAGAATTTGTGAATTATTTAAATGACAACCAGATCAATATGCAATTCACTTCGGAAATGATGGGAGAGGAAGTAGTGTTTCTCAACCTTAGACTCAAAGTGGTTGATGACAGATTGATCAGTGAGGGGTATCGTAAGCCAACTGCAACAAATTCTGTCCTCCATGCAAAAAGTTTTCATCCCAAACATGTGGTGGAGGCCAAGTTTTACGCCTGAGGAGGAACAATCAGTTGCGGTCGACTTTTGATCAACAGTCGTCGGAGTTGGCGACTAGATTTCCTAAAAGAGGCTACGACCCACAACTGTTAATAAGGGCAAGGGGCCAAGCCGCAGAGAAAGATAGAGCAACCTTTTTGAAGGGCAAAGTTGCACAAGGCGAGAAAGAGAGCAAGATGGTCTTTACATTTGATTATAGCCCGATTGCCAGTAAAGTTAGAGAAAGCATCTTCAACCACTGGGGCATGATTCAGCAGGACCCCGATTTGATGGGGAAAGTTGAACAACCCCCAAGAGTGGTGTTTGGAAGGGCTCCTACCCTGGGTAATTACCTGACAAAAAGTGAGTTTGTGTCGCCGAAACAATTCACCTGGTTGGATCGTTGTGCCACTAAAGGCAATTTTAGGTGTGGGTTCCGTATGAAAGGGCTCTACACTTGCCAAACTGATCACGTGGTCTATGTGTTGTTTTGCCCATGCAAGAGATACTATTTAGGGCAAACAACAAGACCAGTGAAGAAACGATTTGGGGAACACATCAGTGTCATTAAAGCTGGGAAGAGTTGTACCAGGTTAGTCTCCCATATGAAAAAGGCGCACGGGGGAGAAAGTTATGGTTTGAAGTTTGCAGTCTTGGAGAAGGTCGAGGCCCCTAGAAGAGGGGGGGGTGGGGGATAGGGAGAAACTACTCCTCAGAAGGGAGACGAGTATAATATTACGCACCAAAGCCATGGGACCAGCAGGTCTAAATGACAAAATAGAATTGGCATGCATGTTAGATCCTTAATTGACATGACCTTTATGAGTCATGTAATGAGGGGTTGTTACATATATTGGTGATAGGAGATATTTATATGTATAAAGTATCATTTCTCTGTTTCTGTATGTGTTCAGGTTGGTAAGATGCTGGTGCGTTGAATCTGGATCATTGGTGCCCTTTAATGTCCCCTCTCTTTATCAACCTCTACCAACCCCTGGCAACTGTTCTATGGGATATTCCCCAGTTTGATATGCCAAGACTTTATTATGAATATATATATTTTAGGGTATGTACTGTAGCTTTAAGGTTATTGTGGGCTGCAGCTAAGTCTGAATCCCCTAGGTCTTGCGTGTTTTTAAATGTGTATGTTTTTAACACAATATGGTGCTCACTATGTCACTATGCACGTAATACCGGGAGATATGCCGAACCGGATGTGTCACATTTTGTAATTCAGCAAGAATTGTGTTGACAAATATGTTGCAATATTTACCCTTTATCTATATACTCTGTCAAAATATAAACAGAGTATATATGCCACTGCGTACAGGGTGGAGTTAGCGGCTACAGCCTCCACCTATTGGTAGGCTTGGAAGAGGCGGAGATTTACTGCCCCTGTGCCGCCTTCCATCCGCAATGACTTTTGGGTAAGGTAGTCTTTCTAGCCTGGCGACGCACATCCGGGTATTCGGCAGCCTCTCCCTTTGATCTTCACATACAGGCAAACGCGGCACCTGGAAGAGGCGGGGGTTATCTCCGCATATACCGGATGTCCGCGATCTGCCTCAGTAACTGGAGCATAGCGTGACCAAGCGTCTAGTAAGACGCAAAACGTCCGTCGCAAGCCCCGACTGATACCTGGCACCCCCACCTCCAACTCACCACCACCACCACATTGATTTACAGCTGAAAGCACCAATGGTATATTACCTGCGATGACGAATAAACACTGCAATACATTGGAAGACGGAAGGTGCCCGGATGTCATTCTGTCTTCTCCTTGGTCATAACAGTTACTCTCTTTTCGTCTTGTGATCCGATGAGCACACGTCTGAGCAAGTGACTTCAAGGGTATCGGAGGAAGGGTGAGAGAAACATTTGTTTGCTTATTATCAATCACTCGTTTCTGCAGACTGTTTAGGAGGGAGTGCCACTCTATATATCTGGGTCTTAACATAGCAATACATTGTGATAGGGACATCATTTTATTGGTTTGGGCAAATAAAATGTGTTTGTTTTATCCACAGGAGAATGTTTAATTTTAAAACTATAATGGCTGAAAATTGAGAAATAATGATTTTTTTTCTTTTTTGTTTTTTTCTCATTACAACGCATTTAGAATAAAAAAAATTCTTAGCAAAATGTACTACCCACAGAAAGCCTAATTGGTGGCGAAAAAAATGAGGTATAGATCATTTTCTTGTGATAAGTAGTAATAAAGTTATTAGGGAATAAAAGAGAGGAGCACTGACAAGTGAAAATTGCTCTGGTCCGTTACAGTAAAAACCCTTGGGGGTGAACTGGTTAAGGGCACGTTATGCGACCATAACGTCCCCTAAAACACAACGTCTTGGTGGGAAAGTAGCCTAAAAAAATGTTTGGTTTGGGTCCGCTTTAAGGTGGCTAGGGAGCAAGGATCCAGTGATCCTCCCTGTATCTGCTGTCACGTGTGCTTCCTCAAATCCAGTTTTTGCACTTGCACTGGGCATTGATTGTATTGGAAAATAATTTTCAGCTCAGACAGCCAGGTTTCGCGCAGATTCTCGGCTAAATTGCACCCAGGGCAAGGGTGTAAAAATTGTGCCCACTTCCCCCCACCCTCGCGCTGGTAATCTTTCTTTTTCCATTTGGCTGCATCGCGTGTCACCAGATCCCTAGTGGTTATGTCCTTCTGCCTGTGCCCCCTTCTTCTACTTGCTGGTCTGTGCCCAGGGCGGTCGCCTTGCACGCACTGGCCAAGAACCAGCCCTGTTTTTGTGAAGCAAAGAGCAGCAGAGAGGTAAAAGTCCTTTCTCCTGATCAGTAGTTGAAGCTTATCTAGTTTGTTGTATATTGAACTGACATTAGAGAGTATGATTCCAGGTAGCGGTGAATGCAGTCCTCTGCGCTTAAAGAGTATCTGGATCTCGGAATGCTTGCCTATTCTCCTAAGCCTCACTGCCTGATTCAGCACAGTAGCTCTATTGGTTAGAAACCCCAGAAGGTCAAGAGTAGATGAAATATCCAGGGGTAGATCAGGTACAGCTAAGTTTTAAATGCTCAGCAATTGTTCGCTGGTGAAGGTTATCTAGGTTGGGTTGCACAAGGCAATGTTAAAAACCAAAAACATATAAAACAAAAAGACACAGCAACTTGCCGAGGCTGCCATCCTCAACCGCCTCATCCAGTCAGATTATATATAGCTATAGAAAGTGTTTTGCATGCTGAAACCAGGATATTTAACATAAAAGTGAATATCCAGAATTACTTTTCACACTGGCAACCGGCGTTATGGGAGCGATTCGATGTGACGATCGCATCGCAATGCAACGCTAAAAACAGCCTTCGGGGATTACCGGGGCAAAGCGCAGTAATCTCCCTTCTGGCTGCAGGCCAAATAGGAAGTGAGGCTCTCTAGCTCTCACTTCCTGTGACCGAAATTTGAATTGCGCAGAAGTGTACTAAAAAAAATAACCTTCTATGCAACACAAACGCCAAACATTTTTAAATCTCTGCGTCGCCATAGACTTACGTGACTTCTGGTCACATGTCACATGTTGCCCGACAATGCGCTGTTGCCCGTGCGGCAAACTTGTAACTTTCAACGCATCATGCCAGGTATGGAATAACCCGTAGATTTAAATTGGTGTAGCGCTACCCTGCGGCAAATCAGGGCAACACACCGTGCCAGTGTGAAAGGGGCCTTACTGCATTATTAAGCTTCCTCAAGAAACACTGAAGCATATTGCTAAATCAGCCTTGATTCAAAATGTTCCTGCTCATTTAGCATAAATATTTAGTTTACTTCCACTAACACATTTGTAGAGAAAATTGTGTTTGCTTCACAGGGGGATTGATGGCAGTTTGTTTGTCTATAAACTTGTTTGGAATAACTATTCCTGACTTGTTTATGGTGTTCCGGAGTATATATACATGGCAGCTCTAAGGTCAAACTAGCTTTAGGTCATTTGCTCCCAATTATGGTTCACTGGGCCGTGAATGTAAATCTTTGTGTTTAAGTGCTGCGTCTTCCTTATTGAACTTCAGCACCAAAAGAACAGAAACAATGAAGCAATAGACTCGCTTTTGCATTGATGTTTATTCATCCATTCTCCCACTCATGACATTATGGGGTTAACACTTCCTTTACCAATGTGTTCAGTAAGTGATTCAGAGCTATCTACAGATGGTGTGACAAGCAGTGTGAATATTACTGTTCATACCAACAGCTAACACATTATAGCCCAAGTTCAGCGTCCTGCATAGCGTTTTATGCATCGCTTGTCTGTACTGTTTGCAATGCATGCATTTAAAGTTCTTGCATGGCAGCATTCAGTAATCCTTATAGGATACCAGAGCCTGCGCTGGCCCAGCTGTGCGTGTCCTACAGTGCGCCACCGCTGACGGGAGTGCTCTGCTCATGACGTCAATAGGTATATCATGCGCAGAACGCTCCTGGCCGAGGTCACGTGCTGTAGAACACGCGCAGCCGGTCCAGCACAAGTTCAGTGATGCCCGACTCTGGTGACCTGGAAGAGGCTGCCGGAGGGGCTTCAGGTATTAAAGGAGGATGGGGGAGAGGAAAAGGGGAGCGGTGGGCATCAGAACAGCTCCCCCTAGATGCCTGCTCCCCCTGTTTCGCCTAGTGTGTTGGGCTCTGGTATCCTTTAAATTATTAGTAAAGTGGGAGTTCTCTCCCCAGCACAAAGTAGATCACCTGGACCTGCCCACCTCCTTCCACGGCAGCACCACAGGATTGCAGTTCAGCCCTTGCTCAGTGTTTAATGAAGCATGTAAACTTTTTCACACCCTCCCTGTGTATCTGTAATAAAGCTAGCTGTACCTACATCACATTGGCTGAAATAATAAACCATTTCTCACTGCTTTGGTGGAAAATATGTAACCACTTTACACAGCAAAAATAACACATAAGGGGAGAGTGCCCTGCCCTACCGTGAAGAGATGAGTTTCAGGCCAAAAGATAGTAAGTGAGGGTGAGTGACAAACAGATCGTGGAATGGGAATGGAGAAGTAGGGATTTAAAATTAAGAATATGCTTAATAGAGCAGAGATAACCTGCAGGGCAGTATCTTGAGACAAGTGTCGTTGACGTACCCCTGAACCCGGAAAATAAAATGAATAAAGCCCTGATGGTGCTCATTGTCCTCGGGGTTCTTCCTGTTTCCACCTAATTCTTAAAGTATTCAATGAGATCCTCCAGTCGAATATTTCACAAGGAAGTTCCTCCAAGCAGGGACACGCGATTTAGAACTGTGCAGGCGCAGTTCCGAACGGCGCATGCACAACAAAAGCAAGTGCTCCTTTACAAATGCTTTCTTTTACTGTGTGCACAGATCAAAACATGTGCCAGGACAGTTTAGAATCGATCTGCAGCGCTTGGAGGGACTTCTGGTACTCTCAGGAGTTAAGAGGAACAGGGACGGGAGGGACCCCAAAGACTACAGGACACTCAACAAGTTTGTAAGTGTCCTGTGTGAGAGACGGTGAATTCTGGAAATGATTTAGACAGTAGACTTGGGTCACAGTAATTATTGAAGTGTTGTCAACATTGATAGTTTTGGTAGGCAGGGGAACTAAGTCAAGTGTTGGAAACATTTCCATTTCAATTTTGACCATGCTAAGTTTCAGAAAGTGGGAGGACAAGAAGGAGGAGATTGTGTTGGGGCAGTCAGGGACGGGAGCTGTTAACATAACTAAATCAGGAGCTGAGAGATATATGTAATTCTCATCAGCATACAGTATTAATGATACTGACATCCAAAAAATCTGATATGTTGTCCTAGACCATGAGTTTAGATGGGGTACACACACAGCAGGGAGGAACGGGACAGGAATTTATGAGACTCTGCAGAAGCTTTAGCTGCAGTCCTGGCCACAAAGACTTAAAGGGAGTCTGAAGCGGTTTTAAAAAAAAATAAAAAACAGATACCTAAGGAGAGGGAAGGCTCTAGGTCCTATAGAGCCTTCCCGTTCTCCTCCCGGTGTCCATGTCCCCCCGCAGGCTCCCCTATTAGCAGCCCATGACCTTTTCGGTCGTGGACTGCTCTCTTCTGGCTTGGGGAGACTTCGGCAGTATGCGGAAGCACTCAGGCTTCAGAAGATGGACCACTCCCTACTGCGTACGCGCGAAGCCCTCTATCAAGCACTCACGCGTGTGCAGTACAAAGCCGCCGGTCTTCGGGAGCCCCGAGAGCTTCCGAAGACTGCCGAAGTCTCCCTCGGCAGGAGATTCAAATGGAGGAGCCTGCGGGGGAACAAGGAGACCGGCGGAAGAACAGAAAAGCTCTATACTACCCAGAGCTTTCCCTCTCCTTAGGCGAGTATCTGTTTTTTATTTTAAAAAACGCTTCACACTCACTTTAACCTTTCTACAGCAGCAGAGAGGAGGTGGACAGGGTCAGCTCTGGGAATCAGAATCAGAATCAGCTTTATTCGCCAAGTGCGACGGGAGTCGTACTCAGAATTATTTGTGGTTCACATGACATAAGCAAGTACATAGACAGGCACACAGTTGCGCAGGTGGACAGGACAGACATTTACAAACGTTCAAAGCTACGTGGACATTAACCCGGAGGTCAATAGTTAGAGCGGGCCCGTAGAGCCTACGTAAAGTTATTTGGTTCAAAAAGTCTCAAACGGTGTGAGGATCAATCAGTGAGCAGCTGGGAGACTTTCCTGCCCAAGGAAAGTACTGCTCCGTTAGTTTAGCAGCAGAACTGCTTGGGGGAAGAAGGAGTTCCTGCACCTGGTGATTTTGGATGGGATAGTTCTATAGCAGCGACCCGATGGGAGGAGATCAGAGTGCCAGGGTGGGAGGGGTCGCGAGAGATCCTGGTGGCCCTCGTCTTAATCCTAGCAGACTGGTGGAGATCAAGAGATGGCAGCAGTGATCCGATGATTCTCTCCGCCTCAGTAATGACTCTCTGCAGCTTATGCCTGTCACTGCCCGTCGCGCTAGCATACCAGACTACGGCCTCAATTCACTAAGATCAAGCTGGAGATAATAAGGCAAGAGAAAATTTACCTCCACACAGTGAGAAAGTTATCTTATCTCTTCATTCCTTATGTTACCTCCTCTGTAGTTAAATTATCTCCTCTGTAGTTATTTTCACACACAGCCTGTCTTTAACTTTAGAATTATGGAGTTATTTTAAGGATTGAAGAGTTAACTTAAAGACAGAAGAGTTAACTTTAGGTTTGCCTGAGGCAAAATGTTTCCTGAATACTACATGCCTCATCATCATGGTGATAAGTATAGAAACATTATTAAAGACAAGAGATAAGCTTAGTGAATTGAGGCCAATGACTGAGGAACAAAGTATGGACTCAATGGTTGCGGTGTAGAAGCTGGTCAGCAGCTCCCGTGGCATGCCAAATTTTTTCACTTGGCGCAGGAAGAACAACCTCTGCTGAGACTTCTTTTGAATTTTGGTGGTGTTCAGCACCCATTTCAGGTCGTTGGTAAGGGTTGTGCCAAGGAACCGTACCGATGGTATCTTAGAGACTTCGGTATCGCCTATGAGGACTAGTGGGAGGGGAGGGGGGTGCCTCCTGAAATCAACAATCAGTTCAACAGTCTTTGCTGTGTTGAGTACTAGGTTGTTATCCTTGCACCAGTTGCAGATCCGCTCAACTTCGCTGCGGTACTTGTGCTCTCTGTTGCTGCCAATTAGACCGATGATGGTAGTGTCATCTGCAAATTTGATAACCCTCACAGAGCCAGCGGTTGAGGTACAGTTGTTGGTGTACAAGGAGAACAGGAGTGGGGACAGTACACTTCCTTGCGGAGCACCGGTGTTGGTGGTTCTCACGCTGGAGAAGCAGTTGCCGTACTTGACCTATTGCATTCTCTCTGACAGGAAGTCCTTCACCCACGTACAAAGATTAGAATCAACTCCGAGCTGTGCCAGGTTGACAAGCAGGATGTCTGGGCACATTGTATTGAATGCTGAGCTAAAATCCAGGAACAGAATTCTAGCGTAGGAATCTGGACTGTCCAGGTGCTCTGTGATGTATGCCAGGCTGACATTAATGGCATCCTCAACAGACCTGTTTGCCCTATATGCGAATTGGTGCGGGTCAAGGAGGACGTTGGTGGAGCTCTTGAGGTGAGCAATGACCAGTCTCTCTAGGATCATCATGATGTTGGAAGTTAGGGCCACAGATCTAAAGTTGTTAAGATCCATGCAGCCTGTCTTTTTAGGGACTGGTATAATTGTGGACCTCTTGAAACAGGAGGGGACTGTACCTTCTGATAGTGACCGCTTGGAAAGGGAGTTGAGCACAGGAGATAACTAAACTGCGCAGGTTCTTAGGCAGACTGATGACACGCCATCCGGCCCCTTCCTGGGGTTCAGCTTGCGGAGGAGCAAGAGAACCTCTGCATCCTGGACTCCAACTGGAGCCAAGGCGCCAAGTTCCCCCTGCACCTTTGCTTTGGTTGCCGGGATCTGTTGCTTGGACTGGATTTCGAATCTGCAGTAGAATTTGTTGAGCTCCTCGGCCAGCTGGAGGCTGGGGGTCACGGGCTGAGGAGGAGGTTTGAAGTTTGTGGCGGCCCTGAGGCCTTTCCATACTTCTTGTGTATTATTGCACTGGAGGCAGAGTCCCAACCTTTCAGAGTATGCCCACTTGGCAGCTCGCAGTTCACATTTCAGGGCGTTCATTGCTTTTCTGAACTCCTCAGGGGAGCCGGACTTGTGCGCTATATCCTTGGTCTTCCGGAGCCGGTGCAGTTTGTCGTTAAACCATGGCTTGTTGTTGGGGAAGACCTTGAAGATTTTGGATGGGATACATGGTTCTTCGCAGAAGCTAATGTAAGAGGTGACATTCTCTGCCCCTTTCGTCCACAGTGGGTGCATCCAGGGTCCTCCAGTCGGTGGAATCAAAGCAAGCTTGAAGCTCTAGTTTGGTTTCTGCAGTCCATTTTTTTACAGTTCTGATGGTGGGCTTCGCAGTCTCCAGAAGCCTCCTGTAAGTGGGGATCATATGAATTGTGTTGTGGTCGGAGCTTCCCAGAGCGGCTCCTTGGGTGGCCTTGTAAGCGTTCTTGTGGATCGTGTAGCCGTGGTCCCGGGTGTTGCGAATTCTGGTGGGGCAGGTAACGTGTTGCTTATAGCGAGGCATCTCTTGGCATAAATTTACGCTATTGAAGTCGCCCAGGATGATGACGAGGGCCTCTGGGAGGGCGGTTTCCCACCGCGTGATGCTGTCACTAAGTGCACGCAGGGCAGTCTTGATGCAAGCGTCTGGGGGAATGTAGACCCCAATGAGAATGAGAGAAGAGAACTCCCTGGGGGTATAATGAGGCCTGCAGGTGATGGCAAAGAATTCAACATCCGGGGTGCAGGTCCTGCTAAGAATGATGGTATTGGTGCATCAGGTGGTGTTGATGTAGAAGCAGATTTACAGATCTACCTCTTTTTGCCTGAGAGGGCTGAGTCTCGGTCTGTGCGTAGGAGGTCGTAGCCTGGCACTTGCAAAGAGTTGTCGGGGATGCTATTACACAGCCAGGTCTCAGTAAAGCAGAGAACTGGGGTGCTCCTGCCAATCAAGGGTTTGCTGCTGAGTAGTAGGAGCAGCTCGTCCACTTTGTTTGGGAGTGAGCAAACATGTGCTAGCAGAATGGCAGGCACGGGGGAGTGTAGGCTTCCCTCCGATGGCTGGGGGCCAACTGGGGGTTCCCATTTAAGGAGGTCTTCCCTGGAGAGGGTGGCAATGTGGTGTTTTGCCCATACCGCACCCATACCAAGAGTGCCGTGGTTGAAGGAGTTGAAACAGTGTGCCGGCAGGTGGAGGTGGTGCAGAGGTCTCGTTGGCAGGGGTCAGAGCGCATATTCAGGGGCTCAAAGTGGGGCAGGCCTGCAGTGACCTTGAGGGTCAGACTGGCTTGAGCGAAAGACTGGCACCCATCTCTTCTCTGTCCACCTCATGTGAGTGATAATGGGATGGGGGAGGGAATTTGGACAGTTCAGAGCAGGGGTAGGGAACCTCGTTCACATTCAAATCAGTAGGGGTTGATTCACTAAGCTACACTGCTCAACCAGCGCCGCTTAGTGTGGCAGCGCAAGTAAAATTTTCAAAGTAGGCACGCTACTGCTGTAGCATGCACTACTAACTTACTCACGCTCCCCCCAAAATGAACAGGTGCTCCAATTGTCCCACTCTGGACCCTGTCAGGTCCAGTGACTTTGTAGGACGACATCCGTTCACCTGACAGGCAGCCTATAGGGCCAAAGTGCGGGGATCTCGTCCTGCAAAGTGAATGAATCCCAAAGTCAGCTAGCTAATTGTACAAGCTGTTAGTTGGTATTTCTCCTGTCTGTGAAATTGCTGATGTTGCTGAAACCCAAGAGAAGCTGAAGACATGTCTGACACTTCCGCTGCCCTCTGCTGCGCATGCACACTGTGCCAGTTTGAAACAGATTGTATGGCTCTCATGGAAATACATTTGTGGCATTTGTGGCGTTTATGGCTTTCTCAGCCAAAAAGGTTCCTGACCTCTGGTCCAGAGTGTGGCTGCATCAGACATTCACATAGAAAACTAGTTGTGCAGAGTCAGAAAACCAAATAGTAAAAAATTAATAACACCCAAATGGGTTATATGCAATATACAATTTAAAATTGTGATATATTCCACACAATATGCATAAAAACCCCCACAAACCTCATAGCCCTTTTCCACCGGCAACATTTTGATCCGTTTTTTGAAATGATGGGATTTTTAAATTTACATGCGTTTCTATATAAACATAGAATCAAATTGCTGTTTTCCACTAGTTTGTAATTTTTACTAAAGTGCAATCACACTGACTGCAGTGCTTTTTCTGTGCTTCGGTATAGTCAATGGGAGCGCACAGAAATCACTTTCCAAGTGCCATTTCCATGCTATTTCCCACGGCAGCTTCAAGCTCCACCCCCTCATCTCCCCAAAATGCAATCGCATTGCACAAAATACGATCACACGGAAAATTCACAATGCAAAACATAAGAAATCACATTTTTTAACTACTGCAAATCATGATCAGAATTGCAGGGCAGTAACAATTACAATTGCAGTGGAAAGGGGCTCTAGGTTTTACATTTTTGTAGCTTGTACTGTTGTTTGTGATACAGGCTTAAGTTTGTTGACGAATATGAACCTATCGGTAAGTCAAGGAATATCTAATTGTCTGCACCTGTATGTTCTGAGTCCTTCAAGATTTTGAAAGATTTTATTGTCAACACAGATACAAATCCACTGTTTATTGTATATGAGCCAAGCTCCAAAAGCCAGTGAAATGCAATCCTCTTTCAAGTGCACAATCAGCAGAGAACAATGCGCAATCATCCAATATTTTCCAATCCAGCGAGTCCATTGTGTGACGTTAGTCTCTTGAAGAACCCTACTGTGTTAATACTCCTTATACTGCAACACAGTTACACAGTTGCTCTGGAAACTTGCCATGTGACACCATGTTTTCATATTAGCCAGCTTGGCTAAAAGTGCTTCTCCCACTTTCATTTGCTTTTTTTGTAAAATGAAAGTACAGGGGAAAAATGTCTGTTGCTTAAGATAGTGTGGGAAAAGTTAGAAACCATTAGGGTTTTTATTATGGCTTGAGCGCTCAATTCTAGCAGCTTAGTCAATTTTGGGTCAGATTTCTGCTGTAGTCTAAACAAGATTGAATGGACAAAACTAAGTAGGTCATTTGGGTGCCCGCTGTCAGGAACCTGCCCCCACGGCAAGCCTGTAGAGACAGACCCTGATGGTTTTCAACCAAATCGAGAGGAGGAGCGCCTTATTTAAGATAACACAATGTTGCCACTCTCAACCACACCTTACAAGACTCAGCCACCACTAGCAGTTGTCTGCGAACGAATCTGCTAGACACCATACACGTATAGATTCCTCAGCTGAAAGGAGATCTGTCCCTGTCTATGACAATTTTCATGCACTGTGTCTGGCTGCACGCACCCAGGTTGGCGTTCT
The DNA here is from genome assembly GCF_040937935.1 of Hyperolius riggenbachi. Taxonomy (NCBI): domain Eukaryota; kingdom Metazoa; phylum Chordata; class Amphibia; order Anura; family Hyperoliidae; genus Hyperolius; species Hyperolius riggenbachi. Next base: position 133,685,876 of record NC_090655.1, on the reverse strand, counting down.
CGTTTCTTGGGTCAGCCACAGGCTTTAGGCCAAACTACAGGAACGCCACACACACACAATACAATCTTGCACAGGTAGCAATAAAACAACTGAGCATACAATATGGCGCTGATCTGTAACACAATACTTTGCAGTCTCTTTGTATTAGATGTACTGTCTCTGCATAGTACACAGAAGACTAACGCTAGGTCCACACTTGTCCATTGCAGATCGGATCCGTTTCAGACGGATCCGTTTTTGTAAACAACATTTTTTTCTCTCTCCGTTTTTAGAGAAAATGGCCTTTTTGCAGCTACGTGAAACGTAGTCCCCAGCCCTGGCCATAGGTGGGTGGGCCGCCATTCTGGAAGGGGTAGCAGGCAGGAAGGGGGGCAGCGGTGGGGAGGGTGGTCGGCCCACTCCCTCACCTGGGTCCCCCTTCCCCGCTCACCCTCCAACTAGTTTAATTAATTAAAATCATTAAAATTGATATAGCAATGTATAAAAGACAAGCGCCAAGCGGGGAACTTACTTCCTTGCTTTCCACCGTTCGCCATCACTTCCTCTGTACTTCATTGGGCAGCATTGCAGGAAGCGAGCACTGGAATGCAAAAAACGAAGTTCCCCGCTTGCCGCAAATCCGGACTGTCCATTTGGGTTTTTCAAAACAGATCTCCCTTAACGCAGACGGATCCGTACCAAGCTGATTTAAATCTACGTCCATTTTAATGGTTACCTGACTGTCAGGGTATAGATTTCAATCAGCCGCCGCTGCGCGCATCCGCCATTTCCGATCTCACCGCTGAATCCCGACATCTCTTGCCGCAGCTCACTTGCTCTGCCTGTCTCTATAAGCAACTTCAATTGGATTACCTTGAGACAGGGTCAGGAGCCAATGAAAGCGGCTCCTGACGGCTCACAGGAACTCAGCCATCATAGAGACGGCAGAGTGGGTGGTCCAGGATCCCGACGTGCGGCTTTGACGGCGATTGCGGTGGGTATGTGCGGCGATTCGTCGTTATCCGTTGGGATTCTGCCGTTTCTGTGCCAGTGGTCTCTGATCCTTAAGGGGCCAGAGACCGCTGGGACTTGGTTAAGTGAAGACGGTTGCAATTTTTAACATTGGTATCCGTAGCTCCGGTTTTGATCAGGGCTAAAAACTGGCGCTACGGATAGGTTTTTTGGAACAAGTAGGAACCTACTCTAACTTATTAACTAAAGATTTAATATGCCAAGAGGTGGAACAAGGCAGAAGTAAGTATACCAATGGCTATCTGCATTCATTGCTTCAAATTTACTTTCAAAATGTTTAGATTAGAATTAGCACATAATTTGCATCTGTTTTGCATTCAAGGCATGTATTTAGTCCCAGAGCTCTCATTCAAGGCATGTATTTAGTCCCAGGGCTCTGCATGCCTCTGTTGGTTTACATTCCAGGTGCAACCTTGAGCGTTGTCATTTGTCTGTCTGTTCGTTTGATGAAATGTGTATACCATTTATGATTAGCAGCACGAGGAATATTATGTTTTTATTGTTAGACTAGTGTTAGGTCTTCCCCATGGGGGTCCGCCACTGCCGTGGGGAAGTCTATAAGGTAATAATCTGTGCACACATTATCACTGAAGCTAACACCCCCCTTTGCCTGTAGTGAGTGATAAGTGTGTAATACAGTCCAGATATTGAAACTCTATAATGCAGATAGATCATTCAGGTGTAAGTTTGCTTGAAAGCGCTGCCATGTCTCCCGTTGTGCAGAATGTGTGGACAGTCTAGGTCAGTGGTTCCCAACCTTTTATGAGGTATCGCCCTTTAGGAGAAGACGACTCACCCCTGTCGCCCCCCTTCTCTTAGTAGGGTATACCCATACGCCAGGTGGTGGTGCCAGTGGAGGGGGTAGCGCTGTGACCTTGCCAGCTAAAAATAACCGGTGACTCAACTACTTTGCGCCAATTCCCTTACCGGTGTAATGTCAGCTATTGCAGCCCCGCACGTTGTGCAGCCCCGCATGCGCAGTAGGAGCCTGCGTCCCATTAAATTGTGCAGCCACGTGAAACGTCCTAAATATCTCTGCTTCCGCACCACGTACACTCCCGAAATTTTCAAGGGAGGGAGGGGACCCCCAGATCTAGCTCTGTGCCGAATTGCAGCCCCCGAGCCCCGCTGGTTCCCGAGACTGATTGCAGCAAACCTATCTCGGGAAATAGCGGGGCTCGGGGGCTGCAATTCGACACAATTTTGGGAGTGTACGTGGTGCGGAAGTGGAGATATTTCAAGTAAATAATATCTAACTTCCCACTGAGCATGCGCGATACTCAGTGAGGAAGGCTGCTTCCGGGCTGCAATATCTGACATTACACCGGCGCGTGACCAACGAGCCCTGAGGAATTCTCTATCATGCACACTTGCATATTTTATACAGATCATAGTTTTTGCCCATAATTTTCTTAAAAACGAGTGACACTGCGACACTTTATTTTTTCTGCCTTTTCATACTGATCGTTCCACTGTCGCCCCCCTCAAATTTACCGCCCCCCTTAGAACCCAAATCGCCGACCTGGGGGCGATCGCCCCCAGGTTGGGAACCACTGGTCTAGGCGATATTCAAATGTCACTAGAACACTTGCCAAAGGAAATTAAATACAATGCACACAGTTAGCATAAGATGGTATTTAACACACACAGCAGACAGAATGTGGACAAGATGGCTTTCACATAAGGTCTACTAGCTAAGATGGCTACCATGTCCTGTATATCTCACACCCGCTCTTTGCCGTAACAGCCCAACACAAATTTTGTCTTGCACTATCAGATGGTTTGGGTGGCGGACTTCGGCTTTTGGTTTTACTGATAAAGTTAGCGCTAAGTTCAGCTATTCTTTCACAAGAAGAGAAGGGGCTCACGTTAGGGAAGGTTAGGGTTAGACAACAGCTTCCGGAGAGCAGTGTGAGTAGAAGAGCAATGCATTTGGGGGGTTAGAGGTCACTAATGATAATTATAATAATAATTCCTTTTTTGTATAGCGCCTTTCTCCTGTCGGACTCAAAGCGCTTGCGAGGAAGCCACTAGAGCGCACTCAGTAGGCAGTAGCAGTGTTAGGGAGTCTTGCCCAATGAACTCCTTACTGAATAGGTGCTGGCTTACTGAATAGGAAGCACCGAGATTTTAACCCAGGTCTCCTGTGTCAGAGGCAGAGCGCTTAACCATTACACTATTCAGCCACCATTGCCATCTTTAGGCAATGCTGGGTGTCTCCTGTACACACTAGATTCTTAGCTGAGGTGGTCCTTAAAGGACAACAGAAGCGAGAACGATATGAAGTCTGCCATATTTAATTCCTTTTAAGCAATACGAGTTGCCTGGTTATCCTTCTGGTCCTCTGCCTCTATTTCTTTTAACCATAGACCTTGAACAAGCATATGCATATCAACTGACATTATTGTCAGATCTGACAAGATTAGCTGCATGCTTGTTTCTGGCGTTATTCAGACACTACTGAAGCCAAATAGAGCAGCAGGGCTGCCAGGCAACTAGTATTGTTTAAAAGGAAATAAATATTGCAGCCTCTGTATTCTTCTCACTTCAGTTGTCCTTTAACGGCCGATATGCACACACTATGCACACCCTATGTATAAACGCTGGACTGAACTCAACTGGCAGCTATTAAAGACTCCCTTGGCTGAGTTTAATCCAATGTGTACATAACTGAAAACTAGCATAACAAGTACAGTGATAGTAACAAATACATTATTATGTTCCTTATTTTTTGTGCAAGAAAAATCAGAGACTTACAACTACAATATGTTTTTGGGCTTGGCAGGTTCTACATGATGATGCACTTCCCCATTTCAGTAGAATCTGGACTCAAGAGTAAGCTTTCATCAAATGGAAAATATTAGTATTGTTTACAATATTCATGTTTTAGCACCTAGCTCTGGAGAAATGATGACTAGTTGTCTGCATAACAACTCATTTAGGAATGGCAGGAGTAAATCTAGGTTCGCTGTCATTTTGCTGTTTCTCACAAAAATGCCTTTGCTGTTACAGGTTCACCCAACTATTCTACTACTTTGACCAAGATGCTGACCAGGAAGGAATAAATGCGCTCACACAGGTGAAGATCAGGCCACCCAACCAGAATCAAGCTCAGGAAGATTTGGCCACACATGCTTGACGCCGGATCTTCTGCATCCAGATGTTTGGCACAGAAGCCAAGTTTCCAGACTGTGACTGGGACAATGGGAACAAATACAAAATGACTGCATTTAGCCGCATGTTCTTTTTTTTAGCTCATTTTTTTAACAACAAAACATCAAAATATTTGGCCATAGTATCCTGTACCTTTTCAAAGATATGCAAACAATCCTTACTATTTTGTAATGTCTAGAACATAAGAGTACACATTAGGGCAGGGGTCAAGAACCTTTTTGGCGGAGAGAGCCATAAACGCCACATATTTTAAAATGTAATTCCATGAGAGCCATACAGTATACTGGGACATCCCACATACTGGGACAGTGCACATGTGCAGCAGAGGGCTCACGTCCCTGTTGCCATAGTGATGTGTATACAATACAATAACATTCCTATAGCGCTTTTCTCCCATAGGACTCTAAGCCCTTAGGCTCTCTCAGATTCAGTAATTGGTAGTAAGATAACACAACAAAATTAAACACAACAAAAATATACAGTTGATCATCCAGGCAGCGCAAGTGTCAGACACGTCTTCAGCTTCTTTTTTAAATTTCCTCGAGAGCCAGACAGGAGAAACACTGACTGACAGCTTGTACAATTACCTAGCTGACGTAGGATTTGATTCACTTCGTAGGACAAGATCCCCGCACTTTGGCCCAATAGGCTGCCTGTGAAGTGACAGGCAGCCTATTGGGCAAATCAAAGTGCAGGGATCTCGTCCTACAAAGTCACTGGACCTGACAGGATCCAGGGTGGGACAATTGGAGCAGCCATTAGTTTTGGGGGGAGTGCGAGTAAGTTAGTAGTGCACGCTGCAGCAGTAGCGTGCCTACTTTGAAAATTTTACTTGCGCTGCCACACTAAGATGCGCTGCTTGAGCATAGTGCATTGGTATATTGCACTACACTAGTGTTCTGCAACTGTGCATTTCATCAAATTCTTCACAGCATACATAGTATGAATGGTGCCTATTGGTACCCTCAGATGCAACACTTTGGCCTGCTGGAATAGGCAGTTTAACCTGACCTCTTCCTGACCAAACGATCATCAGTTCTGTCCAAACAATTATTCTCAAGTGAAAACCTGATCCGCTAAGGTGGATTTCTTCAGCTGAACAGGGATGGCCAATAAGATGCAAATTATTCCAAGTTAATGCCATATTATGCAAATACATGCAGTTTGAAAATGGACCAATCGAATTCCACCTTGCTGGTCTATTTTCAAGCTGCATACATACAACGAAAAATGTGCGTGGCCATGACATTGCATGGGCGGAGCTAACGTAATGATGTAACAGCGAGGCATAAGAAAGCAGTGTTTCCGCCATGATGTGGTGAAACGAGGATTCGCATCATGGGTGTGCAGAAACTGTGTGATGCTATTTATTAGTATACCCGCCGTAACCCCAAAGCAGCAAATGTAGCCAACTATGACCATTAAATAATAAATGCAGCAACAGTTACCCCAGACACCAGAAAATAAACGCAATGTGGGCAGTATTTCACCAGAAAATAAACGCAATGTGGGCAACATGTCAGCAGTAAGGACAACATGTCAGCAGTAAATAACGCATTGTGGACAACATGTCAGCAGTAAATAACGCATTGTGGACAACATATCAGCAGTAAATAACGCATTGTGGACAACATGTCAGCAGTAAAAAACGCATTGTGGACAACATGTCAGCAGTAAATAACGCATTGTGGACAACATGTCAGCAGTAAATAACGCAATGTGAACAACGTCAGCAGTAAATAACGCATTGTGGACAACATGTCAGCAGTAAATAACGCATTGTGGACAGTGGACAACATGTCAGCAGTAAATAACGCATTGTGGACAACATGTCAGCAGTAAATAACGCATTGTGGACAACATGTCAGCAGTGAATAACACATTGTGGACAACATGTCAGCAGTAAATAACACATTGTGGACAGTGGACAACATGTCAGCAGTAAATAACGCATTGTGGACAACATGTCAGCAGTAAATAACGCATTGTGGACAACATGTCAGCAGTAAATAACGCATTGTGGACAACATGTCAGCAGTAAATAACGCATTGTGGACAGTGGACAACATGTCAGCAGTAAATAACGCATTGTGGACAACATATCAGCAGTAAATAACGCATTGTGGACAACATATCAACAGTAAATAACGCAATGTGAACAACATGTCAGCAGTAAATAACGCATTGTGGACAACATCTCAGCAGTAAATAACGCATTGTGGACAACATGTCAGCAGTAAATAACGCATTGTGGACAACATGTCAGCAGTAAATAACGCATTGTGGACAGTGGACAACATGTCAGCAGTAAATAACGCATTATGGACAACATGTCAGCAGTAAATAACGCATTGTGGACAACACGTCAGCAGTAAATAACGCAATGTGGACAACACGTCAGCAGTAAATAACGCATTGTGGACAACATGTCAGCAGTAAATAACGCATTGTGGACAACATGTCAGCAGTAAATAACGCATTGTAGACAACATGTCAGCAGTAAATAACGCATTGTGGACAGTGGACAACATGTCAGCAGTAAATAACGCATTGTGGACAACATGTCAGCAGTAAATAATGCATTGTGGACAGTGGACAACATGTCAGCAGTAAATAACGCATTGTGGACAACATGTCAGCAGTAAATAACGCATTGTGGACAGTGGACAACATGTCAGCAGTAAATAACGCATTGTGGACAACATGTCACCAGTAAATAACGCATTGTGGACAACATTTTAGCTGCAAAAAAAAAAAAAGAATTTACTCACCTGACAGAAGTCTCCTCTCCCGGTGGCGGCGCGCAGCTCCGCGATTACCTTTCTGGCCTGCAGCCAGCCAAAAGTCCCCCGCTGACAGGACGCGCTGACGTAAGCACGGATCTCTGAGCATAGTGAATGCCTCCATCTCAGGTACCCTTTAAACATGGACAGGGCCGCCATCAGAATTTTCTGGGCCCCATACTTGGCAAACCTACAGGGACCCCTCACGCCAAATAATCTGATAGGTAGATTGGGTGGGGGCAGAGCCACGGTATGTGGGGTAGAGTCAAAGCAACTTGTCTGTTGCCCATAACAACCTCCCCCCCTGCATTGATGCGTGTCCAATCACGCAGCAGGGAAGAGGGAGATGACCATACAACTCCTGTTATGCCATGGTAGAATTGCCAGCAGAGGCTCAAGTGGCACTGCCACTGTTTGGGCCCCAGACTCTTCCTGGGCCCCATACTACTGTCCCTCTTGTACCCCCCTGATGGCTACCCTGAACATGGAATTGAACACATGCAGTGGAAAAAAGGTTTAAGATGTCCCTTAACGGTACAAGATTTTCCTCAGATGCCATTTTTGCATCAGATTTCGATGATCGAATTGTACAAAAAAACATGCAGTAGCTAATGAAAACTGACGTAAAACAACTATATGTTCGATTGGAATGCAAAATGTTTAAAATCATAGCAGAGGAGAGAAAGGGAATTGTCTAGTTTATGGGAGCAATCGATAATTACCATTCAATTAATTTTGATCCAGCAAATCTAGTCAAATTATCACATCTGATAAAAATATTGTTGCAATTTTGTGCAAATAAGAAAATAACTAGTGGAAATAAGAAAAGTATAATGACACACAGTGTGCGCAATTGCGCATCCTTCTCATTTTAACTAACCTCAATGAAATGTACTCAGGGCCGGGCCGAGGCAGGAGAGGCTCCAGCCTCAGGGCGCAGTGTAGAAGGGGGCGCACAATTCACTCAGCTGTCATTCCCCATTGTGTTTGAAGCAGAAAGAAATAAGAAAAGGGGATACATGGCAGTGACTGGAAGCCAGATAACTAGAGATTAAGGTGTTGGGGGCTCTGGGGCACCTCTTAGCCCAATAGCAATCAGTGTGTGATGGCTGGGGTGGGAGGGATGGAGGGGCGCACTTTAGTGTATTAGCCTTGGGTGCTGAAGGACCTTGTCCCGGCTCTGAATGTACTATCTTGATAAAGACGCATATTTTAGATTCCCAAACCTGGACATGCTTTTCCTCTCGGTAATAAATTAAATCAGTTGCAACAACTTGTAAGCGCTTCATTGGTCAATGAATCAAGACAGATGTGAGACTGCACGGGGCTGCCTTATAACGCATGAACGCTATTTATTGCACACAGCCCTTACATTAACAAGACTTTGGGGACAGTAGTAAATAACCATTCCTTCAAATAGGCTGATGAAAAAACGACTGTCCGACCAAAAAATATGACTTTTATTCCTTGAGAGGAGAGCCAAACAGTCCGAGAGCGCACTTGGTGTTGGGGTGAGACAAAGCTAACAGAGAGGTCGTTGTTCGTAGGGATCCCTGGAGAAGGGGAGAGGGAGGACGTGGTGCTGCTCTATGGAGGAGGGGGGCACTGATGGGTGGGAAGAAGAAGGAGCTCATGAGGTCGGAGGAGGAGAGCAGCTCTTGAAGGACAGATGAGAAGTAGAGCAGAGACGGAGAAGGAGGGTGGTGACATAGGGAACCGTGTCTAGGCTCCACCTATGGGCACAGACGGATCTCTGAGATGATGCACTCCAGTCGAAACACTCACCAAGTTCTCACCCAGCTCAGAACTTCATCCACCACTCTCTTAGGGGGTGTGTTGAAGCCATCAGTTGAAAGCGAGAAAGAAAGACTTTGAAGTAGCAGCGCCTGATGAATAGTTACCCTTTGCTGCATCTGCTCAGGAAATTCCGTCCTTTTATGCTCTTCTCCCTCTTGATGATCTGAAAGAAAGGACGGGGTGGATGCCTAGATTTCTGGCATTGGAGAAGGATCTTTCTATCGGCTCGCTGGAGTGGGAGCTGTCTGCTACTAGCATGCGGGCTGCCCGCTGTCTGGGGACCACCCCTGGGCCATGTGTCACCCAGCTTGGATCTTAAATAGACTTCCCATAGCTATGGAGGCTTCAGATAAGAACGTGGACCAGTGAGGAGGGGATCCGGAGGCTGGATGCTCTCGCTACATATATATATACTGTGAGTACACACTGCTATTAGCGAGCAGGAAGGGGGAGCTCGGCTGCGGCTCGCTATACCCAAATTACAACTTTACACGCTTCCTCCCTGGAGCACACTGCTTACTAATGTCTTACCAATTGTGCTCTAATCACTCCTGTTTGCACATGCCGCGGGTCAGCATCCCAGCAGCCATGAGAACAGTTATCTCGCCAGTGAATGAATCTGCACAGGTCTGCATGGTTTTTGATCTACATCTTGCATTGTGAATGTGGCTACGTAATTTCCTTACGATTGTTGATTTGTTTTGGCACTTTTACATAAACTTTATAAAGCTCCATACACACGCTCGACCACTGTAGCTTAAAACAAACAAGGAAGGACTATATGGCCGAAAATCGTAAAAAAGAAAGATGACAGTGATCATCATCCATGTAGATCTCTAGTAAAAGACAGCGATCTTCGACCATGTAGAACGCTGGTAAAAGACGTGTTCATATCGTTTGGACGATAATCGGTGTTATGCTAGGTACACACTATGAGATTTTTGACAGATTTACTGTCAGATCGATTATTTCCAACATGTCCGATGTGATTTCCGATCGATCCCCAAACATTTTCCGATCAACTTACGAATTTTCCATTCTCTTTAATAAGGCATTTCCCTTTAAGACAAGTCTGCAGCTCACAGCTGGATGCCAGGCCATCGTGTGCCGTTGGTGATAAATGGGATTTAGGCATGACATATAGGGTCTTCCCGACTGCTAAGTTAGGTACTTCCTATAAAATGCTTATACTGTATTTGGTGGTAGGCAGCCTGGTATGTGTTACTGGCAATAGGTATACATTAGTCAGAGTGACATGTAAAACTGATGTGTGAATAGAGATCATTCTGCACCAGAGTGATTGCTCTATTACAGTTCTTTATGTACTACATACTGTAACTATAAAACTCTACTAATAAAACAGTACTACAAACTGTAACTATAGAATTCTTATGCAGCATGTCTTTGACATCAGCCTGGCATGTTCAGCTGATATGATGTTTAAATACAGACAGCAGTATGTAGGTTATGCCTAACACCACTGTTTTTACAGTTATATGTGTAAACTCCACTCCCAAGTACTTTACTGTAGATAGTCCTGTGGCTGCACTCTGCAAAGTTAAACTGTCATAGTATCGCTCACTTAATATGTGTCTCTTGCAGAAGCAATGCATGGTTGCTCACCTTATTTTCCCTGCAGCTATGATGTGTCATAGAGGAATGTGTGCCCTAATGGCTAGTCAGAAGTGCCTGCACTCAGTGATGACAGATGTCACTTTGAGGTTTAAAGGGCCAGCCCACCCAAAACTAGTATCTCAGTACTTGTAAGATGCTGGGAAGTTTACTATCTTGCGCTCACCCAGGACTCTGAGATGAGATCTTTGTCTGCTAGCTGAGAGGTGAGATAGAAGGTGATCCTATCCATGGTCCTGTTGGCAGTTAGGTTTTCATGGGTTGTGTCATTTTTATATACAGTATATGTCAGGGAGTTCAGAATTTAGATTGCTGTACCTGTATTCCCAAGTACTCTTTCAGGCTGTACGTACGTTTTGCTTTTTCTGGCTGACACCATCACTTCCCCAAATCTGCTGAGTATCTGTTGCCTCCATCTTGGCTGATCGAACATTCAGGTTTTGATACCTTTTGGGCAATTTATTGATTGAAAACATAATTGGGTGTATTGGAAAACAACTTTGTAGAGACGGTGGGAGGAGTTTATGGAGTGACGCTGGGTCGATATTCGATAGTCTCATTGCATTGTACTGCATCGAGCAAAGGGGATAGAAATGTTTACTATTACCCACCCTATCGACTTTCGATTATGGAAGTATCTATGGCTTGCCATATTAAACCATTATAGACCAATATTGGATATAAATAGAGGTAGATCTGAAAGCTAATACCCACTACGCAATTTTTATAACGATTTTTCCGATGACCAGGGATTTTTGGAGCAATGAGCGATCGTTTTCGTGATCTCGCAATGTGGGTACAGGCGTGCAATTACATGAACGACGTTTGGTGATGTGAAGCAATACCGACCTTCTAAAGCAAACCAGAGACGTACTAAAATAAAGTTTTATACATACCTGGGGCTTCCTCCAGCCCTATGCCCGCGGATTGCTCCCATGTCACCGTCCTCTGCTGCCTGCAGCTCCGGTACCAGGTCCAGTAAGTTCTGTCAGTAGCGGCCAGTCTGCGCAAGAAAAGTGCGCCCACTACGTATCTGTGGCCGCCGCAGAGATATGTAAAGGGCACACTTTTCTTGCGCAGACTGGTTGCGACTGACAAATCTTATGGGACCGGTACCGGAGCTGGAGAAGACTGAGGACGGCGGCGTGGGAGCAATCCGCGGGCATAGGGCTGGAGGAAGCCCCGAGTATGTATAAAACCTTTGTTTAATTACGTCTCTGGTACACTTTAATTAAGATTCCCGATGACTCCCGTGCCATGGTTGTTTGCACTCTTGTTCACACTCGTCATGTCAGGTCATGTGTACCTGCTGGCAGGAAGATGAATAAGAGAATGCTTCTCGTCAGGGGACGGCGTTGTGATCCATCTTCCTGCCTCGTTAGATGAGTATTTAGCTTAACTCTAAATGTAGGACCATGTAGGAAATACATGACAAGAAATGTAATAATCTGATGGGTGACTTAGCCTATCACAGTCCTCCAATGACTGAAATGTCACTCTTGGATAAACTAACCAGCTGCAGGTAGTGCAGTGTAACCTCATTTTCTAGTTTTCATGTTGCAAACATTTTGACAATTCTATTTTTCAGAGTTTTTCTCCCCTGTGATGTCTTGGCCTCTGTGGTGTAGGTGTGAGTAGTTTGTAGCAGACATTAGCTAAGTGAGTGGAGTATTGTACATTGATTGCAGCTCCAGGGTACGTGGCACAGAATAGCGCACTTATCACATTTCTCCTTCTTAAAGGGAAGCTCACAGCTCAAACATCTGGATAATGTTATCGTGTATGACTCAGGAAGCTATAACATTCATTTTCTCCACATCATAGTAAATTCCCATTTGATTCTTTACAGTACAAAACAGCGCCCGTCATCCACTTTTTGCAGCACACCAGAACTCTCCCCCCTGCAATACATGCTGTCATTAGGGAACAGTACTTACATCATATCCTACCTAAGTCATTAAACTATGGCGTCCCTTATGTGAAAAATGAACCATACACAACAGTTTAGGTCTTGTGTATCTTACATGCATACAGGGGGACTAATTGCAGTGTTGGAATTGTAATTGATTCCCAATAGGAAGCTGGGAAGAGATGCTGTCCTAAGCTTGATAGAGAGGGCCGTACCAAAGAGCAGTCTGGGCATGAATGGAGCTCAAGGGTCTTCAGTTGTTTGCTAAGCATTAAAGCCCTGTGCTTTCTGCTTGCATTCACTTAAAACATGCCAAAAGGAAAAGAAACTTCAAAGCCCCAAGCTCTGAAGCTAAGCTTATGGATCCTTTGTGAACACATCCATGTGTCTGGAGTGCTGACAGAACAGCAAAAGTTTAACCAAGGCCAAAACTGTTGTCTTTTACACAGGAAATATATTTCACAGCATGGGCCCAATTGCTGTGCCCCTCTTTACATTATTGTAATTAAGCAAATGAGGCCTATGGGATGATAACTTTAATCAGTTTAGATACAATTCCCGCTCACTAGGAAGAATTGTTTTTTAAATATTGAAGCTTGAAGCATTCAAATACCTTCCTCCAAAATAGTTATTAGATGGAGCTGAATAATGAGGTGGCGGGATGCTTGACAATACCAAATTGGCATCCTCCTGCTTCAGACAGGTGTTTGAGAACAAAAGAGCCTTTTTTGCCTCATATCAGATTGGTGTGGCGGGAGATGAAGGTCACGCTTCCTGTCTGAAGCTCTCTAATGGATAACACAAGAGGACTCAGTTACATCACTACACTGCTGGGTGACAGTATGGGCCCTTTTCCACTAGCAATCGCTAGCGTTCACGCTGAACGCTAGCGATTGCTGAATCGCAATTACCGGCGATTCCCCGACGTTCGCGGCCGCGATTTTGCTATGCTATGCACTGCATAGCAAAATTGCGGCAAATATCGCTCCGCCGCGCGTTCGCGTTCCCGGCAAAAACGAATCGCGGTAGTGGAAATGACCTACCGCGATTCCTATGTTAAAAAGCAAACCGTAGCGATTGTAAAATTGCTGTGCCCCTCTTTACATTATTGTAATTAAGCAAATGAGGCCTATGGGATGATAACTTTAATCACTTTAGATACAATACAGAACTCCACATCATAAAAAAGGACTGCCTGACACAATCTTGAAGAAATTGGCCGCAATCTTGAAGAAATTGGAAAACTGAAGAATAAAAGACTTTTTGTTCATTTAAAACCCCGTCATATATCCTTTGTAGATTGAATCTGATATTATACCAGGGGTGGAACTATACTACTGTATTTTAAGTGATCTTGTATTACTTTAGATACAATTCCGGCTCACTAGGAAGAATTGTTTGTAAAATTGCTAGCGGTTTGCGTTTTTGCGATTCAGCCAGCGCAAACGCGCTGGTGGAAAAGGGCCCTAAATAACAATCTGCAAAATGGTATTCATTTTACCCTAACTGTCTGAAGGGACAGCACACATTATTCACCTGTGAGGTTATTGTAAAGGAAGTCATTTATCTATGGAATAATATTCCACAACTTTTTATACAGTTCAGGTTTATGTCTTTAGATGCCCACAGGCTAACAATTATAAGACAGGTTAAAGAACACTTAGGCGCTTAGCATCACACTTGTGTCTGCGGAAACCACAGATGATTCCCACAAGCCTTTTTCTGCGCACTATATGTATAGTAGTAGGCAGTGTTTTTAATGAGAAATCATAATTCCAGTATTTGTATAGCACTTTTCTCCCGTTAGTCTCAAAGCAATTGCAAGGCAGCCACTAGGGCTCGCTCTAAAGGCAGTAGCAGTGTTAGGGAGTTTTGCCCAAGAACTCCTTACTGAATAGGTGCTAGCTTACTTTCATAGGAAGAGCCTAGATTTGAACCCAGGTCTCTTGTGTCAGAGGCAGAGCACTTAATAATTACACTATTCAGCCACTCACATTCGCCAAAAAGTGGTGCAGATTTTCTCTTTGTTTAAGTGATATGCAGAATCGCAGATGCCTACTGAAAATTCAGCAGCCCCATAAAAAATAGCTACGGTGTATGCATTTTCGCATGCGATTTTGCATTGCGGCAAAACCCCACTGAACTGCTTAAAAGGAACCTGAAACCAAATAAATAGATATGTAAAACAAGGAGTTAGACAATTGAGTGCCCCCAATTGTGTATTATTGATAATACAATGTAAATTTAACAGTGTGCTGACCAGAAAGCTGTTATGGGGTAATGGTCAATTTCAAAATGGAGGTCGGAGAATTCCATTAATCACCGTGGACAAACAGGATGCAGGAGAGGAGAAACAGGTTGAGGAGTAGACTACATGGGAGGTAAGTATGACCTGTGTATGTTTGCTTTGACTTTTAGTTTTCAGTTCAGGTTTGCTTTAAGTATGATCCCTCTCTTAAGACTCCTATAGATTATTAGATTTTTACGAGGGCACATAAATAATCTGTATCAACCTAATATTGATGATTTACCTACATCACTTGGAATCAATCAGACAACAGCATCAGCAGAAATCTGTTTGAATATTGGTTAGTGAAATACCACTGCTAGCTTTGTAATACTTGACGGAAGGTTAAACTGTGCAGGCCATCAACTCCGTCAGTTAATTGCAATTTTATAAGGGTTACGTAGCACGCGTTGTGCAAATGAGCGAAACTTACATTACCTAGGTAACGTGTGTTGCTAGTGCACGTTATGCAAACAGCTACGTATATGACATGCTTTGTGTGTGCACAGTAATTTTACCGGCGTTTGCTGAATATGACCCTCGAATATGACCCTCAATTTTGATCGATCTTTCAATAAAACATCAGAGAAGAGTGCCCTAGTTCTTTATATCTTTTGGTTCAGTGAGATTTTTTTTTAACTCAATTTAAATGTGAAATCGGCTTTAGATAACTGGAGGTGCTCAGATATGAGGTCTTGATGAGAGCTGGTTTAAAGTTTTGTACACAGACTTAATAGATGTCACCAAAATGATTGTTGAATGTTCATTTTGGGCAACAAAGTAATCATGATGGCTGGACAGATATATTGCTCAATTATAAGCTATGAAGAGAAAAGGGGGAACAATGACCAAAGGACGAGCAAGTAGTGCCCCACAGCCAATTAAACTATGAATAGCATTTCCTGATCAGTCTTTGGTAAATTAAAAAAGCATTGGTCAATTGGGCCTTAAAGATTTTGTGCAGCTTTATTGATTTCATCAAATCTAACATCTAATCCAGTGGTCCTCAAACTATAGCCCGTGGGCTGAATGTGGCCCCCCAAGGCTTTTTCACTGGCCCCCAAACACAAAATGTATAATATATAAATGTGGCCCACTGCACCTTTAAATATTGTCGGCCCGCATATAGAATAGCAGTGCTGGCACCACCCATCCAAATACTGTAGAAGCCAGCTAGCAGTAATTTGCTGGCTTCCAATCCAATTCTGCATCAGGTCACACTGCTGTCTAACTGGATGGCAGGTTGTCACCTGGGTATGCTTCACTGTCTAGTGCACAAAGATGCTTTTCGGCGCCATATTACTGAATGGCTGCTGCTGGGAGTTTTCCTCCGGGTATGATTGGGGGAAATCAATACCTAGATTCACTTTAATGTTTTTCAAGATTATTTTATGTATGTTCTGGTCCCCTAGCAGTCTGAAGTATGTTGACTTGGCCCTTGACTGAAAAAGTTTGGGGACCCCTGATCTAATCGATTAAAAGTATTGTGCAGTATGTAGGTACCTAAACACAGACCATTACTTCTGCGGTATGTGTAACAGTGACCCATCCTATATAACAAGACTAGCACTGTCCTCTACTCCCACCCTCACAATGCCATCATCATATACTGCTGAACTCTAACAATCCTTTGTTGAGATATCACGCTAAAGCTAAGGTGCCCACACATTTCTCGGTTTTTCTGTCTGATCAACCATTTAATTCAATTATTTTATCAGGTATAATCGATTAGGTTTCATTCTGTGATTCTTCAATGGATATTGGCCAATATTTAGTCGAATCGACAAATTTATATAGTTGGACAGGATGGAAAATATCAGTCCATGGTAAAAGATTCCGTTGCTGTTCATACGATTTTGATCTACATGGAATCGATTTTTTGGTTTCTGAGCATGGGGGCTTAACATTGATCAGCTCGATTAGTGAAGGAGAACGCATAGGATCTCGACTGCAGTGTGTGGGCCATAGGGCTGCACGATTTTGGGTAAAAATTAAAATTGCGATTTTTCTGTCAAAAATTGTGATTTCAATTTTTTTTCACGATTTTTGCCAAAACAAGCTTTAGCACTAAATTCACAATGTACCCCTGAGCTTGAACAATAGTGTGTGGACTGTGGCGTCCGACAGGGGTCCCCAATCTTTTCCGGCCCAGGGACCACTTTTACCAAATTTTTCTCTGGGGACCAGGGGGGGTGGGGGGTGGTCTCGGGAGGGGGATGGGTGGCATCCTAGTGTAGTGTACAGTGTCATGCACAGCGGGTTTTGGTTTTGGGGGGGAGGGCTTGGGTGTGGCGGCATAGCTAGCATAGTTGCCCCAGTATAGGGAGTTTAGTTGCCCCAGTATGGCTAGTATAGTTACCTCAGTATAGCTAGTATAGTGCCCCAGTATAGCTAGCATGGTGCCCCAGTATAGTGCCCCAGTATAGCTAGTATAGTGCCCCAGTATAGCTAGTATAGTGCCCCAGTATAGCTAGTATAGTGTCCCAATATAGCTAGTATAGTGTCCCAGTATAGCTAGTATAGTGTCCCAGTATAGCTAGTATAGTGTCCAGTATAGCTAGTATAGTGCCCCAGTATAGCTAGTATAGTGCCCCAGTATAGCTAGTATAGTGCCCAATATAGCTAGTATAGTGCCCAGTATAGCTATTATAGTGCCCAGTATAGCTAGTATAGTGCACAGTATGGCTAGCATAGTTACCCCAGTATAGCTAGTATAGTGTCCCAGTATAGCTAGTATAGTGCCCAGTATAGCTAGTATAGTGCCCCAGTATAGCTAGTATAGTGCCCCAGTATAGCTAGCATGGTGCCCCAGTATAGCTAGTATGGTGTCCCAGTATAGCTAGTATAGTGCCCCAGTATAGCTAGTATAGTGTCCCAGTATAGCTAGTATAGTGTCCCAATATAGCTAGTATAGTGCCCCAGTATAGCTAGTATAGTGCCCCAGTATAGCTAGTATAGTGCCCCAGTATAGCTAGTATAGTGCCGCAGTATAGATAGTATAGTGCCCAGTATAGCTAGTATCGTACCCAGTATAGCTAGTATAGTGCCCCAGCATAGTTAGTATAGTGCCCAGTATAGCTAGTATAGTGCCCCAGTATAGCTAGTATAGTGCCCCAGTATAGCTAGTATCGTACCCAGTATAGTTAGTATAGTGCCCCAGTATAGTTAGTATAGTGCCCAGTATAGCTAGTTTAGTGTCCCAGTATAGTGCCCAGTATGGGTAGGTAGTGCCCCAGTATAGCTAGTATAGTGCCCAGTATGGGTAGGTAGTGCCCCAGTATAGCTAGTAAAGTGCCCAGTATGAATAGGTAGTGCCCCAGTATAGCTAGTAAAGTTCCCAGTATAGGTAGGTAGGTACGCCGTACGGGACTCGAGGGGGGGGGGGGGGGGGGGGGCGGATCCAGTGGGAGAAGCAGTACATATTTATGATACTAATGAGCCGGGCAGCGGAGGGAGGAGAGTCCAGTCCGGAGCGGCGCTTCACACACAGCTTAACCAATCGCTGGATAGCGATGGTATGATGGCAGCGGTAGGCGGAGCTGTACTAGAGCGTACAGCTCCGCCTACCGCCTCCGTCATTCTATTGCTATCCAGCGATTGGTGAAACTGTGTGAAGCGCCGCTTCGGACTGGACTCGCCTCCCTCCGCTGGCCGGCTCATTAGCATCATAAATATGCACTGCTTCTGGCACTAGATCCGCACCCCGAGTCCCGTACGGCGTACCTACCTACCTAGAACTGTGTGCCGCTCTGGACTGGACTCGCCCCCCCCCCCCCCCCCGCTCATTACCATCTTAAATATGCACGGCTTCTGTTTTTAACGCGGGCACTAAAAACCGAAAACCGCCGGATACAGACGATCCCCAGATCGTCTTCACAGGAACCGCGGTTTCGGTTTAAAACCGAGAAATCGTGCAGCCCTAGTGGGCCACTAGTCCATCGACTTTCCATCCACACTGTTGTTGATGGCCCATTAAAGGTGATCACTTAATTTCTCAACGCAGAATTGAATATGATATTGGCACCTTAATTGCTTTGAAAGAAAAACTTGATTGGTCCCCAAGATGTCCGTATGTTTCCTCTGCATGTAATTTGGGTGCAAGCAGAAGCTGAAGTATGGCTCTCCCTGAGCTAGGTAATCTCAGGGAATATATTACAAATGTTCCTCTACTGAGTACTTAACTTCTTCCTGTGGACATGTATTTCAAAGTGCTGTTTTTGGCAGCACCCGTATTACAGCCATTTTAGCGTAATGCAGGCAGCGCTGCTATAGCATTATTGAAAATTACGGCCTATGGTGGCGGCTAAATCAGGTGCTGAGTGGCACCGAGCCATCGCCAAGATGCTCTGACTCGTCCCTGAGAGCCCTCAGGAGATAAGCCTTCTCCTAATAGCTACTTTGGGGGCTTCTGTGAGACCTCATCCTATGCCTAAATCTTCCACCTAACCTAACTGTAACCTCACCCTTGGCCCTGTGCCTGACCGGCTCTAACCTTTCCTGCTCTGTCTTAAACAACTGAAAACTCAATCCTTACTGATATGGCTCTCCCCAGTAGCCCAATTTAAACCAAGTTCATAACCCTTTGCATGCCTGTCGCCTTGGGATTTTGGTTAGGGGGAAGTTCTCATATAGTCTAGCAGTTACCAGGCAGCAGAAAGCAGTTGCCAGGCAGCAGCAAGCAGTTGAGAGAGTTCGACAGTCTTTTTACTGCCTGTCAACTGCTTGTGGAAAAGATCCCTTATGGATCAACTACAGCTAAAATTGGAGCTTTGTAACAGAAAAAAGGGACTACAAAAGGAGTTTAATATTTTTGTTTATCCAGAATTTTTAGCTCTTTCATCTTAAAGCGGACCTGAACTCAGAACTTCCTCTGTGCTCTAAAAGATAAGCAACAGCATAATAACCTTTAAAGAAAAATATTTCCTTGTTACAGCTGATAGAAATTGTGCAATAAATCTGCAGTGTGTCCTGCTTTCGTGAAAGCAAACATAGGGTTAACATCCAGTGTTTACAAATTAGCTGCTCTGCCGAGGCAGCCAGCTGACACAGCTGAGAGATCACATTACACTTGTGATAACAGATGAGGGGGAATTAGACAGGCTAAACTTTCTAAATACATACAGGGTACATTGCTCTTTGTTCTCCTTCTGTCCTGTGCAAGAGTTCAGGTCCACTTTAAAAACAGAGAAAGTAGGTTGGCAACCCATTTTAATTATTTATTCGAATCTCACATCAAATCTATTGAGAGAAATTGAGCAATAGCAGTTTGGTACCGGCAGTTTATTTTCCATTGTGCTACAGGACTGATCTATCCATCAATGCTCCCCTTGGCTGGTTGGAGTCACTTTTGTCCTAAATTGTGAACACATCAACCTGAATGCTATGTTTTCGTTTAATGTTTTTTTCTTCCCATTGACAGCTGCTTGCAGACTTTCACTAGACACAGCCAGGGAAGGGTTACACCGATTCCAACACATCAGCAGCTCTACACTGCAGAGTCACATTCCTTATCTCCCTTGGCAATCTAACACATAGGTGTGAGATAACACTGTCCTATGTGTGTTAATATTCATTATCACTTTCTTTACTTGGCTGTGATTAATGGGCTGACGTCATTACAGCTGGATGAAAATCAGCAATGCATTTTATATTCAGGCGGCCGAGGATCTGCTCAGTTTTATATTCACCAGCTTCATCTGAAGTGAGAAGTCTGCTGATACATTTTTTAATGCTTATGCGGTGGTTATAGTTTCCAACAGCTGTTAGATTGTATTGCAGTGGGCCATCCGTAGACTGAATGCTAAGGAAATGCATCTCCGTTAGTTACAATGGGCTTGATTCATTAACCTCCTTAGCGGTATGCCCGACACTGTATCGGGTATGCCGCCGTCTGTCCTCAGGAGTGCCCCACACTGAATAAATATGCAGAAATAGCTGAAAAACCTTTTGCTAGCACTAGGCTAGCTAGTAAATGTGTCCGGCACCCATGGATCCCCTGCGATCCCCAGCGATGCCCCCGTTTATACATTACCCCCCTGGATCCAGCAATCGCGCAGCCTCCCTGCACAGCTCCGGTCTTTCTATGGGGAGGTTTGGGTTTGCGCATGATGTCATGACATCGGGGACGTCATGACGTCATGTGCGATCCTCCCCATAGAGAAAACCGGAGCTGTCCGGGGAGGCTGCGCCCATCGCTGGATCCAGGCTGGGTAATGTATAAACGGGGGAGCGGTGGGGATCGGAGGGTGCCGGAGACTTCTACTAGCTAGTCTATTGCTAGCTATAAGCTTTTCAGGCATTTCGGACAATAATTTAGGAATCGGGCAAAATGTAACAAAACCTCCTGAGCGGCGTAAAGCTCAGGAGGTTAAAGGATACCCGAAGTGAGGTGACATGATTAGATAGACATGTGTGTGTACAGTACCTAGCACACAAATAACTATGCTGTGTTCCTTTTTTTTCTTTCTCTGCCTGAAAGAGTTAAATATCAGGTATGTAAGTGGCTGACTCAGTCCTGACTCAGACAGAAAGCGACTACAATGTGACCCTCACTGATAAAAAAATTCCCCTTTTTACCTCTTTCTTGCTCTCAGAAGCCATTTTCTACTAGGAATTATAGTTGGAATTTCTTTTCAGTGAGGGTCACACTGTAGTCACTTCCTGTCTGAGTCAGGAATGAGTCAGCCACTTACATACCTGATATTTAACTTTTTCAGGCAGAGGAAAAACAAAAGGAATACAGCATAGTTATTTGTGTGCTAAGCACTGTACATACACATGTCTATCTCATCATGTCACATGTCACTTTAGGTATCCTTTAAATCTAATGCACACGTACAGAGGGGGTTAATTTTAGGGCATGCACGCTATGCGGGATTCTGTTAGTGTAGTGTGTGCTCTTTACTTACGCACGATGCGCCTAACTGCTGCACGATGTGCTCATAGCATGACCGCAGTACTCCACTGGCACGGCCACTACTACATTAATTAATGTAGCAGTGGCCACACTAGTGGAGTACCGTGGCTATGCCTCTTACTACTTAATGACCTAGTAGTTCTATGAATTTTTCCTTAGTGTGATAAGTAGCATTGGTTTGTGAGACCCACTAAGGAACAGTTGGTGATGTAATAGGCCAATGACCTTAGTAATGCAATGCAGAAATATTCCAGTACTATATTAATGTAGAGCAAAATAAATAGAAGGCAGGTAAGCAGTCAGAGCAGCCAATCACATTCCAGCTCTTTCCTCCAGTTGGATGCAGTGGTCTGTACTGTACAGCTAGAGGTAGTCCCTAGTTAACAAATGAGATAGGGACTGTAGGTTCTTTCTTAACCTGAATCTGATCAAGTCGAAGCACTGTGTCATCTCTGTTCCCTGCGCCTCATCTATGCCCCCTGTGCCTCCAGCTTCTCCCTCTGTGCCCCTTCTGTTCCCCTGTGCCTGCAGTGTCCCCCCACTGTGTAAGGGCCCGTTTCCACTTGAAGCGGTGCGTTGCGGCTATATAGCCGCATTGCACCGTGGGTTTTCTGAAACACATGCACAGCAATAGAATAGTTTCCACTGCATGAAGAGAAAGAAAATAATTGCTATAAAGAAAGTAATCTTAGCAGTTCATATTTATTCATTCAAAAGCTGTTGCTACTCTGTGACACATAATTTATAACCTTGCTTATTGGTTTTGTTTTATGATAGCTTTGGAAGCAATTTACATGCTGATGGCAAGCCCCTAGAAAATACAAAATCTAAGAAAATAAAAAAGTATCACAGAGGTAGTGCATGGCTCCCAACTGTCCCTCTTTCGGAGGGACAGTCCCTATTTGGTAACCCTGTCCCTCTGTCCCTCTTTCCCCCTCATTTGTCCCTCTTTCAGGACTGATGTACAGATCTTTGTAAATGTATGTATTTTTCTACTGAAATACGTGTTTAAATTACTTTAAACTTTATTCCCATCCTTTAACATTGATATATTTCTTATTTTTAAATGTTAATTTTAAGGTAAATGAATCAAGATATAAATGACCAGTGTGGTTTGAATTATAAAACAACATATTTTACTTATGAACTCTTTATGATATGTGCGACTAGGGATGTGGCAGGGGCGTGATCAGGGTCGTGGCAGGGGTGTGGCTTAAATGTCCCTCTTTCTCATCTCAAAAATTTGGGAGGTATGGTAGTGGAGACTGCTTCATGACGCACCATCAGAAGGGTATGTCTGTAGGAAGGATTGATGAGATCTCTTCATTGTCAGGCAGCTGTCTCCCTCTGCTTCCCACCTGCCAGGACCACCTCACCTGCTCCTATTTCCTGTTTTCCTGACACCCATACGCTAATCGTGGGTGGCATGCTCCTGATATGCTGCCTAACATTTGTTTATGTAAGCCAGAGGAAACAGAAGCAACTCATGCAGCCTTTCCTGAAGTCTGTCACATGACACAGTGATCTATGTACTGAGTACAGTGTAGAGCAGATTAAACTGTACCTGACGTGAATGGAAAGATTTTTACTTACCTGCGGCTTCCTGCAGTCCTATTGCTCCCCCCCCCCCCTCCGCCCAATTTTCTTCCTGGTCCCCTCGGTTGTGCCGCTGTCAGCCCCGTAAACTCTGCAACTCGGCTGAGTTGCAGACTACTGCGCATGCATGATTTGGAAGCGTTCTGCACATGTGCAGTTCATTAAGCTGGCTTTGGGAGCACGATGGATGTTTGCATGGAACAGCACATGCATAGTGGCCTGCAGGCGAGCTTGATTGTGTACATTAGAGTGGCACAACGCAGGGGATTGGAAGGACATCGAGGGAGCAGACAGACTACAGGTGGGCTGTAGGAGGCCCCAAGTAAGTACAAATCCTTTGCTCCAATGAGTCTCAGGTTACGTTTAAGTTCTTGACCCTTCCTGTTGTGGAGCCTAGGGAGATGGATGGCAGGCAGGATCTGCTTTGCGGACGAAAATTACTGGTCCCCCTTTCCAACTGCTCCCTGATTACCTCTTGTGAGTTAGGCCCTGTTTAGACTATGTGCATTCCTAGCCGTTTTTACAAAACGCATACAGAAAGATTTTACGCATAGAAATGGCTACTAATGTTTTCTAATGGCCTCGTTCACATGTATGCGTATGAGACGCATACGTTTCTCATCCGCATTGCTGCACGCAGTTCTGTGCGTCACGCACAGAAACGGACGCAATGAAAGTCTACGTATCAAAAACACGTACTATTGCGTTTTAGCGTATGTTTCCCTCTACGGTTCCCATAATTCTTTTTTTTCCTGGGTCACGTGTGTGTGCAAAACGCAATAGAAAACGCATTTGAACGCAAGAAAATTGCATGCGTTTTTCAACTTGCGTTTCTTTGAATTTATACGCGTTCTACAGATGCTGACAGTCTGAACAGGGCCTAATGAGGTGTTTGGGCTGGTGTTTGTTCTTCAGTCTAATCAGGCTGTATATGACATTCACACAGGAAGCAAGTTTTGCAAACCCCGCCAGCCAGATGAAAATGAATAAAGCAAAAATGATCTATATGTAATATTGTTGTTGCCTAGAGACACATCTGTACTGCATTGGTCTTCCCCCAATGGGACCCACAGGATCGAGTTCAATCAGGCAACACAAATTGAGGGGAATTGCGTACTCATTTTTAGTGGGCAGTTGACCTGAGTTATCACCCATTAGATATTGCATGCTACAGTTTTCATCCATCCAGTGCTAAGCTACACCCAATCATGACCTCTTCTGTATAAGCTTTACTAAATTACATTGACAGGATGGGAGGTGGTAGTTGTTGTAGCCGTTGCTTAACAAATGAACCTATTTCTTGTAGTTGCACCATGATTGTGGTAAATTCACTGCAAAATCACATGATCAGGAGACCAGAGGTTTTTCCTTTTTTACTGTAGTTTTTTAAACATGTAATACTAGGCAAATCACTGAATGTAACTGGGTATTGTCTCATACTAGTGCCTTCTAATGATTTATGCAAAGTACCAGGTCCCCGTGCAGAACAGAGCAAGCCAATCACATAGCTCCGAACTGTCTCTTTTTCAGAGGGACAGTCCCTCTTTGGGAACCAAATCCCCCTGCCCCTCTTTTTTCCTCATTTGACCCTCTTTCAGAACTCATGCACAAATCTGTGTAAATATATGTATTTTTCCTATTGTTTAACCATCCATCCAGATATCCTGTTTTGCTGCCACTGCGCCAGGCGCACGATCGCGCGCGCTGCCACTGCCTCCCGTTAGCCCAGAGATCAATGAATGGGAACACAGTTCCCATTCATTAATCAAAATCTCAGTATGAAAGACCGACACCGTCAGCGAGACAGCGCCGTCTTTCATAAATACCCTTCTGTCCCGGCCACGCTTTACTTCCGCTTGTGTAGTAATACTACGCATGCAGAAGTAAGCTCTGAGGGCATTTTGTGGCCAGATAGTAAAATGACATCTAAAAATGAAAATTTACAGATAATAACATTTTTTTACTGTTAAAATTAGTCCCTTATCTCCCACACTCCCCAATAGCTACACCATATTATAAAAAAAAAATACATAAATAGCTACCTTTGGGATTAAACTTTTCTAACATGTATGTAGTACATTACTATTATTTTTAAAATTATGGGCTTGTAATAAGTGATGGACACAAAACTGAAAAAAAATACACCTTTATTTCCAAATAAAATATCAGCGCCATACATTGTGATAGGGACATAATTTAAACGGTGTAATAACCGGGACAGATGGGCAAATAAAATACATGGGTTTTAATTACAGTAGCATGTATTAATTTCAAACTACCGGTATAGTGGCCAAAAACTGAGAAATAATTATTTTTTTCCATTTCTTTCTTAACCGGTTCAGCACCGCAGTGCCGAAAATCTCATGCATCCGAGCAACGTTCACCTCCCATTCATTCGCCTATAACTTTATTGCTACTTATCACAATTAATTGATCTATATCTTGTTTTTTCCACCATTAATTAGGCTTTCTTTGGGTAGTACATTTTGCTAAGAATTATTTTTTTCTAAATCCATTTTAACAGGAAGATTAAGAAAGAAATGAAAAAAATTCATTATTTCTCAGATTTTGGCCATTATAGTTTGAAATTAATATACGCTACCGTAATTAAAACTCATGTATTTTATTTGCCCATCTGTCCCGCTTATTACACCATTTAAACGATGTCCCTATCACAATTTATGGTGCCGATATTTCATTTAGAAATTATTAAATAGCTACCTTTGGGATTAAACTTTTCTAACATGTATGTAGTACATTACTATTATTTTTAAAATTATGGGCTTGTAATAAGTGATGGACGCAAAACTGAAAAAATGCTCCTTTATTTCCAAATAAAATATCGGCGCCATACATTGTGATAGGGACATAATTTAAACGGTGTAATAACCGGGACAGATGGGCAAATAAAATACATAGGTTTTATTTACAGTAGCATGTATTAATTTCAAACTATAATGGCCAAAAACTGAGAAATAATTATTTTTTTCCATTTCTTTCTTAATCTTCCTGTTAAAATGGATTTAGAATAAAATAATTCTTAGCGAAATGTACCACCCAAAGAAAGCCTAAATGGTGGCGGTAAAAAAAAAAATTTGCTCGGATGCATAAGGTGAAACAACACTGTAGGCTGAAGTGGTTAACTAACTCTAAACTTTATTCCCATAATTTAAATTGATATATTTCTTACTTTCAAATATTAAAAATGAAGGAATACTTGTGACAGAAAGGGCCAGTGTGGTTTAAATGATAAAAATACATATTTTGCTTCTGAATTATTTGTGATGTGCATGACTAGGTGTGTGGTGGGGGCAGGGCCGGTTCTAGCTGCAACCGGCCCTGGGGTAAAAGTAACTTGGGAGGCCCCACTGATGCCCACTTCCAACCAAATCACCCCCAGGGCCCCTGAGTCGGTGCCAGGACCAATCTAATCCCTCATATGTCCATAATATGTCCCCTAAAAAGCATTGTTTAGGGTTCTAATTAATTACCTCCTACTTTTCCTGTACAGATTAAACACAGCATCCCTGCTCTCATGGGTCACCATACCTGTAAGGGGAGGAGGGGTCCCCACTGGCTCTGGGGCCCTGGGGCAATTGCCACCTTTGCCTCTATGAAAGCACCGGCCCTGTGTGAGGGTGTGTTTGGAGATGTGGCAGGCCCCCCTTTCTTATCTCAAAATGTTGGGAGGTATGCAATCAGGAATGCACCCTAAGTACATCTTACCCCTTTCTTGTTGGAAACTTGCTTAAACATTTGCTATATTACCCATTAATGAAGGAAAGAAGCTTTCCAAGAATTTGGACTGGAGATTAGAATTTGATATCACTCTTTTCAGTTTGTAGTGTTGTCTTAGGTACTGATTTATTTAGGTGTAATATTAATTCACTTTAAGTTCCAATCAGATGGACGTATAACATTACCTTTAAACAATATATGCTCTATATTAAAAAAAAACAAAAAAACACATGGGTGGTCAAATGTTAGTCAGACACACACATAAACAACATCTTACCAGTCATTCTATTCCCGCAGTCTCCCTTACGTTGCAGATTTCAATGAACGGCAAAACGCTTCATACGTAGTCTGATGATGACTGAACAAGCTTCCAGCTAGTCCAATCAAGTCTTTGATTAACATGTTCGGATCATGAACAGCAAGATATTTGTGTGAAACGGTTGGGGTCAGCCACACAGAACAATGCTTTGTATCCATGCAGGAGTACCTTAACCACAAACGTTAGGCAAGTTTCAGGTTTGATGTGGCAGTTTCTCAACTACTCATTTTTATTTTTATTTTTTATTATTATTATTTTTTTTATTCAATCTAACTGAACTTGATATTCCTTACATAATAGGTGAACTTTCTTCTCTGCTTTCCTTTTTTTTTTTCATTATGTGAAGATTGAAGTGAGTCTAGGAAACATACATTTTTGTTGCTCCTACTTATCTATGAATATATTTTATCATTTTTACTGCAATTTCAGTTTGAGTCCTTTTAACAAAAATGAAGCAAACTTTTTTACATATAAAAATGACTGAAGAGAGCAGATCTGAGCCCAAAGATATGTTAAAACTGGTTTACTTTGACCACTTTCATTAGCGTTACATATTGATCACATGACAAGACACTGTTCTGAGGCCAGTACCAGGCCAGTACTGTAGAGCCACAGATGACTAGCAGCACTGATGAGTGTGAGGTGCAGCTAAAACTAGAAATTAAACACTGAAATAGATATTTATACCTATTAAAGGTGGGCAAACATGATTTGATTTTGTGGATTTAACAGTTCTCAAAAGACTCCGAACAATAAAATGTTTTTACCATGCCATGTTGCGTTAAGACGTGCATCAAATATTTGTACAAAAGCGACTGAAATTCATTTCTTTTAACACAAATTTCATTTGATTTCTCCATACAATTAATACATTTAATATTATTTTTATTACCGTAAATATACCTAAAAACAAGATGAATGGTGTGTGGCCAGCATTTCTCAGACTTTTTCTCAAGTCCCACCAACATTGCATGCCTTGTGGAAATTGACACAGAAAATGTCTATTGTAGAGAATAGCTGTCACTCCTTGTGGTGTCACAGGCAACCAGGGTCGCCAAATCATCCCTTTAAAAATGGACCCATTCATGTTATGCAGGTTCTGGGGCTACTTACATATAATCAGTGTCTAAACTCCATTAAATTAGCTACACGACCTGCATAATTCATATGTGTCAGTAATAAAAGGGATGAGCTAGCAACACTGCTGGCAAAAGTCTCATGCCATGTTCAAGCATTTGCTAGACCATGACTGCCATTAACTCCTACACTGTGCTCCCACCTTCTGATATAGTGCATTTCCAAATATGGCTGACTTCCTGTTGAAAGTGACACCACAGGAACACAGGAAGTGTCAGGTATTCTCTCCAGTGGAACACATATTTGTGATTTATTCTAGATGTTCTGAGCCTCCCTTTCTTGAGCAAAAGTACAAAAAAGCCTTTTTCAATTGAAGCTCCAATGAATGTCCTAGGAACAATAATGTATTGAGTAAAATAAACCTATATGGTGTCTCAGCTCTCCCTCCATTAGAGGGACAGGTACTATTTTTGAACTAAACCCGTCTGCCTGCTTTGCAGAACAGTTGTCTCTCATTCATTTAGTCTACATATGTTTTAATTACTTATTTATACTTTTCAAGCAGCCTTTAAAGTATTTTGTAAAGTGCAGTGTGTATTTTTAGTATACTAATGTGATCATCACATCATCTGTAGCATTAGGAGGCTAGGTTCACAGTAATCAGTTGCATAATTCACGCGTTATAATGACTGTAAACTGCAATGGAGACTGGCCATAGACTTTAATACAAAGCCTGCCTGCAGTGAGTTAGAATAATGTGATCCGTTACTGTGAACAGGCCCATAGAGCTGTATGGGCAGTGAGTTAGAATAACGTGATCCGTTACTGTGAACAGGCAATAGAACTGAATGGGCAGTGAGTTGACACAACAGACCACTGTGAACAGGGCCCCCAAAATGGACTTTTCTCTACAAATTTTTCATATTCCTCATAACTGCGTTCCTCTTTTCCATTTCAAAAAATTTGGGAGATATGTAGAGGTAGAAAGTGTGAGAAATAGCTGAAGCATGGGAGGGATAGCCGAGAAGAGGGAACATGCAGAGGAAATCAATGTGTTTTCATAGAAAAGGGGTATCATGGGACAGGACCATGGTTTAAGGCAGAGGTTCTCAAACTGGGTGCCGCGGCACCCTGGTGCGCCGTGAACAGATCCCAGGGGTGCCGCGGCTGCCCTCCTAATCACGTGTATCAAATCCTCTGCAGGACGTCACTATCCTGCTCTGCCCAGTGCCCTGTAAAATCATCAGAGATCAGATGCAGGCTGGCTGTGCCTGCACGTGCAGAGAGCCAGCAAGCCTGAGTTAATCCCTCCCCGCCCCCTGTTCATTGTTTCACAGCACAGTGAAGGGGGAGAGGATCTTTACCACAATCATGGTTGGACAGATGGACTAGCCCCGCCTCCCTACGTAGTACAGCTAGAGATGCGAGGTGGGAGTTTATGAATCCAGAAAGGAGCTAATGGTTCAAGCCTTTTCTGCACTAGTCCAGGGACAGCAGGGAGAAAGCCAGAGCAAGGTAGAATGTGAATGCTGCATCTCTTCACTGTCAGCCTACAATGCTGTCTGCCTGCCCGCCCTTCCCCCACATCCTTAGTATGTGCAAAATCTTTGCTGCATCTCTTTCTGACACATAAGTAACTTAAATGTGCCTTCACTCTGCTGCCCACCACCCCCTCACTCTGCTGCCCACCACCTCTCACTCTGCTGCCCACCACCTCTCGCTCTGCTGCCCACCATCCCCTCTCGCTCTGCTGCCCACCATCCCCTCACTCTGCTGCCCACCAACCCCTCACTCTGCTGCCCACCAACCCCTCACTCTGCTACCCACCACCCCCTCACTCTGCTGCCCACCACTCTTCACTCTGCTGCCCACCACCCCCTCACTCTGCTGCACACAAACCCCTCACTCTGCTGCCCACCACCCTCTTTGGATACACGTGACTGGGAGCGCAGACGCAGTACCCCTGAGGTAGGTGTGCCTCAATATGGCAACCGGTTTTGTCAAGGGGTGCCTTGAAATTTTTTTAGAGTCATAAAGGGTGCCTTGACCTGGAAGAGTTTGAGAACCCCTGGTTTAAGGGAAAGAAAATACCATAGGAAGGAATTTACTATATATTATATACATACCGTATCTTCCTACAATCTTTTAGCACTTCATTTACAAATCTAAACATTTTGATTCATTACCAAGTACTGTGTTGCTGTCAGTATGCTCAGCACTGTGTGGAGATTTATTGTCATGTACAAGTAGGGCACCCCACAAGGCAATTAGTCAGTGATTATAGCCGCTTGCTCTATTGTAACTGTACACATCTAAGCCTTGTGCAGACATGATGCTTTTGCCGAGGGTGACATGGAGCTATGTATAAAGCTGTGCAATGCATAGTATGTAATCCTGTGCTGTAACCTGTCTAAACCTAATACATGATGAGTGCTGATGATGACTAATTCTAATTCAAATACATACATATAGAATGAACATTTCTTCTAGAATAAAATGTACTATAAATGACTTATTTCCTATGTAGCTGACACTTACAGTAGGCAGTTAAATGCTGACCAACAGATTTTGGATCCCTTGATGAATTTTCAATATTACATGTATTCAGTATTCCCTGGAAGGGGTCTATACAAAGATCTCAGCCAGCTTCCCTACTCATTTGCACAGTATTTTGACAGTTGAACTGAGAAACTGCAGTTCAGAAAGTGTTTTTGTAAATACATTACTGAGAAGCCTCCATGAGGAGATGGACTAGTCCAAAACCTGTCAGATTTTTCACTACCTACTGCAGCATAGGAACAATCTAATTTATAGTGCATTGTGCTCTTGGAGAAATGTATATTTAGGCTAGATTCACAGTGTTCAGTTGCATAACTCACTCGTTATGACTGTGAACGGCAATAGAGACTGGCCATAGACTTTAATAGAAAGCCTGCATGCAGTGAGTTACAATACTGTGAATAAGTCCATAAACTGGTATGGGCAGTGAGCTGACATGCAGAATTATTCTGCAACGCAACTGACCTCTGTGAAGAGGGCCTCAGGGTTAATAGTTGTCCTTTAATTACAGTGCTACAGCTGGTAGTCTGAACATTTAAGTTCCCTAGTTTTGTAAGCAGCAGAAAATAGTATAGGTAGTTTGTGTGTCAGTACATCATGTGCTGCAGTCAGATCATTTGTGGCAGTTAGGTATTATAGGTAGTTTGTGTGTCAATGCACCATGTGCTGCAGTTAGATAATTTGTGGCAGTTAGGTATTATAGGTAATTTGTGTGCCAGACTGCATCACCATGTGATGCAGTCATATGAATTGTGGCAGTTAGGTAGTACCAGTAATCCCCCGATTCTTTAAAGAGGATCTCCAGTGAACATTTTACTGTTGGCAGGTGATGTAGCTGCTGCATGGTTTTTGGCAGTTGGAAACAGCTGGAAACAGCTATTTTCCACAATGCAACAAGGTTCACAGACAGGAAACTGCCAACAAAAGTTCGAACTTTTCTTGTGGGAGGGGTTTCTTGTGGGAGGGGTTTCATTACAATATCAGTCATACAGCGCCCCCTGATGGTCTGTTTGTGAAAAGGAATAGATTTCTCGTGTAAAAGGGGGTATCAGCTACTGATTGGGATAAGTTACATTTTTGGTCGGAGTTTCTCTTTAAAAAGAGTTCGCCGCAAGCAAGCATCTTCTACCATTTCCTTTGCTTGGTGTGAGCACAGTAGGCAGTTGTAACATGTGTGCGCAGTGCTGGTTCCATGCTGTATCACAGCTGCCTATTCTACATAATAAAAGGCAAGTGCCCTTGTGTCCAGTCCCTGTGTCAGTGCTTTTGCGCTACTGCGCATGTGATGCACTTACAGCCATTGGGACAGGACGCAGGGTGGACCAGGGGGCAGGCCGGCTGGCTGGGCGGGCATTACGGGTGCGCGCACAGCGGTGACAGACCTAGAGCCCGTTTTTAAACGGGCTTAGGTCATTAGTTAGTATATAAAATAAGTAAATACACAGTCTGACATACTGTACTACTGCTATGCTGCTGATGACAACAACAACAAAACATTTGTAAAGGGCTTTTCTCTTGTAAGACCCAAAGACACTCAGCTATATAAGTCAACCTAACATGACAGACCCCATCCCTAAAATAAACACATGCTTAGCTGAGCTTTAGGAATGGATGAATGAAAACTGGCTGAAACTAAATGCTGACAAAACTGAGGTTCTTGTCATTGGAGGTCATCACCTAACAGCAAAGCAACACCACTGACGGTAGGGAACTCAAACCTTACTAGGTCCAAGAGAGCGACTTCTTATTCCTGAGTGAGGACAGGACAATCTCCTCACCTGCCTATACAGTGGTTGCCTGGAGGTAACCCGGGTTTGTGAGTATCATTTTAGTCAATTCTAATTTATCAATTGCCTGAACATACTACACTATACTGGGCTCTCGTTTCTCTCTTTTACACTTACTAGGTCCAACACTGTGCACAGCTTGGGTTTATTGATTGATGGGGAATAAACTTTCAGCAATCAAATTTCAGCTGTTGTGAAACATTTCTTCTTTCACCTAAGGAATTGCACAAATTAAGCACTTAATTCCTTCAGAGGATCTTCCAACCGTAGTTCACGCCTTCATCACATCATGGCTGGACTAGTGCAATGCCTTCTATGCAAGCCTTCCAAATAAAGACCTACGCCGGTTGCAGCCAGTACAGAATGCTGCCGCAAGACAAGAACAAGCTGTTATCAAGCCAACCTTGCCATTGCCATAACACCAATCCTTTCCTGACTACACTTGTTAGCTATAAAATGGAGAATCCTTTTCAAAATTGGCATGCTAACATTCAAAACCCTACACTGGATACCTGAAGGTTTTGTTGCAACTGCATCACACTTCCCACAACCTCAGATCAAAAGGATCCAATAACTTGACCACCCCAGAGTTCAACTAAAAACCTTTCTGTCATGCTGCCCCTACCCTGTGGAATGCTTTGCCAAACATAATCAAGACAGCTCCAACCCTGGACACATTTAAATCAGAACTGAAAAGCCACTTATTTAGTCTGGCATTTATAATCACATAATTTCTCCCCCTGTACACATCACTAATGTACTGATCTGAGACAAGCTTATGTGCTTTGGGTCCAAGGGAGAAAAGCGCTTTACAAATATTTTGTCGTTGTTGTAGTTTGTGTGTCAGTGCACCATGTACTGTAATCAACTGAATTCTGGCAGTTAGGTAGTATAAGTAAATTGTGTGTCAGTGCTCCATATGCTGCAGTCAGATGAATTGTGGCAGTTGAAGGGGGGAGGGTTTAGACTGGTGCTTAGTGAATGACTGATAAATATTGTCAGTTGTCTGTTGTCTAGCATGTGCTTATTTCTTGAGACCTATAAACTGTTATGGCTTACTGCAGTTCCTATTTTGATGTATGGTTTGACAGATATTTACCAAGCAGTATAGGTAATTTTACTACAGGTTGTGCTGCATATCTAGAAATACACAAGGCCTCTTGCACACTACATGCGATTCTGATTTTTTATCTGATCCGATAACAAAAAATCCTGAATCACATGTAGTGTAAGAGTCCTAAAGCACACAAAGGTAATTGGCTATAACACCACACTCTGACCTCTCCACACTCTCTCCAACAAGCTGGTCTAGGGACAAGAAGCGATTGAACATAGGTACCAGGTACTTTTACGGGAATGTGCAGTCCCATTCATAGTAGAACATTAAAAAGGCTTAGAAAAAAAAATTAGGCTGTGAATTTAAATGTATAGACACACAGGCTTTAGGAAGTAGTCTGCCTCTGACTAGTCATTATGTTTTAGCTTGATGTCCACATCTACTTACATTATTTTTTACATTCTAGCATACTCTTGCATCCCGTTCGAAGCCATTAGTTTGGTTAGCGCTCTACGTGATCAGAGCTATGCTGTGTTCTGACTGCACTGACTTGATTGAATTACTAGAAAAGGCAGACCGAGATACAATATTATGTTCCTGATGAGTACAGAAGATACAGGAGGCTGTGATGATAGTTATAATTTGGAAGGAGGCGTACAAGGAACATTGCCCTGGGCACGGAAATCGATTTTGATGAATAACCCAGCTGTTAGGGGTAGATGTAATCAAATCTGTTTTGTGTGATGTCTGAAAAAAGCGAAATGAACCTTATTGTAAGTCCTTATAAGGCTCCAAACCAGCAGTTCTTATCAGCAAATTTTGCTGGTCATTTATCACTGCCACTCTACAGAAAATTACCAGGAAGAGCCGTTTGAACTGTCCTTGCCTAAGGATGTCACACGTGAATGACTTGACTTTGCTAATTCGGCATAATCTTCACATCAACCAAAAGAGAACTGGCAAAGATTCCTCATTGAAGAGCCCAGTGTAAATTTTATAGCTTTATTATTTTATGATGTTTACTTAAGAAAGTGACAGGCAATGCACACAGGCCTTGAACTTATTAAATCAACAGCAAGATATTTCATTGGTTTAAAGTGGACCTGAACTCAGAACTCTGCTCTAAAAGATATGGAACAGCAAAGTTCTGTAGCATTATGATGAATGTAGGAGAAGAAATGTACTGATTTCCAGCAGAAGGCAGAATATAACACATGAGAGCCAGTCAGCCTTCATGTTCTCACTTGCGCTAACAATCAGAGCTTAGACCTCGCTAGTTGCTATTGCTGGGTCAGATCCCTGGTAATACCTGCAGCTTGTAAGGCCATTTTTAGCACTGTGCATGAAGAAAACTGATGCAAATGATTTATGAGAACCTTGAGAGCGGTGGGGATCAGGAAGTGTTCTGCAGGTCTTGGGCCTCAAGAGAGCTTGCAGCTGGTGAAACAGAGTGCAAATCATGTAGTGTAGGAAAAAGCCACAAATAGTTGTATGCGTGTGATTTGGGGCACTTTTTTTGCTTCTGTAAAACAATCTCTTCCTTTACACTACTCCATTCTGTGTTCTTAGCAGTACAATGTTGAGTGTTGGATGTCTAGTGTGTAAACGGTGCGCAGGTTCTCTTAGTTCATCCATAGTTGCTATGGAAGGTGTACGTAGCCTTCAGAAAACTCTACTCATTCACATACGCTTGTGCTTTTTTGTTTAGAGATGACACGTTTTCTTACAACATCATTCAGTCAGAGCATTCGATTTCCGGACATGTGTAGGCTCTTTTCACAGCCCAATCTAAGGGCCATTCTCCACTAAGGGCCCTTTCACACCAGAGGGATTTTTCGGCGTTTTAATGCCACGGCCGAAGTTGGCGTTTTGCTAGGTAAAAGAAAGTCCATAGACTTTCATTTTACCTTTCACATCTAACTCAGCGTTTTGGAGCGTTGCGTTTCAACGCTCCCAGGAGCTTTTTCAGGGCTGTTTACAGCCGAAGTTGGCTGTTGGCGTTTCAATGATAGTCAATGGAAAACGCCAACTTCAGCGTTTTCAAAGCCTTTTCAAAGCGTTTTACAGCTATCTTGTTCACTTATTTTTATAGAAGAAAAAAAAAAGGACGTTTTCATATGGGCTGTAAAACTCTTTCAAAACGCTTTGAAAACGCTATGTATTGGCGTTAAGCAAAAGGCTGACTTTCAGCCTTTTCTACCGCAGCCTCTAGTGTGAAAGAGCCCTCATCAGTTTTTCTGTGCGTCAGTTTTTCTGCATAAGTTGTCTGACAGTTTTGCATTGCTGTCAATTATTTTTCTGCATTTGAAAGATGCATTCAAGTGTGAACTAGCACATTAATTAACATTGGTTGCAGTTTTCCTGTGCAGAAAACGCACAGAAATACAGACGAGTGGAGACAGGCCCAAGCAGTCTTGGGGTCAGAATATCCCTTTTGTTCTCTCTGAAATGAGTAGGATCCAAATTGTCTATCTCCTTCACTCTTGCCTAGGCATGAGCACTTGGCCAAAATAAACATTCGTAATTATTACAATTAGCAGAAAGACACAGAACAGAAATATATACCTAAGGAAGGACTAGGTTGAAGCATGAAATTTGGATGCCGGAGAGCCACGGAGGTGTAGGCGCTACTATAGGCGCCCATACAATTATTGGCAACAGTATGAAATTTTGGCTCCAAAGGCGCCCTGATAATTGCCTGCTATTTGTAGCCATAATTTTCATTCCATTGGCGGCCCCTGCTAGTATTACTGATAACTGCCTATGGCGGGTCCGATAATTAGCTTTTTCTTTTTGCAGTCAGTTTGAGGCGAGGGAGGGGCAGTAAAGGTTAGGAGTGCGGGGAGTTTTTTTTTTAAAGATTAGGTGTGTGTGTGTGTGTGTGTGTGTGTGTGTGGGGGGGGGGGGTAAGGTTAGATAATTACCTCTAAAATAGAAGAATATTGGTAAATGTCACCAATATTCTGGCTGTCAGCTATTCCCGTGGTACAAACTATAGTTAATTAAAACATATTCCTGGGTAGCAGTGTGTATCAGTTGTGTATCTGCTCGCAGGGGTTTACTAGAAATTGTACAGTGTGTTGGGCAAAATTCAATGGTCTCACTACTGACTCTTTCCGTAATTGGTTGAAACGGTGAGTATTGCTATAGGGGTCTTTGCTGATCCCCCCCACACGGGTGTTGTGGGGTGTAGCTATCCCACAGCTCTTACTCCTCCATTATACTTGAACCAATTGGATATGCCAGATATGCAGTGAGACATTCATGTCCAATTTAACACACATGAACGATGTCAGAAATTGGCCTGTACATATATGGCCTTTCTGATGTCTGTATCATACATCGTCCCCATAGGGGACATGAGAGCCTTCATAGAAGGTAGCTGGGTAAGAATATTATCACCATTAGGGTGTGTGAACAGTGAAACAGATGCCCAGAGGGTGCCACTCAACAATTGTTTCGCCTCAAACTGAGGCGTCGTCAGGAGTATGTGAAACACAGCATTTACAAATATATACAACAGTTCAACCCTCCACCCAATCACCAGAGATTCCCCCAGCAACTCGCTCAAGTCAGAGTTGTATATATTTGTAAATGCTGTGTTTCACATACTCCTGACGACGCCTCAGTTTGAGGCGAAACAATTGTTGAGTGGCACCCTCTGGGCATCTGTTTCACTGTTCACACACCCTAATGGTGATAATATTCTTACCCAGCTACCTTCTATGAAGGCTCTCATGTCCCCTATGGGGACGATGTATGATACAGACATCAGAAAGGCCATATATGTACAGGCCAATTTCTGACATCGTTCATGTGTGTTAAATTGGACATGAATGTCTCACTGCATATCTGGCATATCCAATTGGTTCAAGTATAATGGAGGAGTAAGAGCTGTGGGATAGCTACACCCCACAACACCTGTGTGGGGGGGATCAGCAAAGACCCCTATAGCAATACTCACCGTTTCAACCAATTACGGAAAGAGTCAGTAGTGAGACCATTGAATTTTGCCCAACACACTGTACAATTTCTAGTAAACCCCTGCGAGCAGATACACAACTGATACACACTGCTACCCAGGGATATGTTTTAATTAACTATAGTTTGTACAATAAGGTCAAGCCTGATCGGCAATGTGTGATAGATAGTTTTTACCTGTACATTTATCTTTCGGTAGTGAGACAGCTATTCCCGTGGGCCAGTTTTCATGTCGCTTTTATTTTGTGTACACCTCTGACCATCTGTCTATGTATATAGATATAATTAATTACTTGATTAGGCCCCGTTTACACTTAATCAGTTGGTACACGTTTTTTTTCCTCCTCCATAGCAAAGCATTATGAAAAAGCTTTCGGTTAAAATGCAGATAGTGTGAACTGTGCCGTAGGGAAACATGGGCATTACTCTGAAAATCATTTGACCTTTCAGTTATAATTGAGAGCAACTGATTAAGAGTAAATGGGGCCTTAGTTCAGTTATAACTGAAAGAAAACTGAACAAGTCTAAAGAAATGCATGACATGGAAAGCCCTGGTGCATACATTTTATATTTGCACAGAGTGGTGCCATTATTAAACAATCTTTGATTTGATTGATTAAATATATGGTTTATTTAAGTGAGGCTTTTTCTTCCTCTCAGTGAAAAGAGGGCCATGTTTATGTTTCAGTAAAAATTTAACAGGTCTTAAAGTAAAGTAGGAAACTGATCATAAATCCCTCATGTTCAAGACATATGTTAAGTGTCTAAAGATAACTTCACTCAGAGAGAACAGGAAGGTCCTACCCAAATGATCTTGCGGTCTAAAAGCTAGTGTAAACACTTCTATTTCTATATTTTTTGGCATCCTGTTGATCTTTCTGGTCAGTAGTGTCTGAATAACACACCTGAAACAAACATGCAGCTAATCTTGTCAGGTTTTTGGCAGATGACTTAAAGTATTACAGGCAGTGGATAAGCAGGACAGCCAGGCAATGTGCATAGTTTAAAAATAAATAAATATGTCCAGCTTAACTGGTATATTCAGAGTACATATAAAGGCCAGACACCAAACTCCAAGTTCTTTTGAAGTTGGTGATAGATGCATATCATACCTAATAAAATGCCAGGTGTCTGCGTCCACCTGCAGATGTGCATGTGTGTAGGGTCGCAGCCATGGGTGGGCAAAGATTGCAGCTGTGGGTGAGCGTGCGTGGTTTCCCGCCAAGGGCACGCGCAGGTCACGGCTGCGGCATTACGCATGCGCAATACAGAATCTCACATCAAAGTAGCGCTCGTCGATAATGTAACAGGCTTGAGAGCTAGTGGTCCTATATATTCAGTAAAAGCTCTCTGCATGGTACCATGGTAATACATAAAAGTCATAGATAAATTAATGTATGTAAATACTAAAATATTTGGTGATCTTCCTTTCCTTTCATCTTATCATCGCCAGCCACTTCTTGTGTGGGTTGCTAGAATCATATTTATTATACACATACACTCCTATACAGAGCGATTACTGTCAGAATAGACAGGAAACACTCAGAAATTCACAGCCTCTGGCTTGTAGAATATATTGAGACATCTGGAGATAAGAATAGCTGCCACAATAATCTAGGACATTGTCTAGTATCAGCTCACTGCACATTTGCTTTTTCCATATCAAAACAAAAAGACAAAAAATGAAGTTTCATTTTCAAATAGCTGAGTGATGTTCATCCCCCACAATGAAGATGAGTATTATGCAGTGCCCGGCAGCAGCACACTGTCCCCACTGTTCCAGCTCCCTATTGCTTACATTGCTATATCCTGTCAGTGTTCACATACAGTGTCCACATGCACACTGTCTCTAAAGGCTGTCAGAGTAACAAGAAAAGCGTTTAAAGCTATCAAGTTACTTTTTCATGTCAAAAAGAATGAGCATTTTATGTCTGAAGTTTCCAGATGTGAGAAGACTGTTTCCTTTTTGACATCAGATTTACCATGCCAGATCTATACAAAGTTTTTGTGTAAAGAAGGAGTAATATTAGATTTAGCCATCACCAGGCTACGGTCTGTAATGCCACACGAGTGATGCACTATGGGTATTGCTGGCAGCATTATCCTCAGTATAGCAGCAGAGCACTATCAGTCCTTTGAAACATCTGGACTTGAAATGCATAATCCACAATTAGCCGTCCTTATTCTAATTACACGTTAATAGCATACACAAAGCAATTTGCTTGAGGTAATTTTCTTTGCCTCCAAGCTGTGCATTTTATGTATTGTTTCATAATTGCGTTGAAGTGATTGTCAAGGCTAGGCGACTGTATTGCTTGTTCAGGACACAACAGACATAATAAAGCTTTAAGGCAAATTTGTAGTGTGACACGGCTGCCTAATTGAGCCAAATGTGCATATGGAAAATAATACAGTGGCTAAAGCTTTTGCCTTTAATCAGCTTCAACAAACATTTCGAGCTGCTTGCCGCATTGTCCTGAAGATTATGAAATCCAGCGAGTACACAGAAATAACACATTCATATTGTGCAATGAAAGCTGCAAAGCAATATAAGGTTAACAGCACAGTAAATAAATAAATAAATGCTTTATCCAACCCCAAACTAGTGCATTCTAAGCAAATGCACAATTATACGTTGGTTCCTGGAATTGGGGCTTCTGGAGAACGAAGACCTGTCTATTAGACTTCTGTTCATTCCTGTTGCTGCAACCACAATGAATAATCCAGTAGGAATAATGTATTTCTGTACTGATTACGGCTGGTGCTACCATGAGGTCAAACCGGTCAATCTCCTTAGGGGCCCCACAAGTCAGAGACTGTAGAGGTCACCAGTTTACTGGTTGTACAGTATGATAATGTAGGTGGTCCCACATTCATTTTTGCCCAGGGCCACATTTTACCTAAAACCGTCTCTGCTACTGATAAGCTACATACACACGGGGGACAACTGTCCCCCATTGCATGGAGACAATGTCGCTCCCTGGCGGCGACAGCTATACACACACCTCGCCAGAAAGGCAGAGACGCGGCGGAAGCTGTCTGTGAATGGAGCATCCCCGGCCGGATGCTCCATTCACTTGCGTTTGTCTCCCGTCGCTAGTCCGCCTACACACGCAGTACGCGTGGCGGACTAGCGACCGTTGCGGAGACAGAAGTTGCCGGCGATTGAACTTTTCAATCGCACAGCAACTTCACTTGCGCATGCCACGTGTTTGTGGCGACAGTTGTGCCCCGTGTGTATGAGCCAATAGACACAGTTTGGTCTCTCGCTAGTGCATCAGGGCAGCTGTACACATTAGAGCACACCTCAACTGACCATGGCCAAAAACCATCCAGCATGCTTAAGAGCCTTGGCTATAACTATACTACCACTTAAATATAAATGTCACTAAACTGTGCCTATGACTAAGATATATAAAATGAACTGGACTGTATTTATATTGCGCCAACATCTTCCGCAGCGCTGTACAGAGTATATTGTCTTGTCACTTAACTGTCTCTCAGAGGGGCTCGCAATCTAATCCTTACCATAGTCATATGTCTATGTATGTATCGTGTAGTGTATCTATCGTAGTCTAGGGCCAATTTAGGCGGAAGCCAATTTACTGTATGTTTCTGGGATGTGGGAAGAAAGCGGAGTTCCCAGAGGAAACTCACACAGTCACAGGGAGAAATACAAACTCCTTGCATATAGTGCCTGGCTAGGATTCAAACCAGGGACCCAGCGAGAGTGGGTCTACTACACCACTGTGCTGCCCAAGTATATGCTGAACTCTGCTATCAGTTTGTTTTGCATGTCTGGAATGTGCAAAACTACGTTTCAGCAATATAATTGGTTAACACTATATTGCATTTTAAAACTAAAAGCCTGTTACCACCATGCTAAGGAGGGAACTCCTCTGGTTCTCACTACCTCGGCCCTTTGTAGATCATTTAAACATCTGGTGCCCATAACAAAATCCTGATTTTGTAGTTTAGTGTTTGCCCTGGAGCACAGCTGCAGCCTTGTCTCTCACCGGGAAAGCTACCAAAATGCGATCACCAAGAAAAATCCTCCTACCTATCACAGGAGATCGCAAAGGCCGCCAACAGACCAGCCCAACTATTCCGCACAGTTGATAGACTATGTAATCCATCCTGTCTAAAACCCATTATAACTCCCTCAAAGGAGCTATGTGAGAAATTTGCCTGCTACTTTGCTGACAAAGTATCTTCTATTCGGTCTCTCATTCAGTCCACAGCACCCAAGACTCATGCAACTAATGGAAATAGCTGCAAAAACAACCTAACACCCTGGACTGATTTCAAAAGTATTAGTAAGGAAGAGATCTCAGACACCCTCTGTCATCTCCGCCAGACAACCTGCGACCTGGACCCTGGACCAACTAAACATATGCTGAAATGCCCTGACCTGCTTGGTCCAGCATTTCACAAAATAGTAAATTGCTCTCTGCAAGCAGGGAGGTTTCCTACCTCTCTAAAAGAAGGAATCATCAAGCCCCTTCTCAAAAAACCTTCCATGGATCCAGATGCTATGAGCAGCTACAGACCTGTCTCCAACCTCCCCTTCTTAGGTAAAGTTATTGAAAAGGCTGTCTATCTGCAACTTGAAACCAGGCTGTCAGTAAACAACATCCTGGACCCTCTACAATCTGGCTTTAAGAAACACCACAGCTGTAAAAACAACCCTCATCCAAGTCTGCAACGATCTGCTCATGGCAAGGGACAGAGGGGAATGCTCCATCCTAATCCTGTTGGATCTCTCAGCTGCTTTTGATACAGTTGACCATGAAATCCTGCTTAACAGACTGCAGGAGTACTGTGGCATCAGTGGATCAGTCCTCCAGTGGTTCAGATCATTCCTGACTGACAGAACACAGAGAGTATCCCTAGGACCTATAATGTCCAAACCTGCACCTCTACAATTCGGAGTGCCACAAGGATCAATCCTATCCCCTCTGCTGTTTGCAATCTACATGTTGCCACTCGGTACACTTATCCAACGACATGGCCTGACGTACCACTGCTACGCCGATGACACACAGCTATACCTGTCCTTCAAACCTGGTGGATCAGACCCTACCCCAAAAATAAACTCTTGCTTAGCTGAGCTTCAGGCATGGATGAATGATAACTGGTTGAAACTGAATGCTGACAAAACTGAGGTCCTGTTTGTCCAAAGCCAGTGCTCGCCATCAAAACAGCTCTATCCTAAAGCAACACCAATCAGGATTGGGAATTCAGACATAAACAGCTCCAACCTTGTGCGCAGCCTTGGCGTACTAATCGATGGGGAATTGAGTTTCAGAAACCAAATTTCATCTGTAGTTAAATCTTCCTTCTTTCATCTGAAGAACATTGCAAAGATTAAACATCTGATTCCCCCAGAGGATCTTCAAACCCTAGTCCACGCCTTCATCACATCACGGCTGGACTACTGCAATGCCCTTTATGCTGGCCTCCCCAAAAAAGACCTGCGTCGCCTGCAATTAGTGCAGAATGCTGCTGCCAGATTGCTAACAAACCAGCCTCGCCACTGTCACATTACACCGATCCTTCGCTCACTGCACTGGCTACCAGTAGAATGGAGAATACTCTTCAAGATTGGACTGCTGACATTCAAATCCCTGCACAATCTGGGCCCTGGATACATGAAGGACTTGCTGAAGCTGCACCACACCTCTCACAACCTCAGATCAGCAAGTTCTATAAACTTGGTCACTCCCAGAGTGCACCTCAAAAAATCTGGAGACAGAGCCTTCTGTCATGCTGCCCCTACTCTTTGGAACTCCCTACCACACCCAGTAAAGACAGCAGCATCCCTGGAGCTATTCAAATCCAGACTGAAAAGCCACCTGTTCAGCCTGGCATTTCCAGATTTATAAAATTCTTCCCCTGTACCACGATGGTCGGAGCCATGCTTATGCGCTTTGAGTCCCACGGGAGAAAAGCGCTTTACAAGTGTTATTTGTTGTTGTTGTTGTTGATGTGAATGCCTCCAGAACTCCACAGTTGTATCTGATGTAGACACAATCCAGGCAAATCATTCAGGCAACATCTTCCTGTTAAAAAAAAACCTCTTATGTACAGCTATGCACAATTGCTTGGCACACTAGACTCGCCAAATTATTATTATTATTTATTGTATTTATAAAGCGCCAACATATTACGCAGCGCTGGACAATAAATATATACAATGATACAAGGATGACAAACATAACAAGGTTATACAACATAGAACAAATTATACATGCAAATTGTACAAAATACAGGATCATGCAATATGAGCTGGTTAGGTAGACCCAGTAATACAAGTACAGGCTGTCATAGGACAGGAGCACATGATCCTGTAGATTACACTAGGGAGTGGAGGACCCTGCCAGAGGCTTACAATCTAAAGGAAAATGGAAAGAGGATGGCTAATTTACAGGATTTGATTATGAAGCTGGCCATATACTGTACACAATAACTCGTTTATTTATGTTATTAACATTTACAATCCTGACAGACTGCATAGTGCAGGGGTGTCAAACCCAAATACAAAGTGGGCCGATATTGTACACTGGGACCAAGTCGCGGGCCAACCTCAATGTCTATTGGCCACCTTCCTCCCTTATAAAGTTTTCTGGTGTCTAGTGATCCTCTCTCCCCTATACAGTTCCCTGGTGTCTAGAGACCCCCACCCTCCCCTATACAGTTCCCTGGCGTTTAGTGCTTTCCCCTACCTCCCCATATGGATTTCCCTGGTGTTATAGGACTTCACCTCCAGTATAGCTTCCCTGGTGGTCTAGAGTGGGCCATACATAATGCAAAGTGGGGAAACCACTTGAGGGCCGAATTTAATGGCCCTGAGGGCCAAATTTGGCCTGTGGGACGGAGTTTGACATGTATGGCATAGTGCATCAAAATGTTCTTTGAATAACTTTCTTCACTCACTGTCCTCAAAGGAGTTTACAACATTAAGGTATAACAATGTAGGTATAACAATAGGTAGACTTGAAGGACTTCCGAGGCAAGGGGCAACGATCAAAGTTTACTCAACTGGGGCTTCTTCCAGCCCCTAGCAGCCATTTCAGGCCCTCGCCGCAGCCCCGGTCTTCCTCGGTGTACTGCTGGCCACCCCTTAATGATTACGACCCGCTAGCGGGGTCGGCGGGTTGTAATGCTGTCCACGTCTCCTGGCACCTGCGCAGTAGTTGTGCACGGGTGCAGTAAGCGGCAGGTGAAGTGGTCGCAGAAGAGCCAACCACTTTGGTGGGTCGCGATTATTATGGGCAGCCAGCGGGATACCAAAGAGGACCAGAACTGCGGCGAGGCACTGAAACGGCTACTAGGGGCTGGTAGAAGCCCCAGGTATGTAAACTTTGATTGTTG
The DNA here is from genome assembly GCF_040937935.1 of Hyperolius riggenbachi. Classification (NCBI taxonomy): domain Eukaryota; kingdom Metazoa; phylum Chordata; class Amphibia; order Anura; family Hyperoliidae; genus Hyperolius; species Hyperolius riggenbachi. The sequence continues at coordinate 133,640,879 of NC_090655.1, read as the reverse complement.
CCCCTCGCCTCGGAAGTCCTTTAAGACAAATTTGTTTGGAAGTTGATTATTGTTGTAGGAAACAAGGGATTTAACAGAAACTTGGTAAGAACATTCTCTGCAGATAAGGACCCTAAAGGAAAACTGCTGCGGTGCCACAGTAATAACCTCTAAGACAATTATGATATATGGTAGTTTAAAGGAAACCTGAAGTGACAGGAATACAGAGGCCACCATCTTCATTCCATTATAAACAATGCCAGTTGCCTGACTGTCAAACTGAGCTTTTATCTGTTTTTGAGCCCCACACCTGCAACAAGCATGCAGTCAGTGGAGTCAAACCAGAGTCGAATCATCTAATCTGCATTTTCACTCTGGGCAAGCGGACTTAAAGTATTAAAGGGGTTCTGTGGGGAAGGGGGGGGGGGAGGTCTGAGGATAAAAAACGCCACTTACCTGGGACTTCTATCTGCCTTATTTAGCAGTAATGTCCCATGCCGTTTTCCTCCAATTTGCCGCTCCCAGCCGCCGGCCCCGGTCTAGCGCGGCACGCCGTCTAACTTCGTACTGCGCCTGTGCAGTAAGCTTCAGAGAACGAGAACGGCAGCTCGCATTATTTGGCTATGTCTGACGAATAATTGCCCGGTGCCGGCGGCGGGGAACGCCGGATCGGAGGAGGACGGCGTGGGACATTACTGCTACATAGGGGCAGATAGAAGGCCCAGGTAAGTGGCGGTTTTTAACCTCAGACCCCAACACAGAACCCCTTTAAGCATTTCAGCCCGCGGGTATTTTTCACCTTATGCATCAGAGCAATTTTCACCTCCCATTCATACACCAATAACTTTATCACTAATTAGCACAATTAATTGATCTATATCTTGTTTTTTTCTGTCAACAATTAGGCTTTCTTTGGGTGGTACATTTTGCTAAGAATTATTTTTTTCAAAATGCATTTTCACAGGAATTTTAAGAAAAAAATGTAAAAAATTCATTATTTCTCAGTTTTCGGCCATTATAGCTTTAAAATAATACATGCTACCATAATTAAAACCTATGTATTTTATTTGTCCCGGTTATTACACCATTTAAATTATGTTCCTATCACAATGTATGGCGCCAATATTTTATTTGGAAATAAAGATGCATTTTTTTCAGTTTTGCGTCCATCACCATTTACAAGCTTATAATTTTAAAAATGTTTGTAATATACCCTCTTCACATGCATATTAAAAAGTTCAGACACTTAGGTAACTATTTATGTTTTGTTTGTTTGTTTTTTTTTTGGGGGGGGGGGTTCTAATTGTATTTTTTTTTTTTATTAAAAATTTTATTTGTGTAATTTTTGGTGTGGGAGGTAAACCGTTAATTTTAAATGTAATAATGTGTGTTTATTTTATTGAAAAATGTATGTAGATGTAGTTTTACTATTTGGCCACAAGGGGCCACAGTAAAAAATGTATCCCTGGAAGTGAACGCTCTTGCTTCCAGGAAGCATAAGGAGGACGGGAAACTTTTTTCTTTATCAGAAAGACGGGGTTTCTGATAAGAAGCCGTCGGTCTTTCTACCAGGGACTTAGATCAATGAATGGGAACTGTGATCTCCGGGCTAACGGGGGACAACACCTGTGCGCACGGTAGCAAACCACCACAGGTTTGTAATAAATTCCTTTGCAAGTATGGATATTCATATCATTAAAAGCCAGAAAGTGCTGATGAGAATGTTCTATATATAATCAAATAGAAAATTCTCTGAAGGATCTATGGCTCTGTCAAAAGGGATGTCTACAGAATAAGATCCAATCAAGAACTGGAATTAATCCTCCTAGAAAAGGTTAAGATGTAAGACTTGTATAGCTAGGTGGCTGCCTTGATTAGGCCATTTGGAATCAATGAAAGAAATACAAATACTAAAAACGTTGCTAGAAGAGAGGAGTATGGAAGGTCAAGAGCAAGACTTCAGGATTAAGTGGAAGATCTGATCATTTTGCAGGTTGCAAGGTGGTAAAGAAGGTCCAAAAAAAATGATGGCATATACTGTACATTGTGAAGGTGGACATGTCCCATGCGTACTCATGAGGATTATGCTTGAGGTGAAGGAATGTTTTTTGCAACACAGTGACTGTTTATTTGGTTGTTCCAGAAATACACTTATACATTACACTCTTGTGGCCCTTAAGAGTTCACATCTCACTGGAGATTCTGTCCAAGTCTCTATTGGCATGGAGAGCAGTCTAGTCTCCTGCAGTGAGTTCTGGGAAGGCATCACCACCCTTTGCTACCAACTGTTACAAACACTGACTTCAGCCAGCAAGACTGAAGGTTTATTTTAAAGCACACCTGTGACAAAAAAAAAAACCCTACCTGATTAGGGCTTGTTCACACTACAAGAGCTTTTCTAAGCGCTTTGTGAATTTAAAAGCTCTTGCTAATGTTATACTGTGTGTGTGTTCTCACTGGAGCGATGTGATTTTGTAAAAATCCCCCATAGCATTGCATGAGCAAGAGCTTTTCAAATCACTAGCTCTTGTTGTGTGAACAAGCCCTTAATGTTTCCCAGTAATCATGCCCAGCATGTCCTTTCCTGCACTACAAATGAATGGCAAAGGGGTGTGACAGTCGAAGTAGCTCAGCCTCTTCCTGTCATTCTGGAATTGACAATAATGTCAGCCATTTTACTAGCTGCACTCTGGGACTGGTGGTGGCTGCAGAAGCAAATGGACCCTTTAGAAAAGTATGACAGCCTTAAAGGCATATGCTTATATGGCCCATTAAAGAAAGGACAAGTGAGTACAGTTGTCCTTTAAACCAGCCTTTTCTGATTCTTGAATGGCTTTCTGTTGTGAAATGAGGTGAGCCAAATGATAACGAAAAGGGATTGCCCCAGAGCTCCAACCACTGACAGTCATAGCACCAGGGAGTCAACCTGCATACGCCCGGATCCCACAGGAGTGTACAGTCAGAAGTAAAGAGTAGAAAAAGGTGGGACTCCACCTGGATTTTGCAATATTAGCTTAATTTATTAGTGGTAACATAGCCACAGTACACACAACGTTTCGGCACACAGGCATTTGTCAAATGCATTTTATTTGACAAAGGCCTGTGTGCCAAAACGTTGTGCTTGTGGTCCAAATGATAACCAGTGTCTCTTAGCCAGAGTATATCAATTATGTTGTCTCTGGAGCTGCCTATATTGTCTTTGGAGCTGTCAATCAAACTTTTAAAAATGTAAGTTTCATTGCTAGGGGCCTAGTTCAAAAAATGATTATTGTTATTCAGTACTCAGTCCAGTGAAGCGTCATAGGAATTATTTTTAACTATACAGATAGCTTTTCCAGTAGTAGCATAGCCAACCAGCTGTTGAAATTTATACCAGCTGTTGAAATGTATATTTGGTGCCCTGCCAAAATATTCAGCACAGTTACTGTACATAACACAGACTGAACCATATAAAAGCACATTTCTTTCTTGCTATATCTAGAGCTAAAATAAGGTTAATTTATGAATGCTGACTACAGAAACATTTAACACATTATGAAGGGCTCTTCAGATTTTGGGTTCACAGAGTATACCTATGTGGTCACCTGTACTGTATATCTAATATTGATAGACACATGTATACTAAAGTCCTTCACAGAGAACATTGTGCAATTCTTGTCACTATATGTTTCTCAAAACATCTTACTATCTCATCCTCCCCTGTCATAGCCTAAAGCCAGTTTGTGGGGGAATAAATCAACATGTTCCAATATGTTTTCAAGATGTAAGAAGAAACTCACAGAAACACATGGAGAACATATAAGCTCTATGCAAATCATGCCCTGGCTGAGATTCAAACCTTGGACCCCAGGGCTGCAAGCCATAAGTGCTGTCCACTATGCCACCTATTAGTTGATCAATTAATCAGATCTTCTAGTGATAGTGATTGTCTTCTTAAAGTCCTATTTAATGTATATTAGAAAACAGTTGCTATTGTATAACAGTTGGATATTTTTGTCCAGTTGGATAGTGATCTGGGAGGAACATAAATGACCATGACTTCAATGATATTATATGAATAATTGGCTGAGCTCAGCATCAAGATGCCAAAGTCTACAATATCTCACTGAGGGCAGTCATATTTAACATTCATGTCTCCTCTCCCTCTGTGTATAGCAGGCTTTAAGGTAGCCATACAGCTAGCGATTCTGATTCAATCAAGAAAGTGATCGACTTTAAGAAGGAATTGACTTTAGTATGGTTAATCGAAAGTCGATCAACTAGTAACCCACCCACTACAAACTATATCCTATGCGATCCACCTTCACATTTGATTTGACCGATGTTGAGTTTCCATGCTCTGACTGCAAAAATCGATTGAATGACGTGAACAGTAGCCGATTCCTCTGCGATCGACCGATATCTTACATCCTGCTTGATCGAGTAAACTGGTCAATTCGACATGAAATCAGCCACTTTTCATTGATTGGGAATTCTGGAACACACTCTATTCCTTCTCGATTCTGTAAAATTATCGAATCGAATGGTCGCTCGTACTGCAAAATCACTAGATGTATGGGCACCTTAAGTCTAATCATAGATACTGAAAGAAAATATCAGTTGGACTTGCCTAGCATAATCAAAAAGCTGTCTTCAAAGATCAGCATGCCTGTTTATATAGGGGTAAGGAAAGAAGAAGGGTATTCCTCACTGCATGGGAATTGTAACGATTGTGGAATTCTCTCCGTGATCAGCGCACAAGACGTGCGCTGACACTGCGGAAATCTTCCACAATCGTGTAATTTGCGGGAACCCAGCAAAATGTGCAATGCACCTGTAGAGGGAAATTCATGTCGACAGATGGAGCTGTGGAGTGCAGAGGAACGGCCCCTCTGCCCTACCACACACGCCAGACAGGAATTGCACAAAGGGAAGAAACGCAGGGCAAGATAGCCCTGAAAGAGAGAGATCAAAGCGACAGAGGGTATGTGTGTCCACCAAACTAGTCGCCACCCTGCGACGATGAACACACAACCATGAAGACAAAGTGAGAAGGCAATCGCCAGGGATGGCGATTGCTAACAGCAACACAAGACCGAATAAGCACAGATGAGGAATGTATGTATGTCCACCAATCTAGCCGCCAACCTGCGACGGTGGACACACAACAGAAGAAACCAAGTGAGAACGCAATCGTAAGAGAAGCGACTGCGGAAGAGAAAGAGCACAGGGACAGATTGTATGTGTGTGCACCAAACTAGTCGCCCACCCGCGACGGTGCACACACAACAGCAGATATGAAACAGGAACGCAATCGCGAGAGAGGCGATTGCCAGAGGTGACACAAGGCTACAGCAAGGCAGAGCACGAGAGTAGCAAAGGAACAGCAAATCATACAATAAGGAGATAAGGAAAATAACAAACGCTAGCTAAACGCGAACACCGCACTCATTCGCAACAGTGCACGCGTTTATGCGCGGTCTCCGCGTGTTAAGCACAACAGAGACAAGCACGCCTAACTAACCACGGACAGACAAACATAAAACAGAGGACGCGAGCGCTTGCTTAACGGTTACCTCACCGAGCCTCCAGCAAGCATTCGTAGCAGACAAGACAGATACACGTAAACAGGAATAAGCGAGAGAGAGGATCCACAGCACTAGCGCAAGAGGCTAGTGCGATCCAGGAAGACAGAGCAGAAGGATCCACAGCACTAGTGCAAGAAGCTAGTGCGATCCAAGTATAGCAAGACAGAACAGATAAGATAGCTGGTAGCAACCGCTGCTCCAGCTATACTCCAAGAACAAAGATCAGAACGACTTCCTGTCGACCACCGCTGGGACAGGACAATCGCAACAGACAAACAAAACAGATATGCAATCCTAACTGCACTAGGGAATCTGCCCAGTGCAGTTCCAGGAATTACTCTAGGCTAATCTTCAAACAAAGAGCAAGGCTGACACTCCAGGCGAGTGTTACACAGGAACTAACTCTTATGACCAGCAAAGGACTCTGGGAAACATAACTCTTTATACTGCCAGTCATCAAAGGAGGCAGGTAGGAGATTTGCATAACGAGTGTATGCAAATTCCCCAGCAGCAGAACAGACCAGAAACTTGTAATGGAAAAACAGGTCTCTCTTGCAGAGACCTGCAGCCCACAGACTAGGGGAATGGTCAAACAGCTGTCTGCCAGTGCATCCATCTGGGCGGATCATTACAGGAATACTGCAGTATTGACCAGCCTATACAATCTAGCTTGACTGACCACACGCAGGTGCAGTCCAAGAGGACTTATGTGTAGCTGGTATAGACATAGGATTTGGTCAGGAGTTCTGACTCAAGACTTGCTGGACTCACAAGCGTTATAGGTCTGTTATGGAGACATTACTAAACTGAAAAAAAATTGACAAAAATGGGGGGGGTCCAAGGGGTTTGCGAGATGTTAAAGGTTGCACGTATTTGCTAAATAATTAAATAAATAGGCTCATAAGAAAACAGTGGATTTTCAATAAAACCCAATGCCTTGAAAATGTTTTCTTTTTTTAAGTATTATCTTTTTATTAATAAACCAAAAGAAAAAATAGGAGAATGCATATAAACATAAACATTATGCAAAAGATAACCAAGAAGCATAATTCAAAATTATACAACAACTATCCAGACTAGAATAAATGATCCACGGATAGCAACTGTGAGATGTCATATACAACGTGGATCTGAAAAAGAATAAAGAGGCAGACAGAAAATAACCAACAATGAATATGAGAGCACGTAACACGGAAAAATGTAGGCAATGAAAGCATGTCGGCTGCTTTACCCAATCCTAACTATGATCCAAGCATCTATGGAAGGCACATAGAATATAATAAGGACAGACAATCAAAAGAGGAGAAGGTCCAAAGGCTAAGTTAAATTATGCAAGGGGGTCATAGTCCTCCATTATTTTCCAAAGCTCCCAGGGGGCCTTGAAAAATCTTAAGACATCATAAAGAGGAACTTTACTGAAATATAGTGGTAGGGGAAAAATAAATCAATACAGTGAGAAGTTAAAAAAGTAGAAGATCAAGAAATGATTGATAATCACCATGTAATTTGTTCATGTTATTTGATCCACTTTGAGCCTGCAGGGCATCATCTTTACTGCTGGAAGACATGAAAAAAATAGGCAGCACTAGCTGCTATTATCTATAAATATACCCACTAACAACGTGATAGGCGAATATATATATGTATACTGTATATATTTATACTGTACACAGAAAGAGCTTTTACTTGCTTGCCAGCTGGAAATATTACTTTGTACAATGCAATGAGATTCCCAGAAAGGGAACTTTCAGGGCTATGGCCCTGACATCACCTTGTGAGAGGAGTTTCACCTTAATATCAGCCATATAGATGTCCCTGATGATCTATTTGAAACATAGGTAAAGATTTCTCAAGGGAGAGGAGGTGATTCCATGAGGAGGGGACAGGCAGCCACACTTAGATGTGTCTCCATAAGGGGGGGGGGGTCGTCTGTCCAGCGCCAGTACTGAGTGCTGACTGATATTATTGACTGCATTTCTCACTAATTCCCTACATACCATTTTCCCTTTACAGATGTCCTTCTTTATGTGTTTTTATCGCCCATTAACAACAGTGACTAGGCCTGTTCAGAAAATAAACTAAAACTCACGCCTGCAATGGGTTTTCACAAATGCACATGAAAATGACATGTGATGGGGATAGAACCATCAAAGTGCAGTGTGTTATATTATGTGCTTTGACGTATGAGAAATCTTTCACACATATGAATACCATAGTGTGTACAGGTCCAAAAGTATTTCCGACCGATTCGTCTTATAAACTTGAACTTGTATGCCTATTGGTCTAGGAGGAGAGCAAAAAATAGATTACTTTTTTTTGGGGGGGGGGGGGGGGGGCTTAATATAGGCTATCACTTCATGAACAGTGTAAAGCAAAGTACAATATGTCAAAGAACTGCATTCAACAGTTGCAAATAAAAATACATGGTGCATGGTAATACAGCTCAGAATATGAGATTGTAAAGGACCACTATTGCAAAAACTTTAAATTACACAATATACACGTGTAGAAGAAGTTAATTTCTTCCAAAGTAAAATCTTATATAATAAAACCGCAGGTGTTCCTGCGTCATTTTCTCCTGTATGGCTGTCTCTTACAGAAAGTGTTAAAACTGACAGGTTTTGGACTAGTCCATCACCTCATGGGGTATTCTTAGTAATTACTGTTTTCTTTACAAAAGCTCTCCCAGCAAAGGATCTATACAAAGATGGCAGCCAGCCTTCCTACTCACTTGCACACTGTTTTTGCAGTTGGACTGACCTAATGTATTTCAAGAAGTGTGTTTGAAAATAAAGAAAACCCTGAAAATCCTTCATGAGGAGATGGACTAATCCAAAACCTGGTAGATGTTTACATTCTATTGCAAGTGACAGTAACAGGGGAAAAAATATTTTTTAAAACATTTTTTAGTGCTTTTTACTTTAGAACAAATGTGCATTTCATACATATGCATTTCAAATTTAAAAAAGTATAATTTTTTGAGATAGCAGTCCATTAAACAGAACCCGAGACAGGTATTTTAAATCTTAAGAGAACACAGAGGCATGCCCTTTGCACAAAGACATGCCTCTGTGTCTCGCTATTGCCACTTCTAGTCCCCTCCGGGGTCTGCTGTGCCCCCCTGTAAAAAGCGACAGGCTAGCGACAATCTGCTTGTCGCTAGCCTCATATTTACCTACAGCCTGTCAATTAGTCAGCGCTCCCACGCTTCTGTCCCGCCGCTGCCTGCCTCCATGAGCTTCCTCCAATCTGAAGCTAAGCTCAGACCTGGGAGGTACTTCCTGGGTCGCGGCTTAGCTTTCAATTGGAGGAAGCTCACGGAGGCGGGCAGAGGCGGGGACAGGGGCGTGGGAGCACTGACTAATTGACAGGCTGCAGGTAAATACAAGGTTAGCGACAATCTGATTTTTACAGGGGGAGCACAGCGGACTATGGGGGTACTAGAGGTGGCAATAGCGAGACACAGAGGCCTGTCTTTGTGCAAAGGGCATGCCTCTGTGTTCTCTTCAGATTTATATACCTGCCTCGGGTTCTCTTTAAACATTGGCACATTTCTTCTCTAGTATTATAGACTGCTTATGTTGGAAAAATATGATTTCTCCTTGTAACACCTTCATTTGTAATACCGGTATGTACATTTCTAATAACTTAGTAAAATGTACACCTTTATTCACAAACAGCATTAAACTACTTTGTAATAAACTGACCTGTACATATGTGTGTGGCCCGTGAAAGGAACATCTATGTACCCTAATGCTATGCTTAGCAGTATAGTGACTTAGGAAGAGTATATCATGAACTTGTATGGTGACACCATGTGTGCACATTCTGCCCTCATCAGCACCTTTGACACAAGAAGGTGATGAAAGAAAGAACATTCATTCTGTTCATATCCTTCCTCATCACACCTTGAGGGTGCAGACAGCTGCTTGAGTCCCTGGTCAGCCTACAGAAGCACAGTCTGTCTACATTGCCTCATACTTCCTTACCTCAGATTTCTTGCTAATGAATAAGCAGGGATTTTAGGTCATAGAACTACCAAACAGCATTTCTATGCAATTTAGGCTTGCCATATATAATGTTGTTCTCTCCAGTGACATGACCAGTTCAATATTGCTAACAATAACCGTCTAATGTCAGGACTATACAGTGAATGATAGCAAGCATTTGTGATTGAACAGGTGAGTATTAGGGGAAGCATACTTGTGGAACACTATTATCTATTCATCCAAACAGCTGTAGGGAGAAAATATGTTTAGATTGCCATTTTAACTCTTAACCAGATTTGTGCTATCCACAGTTAGAGAATTAGATTATAGTAGTTGGATGATTATGTGATCTGTGTGCGCAATAGCAGACACTGATAGATGTGTGATGTTAGGTAGCCATCACTATTTCATCCTTTAGAATTCAGCAGTGGCTGTGCGTGTTGCCATCCCCTAACCCCCTCCTCTTCATCTAGTGAGGCCTAAACCTGTATGCTTGGCAGAAGCAGGATTGCAGGTTTATGAAGTGCTCTTTAGATTTTGGGCACTCAGAGTTGATAGAGTATACCTGTTTAGTCACCCACCGTCTGATATTATTTATACTGCAGCAAGGTGGACACAGTTTTGTTGCATCTCATAAATATGTGACCAACCTTACAAGTGTCTCAAAGTGTATATAGAATGAAAATGCAATGTAGGGATGAGCTCTCTGAATCTGAACATTGTTCTGAATGAATCAGAACAGAACTTGGAATTCAAGCACAGCAGACTGTCGCCCTTGACTGTCCTCCATGGTGCGATATAGCTCTTCAGCTACTTCTTACCATAGAGGGCAGCACATGGACGCGGGGTCAAGAAATGCAATTTTTTTAAATCCAAATGAACAAAACTCTCATAGGTTGCAACCTGTTTCTTGGGACTGGGTTACTGTTTCTTCAGGCATACAAGGAGAGAAAAATCTCCAAAGAGCAATAGTAGAGCCTAGCACCTCAGCCATCAGGTCAATAAAATGAAACTGAGGGTTTTTTTAGGTACGTTTAACCGTTTTTAATGATTTTAGTTCACTTTGGCACTGCTTAATCACGTACAGTTACACCACATATGTATTTACCGTTACACCACATATATATTTACATAAGTGTATACTGTGAAATCTTGACAAACATCTCCTCTTGTTGCTTTTGTCCTTCATTTAATAGCGTAACCCCTCATAATTACGTATGTCGTTCTGTTAACATGACCACAAACGAAGACTAATTACTGAATTCTAGTCTGTGTGGCCGGTTTTACAAACCTCTTTACACTAATGTACTGGTATTTAAGCCTTTCTTCAGATTTTACTAGTAGTGCTGAAGTACTTTGGTGAAACAACAAGCAGAGAGGGATCTGCCAATGGCTACTTGTATCCAGATGGCCTTACACAGGTGCAATGTATGGTCCCTTTGTTGAAACCCGGGCAGCTCTGGATTTCAGTCACATTGGAAAATTGCTGCCTGGCATAGCGAAACCTCCAGTATTTATGTATTCAGTGAGGCTCAGTAGGTAACGCCTACAGAACCTGGTTGTTGCAAGCGATGCTTGAACTGGTTGCATCTTTTGAAATGATTAAGGTGGCACGGGACGAGAGTGATATGATTAAGCAATCATAGAGAAGCATTTGATTCACCCCATTACTTTATCCAATCTCAAGTAGATTTCTGCTGAAATGTCTCCTGATTAAAAATGGATTGCCCCACTGCCCTTCTAGATTTATATTACCAAGAGGATGATAAAAATATGAAACTGCTGATCGACACACCCCACTCCACAAAACTTTTCCCCCACTACTGATCACCACTTCCAATATCAAATCCTAAAATTGATTATGAGTCTAACACAGAAAGTGGAAGCAAATTAAATCTAATGAGTCTCTCAAATAAAGTTCTGTGTACACAGTCCACAGTTTATCCTCAGTAATTATCAGGAGAGTCCCAAATTCCTGAATTATGGTCTGTATGCAGTGTACACAATCAGAGAAATATCAGTACTTTATAGACTTATACTAAGAAAGTAGTTTTGGTACTGCTACCATTTTCCTTTTACTGTAGTGCTCTAATGTAGTAGTGGCGTAATGCTCTAATACTATATTTAGTGATTTAAATCCATGTATAGAAACCTTTACTCGCTATGCCCGATGAGGAATGGTTCAGGTGGACGTCTGAACCAGCAACCCAGCAGCTAGTGTGCAAAAAAGCATTTGGCACCCTTCGGCAGCATTCAGGAAATGTGTCGCTTTTGATCCCCTCAGGGGGACCCAGAAGCGACAGGGTTAGCCTATCCTAAACGGTACATGTAGCGTACAGGATGAAACAAAACGACGGGATTGAACATGCCATTTGCTCAAACGATGGTAAACAATCATGCTGCCGGCTGTCCATTTATTTGAATGGACAGCTCCTAAATGATGAGTGTCTCGGTCCTTGCTTTACGCAGTCAAGTCCATGTGAACAGGCCCCTAGTCTGAATAAATGAACAGAGCAGCCATTAACACCCAGGGTGACATTTGTGTAGTGATTACTGTTCAGTGTATTTTTATTTGGAAAAAAATGAACGGTTAAAGGTAAAATTGCCACGCACATAGATGGTCACTGCACAAGTGAGTTTGAGATTCCAGTTATTAAAATAATCTTTTCATTTTGAATTACAGCCGTGTAAAATTTTCCAAAACTGTCCGTAGGGCCCTTTTACACTATCAGTTGCTCTCAGTTTCTCATAACTGAAAGCAAATTTCCTTCTGTTTTAAGAAAGCAAATTTCACCAAGTATTGCTTATTAGTAGGAGGGCTTTTCGCTCTCTTTTATCCCCCCCATACATTCCTAGTGCTTTGGTTCACCCCGAGTTGCTTGGTTACTTTGTCATGACTGAAAGACAACTGATTTTCAAAGTAATGTCCATGTTTCCCTATAGCTCAGTTCCCACTATACCCGGTTTAACTGAAAGCTTTTTCACAATGCACTTCTATTGAAAAAACACATACCAGCGCTTACTAACGCATGCCAACACGTACTAACACATATCAATGCATTAGGTGTAAAAGGACCCTAAGCTCAAATTACTAGATTGTTTGGAGTACTGTGGCCATCAGACCATCTAAAAACTCCTCTATGGCAGCAGGAGTGATTCACTGCACAGGGAAGAAGCCTTTGTTATTCATTCTAAACACCTAGCAGAAAACTTTAACACCCCTGGGTGTGTTTTATATTCATGTATAAACAATGTAATCAAACGTTTTTTTTTCAACAAAAGTGGAATTTACCTTTAAATGAAGAACAACAGGAGTAAAATAGAGACATTGCTATTTCCTCTACTTTCCATCTACATGCACGGTCTTGGCAACTTAATCAACTCATTTGGGTTTCAATACCACTTATATTCAAACGATACACAGCTGTACCTCTTGGCCCCAGACCTTAACTCCCTCCTCACTATGAACTGCTTGTCTGCTATATCTTCTTTCATGACCTTTTGCTTTTTAAAGTTGAATGAGTAAAACAGAACTAACCATCTTTCCACTGTCTCTGTCCACCTTTCCCCCTGATATAACAATAAACGGTGCTTAGGGGTAATATTTGACTCCTCTCTCTCTTTTATTCCTCACATTCACTCCCGAACTACCTTCTACCATCTCCAACTCAAAAACATATCCCGCATCCGACCTTTTCTCACTCAGGACACAGCTAAAATGTTAATACATGCTCTTATAATAAACAATCTGTACTGCACTCGGCTGCTCGTCTCATTCATGTTTCTTGCTCTTCTTCTGCTGCTCCTCTCTGTCAAGCTCTTCACTGGCTACCAATTAACCAAAGGATCCAGTTCAAACTCCTAACCCTACCCTACAAAGCTCTCCACAATCTCTCTCCCCTGTACATCTCCTTACTAGTTTACACATAGCAACCCAATTGCAATCTCAGATTTGCACATAACCTTCTTTTGTAATCCTCTAGAATGACCTACTCGCATTCAGGTATACAAGATTTCACACTTGGTTCACCACACCTCTGGAATCCCCTTCCACAACACATCCCTCACTCTCCAACCTTTGATATCTTGAAACACTTCCTCAAAACTCACTTTTCCCGACAAGCATACACTCTACCTTAGGCCATTTCCCCTTTGACTTAAGGCCAAGTTGCACTCCTACTAGATATCCGAAAAACATACTGCCTCTAGGTATGTTTATTGTATACTACCCCACCTCTTGTTTCCCCCATTCCTTTAGACTGTAAGCTCGCAAGGGCAGGGCTATATCACCCTTTTGTGTCTTGGAATTTGTTATACATTTTATTCATCATGTTGCTTTTGTCACTGTACAATTACAATCCTGTATTTTGTACCAATTCTGTATTTAAAATGTTGGTGGATACCATTGTCTGTATTATGTACTCCATGTTTGTTTCTTACTTTGTACAGCGCCATGGAATATGTTGGCGCTTTATAAATCAATAATAATAATCCCTGCACCTGCAGAGATAAGACAGCTGCTCTGTGTTTTAAATGCTGCCTGGCACAAGCTTGAAACAAGTAGACTAGAGGACTACACATACCAAAACAGTCACCATGACTCATTAGAAGAGTGGGGGTGAGGAAGGAACCAGCAGAGAGACTAAGTGGAGCTGCAGATCTGTCCATGCTATGGTCGCCTTTCAACACAATTTCTGGCTGGCTGGATTAGGAGGAGGGAACTCTTCATAGGGCAAGGAACAATAACAGTACTTTTAGGACATAGTGGTGATTTCATATATTGGATCCACTACAGGGGCCCTTCATTATCATAGCTAGCATGTATTGTTTTCAGACAGAGATTGCAAATGCAGGGCCTCTATTTCCTTCATATGATTGTTCCATAGGGTTCCCACTGCCAGAGATATTCATTTTTATCATTTCGTTTATTTGAGGGCTCAGCTTCAGCCTCTGCTAAACAAAGCACTATCTAGCCATCGGTAGCAATGTTACCAAGGTCATGGCTAATGTTACCGAATGTTAGATGAAAAGTATTAAAGATTGCAGCACCGCTATTATCTTCCAGAGTGCTTGCAGACTACTTAGATTGTAGGCCCGCAGAGATGCTGTGGCAGTTGTTAAGGGATCTCATTTTCCTCCTTCACTTTTACATTGCATTATGATTGTAGCCGTAATAGTGTGATTATAGCACTAAAAGGGTTGACTACTGTGTAATACTTACACTATCGAAAATTGTAATAGGTTTAGCTTCTGGTAATCTTACTTACTTTGTCTGATCTTGGCATAGTTATATGTGTTACCTAACCAGGTTGCTGCCACCTCAATGTGATCCCTGAGTTTACACATATTTTCTGCATTGCTTCCCTTGATTAAGAGGTATTTCTGTACCTAGAAACGTTGGATTTATTGGCAGCTATTAAAGTGAATGTATTTGGAGAGCCGCTCCTTACTTTCTGCATACTTGTTAGTCTATCCTGTGACCAAGATGTGAGCTCCCAACCCTCATGAGAGCACAACCCATATGGTCAGGGCTTCATCTCTACCTTTACCACTACCAGTTTAGGGCAGGACCAGTAAACATGCAGATGGTCACCAGATAAAACATAATGCTAAATTAACTATGCATGAAGAATTTTTTTTGCAAAATAAATGCAGAAAATGCCTAGAAAACCAGCTCATAGACCCTGAGTGAAATACTACTGCCTGCTCACTCCCAAAGATTCTGAATCTCTCCTCCTTATTTACTCATATGAGACACAATTCATTAAACAATTCTTTTGAATTTTCTTGTAGGAGAGGCGCTGTCACCTTATTAGTAAAATCTATTTTCAGCCCCCTGCATAGGAAACCAAAATACTCAAAATAAGTTGTCCCAAATCGACTTTCTTGTGAAGTAAGTTACTTTTTCACCTACTTTTTAGTACTTTTTCAGTTATTAGTGGGTAAAAAAAAGGTAGTTTGTACAAATGATGACAAACGGTTCTTGCCCTTTTATTGAACTAGCCCTGCTTGAAAGGTTACTAAGGCTGGTTTCACACCAGGACGTTGCGTTTTAGGGAACGTTATGGTCGCATTACGTGCCCCTAATGCAACGCCTGGTGCTCCCTGCTTTGGACATCAGAGTGAGCCGCGTTGTGCAGCTCACTCTGGCGTCCGTGATGCCGTGATACGCACTCTTGGACGCATGCGGCATCACGTGGTCCCGCCGGCCAATCGCCGCACAGGGCGGCCGCTCCAGGAAGTAAACACTGCATGTCACTAAGTACAGTGAATATTAATTAGCCATGTGCCTGTCCGCTCTCCGCTCCTCCCCAACGTTACTGAGCATGTGCAAACAGTCTAACGCGGCTCTGCCGCTTACAAAGTACTGCATGCAGTACGTTATATTATGGCGCAGCGTTACACTGTAACGCAACGTGGGCACTGTGAACAGCCCATTGATTTTTCATTGCTGTGCGGTGGGGTGCATTACAGGCTGCACTAACGTGCGCCTGTAACGTCCCACTGTGAAACCAGCCTAAATCTAAAACATGTTGCTAGTTTTATAGCCTGGCTTGGTTTGTATAAAGCAGAAAGAAGAGAAGACACTTTACTGATGCTAAGTAATGCTACTGAAACACTTTAGCCATTATTATTATTAATATTGCATTTCCTTTAATGTAATGAAATGTTTTTTATGTTTATGCCAAATTGGTTATGCCTTCCACTGTCTGGTACTTTATTATAGTGAGAAAACATGGTTTACAATATACCCCCAAGTGCAGCAAGTCCCCCACGCTTCCCAGATTGAAATGAAAACTTGACAAAGCCTCTTACTTTCTTGCCCTCTGTTCAAATCTACAATATAAATATGTTTTAGCTCAACATCTAGTTTTGGTTCAAGTTCCAATTTAGAGTAGAAAATTTGGATGGTAGGAGGCGCCCAATTAGAAAAATAATAATTTTAGGGGAGTACATTTGGTTTTGGCTTAAAAAAGTCAAATATACAAAAAAAAAGGGTTTTTTAAATAGACATTTTGTTTATTATATTCAAACAGCACAGTGACAACGCATTTCTCGGCGTAAGTCGCTTCCTCAGGTGAAATACGCGTCGGTTAGAAGTCTGGGGATTGAATGGGCACCTGTGTCACACAAACAAAATTTCTATTGAAAAAATAGAATATTTTTGTGTATATTTGACTTTTTCAAGCCAAAACCAAATTTACTCCCCTAAAATTATTATTTTTCTAATTGGGCGCCTCCTACCATCCAAATTTTCCATTTAAACCCTACAGCCGTAGGGTTTTCGTTCTCGAATTTCCTGCAAGTCGAAATATATTTTTTTGGAGCCGCGACTAAGAACACAAAGAAAAGGCCGAGTGAGGACGTTTTTTTCCCCACCTGCGCATACGAGTGGTTGCCTCTTGGAGAAACCCACTTTTGAGAGTATAAACACATGAGATTTACTTCTTTCAAGCACAACCAAGACGTTATTACACCAGATCGGGCTCCTGGTACCCGGGTGTTTTTGTTTTCTGTCTCCCTAGTCCTTTTCAATTTAGAGTAGACCTTATCATCTGATTTCACCTGTCCTGATCCTACCCTTACTCATCATGTTACCGTGCTCTAAACTCTCTTCATGCATATTAAAGGACACCCGAAGCGAAAATAAACAAATAAAGCACACGATTGTATCTATTTTACCTCTCCTACAAATTACTTTTTAAGATATTCCACAGTTTTATTTTACGTTTAAATCTACTTTTTAAGTTTTAACTGTTTTATTGTTTTTGCTCAATTACACATTCATTGAAGTATGCTAGAGCTAAAATCTATGAACTATTGACACTTTATCTCTTTCCTACTCTCAGAAGCCATTTTCTGCTAGGAAAGTGTTTTATAGATGGAATTTCTTATTAGTGAGGGTCACACTGTAGTCACTTCCTGTCTGAGTCAGGACTGAGTCAGCCACTAACATACATACATACCTGATATTTAACTCTTTCAGGCAGAGAAAGAAAAAAAGGAACATAGCATAGTTATAAGTGTGCGTGGCACTGTATATACCCATGTCTATCTCATCATGTCACAAGTCACGTCGGGGATCCTTTAAAGGGGGCTTTCCTTAATTTCACTTCCATTATTTGGAACTTTAAGATTTTATTTACCATTATTTATTTACCATTAATGGTGACCGTTTTACAAATGCAAGGTGCTGGTAAGTAAAGCCACCACGGACAAGTGCGAGGATGTAGAAACCCCACGGCTCACCCAGGCACAGAACTGAGAAATCACCCATGTCCACCAATTTGTGATCTCCAAATTGGATTGGAAAGTGTTAACACATCACTCAAAAAACTTGGAAGTCTGCACTTCAGTGTATGGCAGCCTGCAGTTTTACTTCACATACACTCTATTGAGTTGCTTAAATAACCTTTCAGTGCTCAGGTTCCATGTAGCTGGTCTGTAGAAATATTTTTAAAAGTAAATGCTAACAGTTCCTGGATGGAGACGAGCCTGTGAAGCACAGGGATCTTTTCCATACAATTAAAGGCTGTCAGAAAGCGTCAGGGTGTCACCCACTACATCCAGTCACTGTGATGAGTATGTGTTTTGAAAAGCGTGGCTAATGGAAATACAAGGCGGTAAGGAAATGGAAAGTGTCACCACTTCTGTGAAATCTTAAAAGAGCCTCCTGGATTCTACAATCGCTTTTCACATCATGGAAACGCATTAATCAATACTACAAAATAACCTTTCATTAAATATAATTGGTTTTAAGCTGGGTTTTTCCATAAGGTTTTTCAGTTGAGGATATTTTGCAGTTTAACACAGACTTGAGGGGAAGGTGGTAAGAGACATAACTATAAATGGCTTAATTCACACTGCCAGCTTCTGCAATACTGTATGGAAGCCATTATTGGCCAATTGCTGGTATCTTTCAAGCTCTCAGCTTTGTATAGTGATGACATCACCATACTTCTGATGCCCTTAGGATACCACCGCTGAAAAGATTAGGAGAAATGGGAGCAGGCATGTATGGAGAGCTGTCCTGATGGCCACCACTCCCCCGTTGTCCTCTGTCCCTCTCCTTTTGTAGCAAAATGCCCCCCCGGCAGCGTCTTCCGGGTCGCAGGCGCTGGCGCAACCGGGAGCACTCTGCGCATGACGTCACAATTATGTGGGGGCCAACAGGACAGCTCCCTGTACATGCCTTCTCAACCTGTGTTTCCTAATCTTTTTAGCTCTGGAATCCCTTAAAGCTGCACAGAGTTAGTCACTCCTGTACTCTCACTACAGTATTGCTATTACATGTTTGCTATAGCCCAAGGGACTGAAGGTCTTCACATGGGGTTTTCAGCATCCAGCTTAGTCACCCTACCCTTGAGGTGGCCTTGTTGATCTCCACATGTGTGGCCAGGTTAATCTGTTAGCAGTATGTCATGAGGAATATGTTTTTCTGTTTGGGATTTGTACTCATTCAGAGAACCGGATCAACAGTCACACAACGCATTATCCCATTGTCATTTTTAGCTGGGAAAACAGACTGGCTGCCATGCTGTTGAACACAATGGCTTGGGAAACAGCTGTGTGTTATCAGCAGTGGCTATTTTGGTGCTACTGCATATTGTTTTATGTCTTGTGAAGCTTATTTCACATTCACCCCATTGTACAGCTCTGTGTTTATATTAGTGAAAGGTGTCAGGGCCCTGTCAGGTCTGATGGATGCAATGCAAACGCTTGTATTTCACATCCACGCACTCAGCCAAGGTGATCTTTTGCACAAACCGCGATAGCATGTTTGTCAATAACATGTTTGCCATAGAAAGTGTGATGTTTGAATTCTTTGCCTGACTCTACTCTTACGTTGGCTGGACTTTACCTGGTTACTCCTAGTGATCCACATTCTAGTGAGATAAAGTCATCTGAGTGATTCTAGTGAGATAAAGTCATCTGAGTGATTGATGCTACAAAAATCTGCAGCGTTGGCCACAGTTGTTCTCCAATATTCTGATTATTTTTACAGATGTTTCCCATTGAGAAAAAAATTACTTATATAGCCAGAAAAAATGCTGAAATTTGGAGAGGGAAATTCAAACACTGGCATATCTGAGATGTTTCATGAAATTAGATTTTTATATTCTGTTATTTAAGCAGTATTAGCAGGACACTTTGAATCAAGACAATACTATTTATTGGCTAACTTTAAAAGAAGAACTTTTCGGCTTATAAGCCTTCTCTTTTTTTTTTATACTCTATAAGCAGCATTAGGCAAAACAACACATAATTGTTGCTGTGCACATAAAATAACGGTATATTAAAACAGGATGCTGAGGAAAGTCAGGAGCAGGATGAAGCTGCTAGTAGAATATTGGCAATACTGGCAATATTCTACAGTTGGGCACTGGATAATGGAATATGTAATTTTGCCAATATTCTATTATCGCTTTACCTAACCTTCCTCTCACTTTAACCTTATCTTTATCTACTTGTAACACTAACCTAGCGCTATCTAAGCCTAACACTAACCTACCTTACCTACTCCTAACACTAACTTTCCCCCCACCCGCTGGCTAACACTTATACCTGGTAACTTACACCTGCCACCACTATCTACCCTGCAATCTCAACTGGTTGTGGTCGCTCCACCATCCCGGTTTCGGCTATATTGGTCACCTGCGGAACGCAATTTGTATGCTGGGTGCCACTAGAGTTTAGAGTTGCGATTAGTATTGTGATCTATATAGTGCTCAAGTTTCCTCTCGACAGCGAGCACCTAATTTTCCATAAAATATGCCAGTCTGTACAGCGATTATTCCAAAACCGCTGCCTGAAGTGATTTCCAAAGGTCACTTTAAGCAACCGATAATTAAAGTGTGTTCATAGCTTAAGACTTTCTGTAAACAATGTTGTTGACAAGTCTACTGGGCAGTCAGGCATAATCATACATGCTGGGGCTATCTGAGTGACAAGATAGTATTTCTGGTAAGAAGACAATTTTAGATTGTCTTTTCTATTAGCCTTTGCATGGGTATGTTTCCGCATCCAAAGTCAGCAGATACTTTGTCTTGGTATCATTTAATATCTATAGTTAGAATAAATAATTGTATGAAGACCAGCTGCTTACGCACTTTACATTTCCCTGGGCCAAAACGATCATACCTGATCATTCCGGTCATAAATCTAGAGCAAAGTTTTTCAACTCCAGTCCTCGAAGGCCGAGACCCTCCTACATTTTTTGGCACAGCTCTAATTAATTGATGGGACTGAATCAGGAAAGGTTCGTCAATTAGAACACATTTCTCTGTCCATCCCTAAACACTGGCATGGATTTAGCCTTTAAGCACTGGAGTTGGGTAGCCCCGATGTATCAATGTTTTTGTCCTGTAGTAAACTGCCCGATCATATTGTTGGCCTCCCATTTTTTTGTTTCCTGCCAGAACTTCTAAAGAAGTTTCCAACGCTGTATTCTGTGGGCTCAAAAGATTGACCGTTTGTATATAACTTTAAATACAATGATTACCTTTGTTTAGACACATTACTGCTGTTGAACATCTCTGTTGGTCACATGTAGTCTATCATTTGAAAACCACAAGTGTTTGATACCCTGATCTACCATAATAAGAAAAAAAAAGATTTAATAATTAATTTGATAGATCCAATGCTAATCTAGAATCCCACAACTTAAACAGTTTTATTAGCCCTGGAACACATTTTAACTGGAAACATACACTGCATTCTGCAAGCGCAGTTTGTACAGTGCATTCATCTGTAGAGCATTAAGGGTCTGCACTACCATTGTTTATCTGCTCTTTCACTGCCTTCCCCAATCCTCATTACCTCTGAAAGGGGTTTCCTTTACAAGGCAATAAATATTTTGACCAGTAAACATAAGGCTAAAGCACAGCTGGAGGCAAATCCCCAAATAGTTTAAAGAGCAATGGAAAGAAAATCCCATGTCCTTACCAGAGCAAGCAGGGGTCACCTCATCTCCTAGCATCCTTCGCCTGGTATCTGTATAGAGAGTACGGTCTCCTTTCGGAATCACCCTAAAGGCCCATGCCCAATTAGCGACATTTTTGAACGATTTTGTGTGACAAACTTTTTTGCATGGTGTCACGAAACAGTTTAACGAAAATTAATTAAACAATGTTTCATGATGCACACCACCCACGGCGTTCCTTCGTTTTTGAACAACCGGCATATCTGATTAGGTTGTTGAGCATTGTTCAGATACTCATTGACTTGCGCAGGTTAAGCACGAGCATTTGTTTCGGATGCCGCAAACGATGCTTGCAGAGTCAGCCAGGTAGATCTGGGAAACAATCGTTCGTAGGCAGAGATCCCAGATCCATCTGGCCGCATCTGCTGGTGGGTATGTATTTTTAGAAGTCTTCCAGACTAAAACGCACAGAAAGAATGCAATCCTTTTTCCTGTAAGCTTGCTTTTTGGTGCAATTCCAAAGTCCCATGGGGTGCAGCTAAATGGAATTGCACCAGAAATGCAGTATGCAGTGCGTGGGTTACATTATGTGCAGCTCTGAAGCTATTTGAATCAGACAGGAGAATACAGCGCTAAACAAATGTTAGTATTATCATTATCGCAACAACATCCTAGTTATGAGAAAACTGCAAGTGTTTCAATAATTGGAACGAAACACATGTGTGTGAAAGGGGCTTCAGTATTTTGTATCCTTGCACATTTTCAAGTTTTCTAACCTTTATAATAGGATGAAACCCATTATTATGCACGTTTAGCACGTGGCTGTTAAAATGATCATACTACTCACTGTCTCTACTTTAAGGCGGTTACTCTATAATTCTTGGTCCCACCTCATAGAACTATACTATTTCATATCTTACATTGATGAGAAGCAACAACCCAGAAAACAGCTGTATGCATGTTGGATTAGTATGGCTCGGTAAGTTCTGTAGGCCATGGGCCCACTCTGCACTCCAGCGGTTGTGGATATGTGTGTGGCTTCCAGGTACATAGATGAGTGATTTGCATATTCAGCAATGATGTACCCTGGGGAATGTTTCTTGCAGGCATAAACTTGAATAATTGCAAATACTATCGGTTATAAAAAGCCAAATTAATATTTAAAATATCTATAAATGTTTCTTCTTCGGGCTTTAATCTCTAAATAAATATTTATACCGGTACATATTTTGAAATTTTGCATTTTCAGTCTATTTCATTAGGGATTAAATGGCATCATCCTTTTGCTTTCACTTATAGCTAACAAGTTCCAGCACTTTGTAACTGGGAAAGCAGCTGTAGTGGAAATATATGGAAAACATGTCTGGTACTCTGGGTTACAGACACTGTCACATTGAAGAACGGTTTGCTTCAAAATTCAACTCCCAGGACAACTCTAAATGTACCACCCAATAGCTTAAAGTAAACCGGAGATGAGGCAGGGAAAAAAAATATACATACCTGGGTCTTCCTCCATCCCTGGAGTGCGCGCCACTCATCCCGCCCTGAGCCCCGTCTGGTCCAGTGGCTTCATGGGACATGATCCCCACATTTTGATTTGCCCAATAGGCTGTAAAATGACAGGCAGCCTGTTGGGCTAATCAAAGTGTAGAGATCGCATCCTATAAAACCACTGGACCCAACGGGGCTCAGGGCGGGATGAGTGAAGCGGCCGTTAGTTGACAGCGCACGCTACGCTGCACTGCCGCACGTAGCGTGCACACAACTTGCACTACTCGCATTAAGAAGCTGGGCTTCTTCAGCAGTGCAGCTTAATGAATCAACCCCATAGTCAGTGAATAACTGCTTAATGAATGCACTCTCTAATTATTCAAACCCTATGTAACTTTTTGGCAGGATAGCAACTCACCTGTCCTGGCGGGCATGCTGCTTCATTAGTCTGTGCACTCTCAGCCTTGCAGGGGTGCCTTTTCTCAGTCACCCGGGGCAGGCCAGGTAATGGTGAAGACCAGAGCACACAGACTTATGGAGCAGGCCCGGCCTGCTTCTGTACATAAAACATAGCAGTTTTATACATGACCTGCTCCTGTCAGCATGACAGTTCCTCTTCAATCCACTTCAGTGCAGCTTATGGCTGCATGGCCCGGCAATGAGCTGCACGGAAGAGGATTGAAGAGGACCTTTCATGCCACCGGTAGCATGTAATGTACAATGCTCCGCTGTGCTCTGCATGGACAGGAGCAGGTCCCTCTATGAAGAAGGTACTTCACTTCAAGATACTCAGGGGGGTGGCGGCAGATCTCGGGGGGGGGGGGGGGGGGGTGGATGCAAGAATCGCTGGAATGCAATGAAAAAAACTTTGAAACTCTGAAGTTAGCTGAGACGCTGTTCCCTTCCTGACAGGCATATTTTTAGAACATTTTTTCATAGACGCTCTGGTTATTCTCTGTTGACTTCCTGTTTAGCTTTGCATTTTCAGGGTATTGTTAAACAGCTGCCTCTTTTTAGTGCTTTTCAACATGATACGTTCAAGGCTGTTTTTTTGTTTTTTCATGACAGGCTTAGGAATACATGGGCAAGTTAGCATATTTTGGGCTTGTTCACATTGGCATTCAGTGACCATTCCTGCAATTCACCAAAGAATACTGATTACATAGGAATGACGCTTCCCGCATTCTGTTGGCTGCGCAGTGCGGCTTCTGACCTCAATGTAACATGCACCATTTGGACAGCAGCTGACTGTGGCTGCCAGTTAGTTTAGATGAGTTCCTTCTGTGTCCTCCTCAATTGATAGAATAGTCTGTAGATTATATTTGTATTGCATATTTGAAATTTGATTTACTAGCAACGAGATTTTTAACTGTGTGGTGATAAAGACACAATGAGAAAACCATCATTCTGCTCTCCCCTCCTGGATATGAGCTCCCACTGTCAGATTGGCCACACTAAGCTATGGCTTAAAGGAAACGTGAAGTAAGGAAACTTGCTTCAGGTTAAATACTTAGCAAAGAAGAGAGAAGGTTCTGGATTCCATAGAGCCTTCCCGGTCCTCTCTTCGTGCTCTCGTTTTACTGCTGTCCTCCGGTACTCCTCGACAAGCTTCAGAAGTACTCTTGTGCCTGAGTGCTTCCAAAGCAGGTGTATCCTGTTCGCAGTATAGATTTGGTCGTCTTTGGAAGTATTTTAGGACAAGAGTATTTCTGAAGCCTGAGCAGTGGTGGAATGAGGGCAAGGAGAGAGAACCAGGAAGGCTCTATGGGATCCAGAGCTTCTGCATTCCTTCAGTGTCATTGGTGTGGTAAAGATGATGCATGCCATGATTGCAGTGCTGCAGTGGAACCACACCCATAGAGTTCCACTGTTGCAGCGCTTTGCCACTCGCCAGTGATCAGCAAGCACTGCAAGAAGAGCTCTAGTAGGCTTCAGGTCTTTGCCCCATCACCTCATCTTACCTGCGAAGCTCTACACAAAAATATTTGCTACCTTGTACATACACTCCGTCCTTGTTTATATTACTGTACAAACTCTTTGATTAGCTGAAGTAAGCACATCACTTTTCAAATCTCTGCTTAGGGAGTTATTCCTTCACAACAGGCTACCGTAGCTTCAGCCTGCGTTCTTCCTTCAGAGCTCAGCTACTTCCCAACCTTCCTGTGTTCTGCCCACAAAGCTTGTTGTTACTACCTACAACTACCTGCAACTGGGCTGCCTCAAGTCACATGATCACATTTTAACAGAGTAGGAATATTAATTGCAGGAACTTTGTTGGACTAAAATTACACGTTTTGTGCCTGGACTTGAGTTTCAACTGGTTCAAAGACAAAAGCAGGTGCTTCTACTACCTGTTTTGAAAGTGCACCCGAACTGATGTGACCTGATGAGATAAACATAGGTGTGTATAGGAACTTAAAGAGAAACTCCGAGCAAAAATTGAACTTTATCCCAATCAGTCGCTGATACCCCCTTTTACATGAGAAATCTATTCCTTTTCACAAACAGACGGTCAGGGGGCGCTGTATGACTGATATTGTGGTGAAACTCCTCCCACAAGTAACCCCTCCCACAAGAAAAGTTCAAACTTTTGGCAGTTTCCTGTCTGTGAACCTTGTTGCACTGTGGGAAATAGCTGTTCACAGCTGTTTCCAACTGCCAAAAACCATGCAGCAGCTACATCACCTGCCAACACTAAAATGTTCACTGGAGTTCCTCTTTAAACCAATTAATGATCTTCATTGAAATGAGTAGCTGATACCCCCTTTTCCATGAGAAAATTTAAAACTTTTCTCTTATGCCCCTGCTCCTCCCCTCCCACAGCGTGATGACAGGACCATGGTCCTGACAGTTTGCTGTCTGTGAACCTAATTACATTGTGGGAAATAACGGCTTTTCCCAATTGTAAAGCAAGCAATATATACCTCTGTGTATAGAACTCTCAGTAATATACATTCCATACAGATCACCTGACAGAACTAAAGATGTCACCACCAGTGATCAATTTCAGCTGGATGTGACTTTTGTTTATATTATCATTGCACCATCCCCACCATTCAGAATGTACTGGGGATGGCACAGTCTAAATCTAAATCTGTCAGAGAAGATTACTATCTGTATTACAGACCCATCTGGGTTCTTGGCCAGTACATTTACAAGTGATTTATTTGACAACTAATCAGGGTGCTTATAGATAGGTAAAAACAAGCTCTGCCTAAGAAAACCTACATTTGTCTAGAAAAATGTATGCCTGCTGTGGGTCTTTAATCTCAATTCTGTAATCTCTGTAGACTTTGCTAGTTGTCAAGGGTTTCCATGACAATAACAAACCAGAAGCCTGAATCACAAACACATGCAAGATGTGTAAACTTTTCCATGCATTCGTGGTTGAAGAAGAGGAGAATGACCTACTGATGACGACGGTGAAACTTACAGCGAGGAATGTGAGCATCACTGGTTCCTGGTATTGTGTTTAGTTTGAATCATCCTATGACACTGGCAGCACAGCACACATAAGTGCTTCCACATGCACAGCCCTCTCCATGCCAATAGATATTACCCAGGGATCTTTCATTAAAGGCCCATCAATGTCATTGATAAACTAGCGAAGGTTTCATTTAGAGTGGGAGCAGCTCTGGCTGTCCTCTGCTGAACTCTGGATGAAATGGAGGATCTTGGAGATGCATAAGGAAAATCCTTTCCATTTCTATTTCTGCACAGTTCAGGGGGAGTGAGAATGCAAGAAGCAGGCAGATGGCCAGATTCCCGAGCGCAGCACGCCTGGAGCCTCCCAGCGTGGTTTGGGCCTCTATGACAGAATGCGGTCTGTGCATCTGAATATAACTTCCCAGCCCCGGAGCTATGACAGACAAGAGGAAGAAATGCCTGACAAGCCAGCCTGCGGTTATTTTCAGAAGTCTCAGGCCGGCAGCTCACTGTTAAATATAAGCCCTCACTTATTACATTTGAGATTTTATTATAAACTAAAACCACATCATCACTGTTGCCATTACAGTAAACAGGGGAGTGACACTGGAACTGGTTATGGGATGTTTTGTCGTTTTCCCTGGTGCATTGATGAAAACCTCAATATAATTATGCTGCTACTCTTCACTTTGAGCCATGCCAGGACATATTATATAACACCCAGCTGCTGGATAGGATGAGCTGCTAATGCCTTCTATGTATCCAGATTTACCACAACACAGGACTTTTTATTTCATGAAAAGCAATCTACCACTAAAATAACTTGTGTTTGTGTTGGGCTCTATTGGGTTGGCCATGGTATAAATAATCCAAATGGGATTATGCAGTAACAGGTGCAACATGAAACAAGAACTTATTCAACCAAATGGCAGGTGGTCTAAACATAGGCATAAATATTTGAGCGACAGATCTGCTTTGTCTCAAGCATAGCGTGATGCAGGGCTGTGGGGTCGGAGTTGAGGAGTGGGAGCAATTTTGGGTACCTAGAGTTAGTGATTTCATAAAACTGAGGAGTCGGAGCCTAATGTATTTTGTACCAACTCCACAGCCGTGGTTAGTATTAAACTAAGGAGTCGAAATCGAGGAGTCAGAGTAATTTTGGGTACCTGGAGTCGGATTAAGGGTTTCATAAACTGAGGAGTCGGATGATTTTTGCACTGACTCCACAGGCCTGAAGTGACGAATTAGAGATTTGGCAAAATACTAGGATTAAGCCTTGTAGACACATACAGTCTTCATTGGCTAATGACTAGCCAATTCCATTAGCCAATAACCACTTCCATGTAATGTACTATGAGTTCCAACTTAACAGATTCTGCAGGTAGGCTTTCATACTACATTGAAGTGGTGATTTGACTTATCAAAATTAGATGTGTGTACTAGGCTTTAGTCATTAGTAAAAAAAAACCTTCATCTTCATTGAAATTTCCATTGAACCAGTGATGGAAATGTACAGTGGCCAATCAGAAGGAACCTGAGACTGCCATTCAGTTTATAGCAGAGATGGTCAAAGAAATGTAAATTGTTCTGGCTTGCATGCAAATTTTATGCAGCTCTGAATAAGGTAAGAAAGCTACAGCAGAATGTGAGTCTGATTGGTTTACTTCCAAGCTGCATACAAACTGCATGCAAGCTGGAATTCTTTTTGTCTCATTGATCATGTCTAGTCATTAAACAGCTGGTAAATGTGTCAGCTGCTAATCAATTGGTTAGCAACTCACAATTATTATTATTATTATTATTGTTTTATAAAGCATGAACATATTCCATGGCATTTATTCTGATTGGCCCTTGCAGATTTCTGGTTAAAGTTGAACTGAATTTGTGTTTCTGACTTGGATTTCACTTGCGATTTCTGAATTGCGAAGTACTGCGATTTTCAGCTCAACTCTAGGAGTAATCGCCATTTAACACACACACAGATTCACTGGATAATTAATTAATCGCTGCAAACCCCCTTCCCCCAAAAAAGAAAAGACCCAATGGAATGAGACATTAGGCTATGACAGTGGTGGGGGTTGTATTAAGTGCTCCTCTGAGGGGCAGTTATAACATGAACTGGTCAGTGTGCTCTTTAAAGTGCTGCAGAAAAAAAACTGTTCCTATATAAATACAAAACAATACAAGGGAAGAGGGATGTGTGTTGTGTTTGTGATGATGCCCCTCATTTCTTCACTCTGAGACATCCATGGATGTTGGTAAAGCCAGGAACTGGAATTGAGAAAAGGTCTCTCTGGTGAATATGTGTATAACAGGTACAACCTGGCATAAGTTATAAGGCTCTTTCACTATATCCAAAGCCAACAGAGAGTTGGCTATAATTCAGCTATATAGGAAGTATGTTTTGCGTTTTTTTGTGGTGGGAGTGACGGTTAAGGTTAGGCATGGGGAAGGGGGGGAAGGTGGGAGAGTTAAGGTTAGGCATTAGCAGGGGTCGTGGTTAGGCATAGGTAAAGGGAGGGTTCCGTGTGAGAATAGCGTTGGGTTTAGCTGTAGCAAAATATCAGTAACATTTAGCGATATTTTACAATCATAATTTGCATTTCATAACAGTAAAATATCTGTAAATTTACTGAAATTCTACTAACCAATATTTTGGGTACTCAAATTTTTGTGCTCTTTTTTTCATGTAGACCATGAATGAGCTTTCTTCACTTCAGTGGCCCTAGAGGCCTGATATAATAATCTGAAGGGTTGCAAATTGTGCTCCATTGGGTTAATAAGAAATGACAAGCATGATTGGTCAGTGGTAAGTGATGACATTCCACCTGGCTCGCAATGCCATCACACTGTGTTGTACAGGGAACTGGGGCTTTTTTGGCTTTTGCACATCAAGGTCTGTAATCACTTCTATTGAAAAGAACAGTAAATGTTGCCCATCTATACATGCGTACCTGTTCACCCAGCAATCATCACTCTGCACTACAAGCCACTTATATGATTTGTTTAAAAATGAGCTGCAGCAAAGCTCTGTGAAGAGCCACCAAGCATGTAACCCCTTCCCAGAGCCAGTACCTACCAACATGCAGGGAGAGAGTGATTGGCATGTATGTACAGCACTGTGCCGGGCCTGATGCACTGTACACCACCTTGATGGAATATAATGTTGTGTTTGCACAGCGCAGTTCTGTTTACACAGTGCCCTAATCTACTGCATAAAAAATGATTAACTCTTTTACACTGAGTCAACAATAGAGATTACTGATTGTAATTGTACATTATAAAAAATCTACAGAATTCAACAACATACGGGCTCAAATCACAAAGCCAGTAAAGCAGGAAACAGCTGATTACCATCTAGTGAGGTATATGCCTCAGTTTTTCAGTAAATTACTGAACTATTACTATCTTAGGGTGCATACACATCCATGTTTTATTAGCCAATGATTGGCCTACATGGAGGTGGTAAAATTGGTCTGTGCTTGGCCAATCAAATGGAAGGTGTGTACCAAGCCTTCTAGTCCATTTGGATCAATTTGTGCTACGATCTGACCAGTGGCATAACGATGGAGCTTGGGGCCCCAGTGCAAGTTATTCATGGGGCCCCAAGTGCTCTGCTAATATGAAGCCCCAAACCCTACGAAGGAAATCTGCAGTGTCAGAAAGGTGTAATCAGACTAAGGAAACAGTCTCCTAAAATCCCACTTTTTATTAAACATTTAACTTTAGCACTATAAGCACTGCTAAAACGCTGCATCCCTGTGGCAGAAAGCTGTTTACAAATCCCCGTGGTAAAATGCAGGAAGCGCTTCCTCATAGAGGCAGAGCTTAGACCTGTAGCTCTGCCTCTACTAGCGTCAATCCCTGCTGATCGCCGCCTCCTTCCGCCCCTCTCAGTCTTCCTTCACTGAGAGGGGCGGGGGAGAGGTGGAGATCTGCGGGAGATTGACGGTAATGGAGGCAGAGCTGCAGCTCAAAGCTCTGCCTCCCCGTGCAGCAAAAGCCACGACCAGAAAAGTTGTGGATTTTGCCCCCGTGTTTGGGGGTTTTGTAAACAGCTTTCTGTTGGAGGATGCTGTGTTTTAGCAGGGCTGATAGTGCTAAAGTTACATGTTTAATAAAATGTGGGATTTTAAGAGGCTTCAGTGTCTCTTTAAGGATTATCACTATGCAATGCACATATAGAGGTGTTCATTGCCAGCATAGCACCAATGAAAAGCTAATGAGATGGATTTAAGAGGCCCTCTAGTGGGCCCCTTTGGTACAAGAGCCCGGTGCAGTCGCAACCTCTGCATCCCACTGGATCTGACCACAATCTGCCTGGGTAAAGTCACAGAGTGCAGCTAGAATTTACCAGCTTGTGTATGTAGACAAAATGTTGGGAGTGGGCGACTCATCCTTTATTTATTGTATCGCATGGATTTGTGCAGTCACGGTACCACATAAATCAGAAAATTTGGCAAAGTATAACATTTGTTTCATCGGTGATTCTTTTTTGTGTTTCTGTAAACAATCCATTATGTTTTCAGGAACTCTGCATCATTTTGTATAACTTTATCTATTGTCCTCATATCTTTTGAAGACCAATTTTAACATGTTGTGGCAATCTTATAACTGTATCCTCGAATAATACAGTATTTCCAACAGAGTTCAAACAAAAAACTGTAAGACGCGTAGATACTTGTTTTAACATCTCACTGTATTTGTATTGAGCTTAGAGCAAGTAGATTAGCTTTTTTTTCACTTGAGTGCATCTCTGCCATGTAGCATTGCTGTCATAGTGTACAGCCAGAGTGGCAGAATCTACTGTATCTGCTTCACAGGCATGTCATCTTAGCTATCTGTAATTTTTTTTTAAATTACCTTATCTACAGAGCTAAAGATCTCAGGTGTAGGAGATGCTGTATACATGAGCAGAGTTATCTTAACCACTTGAGGACGGCAGTGTTAAACCCCCCTAAAGACCAGGGCATTTTCCCTGAAATTGGCCACTGTAGCTTTAAGGCCAAGCTGCAGGGCCGCACAACTGGGGACAGCCGGCTGTCCCCAGTACAGCGCTGCAGATTGCAGCGCTGTACTTAGTCAAAAGACTGCGGTTTCGACGTCTAACAGTCCCCTGAGCGGCGATCGCCACTCGGAGACTGAAGGTGGGGTGGAGCTCCGCCCCCAAGCGGTAGATGCGCGTGCAGCCGGCGTTAGGCGGTCTTGGGGCTGCCACCGCGGTCCCTTCGATTGGCAAGACACGGCCATTAGGTAGTTAAGGGGAACCTAAACTGAGAGGGATATGGATGTTTCCTTTTCAACAATACCATTTGCTTGGCAGTCTTGCTGATCTCTTTGGCTGCAGTAGTGGCTGAATCACACACCTGAAAGAAGCATGCAGCTAATGCAGTCTGACTTCAGTCAGAGCACCTGATCTGTATGCTTATTCAGAGGCTATGGCTAAAAGTATTAGACACACTGGGTCAGCAGGAGAGTCAGGCAACTGGTATTATTTTAAAAGGAAAAATCCATATCATTCTCAGTTTAGGTTCCCTTTAATCACCGCTTCTCCCCTTGTCAGTTCATATTTTCTAGAGGGACACAGCAAGGTCACACAGTCAGGTAGTGTAGCCCACTCCACAGAGACTCAACAGTGAAATAGATAAATTGAGCCCTCCTGAATTGCACTTACAAAAAAACAAAATACATTTCTGGACTATGTTTACATAATAACTTGTTACTTGGCTGCATTATCTACAAATCAAATAAAAAAAAAAATCTTCAAGAAGTGTTGGGGGTATGCTTAGTGTAATGCTGCAATCTATACTCCGTACACAAACTAGACGAAGCTCAGACGAGGTATGGTAGGCAACGGCCCTACTTGACCGATTGGGGCCAACCAACTGTCCTGGCGGATTACTTAGGCAGAGTGACAGTCGGGAGCATTGTTCTCCCCACTTACCCTGCTAGCCGTACGATAGCAGTCCTGCGCCGCTCCCCCTACACACACACACACACACACACATAAAGCAACATGTCTGTACAGTCTCAGACCTCGAATGTCACCTGAGGAATTAGGTCCCGATGCCTGTCGAGCAACATCAGTTGAGCGTATGTATGTGCCTTTAAGCTAAGTAGACAAGCTGTTCTTTACCATACCATCCAAAAATTAAGCAGTGTATATGACATTTATTTGTGAACAACCCTTCTGCATTGTTCTGCTCCTCACCTCGCCTGCTGAAAGCTGCTTCATCATGCACTTACTGCCATCTCGCTGCCTCCCCTCATAGCAACAGATGTGTTGCTTACCATTAAGCTACTGACACTCCTGTACAGCCCTTGGCCCTTTACTGTCTGTACAGCACTTGGCCCTGGCACGTCTGCACCTATTTGTGACCCCACTGCAGTAAGATAATGAGAGTCATTCTGTTATTTATACATTTTAACTACATTGGTAGCATTCTGCCGCATCCAACTCTGTACCATCTGTGAAGATTTAGATCAGTGTTGCAGAATAATACACCTCTCCCTGTGATTTTTGCAAAATAATCTGTGGTCCACCACCCCATACTTGTGACACAAACCATTAAAACAGTAACAAAAATGGAAAAAAAAGTTTTGAAAGACTAGTCTTGAGTGATTTGCCAAATGACTTGCTTGTAACTTTGTAAGTAGTAATAATTCATCCATGTTAAACTGACATGTATGGGAATGGAAACAGCCACATACCATATGGAAGGAATATATCAGATGAATCTAACACATGACAGGGTACAAGGGTTTCAGCAGTCACATCTGCCAAGCCAAGAGGTCTCATAAAGGTGAAAAACATCAATATTTAATGTGCATCAACTGATCTATCTAATCATACATTCTTCATGTCAGACAATATTTCTATAATGTACCTTGCGTTCAAAGGGAGCTTTCATGTATCGTTTTGTTGAGGATGTATCTACTATGTTACTAATGTGGAAATAAGACATTACTACGTCTAGCTTGCCATGCTTTAATTGTGCAACTCTCCATTTTACTATTCCCAGATGTGAACTGAGAGGAGCTATTATCACATCTGCTGGTCTTTTCTGCAGAGCTTCCTAGCCTTCGGTCCCATTTAGTCTGTGGTGCTACCGTTGTAACCTATTTAAATTTACAAAGTTGATGTTGCTAATTTGCTATGTATGGGAAGGTATAAAGCTGAGGCAATCATACTGAACGTTGGTGCAGGACCGAGCTACAGGACTCTGAGCTATCAGTGGCTGCTGTGTCTACCACCAATGAAGTCAATTATCGAATATACCAGCACTCCGTGGTTGCAAGAAATCACACTCTTTTATTGAGCCGTCATATCCACAAAAGTAGCCTAGGCTACTATTGAGGATTCGACGGCTCAATAAAAGAACGTGATTTCTTGCAACTACGGAGTGCCGGTATATTCAATGATTTACTTTGTTCGTAGCGTGCATATGCCATAACACCAAGCACCCAACTCTGAAGTAATTGGTGTGCCCATCCACAATCTTCATACATATCACCAATAGGAGACAGGTTTCTCTCCAGATTAGGAATGCTTGTCTCCATACCGGTATTTCCAGTATTTATTTATTTATTTCTTGTATTTATAAAGCGCCAACATATTATGCAGCGCTGGACAATAAATAGGGATACATACAATATTTAGGGGTGACATACAGCAAAATGACAATACCTGAATACAAGAAAGACCAGATCATGTAGCACAGTATGAGTACAAGGTAATGCTTAGTCACTGGAGGGAAGCATGGAGATTAGGCAAGCTAGGTTAGGTATTTGGAGAGCCTTGATATTAGGCAGTGCAATACAGAGCAGCCAGAGCAAATAGATGAATTATGCAGATAGTGCTGAGATCTTCTGTAGTGCTGTACAGTGTATATAGTCTTGTCGCTGTCTATCAGCTACTCATGTGCACCGGCCAGGCACTTACTAGTGCTTGGCACGGGCAGTGGAGGGGCTTCCCCCCATGGTTTCACATATGAGCATATAGGCCAAATTTCAAATAATCAAATAATTTCCACTTTGTTTTTAGGCAGGGCTGGCTCGTACTGGGCAATTGCCCTGGGGCCCCAGTGCTTGATGATGCCCCCCCCCCCCCCGGGTAGCTCCTCAAGTTAATAGTGGTCTTGAACTATCCTGGGGGACAAACTTGAACTATCCTGGGGGATGGGGGGTGTTGAGCAAGGGGCCAACTAATACTGCTATCTTGGTCGGGGGAGGTTTTGGCACCTAATGCTTCATTCCATCCCGGGAGGGAGGATCATCTAGTGGTCTATGAGACAGAGGCTGTGGGGGCAGGGTGCATGTTAATTTTTAAGTATCCCAGAGAAACTCATGTTAACACTGAGAAAACTGCATGGAGAGAATTTCCTACTAGAATCTGGGCTTGAGAATCTATAGCTGCAAGTAAACAACTTAATTACATGTAAGTTGCAAAAAAGAGAAGTTTCCCTATGGATCAAGAATTTTACCTAATATCCACAGGTGTTCAGAAGATTTCACTTTTAGATATTGAAAAGGAGAGTAGAACTGTGTCAGCCTAAGGAAGCATGACATTACACTAAACAGTGCAATGTGAAGGTATTTATATCCCTGTTCTTGCATTTCAGACTGTTTATATGAGTCAGCTATCTGAACACATTAATGCTGGTGACCCAGAAAGACCTTGTTAACAATGTTATGAACCATGAAATATCATTATACTCTCATATACAAGTTGATAAAGACATGGATTGCCAGCAGACTTATACCATTACAAATTTCTTCCTCAAAAATAATTGTTGTATTAGTTTATTATTTTTTTGTGTGCAACAATTCTGCGTAGCGTATCAATTACATAATAAACAACCTTCATATCCCAGTCAAAGTCTGATTGCTTTTTTAGTAATATTGCATGTAGAACGGTCCAGACCATAAGCAAAGGCTGTGCAGATGTTTTATAACAGCTGATGATGGGTGGGTCAGTCACTCAATGGCCTTCTGTGTGGAACGCTGTGTACTCAGAAATCCTGGCTTTTATAGAGAATAATTTGCAAGTTCCAAGAGACTTGCCTTAATGCCTCAGTAAGTGAATATTGTACTCAGCCGAAGTACAACATAAAAACAAATAGCTCTGGAAAGCACAGGTTGCTTTTAAATTCTTTACATTGCAATATTAGAAAAATCTGTTCTGTTTGAACAAATGAAGGCTTTGGTGTCTGGCAGCTGGTAAATCTAAACACTCTTCCCTGCTTTTAACTGCATTGTACATTAGCCATTCTTTTAAAGGGTCACTATCTCCCAAAAAAATGTAAAATACATGCAAACACATGCAACTAAGACGTGTGCTTCAACCAGCGTAAAATGAACCATAAATTACTTTTCTCTTTTGTTGTTGTCACTACAGTAGGTAGTAGAAATCTGACACAACTGACAGATTTTGCATTCGTTCCACTCTTCATGGGGGATTTTCAGCATTTTGTTTATTCTTTACAAATTCAGATGCTGGCCGGCCTCTCTACCTGTTTGCACACTATTTTGGCAGTTGGACTGAGCAACTGCCATTCACTAAGGCCTGGTGCACACCAAAAACCGCTAGCAGATCCGCAAAATGCTAGCAGATTTTGAAACGCTTTTTCTTATTTTTCTGTAGCGTTTCAGCTAGCGTTTTGCGGTTTTGTCTCCCGGTTTTGGTGTAGTCGATTTCATATATTGTTACAGTAAAGCTGTTACTGAACAGCTTCTGTAACAAAAACGCCGGCAAAACCGCTCTGAACAGGCGTTTTTCAGAGCGGTTTGCGTTTTTCCTATACTTAACATTGAGGCAGAAACGCATCCACAATCCAAAAAATCCCTCACCCCGGGAGTATGCGTTTCTGCAAAACGCCTCCTGCTCTGGTGTGCACCAGCCCATTGAAATAGATTACATAAGCGTATCCGCAGCTGCAAGCGGATCACAAAACGCAGCTGAACCGCTCTGGTGTGCACTAGGCCTATGTGCTTTAGAATAGAAAGAAAACTCTGAGAATCCCCATTAGGAGATGGGCTAGTCCAAAACCGTACAGATTGTTGTTGTGTACTGTAAATGACAGCAACATAAGACAAAAGTTTTTGGTTCATTTAATTTTAAATTTTACAATTTTTCATGATATTGGTCACAAAAAAGGTTTCTGTTTATAATTAGAAACATGGGAACTACTAGAAAGGTTTAATTTTTTTGTTCTGAAGAAAAAATAAATAAAAAAACTTTTCAGTATATTTTCTTGTTTAAAAAGGAAAAGTAGTCTACAAAAGAAATTAATTTTTTAGTACTACAACTATTTCCTTTAATATATGCATACATTTCAAGGCAGCATGTGTGCAATTACGTACGTTATGTTTTACACTTACCTAAAATAGAGCATTTAGGATTTTATCATTGTAATCACATATTTCAAGTTCCACTGACGCAATTCGATTTTTAACCAAACGCAAACTCGTACATGTTGCTTTTTCTGCAATTGTGCTTTAGTTTAAAGAGCAATTTTAACCAAGGATTGAACTTCATTCCAATCAGTAGCTCATAACCCCCTTTCCAATGAGAAATCTTACCTTTTCTTGAGTAGATTATCAGGGGGGTCTATTTGGCTGATATTATGGTGAAACCCCTCCCACAGTGTGATGTCTATCATGGTCCTGACAGTTTGCCATCTGTGAACCTTGTTGCATTGTGGGAAATAACAGCTATTTCCAACTGCCAAGCAAGCTGTATTATCCCTCTGTGCATAGAACTCTCAGTAACGAATATTCCATACAGATCACCTGCCAGTACTAAAGATGTCACCACCAGTTATACATTTCAGGATGTAAATCAGGGAGAGGAAAGATTTTGCAATGGGCCAACACTGACTACATAATCTATAAATGAATGTTGTAAAAAAATAAATAAACAATAGTATTCATTATGTAATTTTCACTGCAGTTCTCAAAGTCCATGGAAGTGCAAGACAGCTGCATACAACTACCACGGAATGGGCTTGATTCACTAGGACAAATAGCATGCCTTATCAAAGTTAACACGCCTTATCAAAGTTAACACGCCTTATCAGAGTAGCATACAAACCCGCAGGGGCTCAGGGCAGGACACGTGGAGCTCTTGTCATTGCCAATTAGCAAGCATACGTTTGTAGCGCTCGCTATGCTACTCTGATAAGGCATGTTAACTTTGATAAGACGTGTTAGCTTTGATAAGGCATGCTATTTGTCTTGGTGAATCACTCCCCATATGTTGGTGCTTTATAAACCAATAATAATACTAAACATGGTGCTATGCAATTTTTTTTACGATTTCCTCTTTATTTTTTTCCCCAAAAGCTGTCGTCAAAGAATGCAGTTGTAACACAGAAAGAAAATCTTACTGAAACATCTGCTTATAAGGACTATTTTCAACATGTTTCATTAGGGCGCTGCTTTTGTGACACAATTTTCTCCAATCACAGGCGTCATGCATGTTATGTTTTTCAAGTCATTGGCCTCCTATACAAAGTATAGGATCGCAGTAAAATCGCACAACAATTGCACCACTATGCGACTCCGGAATGTGAAATATTTTCCCGCCTGTTTTTTTTTCTTCCTCACACCCGGATCGTAGCAGATTTGTGGTGCAATCGGTGTAGTGGAAAATGTAAATACGCAATCAAACCTCAGTCACAATCGCTTTTCTCAGTGGAATGCAGATCATTGTTGCAGAAAAAATGTCAGTGAAAAAAACCTCTAACTGTCTTTTGATATTAGGCACACTCCAGGACCGGCCCTAGACTTTTTGCTGCCTGAGGCAAATTTTGAAAAAATTATTGCTGATGCACATGCGCCGCCGCCGAGCTGGAGGTGTAGCAGGCAGGACGGGGGTATTGGGCCTAGCGGTGGGGAGGGGGGGTCGGACCAACCCCTCCCTCGCCTGGGTCCCCCGATCTGCGCTCCCCTCCAGCCTTAAATAGATCAGAAGCAGCCGCTACTCGTAAGAGGCACGGGCAGGGAGGACTCACCTCTTCCTCGTTCCAGGCCAGCGTGCACTCCACTGACGTCACTTCCTTCAACGCTGCCCACTGTATTGTAAGTGGACGCGTTGTAGGAAATGACGTCAGTGGAGCGCACGCACGCCTTATCAGCGGCCGGCTCCCCGCACCCACCGACGGGCGGATGCCGCCCCTAGAAATGTGCCGCCTGAGGCTAAAGTTTCACCCCGCCTCACACACTCACAGGACTGATATTACACCAAGGACTGATATAAAATATACTGTGCATTGCTTTTTAGAAAAAGGGATTTACTGTCTCTTTTAGCCCCTTATACTTTCCTAGTGGGTGTGGGTCACATGAGTTATCTGGGTGTTCAGAGGTCTGGAGAAAACTTGCAATTCAAAAGTGCGAAAAAGCCTCAGGTAGGAAAGCAAAGGCCAGCGTGAATGTTTGCTTTGCTTGTAACTATTGGTTTTTTTCTTTTTCTCAGTTTCTCTTTGTTTATTTTGTTAAGCATTTGTGTTTAATTGCTTGTAAAAGAGGATGGATGGTACAGTGTTATAGCTTTTCTAGCTGGGAGCAGCCAAGGTTTGAAAGATATATGGGAAGATACATTTATGGGTCAATTTCTCATGGATGCCATATAAACAGCAGAGCGTTTACATCTGTTCCTTTACATCTGTGTTGGTGGGTTGTCTGATCTCGGTTGCCAGTCAGTAAATTAGGTGTAACATTTTGTTCAGCCTGTGTTTTCTATGACAGCCTTCTGAAGTTCAGAGTGTTGAAGCGTTCACCTCATATGTCTGACTCATGGGGGCCCCTGTTGTTGCCCAGTGATCAGAGCCATGTGTAGGTGTTTTTCAGCCTTGTAATTTGTGCTCTCACCAGCCATAAGAACAGCCTTTATTTGTGGAAAATACCTGCAAATAGGCTGCCACATGGCTATACCACAGAACTTGTTCATGGAATAATGTCAGGCTTTGCATTCTGCAGAACGCCGCTGGTATGTGTGTTGAATGGCTTTTTTAAGCAGCTGGAGAATTATACTCTGTCAGGTTTACAGGACATAAAATTTTATTTTATCACATTATTTCTAGATGAGGATGAGCTCTGGCAAATGTACTTACTCAGCATACTTAAGTCTTGTATAGATATTCAATAATTGTAGACCAGGTTGGAAATCATATATGCATTGCTAGATTCTACCTTGTTGTCGGAAGAGCAATTACTATGCACACATACTTTCCTAGTGGTTCTGGGTCACCACAAGCTATTTGGGTACTGTGTAGTACTGGTCTAAGTCCTATCCCTTAGAGCCATATCAATCCCTGCCATGCACTGATGAGGTCCACAAAGTCCAAAATATAAAGTGGATTAGTATGGCTCTGGATGTGTGAGAGTGATATATTATGGGAAACCGTACTTGCTCATTTAAACCTGAAATTTTGCAAATACCTTCTGTTTTAAGAAAACAAAATTATATTTGGAAACCCTTTTTAGTAAGAGGTGGTTCTGGGTCACCATGAGCTCTCTGGGTACTGTGTTGTACTCAGGGCCGCCATCAGAAATTTTGAGGCCCCTCACACATCATCAGGCCTGCTCCCTTCATTAGGATTAGATCTGCATAATCCCCCGCAGATTATGTACAGGTGTCCCCCAGTATAGGCTAGCTAGGTACAGGTGTCGCCTAATATAGGCTAGCTAGGTAAAAGAGAGAGACAGGAGGAAGAGAGCTGAGAGAGACAGAGAGGAAGAGACAGAGTGAATGAGACAGGAGAGATAGAGAAGGAAGAGACAGAGGAGAGAGAGAGACAGGAGGAAGATGGATCAGAGAGACAGAAATTAAGAAAAAGACAGAAGAGAGAGAGAGAGACAGGAGAAAGAGACAGAGGAGAGAGAGGAGGAAGAGACAGAGAAAATATAGAACGAGACAGAGGAGAGAGAGACAGGAGGAAGAGAGAGGCAGGGGGAAGAGAGAGACAGGAGGAAGAGACAGAGAAGAGAGAGAGAGACAGGAGGAAGAGAGAGGCAGAGAAGGAGACAGAAGGGAAAGAGAGACAGGTGGGAGAGAGAGACAGAGAAAGAGACAGGAATAAGAGACAGAGAAGAGAGAGAGAGACAGTAGGAAGAGAGAAAGAGGCAGAGAAAAGAGAGAGACAGGAGGAAGTAAGAGAGGAGGTTAGAGAGAACGAGACAAAGAGGAGAGACAGACAGTGAGGAAGGGAGAGCCAGAGAGAGAGAGAGAGGGGAGAGACAGACAAGAGAAAGAGAGAGACATAAATAAGAGACATAAAAGAGAGAAAAGGAGAACCAGAGAAAAGAGAATGAGAGAGTGCAAGAGAATGAAAAAGCAAAAAAAAGCAGACTGGTGGCTGGTGAGTGTAGGCCCCAATAAATTCAACGCCACAGCCTAGTCCAATGCCGGTCGAGGGCCTGGAATCAGATGGACGATGGTTGTAACACAAGGGGTCCCAGCTAGCAGAAGGGTTCCAGAGCTGCAGTCCAGGGTCCAGGTCTGCACAGTCATTAAAGCAGCTGATGGGATCAGGCCAAGGGCCACAAGATGGCTGGCGTCCAGCAGGGATGTCCAGTGGTGGAAAGTGTTGCGGCTCAGATCCAGCCGTGGTGTCTGGCAGTGGTGTGCCTGGAGTGGTGGCCCAGCTGGTTGGGAGATAAGCAGAGGTGAAGAAGCTGTGGAATCTTGCTCTCATGGCCGCAGTAGTGGATGCAGCGGCGGTCAGAGCTCTCTTGGCCGTGGAACGACCACGTGCTTCATTCCTGTAGCGTTTGGGTCTTGTGCAGGGCCGCCGGGAATTGAGCCGAGCATGACAGCTGTGATGAGCTCTGTCTCTCTGGCTGTGTTGCAGATCTCTGGCGGTGAGCAAATGGTCCGGGCCCTGGGGGGATCAGAATGTCCTGTTCAGGTCCTCAGCAAGTCAGGTTTGGGACCTCAGCCATCCGATGTGGGGGCCAGTGTCATGTCGGCCATCAGCAGGGGCCTCACGTGATGAGCTGGCCCTCAGAATAAGCACTGGGGAGCTGGAGCCTGGGGAGCCAGGTGATGATTGTCGATACGATGGCATGGGGGAGCTGTAAGGAGCTCCTGCTGTGATCCATGGCCGGGAACCAGCAGGGAAAGGAAGAAACAAAAGGAGTTACTGCAAGAGCCCTGTAGCTGGGGCTACACTCACAGGCGCTATTTTGGAAAACCTCCTAAGCAGCAAAGAGTAATGTCAGTGCATTGGGGGGGCCCTCACACTAGTGCTAGCTGTCTCCCCCCCCCCCCCCCCCCCCGTTGGTGGCCCTGGTTGTACTGGTCTGAACCCTAACCCATAGAGCCATGTCAATCCATGCAGTGCACTGATGAGGAACATAACGTCCATAACAGCACTGTATGTATGTTAGATTGGAATGGCTTAGTAACATTTTTAAGCTATAGGCTCACTATACACCAGCAGTTTCTGGATCTGTGCCTGGCTTTTTGGAAGCATAAAGAGATGATTTGCATGTTCAGGACTGATGCATCATGGGAATCCACACTCGCTCTTTTAACCCATTAGCAGCTTCAATAGAGTTATCTCATTTGAGACAACTGCAATGCTTTTGACCTCAGTCGATAGAACCTGTTGTGCTGTAAATACTTGGAATGCTTTGATGTTTCCCTACTAGCAGAAAATATAGAAACTGAAAGCAGAAGTCCTCTGTTATTGTCTCACACTGCCCCCTAGTGACAAGTGGCCATAAATACACATTACAGCAGTACAAATTAGAACCAAAGGAATTGTAACAACTACGAAATAAAAAAAAAATGTGCTAAAATAAATTGGCCTGGAGCACTTGCAAGCCTTTTAATAAAATGGCTGCTAAAGGGTTAAAGTAATGCTTGGTGTAATTTGCCTTCTTAAAACCGAAGGAAACTTGCAATAATTCAGCTTTAAGTGAACATTTGTGGTTACCCACAATGCACCACTACTGAATATGCAAATTATCTCTTTATGCCCCTATAAGCCAGGCTAGCATTCAGAACCACTGGTGTATAGCAAGCCTATAGCATTAAATTTGACACAGCTACATCAAAACCACATGTAGACAGCCTGTTTCAGACTTTTGGTCCTCATCAGTACATAGCAGGGATTGATATGGCTGAATGGGATAGGGCTTGGACCAGTACAACAGAGTAACCAAGCAGCTCGGGGTGACCCAAACTACTAAGAATGTATAGGGGGCTAAAAGAGACCGAAAAGCCCTCCTACCAAAAAGCAATGCTTGGTGTGATTTGCCTTCTAAAAACGGAAGGAAACTTGCAATAATTCAGCGTTATGTGAACATTTGTGGTTACCCACAATGCACCACTAACAGGCTGTCTACATTTGGGGTTGAGGTGGCTGTGTAAAATGTAAAGCTATAGGCTTGCTATACACAAGCTGTTCTGGATGCTAGTCTGACTTACATGGGCCCAAAGAGTTAAAGCTGAATTATTGCAAATACCTTCTGTTTTAAGAAAGCTAAATTATATTTAGCACTTCTTTTAAAGAGTAGAGGACCCTGAAGCAATTAGCCAGAAAAATATAATGTGATGATGTTTTTCTCTTGAGCAAGGTTGGTGCATTGGATAGGTTGCAGTTGTATAGATGTGGGTCTGTCACTCAGCTGAACCAGAATGGTCAGATTGGAAAGTCCATGTAAAGGTCTGCCCCTAGGCAAGAGAAGGATGATTCACAAACCTGAGAATATCTGATTTTTAGTAGTTCAGTGAAATGCATTAAATATGTAATACAATACTTTTCTAAATCCAGGTAACAGAGCACCAAAAGGGTCTAATTTCTGAAGCCTCTCTGAGTTGAAGATGATCAGAATTCCTTAGTGATCTTACAAAACTGACACGGTGCACCTCAGATATTATGTAAAAAGCGAGCGAAAATGCACACAGTATCACAAATGCATTGCTAGTTTTTATTGTTCTTTTGTGTGTGTTTTCAAAGCACATTCTCTGTGCTGAAAAGGCAGACCACAACCTGCTGTACTTTTCAAATAAGTAGTTCATATCAGATATGATGTAACGGTACCACTGAAATGTTCTGGATGTGTTTTTCATTTTAAAATGAGTACAAAAGTGTGAGGATGCTTATAGTGTGCACAAGGTCTAAAGATCACCTTATGCGAGGTGGCAAAACTTGGCAGACTATAGCAAAGTTCTTTAAAATGTTAGGAAATTACAATTAAAGTTTTATAAGCAAGCACAAGTTGTGAGCACATTTTAGTAAAAAAAAAATAAAAAATAAAAAAATTCTTGAAAGCAAATGTTACAAGGCTTTGTTACCTAATAGCAGATGATCCTTAATAAATCTGTGTCTGCAGCTTCAGTGCTCCCCAGTGATCTCTGGCCAACTGTGTTAATAGTATGTCAATAGCTAACTTGTACTTGGATATCGCTGTGCTGTGATCTGTGAATCTATCAATGAGTAAACCTTTGTCAGAGCTGTTTGAAAGCTTAACTGTCGGACGTGTGAGTATTTCTGCAGTATGATGGAACATACTACATCTGATTATGACAATTTGGCCTGAGATAATATGTAGTCATAATTGTTTGGTAGGTTTCCTTTTTGTGATCTTACGAAGCACAAACTGTCCAAAAACTGATTTAACTTCTACTAAAACATTATTATTTAGTATTTATATAGACTTTCCACTACTAACTGTAGCTACAGAACACGTCATTAGCCTGCGGGCTAGAAACGCATTTGTACAGAACACGGCCCTAAACTGTTGCCTGAGGGGTTGATTCCCGATCCCTGCGAGTTACAGCCCTTATGAGTGTGTACAAGCCTTAAACCTGGGCAAACACAAAATGACAAGTCACATCTTTATAAAACCTATTTGACACCCAATGGAACATCTGGATAGTTGTCCATCTGGATAGCTGTCAATGTCTATGATAACATCTGGAGAAAAAAGGGGCCTTTGTATATACAGTATGTGCTGCTGATCTGCCTGTTGTGTGTTAGGATTTCCCCCCTTAACCTAAAAAAAGTCTGAATTGATAACTTCATAAGTTGTCATCAAAAATGAAGTTCCAAGAAAATAATTTCTCTATAATCATTTTCTCAATTATTGACATCTTTATCGCATAGAATTGTGCAAGTCTAAAATATGTGATCAATCGTGATTGATTTGTCGCATACTCGGGAAACGTTGAGTTGTACAGTAATCTTGAAAAGTAGATGGGTAACTGGACTATTATTAAACACAAAGGTCAAGTTACAGGATGTACTACAAGAAAGGATGTGATTAAAACAATGAACAAGACGCTATCACAGCAGGCCTCAGACTTCTCACATTTTTTCTTTTAAAGCGTTAGTTCACCCTCACAGATGCTTTCATTGTTAGTAACGGTGAATAGGTGTCCCATAACACAATTTTAATATTCAATGCAGCTGATCCAGATTAATGTCCTTTGAAGAAAACTGTCTCGGATGTTTCCCAGTTAGTGACCAGCTTTCACATCACAGCAAAGCATTCATCACCTGACTTTGCCCAGTTCTCTCTGCTAAATGTTACCTCTTTGTAGCCAGCACTAAAGCTAAGTATTCTCATCTTCCTGCTCATTGTGCACTGAAGCATTTAA
Source organism: Hyperolius riggenbachi (assembly GCF_040937935.1). Lineage (NCBI taxonomy): Eukaryota > Metazoa > Chordata > Amphibia > Anura > Hyperoliidae > Hyperolius > Hyperolius riggenbachi. The sequence continues at coordinate 133,595,894 of NC_090655.1, read as the reverse complement.
TTATTCCCTCAATATTCAACGTGTCTGATCAGACGTTTGATCTATAAACTAACTAAAATCAATCGGAACTTAATTGATTGGATATGTTGGGACAGTGGATGACTGGCAGATTCAAGCAAATTTATTTAATTGTTCATACGTGGAATTAATATGTGCATAGCCAACTTTAGTGATGGGTAGAGTTCTCAGGAACTGCTCCTACTGGTGTAATGAGTCACATCTACTGGTTTGTTAGGTCAGTAATGAATCTGCTTAGTCCTCTTAAATAAAGCAAGCTACTGTGTTTAAGTGTTATTGTTACAAGCTTTATTGAAGCTTGTTAAATTATATGGGTGCGATCAGACAGTAGTTTAGTCTTGAATGGCCGCAGGCTTGCTTATCTGAATAAAAGACTAGAAAAAGAACAATAATGGATCACATGTGACAGTTATTACTTCATGCAGTTCTGTCTTCCTGATTTATGACTCTGTAAAACAGAAGACATTTTCTATGGCAGCTTGTGTAAAGGAATTCTTTTTGTGGGAGCATCTGCACCACAAAATAAATATACTACCAATTAGTATTTTTATACAATTTACCAATTCATATTACAAATAGTATTTCAGTGGGTATAATATATTATTGGTGTATCTAAAACAAGGGTTTTCCTGACATCAATGCTCACTTGCAAGCACCTTAGTGCAGCATCTCTCTGGAAGCCCAATTTAGTTGCTTTTTTCGTGCCAAGAAGACTGTCAAACCAAGTGAAGGCATACAGAAGCATTAGAGATTAGAAAGTTGTGCAGGCACAGTCAGAGACATAACTATAGGAGGGAAGATATGGTGGCCAGTTGGCCACACTTGTTTCTGGTGAGAAAAGCTATGGTGATCACATTTTTTATTGGTGGGAAGAGTTATGGTAGCAACATTAGTTATTGGTAGAAAGAGTTATAGTGTAGTTTATGGAGAGAATGGTTATGTTGGCCACACTTGTTAATAGCGGGAAGAGTTATGGTGGCCATACTTGTTATTGAAGAGAAGAGTTATGTTGGCCACACTTGTTATTAGCGGGAAGAGTTATGGTGGCCACACTTGTTTTTGGTGGGTAGAGTTATGATGGCCGCACATATTGTTGGGAAGAGTTATGGTGGCCATACTTGTTATTGAAGAGAAGAGTTATGTTGGCCACACTTGTTATTAGCGGGAAGAGTTATGGTGGCCATACTTGTTATTGAAGAGAAGAGTTATGTTGGCCACACTTGTTATTAGCGGGAAGAGTTATGGTGGCCATACTTGTTATTGAAGAGAAGAGTTATGTTGGCCACACTTGTTATTAGCGGGAAGAGTTATGGTGGCCATACTTGTTATTGAAGAGAAGAGTTATGTTGGCCTCACTTGTTATTGGTGGGTAGAGTTATCGTGGCCACACTTGTTTTTGGTGGGTAGAGTTATGATGGCCGCACATATTGTTGGGAAGAGTTATGGTGGCCAAACTTGTTATTGGTGGGTAGAGTTATGATGGCCGCACATATTGTTGGGAAGAGTTATGGTGGCCAAACTTGTTATTGGTGGGTAGAGTTATGGTTCAAAGTTTGCTCTGGTGCTTATGGATCTGTATGAACTGTATGGATTACATAAATATATTACCTTCTGAACTAGGTTGGCAATCTCTTTCTTAATATATCTTCACATCATAACTTTTTTGCTGTGTTCTGTTGAACCATTGTATGGGAATGTTCACATCTCAGAGTTGCAGTGGATTGCATTATCCTAATGTTGAGTCTACGGTTCATTTCTGGTTAACATGTGCGTTACAGTTGACCATGCTATGAAATAAACACTTTTTTCATGAGCGCAGTATGCAACACACATAGGCCTCAATTCACTAAGCTTTATCAAACACTTTATCGAACGTTTGATAATTTACCTCATGGGTAAAATCTAATTTTGAATTCACTAAGGTGTTATAGATTTAATGAACATTTTATTGATATGTCTCAGATGATATGAAACACTAAGGAAAGTTTCTGTTAGCCAAAAAGCATATGATAGGAAACATTCAACTGTTAACCTAAATACACACTGTCACTAGGTATGAATATTATATACCACCCCACTTCTTGTGTAACCCCCCCCCCCCCCCCCCATTCCTGTAGATTGTAAGCTCACAAGGGCAGGGCTCTCTCACTCTTTTGTGTCTTGGAATTTGTTATACATTTTATTCATCATGTTACTTTTGCCATTGAAATTACCAATTCTGTTTTTTGTACCACCTCCGTATTTTGTATATATTACCCCATGTTTGTTTTTTACTTTGCACAATGCCACGGAATATGATGACGCTTTATAAATCAATATTAATAATAATAGTTATGATGTGATTTGGCAATGCTGACTAGTATGGCTGTTTTAAATGCAAAGAGAATTTTATTGTTGGGTCCTCTTCACATTCCTTCAGCAGTATACATTTTACAGACTACCTCACGTAAGCACAGGTGGAGTAATTCATGTCTCAGCAGTGTAATTTAGTTGGATCTCCACAAACCATGAACTGTCGTTAGAAGGACCTAAATATGAGTTAGGGAATTGTTATCCTAACCTATGAATTATGACTTTCAACACTGAATTTCTTGTTGGACATTTATATACCTGCTGTGTGTCCTGCTAATGGGTTTACCGGGTTCCACTTAGTTTTCATAAGTTCCACACTAGTGTCTCATATTGCTGTGGGCAACCTCTAGCCTTCTTAGGCAGCACATTCTTCTATTGATAATTCCAGGCAGTAAAAGATGGAAAGGAATGTTACAGTCATAGGTTTTAAATTATAGTTCCTGTGACAGACGTCATAGAAGCCTCTGGTGCTGCTTGATTGTATTGCTCTATCCCCAATAGCATCTCGTATGACCTCTATGAAATGAATGCATTATTTCAACAGTTTGTATATCATCGTGAAGATTTTTATTTTAAGTATAATTATAAAGTACTGGTGGAGCCATCTTGCAAAGGTTATAAAATGTGGTGGCCACTGGCCATCATGATCTTCACCCCCATAACAAGTGTAGCCACAAAAACACCAGATCTGGAGGATGAAACAAGTATGAGAGGAGGGAAGGTTAGTTGGAGGCCCTGAAAGCTCTCAAGTCTGCTTCCCTATAGTTACGCTCCCCCCGGCCATATTTCATGATTGTGAACGTTTCTGAAAGGTTAGTGAATAAGGATTTGAGATATTGCAGTCACCTGCACACACAATTTTCAAGGAACCCTGCATATATTTAGAAAAATACTTCACGCTGAGAGAGTTCCATATAGTTACTAAAACAGCAGTCACATTTTAAGAAAACCTGGTGAAGCTTGCATAATCATCTATCTTCTCTGAGGTAAAGGAGTCCCAGTGTGTCTTCTGTTGCTTGTTGGCTTTAAATAAAAATTAGATGAAAGTTGACTGAGCTTTACATGAACTATTTTAGGACCATGGTGATTGAAATCTACGCCCTGTTTTGGTGGTCACCTGGCTGTTAGGGTGTAGATTTCAATCAGCCGCCGCTGCATGCATGCATCTGCCGTTTCCGTCGCTCCCCGCCGCTAAAACCCGACGTCTCTCGCCGCAGCTCACTGGCTCTGCCTGTCTCTATGACGGCAGAGCCATGTGAGCCGGTCAGGAGCCGATTTCATTGGCTCCTGGCCATGTCTATCAATGTAAGCATCTCCCATAGGCTTACATTGATAGACACGGTCAGGAGCCAATGAAAGCGGCTCCTGCCCGGCTCACATGACTCTGCTGTCATAGAGACGGCAGAGTGGATGTCAGGAAGATCCCAGCGTGCGGTGGTGACCGCGGTTGCGGCGGGTTTGCGCTGCAATTCGTCCGGATTCCGTCGGTATTGTACCAGCAGTCTCTGGTCCTTAAGGGGGCAGAGACCGCTGGTACTTAAGTGGTTAAATGACAAGCTTTCTGCTATATTGATATACAGTATAAGTATGTATTTCTTGTTATTGCAAGATAACATCTATCTTATGCTGGGCATAAATGGCATGCTGGGCAGGCTTATCAATCAAGCCTGATGGCTCGATTGATAATATCCAACAGGTCCGATGACCTGCCGGATAGATTCCCTGCTCGATCCCGGGAATCGATCCGGACGAGCGGGGTTCAATCCGGCGGCTAATCGGCCGCCGGATCGACCCGTGTATGCCCAGCATTACAGTTGTATGGAATCCATCATACTGGTGTTGCAGTGACCAGAGGTTGTGGAGAACTCTGATTCTCCTTTACATGAGTGCTGTCCCATCCTTGTTTTCTTGCAATGGTATGAGTAGTGCATTCACAAGCAGTAATTTGTTTCATTATTGCCCAACAAAATGAACATAGTGTGAAAGCACTGTTGAATCTGTCAATACTTCTGTTAATAATAATAATGTATTTATCTGTTGCAGAGCACTCCTGTTGGCATTTCCAAAGTGTGACAGTATTATAAGAAAAGGCTTGCAATGGGACACAGTGGGCAGTATGTGTGACTTCACCATGGACAAGGTATATTTTCACTATAAAAGTTTGCCTGTAAAAGAAGGTAATGATAAGATAGTTTGAATAAGGGGAAATTGACTGCTACAGCCTAGCATTAGTCCCATAAGGATTGCCTGCTGCTTCTGAGGCTAGGTTCACAGTGGTCAGTTGCATAACGCAGGTGTTATAATTTGTTATAATGACTGTGAACAGCAGTGGAGAATGGGCATAGACTTTAACCACTTAATGACAACTAGACGTATATATATGTCCAGTGTAGTTGTGGAGACTGCACCAACAGTTTGTTACTAAATATGACATATGTGGCATCATTTTAACCGTGACGAGTTGTAGAATACATTTTGGACCCATGTCACATAAAAATAAGTAAAAAGTTTAGAGAGTTTTAGGGTCGGGGCCCATGTCTTGTGTATTTTTTTTTTAGTCACAAACTGAATCAAAAGCAAATACATTTTCTCATATTCTGTACCAAAATAAAAAGACTTGTAAAATGAAAACAAAGTGACAATATAAAAGAAAAAACATATATATATAGATCAATTAGGTGTGATAAGACGTAATGAAGTTATTGGTGAATGAATGGGAGCGGCGCTGATACGTGAAAACTGCTCTCGTCCGGAAGTGGTTAATACAAAGCCTGCATACAGCGAGTTAAAGGATACCCGAGGTGACATGATGAGATAGACATGTGTATGTTCAGTGCCTAGCACACAAATAACTATGCTGTGTGTTCCTTTTTTTCTTTCTCTGCCTGAAAGAGTTAAACATCAGGTATGTAAATGGCAATTCCTGTCTGAGTCAGGACTGGGTCAGACTACAGTGTGACCCTCACTGATAAGAAATTCCAACTATAAACCACTTTCCTAGCATAAAATGGCTTCTGAGAGCAGGAAAGAGATAAAAATGGTCAATAGTTCATAGATTTTAGCTCTGGCATACTTCAATGAATGTGTCATTGAGCAAAAACAATGAAACAGTAAAAAAAGTAGATTTAAATATAAAACTGTGGAATATCTTAAAAAATAATTTTTGGGAGAAGGAGGATAGATACAATTGTTTATAAAATTCCAACTATAAACCACATTCCTAGCATAAAATGGCTTCTGAGAGCAGGAAAGAGATAAAAATGGTCAATAGTTCATAGATTTTAGCTCTGGCATACTTCAATGAATGTCTCATTGAGCAAAAACAATGAAACAGTAAAAAAAAGTAGATTTAAATATAAAACTGTGGAATATCTTAAAAAATAATTTTTGGGAGAAGGAGGATAGATACAATTGTTTATTTCATTAGTTTATTTTCACCTCAGGTGTCCTTTAAAACCACTTAACGACCGCCTAACACTGATAGGCGTCGGCGGGTCGTTAGTGGTATAGCATGGAAACGGCCGCTCGATCAAGTGGCCTTTCCATGCCAGTTCACGGAGGCTGTCTCCGTGAACAGTCGGAGAGCCGCCGATCGCGGCTCGCCGGCGAAATGTAAACAGGCGGGGAAGAAATCCCCGCTGTTTACATCACACGGCGCTGCTGCGCAGCAGCGCCGTGACGTAGATCGGCGATCCGCGGCCTCTGATTGGCCGGTCATCGCCGGCATATGATAGGCTAAAGCCTATCCTAGGATGCGCAGGACGAACTTCCGTCCTGCGCATTACGGGTGAAGAGGGAGAGGGAGGTGAGCGGAGGGAGGGCGGAAATGGCTGCGGAGGGGGGCTTTGAGGAGCCCCCCCCCCGCCGAATGAACAGAGCCGGCGGCGATCAGACCCCCCCAGCAGGACATCCCCTAGTGGGAAAAAAAGGGGGGAAGTCTGATCACCCGGCCACATTCCTGATCGGTGCTGCGGGCTGTAGAGCCCACGCAGCACCGATCATTAGAAAACCCCCTGGTCGGTTAACGGGATCAGTTACAACACAGTACTGTGAACAGCACTACTGTGTTGTATAGGCAGTGAGTTGACATGTAGAATTATTCTGCAGTGCAACTGACCACTGCGAACAGGGCCTGACAAATAGTCACTTGTGGATAAAAAATGTATCTGCTGGGGCAATGGAGCATTATGGGTCTATGGTAAGATTCTCACTGCATGAAGTTTATATGTGATTTTTGTCTGAATCTATCAGTTTTAAAAATGTAAGAATGGCTTTATTTTACTTTGTGTTCTAATAACCAGGTAGCTCTATAACAGTAGGACTTCATTGTTAACCCTTGCACATATGCTAGACATTTCACGGTCAAGATGGCCAGTCGTGACCACCTCTGCAAAGAATCTACTGTTGAGCACAGATTGAGTTCATTGTTCTCTTGCTCACCCCGTCCGCTGTTGTACCCTACACTTTCTACCTTCCTTCTTTTTGCATGGCAACAGAACTGTACAGCCTATATTATTTCATCAAATAGATCTGGACACAAGTACTTCCTCTGTATTGTCATATGTTAATTTCTGTGTATACATTCACTGTCACCAAAATAATTACCGTTTACTTTAATGAGAAACCATGGATGATTGGCAAGCTTATGCAACTAATCAGGAATAGAAACACAGCTTTTAAATTAGTAGGAACGTTAGCTTATTGTGTTAACCTCAAGAAAGGCATTAAATATGCAAAACTTAAAGAGACACTGAAGCAAAAAAAAAATTAAGATATAATGAATTGGTTGTGTAGTACAGCAAAGAAATAAAGCATTAGGAGCAGAGACATAAGTCTAATATTTGTTTCCAGTACAGGAAGAGTAAAGCTGGCCATACACTAGGCCGATTCCCCGCCGATCGACAGCAGATTCGATCACTGGGACCGAATCTGCTGTCAAATCGTTAACGCTAAATTTCGATCTCTTTCGTCCCGAAATAGATCGGTCCCGTCGATCGCTCCGTGCGGGAAATTACCGTCGATCGCCCGCGGGTAGGGAGCGCGTCGCTAGCGGCGTTCGAGTGCCCGACGATCGACGCAATACAGCTGCAATACATTACCTGCTCTGCCAGCGCGACTCCCCAGGTCTCCGCTGTCTTCTTCTCCGCGCTGTTCTCCGGGTCCGGCAGGCTTCACTTCTTCTTGTCCCGGCAGGAAGTTTAAACAGTAGAGAACGCTCTACTGTTTAAAGTTCCCCCAGACAAGAAGAAGTGCCGGACCCGGAGACCAGACCAGAGCGGAGAGGAAGACAGCGGAGACCGGGGGGAGTTGCGCCGGCAGGAGCAGGTAATGTATAAGGGGGGGGGGGGGGATCGGCGGCACCACCACCACCACCACCACAGATTGTAAACGGTTTCAGGCTGAAATCGATTCACAATCTGTTTGCAGTAAAGGCAGCCATACGATCCCTCTCTGATCAGATTCGATCAGGGAGGGATCTATCTGTTGGTCGAATCTGATGGCAAATCGACCAGTGTATGGCTATAAAACGCCAGTTGTTATCTATGCAAATAGCCATTGAGCTCTGCGACTTTGAAAGTCGTGGAGAGCTCTGACTTCTGATTAGGTTATCTCCACTGTATTGTGTTTTTCTTTTGCAGAGAACAGTTCAGGACAGGTCAAAAGTTCACTGCCTGTTCTGCAAAAAACGTTTAGAATGCTGAGTAATGTGTAAACTGCAAATATTGGAGAATGATGCAATGTTATAAAAAAAAAGCTGTATAACTGAAAATAAAAATATGAGAATATTTTTTTTGCTACCAATGTTCTAGTAATTACCCCTACTACACAACCAATTCATGATATCATTTTTTTTTGCTTCAGTGTCTCTTTAAGTACAAACAAAGATTGAGGAGGACTTTGGCAATGACTCAATTTCAAGGCAGATGTGGCAAAGAATTAAATTATTCACGAGTTATAAAAAGAAGAAGGGCACACAATACACACTGACCAATAACTACCCCAGCCTAGCAGAGGAGCTTAAAGCGGACCCAAACCAAACATTTTTTTAATTAAAAATATTTAGTTGCACCACTCTGACACATACAAAGATAAATAAACACTCATTCAAGCCTATGAGCATTTCAGTGCATGCTTTTCACCCTTCTCTTTTCATAACTAGGGTTATACAGGTGGCAGCCATTAGCAATTCCTCCATTGCCGGACACCATCTACTCCACCAGTTTGCCGGAAAAATCCCGGCAATTTGAAAGGAAGGGAGGGGTTTCTCCAATAAATGTAAAATATTTTATATTTGTCATCATCCAGCTGAAAAAAGACTGCTATTTATTATTATAATTTAGAAATAGATTTTATTTCTGAAATCTTGTATTTTTAATTTGGGTCCACTTTAAGATTTGACCAAGACATCAATCAGCCTCCAGTCAACTTTGGGCTCACTACAGATTTGCAACTTTAGTCCTCTACATATATGAGGTGTGTCAGGTACTGCGAAAGCCAACTACCAGAAGGATTTACGCAAATATTTCACTCCTCTCTATCCTTGGGTGTAGTCCCCTCATGCCTGAAATCCACGACGATTGTGCCAGTTTAAAAAAAATCCTAGGATAATCTATCTTCCTGACTACCGACCAGTTGCTCTCACCCCTCTCATCGCCAAGTGCTTTGAACGACTGGTAGCCACACACATCAAAGCCTTCATCCCAGCAAATCTAGATCGACACCAGTTTGTTTACCGAACAGATAGGTCGACTGAGGATGCCATCTGTGTAGCTCTCCATGCTGCCCTCTCACACCTAGAAAAGCCCAACACCTATGTTAGGATGCTCTTCTTTGACTACAGCTCTTCATTTAATACCATCGTACCTAGCCAGTGAATCGACAAACTCTATGCACTAGGTCTTGCTCCTTCCATGTGTAGCTGGTTATTGGACTTTCTTACAAATCCCCCTCAAGCTGTCTGGATAGGAAAACACACATCCTCCACCCTTACCCTGAACACTGGCATGCCATAGTGCTGTGTATTAAGTCACCTCTACCCACCTATGACTGCCAACCTATCCATAAGTTCAACATGTTTTATTTGCAGATGATATGACATTGGGCTTATATAAGACAACGAGGAAGTTCCATACAGGGAAGAAGTTAGGAACCTGACTGTATGGGTGTGACATCAACAACCTGTTATTAAATACAAAAAAAGACCGAAGAAGTTATTCTTGACTTAAGAACCACCAACAAGACCAATCACATACTGATAATCAGGCCCGGATTTACTTCACAGGAGCCTATATGCACAGATGTCCTGGTGCTTTAGACTTCACAGTCCATGAACCTACAAACCTGCCAAACCGCACTGCAGGTGTGCTGGCTGGCCCAGCTGTCACGTCTCCCTTACTTCCCTTCCCATCACAGGTAGCTACAGGTGTCCCTTAGTATTAGATAGACAGAAGTACCCTCAATATTAGGTACCCAGCAGAACCTCAGTATTAAAGAGACTCTGTAACATCAAAAACGTCCCCAGGGGGGTACTCACCTCGGGTGGGGGAAGCCTCAGGATCCTAATGAGGCTTCCCACGCCGTCCTCTGTCCCACGGAGGTCTCGCTGCAGCCCTCCGAACAGCCGGCGACAGGCCCGACTGTTCAATTCAATATTTACCTTTGCAGGCTCCAGCGGGGGCGCTGTGGCTGCTTTCGCTCCGAAGGAGGCGGAAATACCCGATCTCAGTCGGGTCTGCTCTACTGCGCAGTAGAGCGGACCCGACGGCGATCGGGTATTTCCGCCTCCTTCGGAGCCGACAGCCGCCAGAGCGCCTGCGCAGGAGCCAGGAAGGTAAATATTACATTACCGCTGTACGGAGGGCTACAGCGAGACCCCCGAGGGACGGCAGACGGCGTGGGAAGCCTCATTAGGATCCTGAGGCTACCCCTATCCGAAGTGAGTACCCCCCAGGGGACGTTTTGTCGTTACAGATTATCTTTAAGTAGCTAGAGATGCTCCTGACTGAAGGGAGATCTTGTCGGAGGAATACAAAGAGCAGGGTGAGTAACCCCCCATTTACACTCTCATCGGGACTCTGTATAGGGAAGAATGGAGGGAAGGACTTGGGGAGGGGAATGAGCCGCCCTTCCATCATCAGGCGCCTGTAGGCACGTGCCTACAGTGCCTTGGTAAATCCGGCCCTGCTGATAATTATAATGATCAATGCAGAGGCTGTGGAGAGAGTTTTGGATGACGGCCTGGAACAAAAGCTGCACCAAGGTTGCTAGAGAAGACCTGCAGCGAGATGTAAAAACAGCAGAGGTCATTATCGGCACTGAACTATCATCACTTGAACTCTTGTATAGGACTCGCTGTATGAGAAGGGCCAACAATATTATCAAGGACAACACTCACCCTGGAAACACTTTGTTTGAACTCCTTCCATACAGACTGAAAAACAGCTTTTTCCATCTGCCATAAACTTATTAAACTCTGAATCTTTTCTGAAATAATGAACACTTTGCACATACTGTGTAAATATTTGAAATACCTGGCATACATGTACAATTCCTCTATTTCTACCTTTGCTACTATCACTATGTTACTTATATGCACCGTGGAGCTGTCATGAAAAGTAATTTAGTTGTTACACTATAACAATAAAGTGCTTGTATCTTGAATCCTGAATAGTAACAGGTTAGAACAGTTTTTTCAACCTATCCTTAAAGAGGAACGCCAGCCTAAACAAACATACTGTCATTAAGTTACATTAGTTATGTTAAAAATAGATAGGTAATATACTGTAATCTCTTACCCACACTGTTTTAAAAGAACAGGCAAATGTTTGATTTCATGATGGCAGACATTTTTTTGGTTGAAAGGAGGTGACAGGGAGCATGAGACACCGTTCCAACTGTCCTGTGTCCTGAGCACCTCTCTCAGTTGCTAGGCAACGTGAACAACAACATAGGAAATCCCATCATGCTCTGCAAAGCATCAGAGAAAAAAAGCTAGAGCTTTTTTTCTTTGATGGGTGGAGCTTAGCTAAAAATGCAGCTAAAAATAATGCTTTGGTAAGAAAAACAAAGTTCTGATGCTGTGAAACTGTTAAAGAAACACCAAGCATTTTCAGTTCTGCTGAGTAGATTTTTAGTCCGGAGGTTCACTTTAAGGCCCGCCAACAGTGCATGTTTTGTGGAAACCCACAGAGGTAGATAATCTGCTCTGCTGAGACACGAATTACCTCACCTGTGAATGTTTATGGTTTCCTGCAAAACAAGTGCTGTTGGTGTGACTTGAGGACAGGGTTGAGGAGCTCTGGGCTAGAAGGCCTGCCTTTTCTAATTTCAGAATCCTGTTTAATAGAGATTATCAACCAGATACAATTTTCCCAAACTGCATGCAGCTTTGGATTGGGCCGGAATACTCGCTCCTGATGCAGAATGGAGGCATGCTTTTCACCAAATGAAGGGCACTCCGCTGTATGAAAAATATGTTGTCCATTATGGACAAAACTGATCAAGTTCAGCTGGCGCACAAAAAAATCAATGCAGTATTTGATCCATCCAATTATTGTTGCTACTATTATTTATTTATAAAGCACCAACATATTCTGTGAAGAGTCAGGAAATTTGGGTGGCTGTGGCTAATGGACTATTTCAGTGCCCCATAGGCACTAATGCAAAATATTGGCTCTTGGGCGCCAAAGAAGAAATTTGGGCACACGATAAATAGCGGGCGCCAGGCCCGGATGACCAAAATTTTTCGTTTTCAGAATCTGTGTTTTGAAAAACGTGTTTTGCCAGTTATTTTGTAAATGATTGTTTCAACTTTTTTATATCATTTTAAAATTTGTTTTCAGAATTAGAATTTAATAAATTATCATTTTGCAATGTATTATCTTAACATTGTATCGTCTTTGCAGCGGAGAAAGAGTAAACCCCGTTTCGTTAGGCATCACCAAGGGGGTCTTAGGATTAGGCACCACCAGGGGGTCTTAGGGTTAGGCACCACCAGGGGGTTTTGGGGTTAGGCACCGCCAGGCGGGTCTTAGGGTTAGTCATCGGAGGGGGGAAGGGTTCTGTGTGAGAGCAGGGTTAAGTGTGGTTGTAGTAAAATATTGGTAATATTTACTAATGTTTTACTATGCTCATTACAACTATAAATATATTTCCGTTTTCATTGTTATAGACAATATTTTGCTCTTTTTAATACTGTTATTTTAACATATGTAGTATTCTATCTCAGATAAAGATGAATAAACAATATATTATTGTTATAGACAATATCTTAAAATTTCAGCTAAGCCCACACCCTTTATTCCTGGTGCCCTTATTTGATGTATGCATTCCCTGGTGCTGTACAGAGTAAGAACAAAACATGGGGTACATAGTAATACAGACAGTGGTATATACAAAACACAGACACTGGTACATAATTCACAATTCGTAGACATAGTAATTACAGTGACAATTTAAACATAAAGAACAAATATATAGCAATTTTTTCCATTTTCAATCTGCTGTCCAGTCAGTCAAAATGCAGCGTATTGTGAACCAGGCCTATGCTACTCAGATGTGCATGGAAAGGAGGGAAATGTCAATTTATAGGTCAACAATGTATTAATCCACTGCTGCAGGTCCACTTTAAAGGGAACTGAGCACATTCTCTTTCAATGGAATCTCTCCTGGCATAGAAGCTGCCATGTTCCCTCCTCCCCTTATCACATTCCTTATTTACAGAAGTCAGAGATGCTATCTTGACACATTGACACAAACTAGGTCTTTGAAAAACAGTCCTAATTACTAACCCCCTTTGTTGTCTAATAGCATTGTTTACCTCTTGGTAATTAGCCCAATAAAACAATTAGGAACCTGAAAGCTCTGCGGCCGGGGACGGCCGGGCAGCCCTGCTGAAACAGGGTAATTAATCTACTTTGAATGTAAAATACAAGGTAAAATGAAAGTTTATTTTAATAATGAAACAGATGGTCGGCATGCATTTTTCATGTGCTATAGAAATGTCCTGAATGATAAAAAAGGTGCTCGGTTCACTTTAAGTAGATCATCTCTATACCTGTTAGTTTTGTGACTTTTGGCAGCTTGGTATCCAATGAGTCAAGATAAGAATGCAGTTTAAAAATGGCTAATATGTATTTGACAGCGATAGAGATAAGGAAAAAGTACTGTACAGCAGGCTGACAAGAACATGCTGTTCCTGCTGTCCTACAAGAAATAACAAAAAAAGTTTAGAGCCTGTGTGACTTCTGTTAGAAGGTCAAAGACAGGAAACCAAGAACAGAAATTAGCTACAGGCTAACGATAAACAGGAAACATGAGCCACTATGAGGCCTCATACATATAACTGTTGATGCGGTATTCAGCGAAGGGCTTACAGCTTTGTTAATTTATGTGGCCGTACATTGTTTATTTTTTTTCGATGAGGTTATTTTATATTTACGCTGTTGGTAATTGCTCTACTCTTTGACACAGTGGATAGCTCTTGTGCCTAGCAGCCCTGAAGTCCCAGGTTTGTAATTCTGGACACTGTCTGCATGCAGTTTGTATGTTCTCTCTGTTTTTGCGTTAATTCACACCCTGAAATATTGGCATAGAGTTTACACTTGTCTACTTGGAGAACATCAACATTTTTTCATACGCAAATTTCTGACACTGTGCGTTGCAATGTGAACGTTTTCCCACAGTAGCTCAATGATTGTCAATGAGAAAACACACGATTTGTGAAATTATATTGCACTGCTGTGAGCTTTATCTCCACATGCAAATTTCACATTTAAGTTGAATGATCCCATTGACTTGCATTGGCTTTACAGGTTTTAAGTTCAAATTCAAATTCGCTGCAGGAATAGGCATGTGATTTTGACAATTGTGAACCTCTCCCTAGGCCCCTTTCGCATACGATGTGCAACTCACATGTAATAAAAGTCTATGGAGATGCAGAAAACTTGCATTTTGGAAAATGTCATTTTAATTAACATCATTGGTATGCATAAAAAAGCGCAATGTGAAAAAAAAGCATACAAAACATGCATGAAATGCATTTAAATAAAATAGGAATCAAAAAAATTCACAGAATGCAGAAGTGACAAAATGTGCAAAAATGTAGCCAAAAACGACAAGGATAAGCTTGGAGGCCGCCTTAAGGTGGCCACTACCGCTCCAATTTCTAGCGAAAAATCGTTCGAGCGATCAGAAATTCTGATCAGATTGGTTTAACATAATCTCAGTTGATGGGCACAATCGATTATGAACAATTTTTTTAAAAAAATCATCCGACTGGATTTGTGTCAAACCAAAATTTGGATTTTCTTGATTGGTTGTGATAGATAGAAAGCAAAGATTGGTTCGTTGATGGTGTAGTGTACGATTTTTCTTCCGATCAGAATTTCTGATCGATCTAACAATTTTTTGCTGGAAATTGGACCATTAGTGGCCACCTTTAGGCTATTGTAATGAATTTAGACTATGGCTACATTTCCACTAGGGTGCAGCTATTTCTCTATTGGATGCAATGTCTGGATAAATGCAGAAGACATTTTGATTTTTTCCTTGCTTTCTAATTTGTTGAAAAAAATCTAATTTTGTTTGGCCACCAAATAGATAATATGTGCAGTTCAAACTACTGTAACACCAAAATATGCTGTAATTTCTGTCATGTAACCAAATGTGTTAAAATGTAACCTTATGGGTGCATTCGCACTACGTCCATAGCATCATAACGCAACGCACAATAATATCACATCACAATGATATTCCTATAGAGCTATCACATTTATTGCGATGCTTTGTGTTTCCTCGGGGTGATGCACAGTATGCAGCAGCAGCGTGTGTCGTTTACAGTGGCAGTGAGACACAGGAGATGTAACTTTTCGGCTAAGTTGTGTTGCGATCTTTTTTGTATTGCAACATGCACAGTGTGAAGAGAGCATAAGGCAGCATTCACACTTGTCTGTCAATTTTTTGTGTCCATTTTCCTGCATGCGGTTTCTGAACATTATGTGTATTTGTACATGGAAAAACGTGCTTTTTTCACAGAAGCTAATGTAACTGATAAGAGAAAATGCATGCAATGCTGCACTGCTGTTGAGGTTGAACTAGCCCATTGATTAAAATTTATCCTCAGGTTATATGCATTTTCCTATGCCGGAAACGAACACAAAAACAGAAAATTGTGAATGCTACTTTTAATTTAAATAAATAAATAATTTGCATTTATTTATGCACAGACTAATGGTATGTACAGATTTGCGATAACGGTCGTTTACAAGGAAACGGACGATAGTGACCAGACGAACAATATTGCTTCAGAAATCTCAAAAATGCTGCAGGACCCGAGTTTGTGTTTGGGGGAAAACGAGCCGCTCTGGTGTGCACCACCAGCCCATTGACTAACATTAGCCAAGTGGCTTTTCCCCCCGAAATAGTTTTAAAAAGCGATCAGAACCGCTCTTGGTGTGCACCAACCCTGTTTAAAGCCACAGTGCCTCCTGGTTAAATGGTGGTCCCTGCTCTAGTGTCCTAACAATAACGTGCATTACAAGTAATGAACATCCCAGATACTCACACTGAGGGCTGGTTTAAACCAAAAGCATTTTTGGGCACTTTTCAATGTGCCAGCAGCATTACAAAAAGCAATTGGCTAATGTAGCTCTATGAAGGTGTTTGCACAGCAGAGTTGTGATTTTGGTAAAATCCTAAACGTGCTGCATGTAGGATTTTTTGTAGTGATTTAGCATTAATCCCTTTAGCTCCCTTCAAAAATCGCTCTGAGTATTGCTTTGCAAAGTTGCAATTGTGATTGTGTTTTGCAGTATGGACTAAAGCTGGCCATACACTGGCCCGATTTGCGCCCGTTTCGACAGCAGATTCGATCACTGGGATCGAATCTGCTGCCAATCGTCCGCGCTAAACGCACCCGCCGATCCGATTTCCTCCCGAAATCGTATCGGTCCGTCGAACGCGCCGTGCGGGAAATTATCCTCGATCGCCCGCGGGTAGGGATCGCGTCGTTAGCGGCGGCCGATCCGATCAAGCATACATTACCTGATGCTGGCTCCCGGGCATCTTCTCCGCGCTGCACTGCTCTGTTCCTGCTTCCATCCCAGCGTACATGAACTTCCTGTGTCACTCCAGTGACCAGGAAGTTAATATAGAGGGCGCTCTATTTGAACTTCCTGGTCACGGAGTGACACAGTGTACGCTGGGATGCGGTGCAGTGCAACGCGGAAAAGAGGACCCGGAGCCAGCTTCAGGTAATGTATACGGGGGGGGGGGGGGGGGGGGACAGGCTGCAGGAGCAGCTCAACAGATTGTGATCGGTTTCAGGCTGAAACCGATTCACAATGTGTTTGCAGTAAAGGCAGCCATACGATCCCTCTCTGATCAGATTCGATCAGATAGGGATCTGTCAGTTGGTCGATCTAATGGCAAATCGACCGGTGTATGGCTACCTTAAGCCTAAGGGCCTGTACACACTGGCTGCGTTGTCCTGCGTTTTTATAACTTTATGCGTTTTTTTCAATTGCAAATCAGCTTTTTTGAAAATGATGAACTATACACAGCGGTGCATGTGCACTGCATTTGTGCTTGGCGATTTTCAGTGTGTACAGGCCCTGAGGCTTCCTACAACTCCACAAAGTACTGTTGGAGACCAGCACTGCATCTTCCTGCTGCAGACTCTACACAGCAAAAGACCGCAATGCTGTGATTCTCTGGACATGCTCAGAAGCTTTCCTGAGAGGGACACACAGGGCAATTAGGGAAAACCTGAAACCACACTGAGAAAAACTCTGGGTTGCCCCCTGCAGGCCTGCAAAAAAAAAATCACTTTTCTCCAATTGTCATTGAAAATAACTAGATTAGTGTGCACTTAAAGGTAGGGCTGGTTCAGACGGACGTTTGGAGGCGTCGCGTTCGTTGGCGTTGCGTTCGTGATGCGTTCAGGCTTTCAGCAGCGTTCGCATTGCGTTCAGATGCGGTCGCGTTTTTTCTTCCCCTAGAGGGACATTACCCGTCGCGGTTAACCGCCCCTGGAAGCAACATGTAGCTTCCAGGGGCTCCTTGAACGCCAGTGAAAATCGGGACCCGAACGACGCGTTTGTGCAAACGCGCGTAAAAGCTTGGTACAAACTCTCCCATTCACTTGAATGGGAGCGTTTAACGCCAAGCCCCGAACGCTGGCAGTAAACGCTCTGCAAACGTCCATCTGAACCAGCCCTTAAGCTGAGATCAATAAAAAAAATATACATACCTCCAGCCACTTTCAGGCTCATCAGTCCCTTGCTGTCCTCCAGTATACCTGCCGGTAATTCATCCAGTCGGGGGGAACTGCACATGCACGGCTCGGCTGTGCACATGCCCTATTGTGCTCCCATTTCCGGGAGCAGTCTGCACAGGCACAGGTGACTGGGGAGCGCGTGTGGCCAGACTGCACCTGTGCTGACTGGGTGGATTACCAGCCTGCCTAGTGGAGGATCCAGGCGGCCTGGGAGGACAGCAAGGCACCAGTGAGCCTGAAGGGGCTGGAGGAAGCCCCCCAGGTATGTACAGTATATATTTTTTGTCATTGATCTCAGGTACACTTTAAACAGATGCATATTAAGCCACAATGACACGGCATACCTTCTGGTTAAACTCTGGTCCCCACTCCAGTGTAAAGCTATGTACACACGCATGACGACCGCCTCAGCTGTTAATCAGGTGTGTGTACAGTAGTCCCCCACCGCCGCACCACAAGCGATCCGCGGAGTTACACAAGCAATTTGGCTTGACAGAGTGACAGACAAATGTTTTGTGCCGCCACTTGCCCCAGAGATATGCCATGCCATTTGCATGTGGGGAAACGCTGCAGATTTGGCCTGGATCTGGACGTAGTGAAAACAACCATTACAGTCTACTTCCTGTTGGGCAGGAAGTTTGTCACTGGGAGTCCCGTCGGTCCACATGACGCAATGTGCTACATCATTCACATTACGTGTGTCGGCCATAAACGTGCAATATCTTAGGCTCTGTGCGTTAATCCATGTGCTTGCGGTAATGCACTGCAGCCCGTGTGTCGGATCGGATACTTCCTGCACACCGCAATGGACCACAAAAAGTTTAAATGTCTCCGTAGACTTCCATTGCTTTTGCAGCCCCTTTTGGTAAAATAGTGTAACACAATGCAGGTTTCACCTTCAAGTGTAAAAGGGGCCTGGATATCTTGTTTTAATCCTCCACAGCCTCATCAGCAATATTTCTCATAATATAAGAAATATTTATAAGCTCATTCCCTTCCCCAAATTTGAGGATCGCTTTGCCATCATTATGTGGATTCATAAAATAGAAAATGTGGACATGCATGTTTTCCTTTGTTGTAAAGAGACAAATTACAGTACATCTAGAGTCAGGGTTTTCTCAACAATCTCAAAAACAAACAAGGAAGAGCAATCTGTGCACACAAGATGAACAAGATGTTTATAAATAATTGTATTGCTTTGAATGTTTAATGACATCTGCTGACGTCTAATCTCAGATAAACACATTGCAAGATGTATTTTGTTTAGCTGTAGAACAACTGCTTGGAAGCACAGAGGAGGACTGCTAAGCCTCCTCCCTGACAGTAACTTTCTCTGAAAATGCAACAGATTCTTCAACAGAACTATGCATTGTTCGGTTTAAAGGAAACCTGAAGTCAGAGTGGTATGGAGGCGGATACATTTATTTATTTATTGAGGCCCCTTGCACACTGGCATTGTGAAACTGCGTCGCATTACCCTTGCTGGCAATGTAAGTCAATGGAGCCTTACAGAGTTGGTGCGATATGATGCGCTGAAAGCAACTACTCTGACTGAAAGTCTGCATGAACCGTGCTTATGGATTGTGCAGCAATGCAAAGCAATGGGCGAAGCTGGCAGTGTGCACGATGGGAGCGTAGTGCGTCCCGACGGGAATCCCAGTGATGTACTTCCTGCCCAGCGCTAGCTGGGGAGCAGGCATATGCATATGACCCTGTCATACTTTTATCCATAGACCCTGAGCAAGCATGCAGATCAGATGTTTCTGACAAAAATCTGACAAGATTAGCTGCATGCGTGTTTCAGGTGTGTGATTCAGACACTACTAATGCAGGACTGCCCAGCAACTGGTATTGTTTAAAGGAAACAAATATGGCGGGCTCCATATATCTTTAGCTTCAGGTATCCTTTACATGCACACTTTGGAGTAAAGCCTTGAGCACACACTAGATGATCCCCGTCAATCCCCCTCTATGAGAAGATAAGCGACAGGGGCATAAATTCAACTTACCGTGCCCCCCAGCAAAGATCTTCCAGCCGTGCCCCAGCCCCATCTTCCAGACTCCCCCTATCTTTGGCGCTAAGGGGGCCCGCTTGGTCAGTAAATGCAGAGTAAATTGCAGAGTGGCGTCAGCGGAGTGTTATACGTTACCTGCTACCGGCAGCAAGACAGGTCTTCTTTGCTCTCCTCTTCAGTGTAGTTCTGTTCTGTGCAGCCAATCACCATGCAACTCCCGTCATGTAAAACGCATCGTGTGGCTGCCAGATGCATGGCTACACAGAAGAGGCGTGAGGAGGACCTGTCTTGCTGCTGGAAGCAGGTAATGTGTAATGCTCCACTGCTCTGCATTTATATCTGCATTTGCTGACAGGAGCGGGCCACCCTGTGATGCTGGGGGTCATGGGGGCTATTTTTACACTCCTGGGGACTGATACGTCTGGAGGATTGTCTTGGCTGAGGCCATTGTTCTCCTACTCTTCCCCCTGCCCTGATGCTTCTCCAAAGTCTATTACACCATTGGTCTTCCTTGCCCCTCAATAGCAACAGAATATGTTGCCAGTCTGCAGGCTAGCGACACATCCGTACAGGAGTCACTCCAAACCATCAGCTAATGGATCCAGTCCTGATCTCTGCAGGCGACAGTCCTCATACGTGTGTACAAGGCATATATTTATCACAGATAAAGGCACAAACAGCAACACAACCCCCAAAAGGTTCTAAGCTCTTACCACACTATCCAAAATAAGAAAATATTTTTTCTAGCATTATTATGAACCTGTGCAAACAATATAGCTTTATAGCACGTACTGAAACCCTGGAGGCAGTACAGACATTCAGGACTCGTTCACACTAGAGGCGTTTTCGTCCTTTTTTCAAGCGCAGGCAATTTTTAAAATCACCCCAAAACACTTGTGCAATGAATCTCTATGAGAAGGTTTATATCAGCGCGGTTTGTGTGCTGTGCGTTCAGCAAAGTGGTGCCTGGACCATTTTTGGGGCGATTTTGCTATAATGGAAGGTATAGGAAGAGCGCTAAACACTCACACAATCGCTTTGTGGGGCAATTGCGTTCGCGTTTTAAAGAATGAATACATTGTATTTATTATTTTCCGGGTCAAAGAGTTCACTTCCTGACTTTAAAAAAATGCTTTTCACAAAAACGGAGTGCCCACCCAAGCGCCAGTAATCGGGGAAAAAAATCGCTACAAAAAAACCCCAACGCGAATGCTAACATGAGTGGAACGCAATGTGAACCAGCCCTCTCAGTGCCTGAAAGTACCTTCAATCTTTTTCATCAAAGACAAACACTTATATAGCGCTTTTCTCCTGGCGGCTTTAAAGCGCCAGAGCTGCAGCCTAGGACGCGCTCTATAGGCAGTAGCAGTGTTAGGAAGACTTGCCTAAGGTCTCCTGCTGAATAGGTGCTGTCTTACTGAACAGGCAGAGCCGAGATTCGAACCCTGGTCTCCCGTGTCAGAGGCAGAGCCCTTAACCATTACACCATCCAGCCACCATTCATCAGTAGAATCCTGCACATCCTGGCTGCTCACCAGAAGAGGGAGCCTGACCCACTTGTGATGCATAGGATATAGATGGGTGTGTGCTCATATGCCCAAGAACCACCCCAAACACTGAATATTCACTCCCATGGAACAAATATGCATATCAGAAAAAAAATAAAAAATAAGCAGATCGTGATCGCTTGAGGTGCTCTACACACTTACTAGCACAAATGCCGAGGGTGGATGTTTGATCACAGAGTGGAAAGGGGTCAGCCACACATCAAATGGGACTAACAGGTTGGGCTGTGCAGTAGAAGAGGACAGGCCTTATTCATGTTTAGTCTTTTTGGAGAAATGTATGCTATTTCCTGTAAGGACAGGAAGTGAGGTAAATTCTCCCAGATGAGGGCATAAACTGCAATTAAAAAAGCTCCACACAGATGTAAATTATTTCCCACACCCTCCAAAATGAAAATTACACTTTTGGGTGGAGATGAGCCTTGGTGTATTTGTCTCCCACAAGTTCAGTGAAATACTCAGTAAATTAGTACATTGCTAATTATACTGACTAGAACAATGCTAAGGCCAAGTGTAAAAGCAGCTGTGAAGGAAGCAGAGAAAGAACAACACTTACCATAAAGAATAATCTTAAACAGGCCTTTGTAGTCAGTGCATGTAGCTGGCATCCAAGTCAGATCCTTTTTCATATTAAGAGTTGCATTGTTATGATAACTACAGCATGCCAGATCAGGGCATGATTCCTCTAGTAGAGGCGGTATGCCAGTTTTTGCTTCTTGGACAGTTGTCATGGGACACTCTGTGACCCTGGCTGTAAAAGTTGTTTATTACACCTCTGATTAGGTTTGTGTGCCCTTTCTCATGCATGTCCATTTTCGTTACTAACCAGTGTTTATTCATGCTAGCAGAAAAATCTGGCAACTGGAGTAAAGTGTATCAATCTGCCAAATGTGTAATTACATTCCATTGTCGTTAGGACATTTCTTTTTCTTCAATACATCATGCTTCCAAATTCCAAAGGAAGTCAGACGAAAGCCTATCATCAAAAATAATGATATGCCTATATATATATATCTATATATTGTTTATGTATGCTTATATATTTATGTGTGTGTATACATTTCTTCCTTCCCTTGACAAATGTCTCATTCATTGGAAAGCAGGCAGGTAGCCATGCATTGTAAAGCAACTGTACACTATACCTCTGTGGTGTCATCCACTGTTGCTCTAACCCCATTCATTGTACTGAGTTGAGCCGTGCCCAGAAATGTGTGCAGTAATGCATTCTTAGATCACACTTCACTGCATTGCATTTGCAGGAATGATATACATTGCTTCTTAACGTGTCTGATCTTATGAGACAGACTTATCAACATAGCCTACAAAACATATCCACAATCGTGGTCAATACCATTGGTGGATTTACCATGAAAAACAGCTTGCAACCTATCATGGCACATTGGGAATTTACTATGTGATTCCAAGGTGTAAAACTCCTGCAGTGATTTCCAAATTAGCTGGTTAAGCTACTTGTTCTTTATGTAAAACATGCAGGAATGTGGAAAAAAGAACAGTACCTGGCACCAAAATGCAGCAGGGCGGAACTGGACCAGAAACATGCTCTTTCACAAGGCAATTGTAGTGAAGAAACGAGAAATGAAGCGGGTACTGCTCCTTTAAAAATCTTTTATTCCAGTTGGGTATACACAGCGGTACAAGACAGTGGGGGTGTCAATGTGCTGACAGCTGTTTCGCAGGCTAAACCTGCTTCTTCAGAGGCACAAACGTACACATTTCTGCCTCTGAAGAAGCAGGTTTAGTCTGTGATTGCCTCCCTACTCCAGTCTAATCCTACCTCCTCTTAACACTAGTCTGGTAACTTACCCCCTCCACTATCTACGCCGCAATCTGTTCCGCTTTTGGTCACACCCTTGCACTGGCACTTTGGCTACACTCATCACCTTCCATGCCCAAATTGTCTAGTCAATAAGCAGTAATTAGTATTGTGATCTATGTGGCTTCCAAGTGGCCACAGGCACCCAAATTTCCAGCATCGCCTTCTAGTCCCTAGCCCTCCCGTTCTTGGTTTCAGGATTGTCTCTCACCAGGAACTTTTTGGAAAGTCCACTTCGGTGTCTGGGTCTGAACTACCACTTTAGGTCAAGGCATTTGTAAGTGGGTAGTGGTTTGTCAATCAAAGCAGGTACTTTACCTTCACTGGGATCTGAGTACTGAATAGGGATAGGGTGGCCATCTTGGTTAATGCATTGACAGGATTTTATTGCTGTCACAGCAGCACTGAGGGAGAAGGAACCTGGCAACTAAAGATGAGAAGAATCAGGGACCAGTGGAAGTCATCCCGGGGAGCTGAGTATTATCTGTTCACCCATAGGGTTTGATTTCTGCAAGAGTGTGAAGCATGTCACTTTAAAGAATTGAAAAAGTGGAGGGAGAACAGTCATCCTGGAACAAAAAAACACAGAGCCCAAATGGTGCTGTACGTCACAAATGATAGAAGAAACAAAACAATATGAACAGAGGGTACTCACAAAGGGAGCTTGCAAAGGGGCAACCAACCACTGCAGGCAGGTGGAGATCAATCAACCTGACTCCACTCGGGGGTCCAGGCTAGCCGGAGATGGTCGCACTTTTCAAGAAAAGAGCCCTAGGGGTCCAAGGGCATCCACTACCCTGAGCCGGGGGGGGGGGGGGGGGTATACAATGCACAAACAGGATGAAAAGGCACCCAGAAAATATAAAAATGAATTAAAAACAATAAGATAAATAAAGTTTGTGGTGGGTTACCTCAATGAAGACAAATTTGTCTTCAGTGAGGTAAGCCCTTTATTTATTTTATTGTTTTTAATTCATTTTATATTTACTGGGTGCCTTTTCATCCTGTTTGTGCACTTTAAATAGTTATTCCCCCCCCCCCCCAACTCATTTACAAATGTAGGGGCAGAACTGATCTCTTGGCCACAGTCCTTGGATAGCGCTGTTCCAACACCAGCCCTTCCCAAAATCCTCCCCCCCCCCCCCCCCATGCCCATCCCATAAAACCACCTCATCCTGCTGTAGCTGTGCTTCCTCCACTGCAGCATTGGTCAAGTCATAGTATTCCTGGTCCTGAGGATGTTATTAGTAGTCACTTAAGGTGGCCATACACTGGTCGATTTGCCATCAGATTCGACCAACAGATAGATCCCTCTCTGATCGAATCTGATCAGAGAGGGATCGTATGGCCACCTCTACTGCAAACAGATTGTGAATCGATTTCAGCCTGAAACCGATCACAATCTGTGGAGCTGCCGCTGCTGCCGCCCCCCCACCCCCCTCATACATTACCTGTTCCGGCCAGCGCGAGTCCCCTGCTCCCCGCTGTCTTCTTCTCCGCTCCGGGAAGGAAAGAAGACAGTGGTGACAGTGGGGACTCGCGCCGGCCGGAACAGGTAATGTATACCCGCTGTATTGCGATGGTCATCGGGCATTCGAACGCCTCTATCGACGCACTCCCGACCCGCCGGCGATCGAGAAAAATCTTCCGCACGTACGGATCGACGGGAACAATCGATTTCGGACGGAAATCGATCGTTCTGTCAGCGATGTGCGCGGTGATTTCACAGCCGATTCGATCACTGTGGTCGAATCGGCCATATAGCGGCGGGAAAATTGTTAGGTGTATGGGCCCCTTTAGAGGTGGTTGGATGGCTGACTTGAGTGAGCATATATTATTATAATTATTATTTAGTATTTATATAGCGCCAACATCTTCCGCAGCGCTGTACAGAGTATATTGTCTTGTCACGTATCTGTCCCTCAGAGGGGCTCACAATCTAATCCCTACCATAGTCATATGTCTATGTATGGTGCCGTTCAAGAAGTACATACATTGTGTATGGTGTAGTGTATGTGTTGTAGTCTAGGGCCAATATAGGGGGGAACCCATTTACCTTATCTGTATGTTTTTGGGATGTGGGAGGAAACCATAGTGGCAGGAGGAAACACACAGGCATGGGTAGAACATACAAACACCATGCAGATAGTGCCCTGGCTGAGATTGGAACCAGAGACCCGGCGCTGCAAGGCAAGAGCGCTAACAACTATGCCACCGTGCTTCCTCATATAAGTTTAGATCAGCAGTCCAGCGGTCAATGAAATACTTGGATGTGTTTATAACTTTCTATAGGATGCACCTATATTTTGTTCGGTGTACACCATTTGATGATTAATAAAGTTTGCTGGATATATGTGAGTAAGTATCCAATTTCAGCTTGTTGGAATAAAATCTCTGTAGAGATGTATACTGTATGCCGCTTTTTCTTACTATGTTTCTGTCTAGTAAGTAACCTGTATAAAGAGGTAAGGGGTTGATTGTAATGGATGTTTGTGCCAGTCTTCATTCGCAAAAATTAGGTCATCAGATGCAGCTGCATGCCACCAAGTGAAGCACATTTCCTTCTCTGGTGTGTTGATCACGGCACTGTGTCTCTCAGCCTGCTGTGAAAGCATTGCAAAGTCCATAGTTAGTCCTGGCACAGTCACCAGTCAGGGTGGAAGTGTGTTGTGCTTGTTCTCTAATGCAGGGCTTAGAAGTACAAGTCACAGCTTTTGTTCTTTGAGTAGCTGCTGTCCTTTGGAAACTGCTAGTCAAACAAAACAGAACACTTTGATGTCATTGAAGTCAGCAACTACTTAAAAAACCTACATATTCTGCATTATTTATTTGTAACTGGATAGCGTGTAGTCGTTTTGCTTTCTTAGCTTTGCAGTGCAAGATGAAATATTCTTGCAGTCAGCTTTTTCACCTATGCAGATTACTGTGTTCTTATCTGTGCTCTGCTAGCCAGAAACAAGATGTACTGAAATAATGAGATTTATGATGAGATGGTTATACATCTGCAGCCAGTAGTATATTGAATTATTGGTGGCCTATTGGAAACATTAAATCAGACTTCTACACACACCAGTAGGATTTATTTATGCTTTGTGTTGTTCTCAGGAAATAAAAGGTGGTTTATTAGACAAGGTTGGGCAGGCCACCATTTGCAGAAAAAAATAAAATGAACAACAACTCAAGGGCTTAAAAGGACTCCGAGCACCCATGGGTATGCTTTTAAGCCAGATGACTTCCAACAAAGTCGTGCTATGACCCCCTGGAGGTGACCCGGAAGTTATAACATAGCCAAGATGGCAGCCACGATTTTTAAATTGAAATCCAATGAAAACTATTTGGTGTAGAATGGCAATTCAGGCATCAAATGAAAGAGGAGAGCATAAGCTACAGAAGGTATGCATCTTTAAGTACTTTGCAGTACTGGTCGGAGTCTCTAGGCATACCCATGAGAGGTGCTAGGAGTCCTTTTAAAGACACCCTGATATACATGGAAGAGTAGATAATGTAAGGCCTAGTCCACACTAGGTCCGGTAACGTATCTGTGGCTCCGTTTTTCAGCCTTGATTAAAAACGGAGCCATGGATACTAATGTTAAAAAATAGCAGCCGTCTTCACCCTAGAAAAAAACGGATCCCTCTGCAGGGACCCGTTTTCAAAACCTGAACGGAAGGTCCAGATCTGCTGCATTTTCACGCAACGAATCTGGACCCTGATACATGCAGGGGTAGTAAGAGGGCTTTTTGGTCCCTTTTATCCCCCTACACATTCCTAGTAGTTTGGGTCACCCTGAGCTGCTTGGTTACTCTGTCTCACATGCAGGGGTAGTGGCAGGCAATGGGAAAACGGATTTCCCCCTACACAGGCAAATTTTGACACAGAAACAGATCCATATCTGTGTCACAGCCGGAGGGGGGGGGGGGAGGGGGGAAGAGGGGGTCGCCATGCTTGAGAGTGATAGCAGCCAGGACGGGGGCGCCCCCCTCCCTTCCTCACCTGGGTCCCCCACATCCGCTACCCCTTCAGCTACTTTGTGCAAAGTAATTAAAAGGTTGCTATGCTGCGTGCCGACCGCTGTCACCCCGTCCTAGCTGCTATTACCCTCCAGCCTCCTCCTGGGCATAGGTTTCCACGGACTGGAAACTTATGCACCAAATTTTCACAAAAAGTAAAAACGAAACGGAAAAAAAAAAAAAACCGGATCCGTTTCAAACGGATCCGATCTGTCACGGACCTAGTGTGGACCTAGCCTAACAGTGACACCTACAGGATGGAAGCTAGAACACCATAATTTGCTAATTAGACCCAACAAAGACGAGCATGCAAAATTAAGCAAACAATGTTGCTGTGTAAATTATAGTTAAAAGAATGGGGGGACAGGTACTAAAACCTGAAAACCAGTACTACAACATACAAGAGACAAAGCACCCCCATATATCAGAATTGTAAAAGAGCAGAAAAAAATGGGTCCAAAAGCCAGATGTAACAACAATAACAATAATATTTATATAGCGCTTTTCTCCCTGGGGACTCAAATAAACTGTAAATGCAAAATATCATTTATTAATGCCAGCTACAAAGATATAAAAACATCTAAAAACAAGGCTAGTCGCACTCAAGCCGAGGACCCTAATCTAATGTGTACAATACCTGGGCCCTGCAAAGTCAATAATGAATTAAAAATAGCTGTATTTGTCTAGGGGGGGTAGCAGAAAACAATATTGTCACCGTGTCAGGTAAATGCAGTACCAATAAGCCTAAGGTAAGAACACTGTGCTGCAACCTTCCCTGGAGAAACACAGGAAAAACGATAATTTCAAGCATAAAAAACAGTTCTCCCTATATCTGCACAAAAGTATAAAGTGCACGTGCTGACTGTGCAAATGGAAATGACAAAAAGTGTACAAAACTATTCTCCCTATATTTGCATATAAATACAAAGTGCACGTGCCAACTGTGCAATAGAAATAAGAAGGATTTATAGATCATAAAAGGATCAATTAACAATATACCAATAATATATAATACCTAAGAAAACCGTGCAAAAAACCATCAAACAGGCTGAACTCGACTTGCAATGGTAGCAATGTGAGCGGAGTATAAGTAAAAGAGATAGATTAGGAAGTAATGAGGAAAAGACTGTGTAATAGAGCAGATAAAGAGAGGAAAATCACAGGGCTCACCTATAAGAATCGGTAATCGGGCTTGAGAACAGCTGCAAGGACGCTCCTGCGTCCGTCCGACTAGTTCCGCCGAAGCTGCTGAGGGACCATAATTTGCTAGAACTGAAGGAAAGTGATAAACACACTGGAGAACATACACTGTAGGTGATCCAACAAACTTGGACTGGATTTTTTAAGAATGTTTGTTTTTAGTATTGTCTACTATTACAGACAGTTCCCTACTTACAAGGGACTTGAGTTTAAATTTTTCATAAATGCAAACAAAATTGGACCCATCACCTGGATTAGACTTTCTGCCCATTTGTTACTGTTTATCAGTAGGGTCAGGGAGGAAATATAAATGTATGCATATATATGTATGAGTAAATATGTTTAGCTGTAGACTCTTTCAGAATACCTTCTCATGTCTTCTGGTACTTTTAGTGACTTTTCACTTCAGATTGTAAACATGTAATAAAGAAGAACACAAGACCGTCTGTAACTGCATTGGTACAAACTCAGGCACAGACATCGCCCAATCAGGTAAAGACCCAAAATCCAAAGACGTCAAAGCATTGAACAGGGTTGAACGCTGGATGTCCAACAAAAGTCAATTTTATTGATCTCCATCAAAACCAGAGCAAAGCCGATGCAGTGCAGTTGGTGGAAAATAGTTCAGTCTGACAGCTGTTTTGCATGCAAACACGTTTTTCAGAAACAGGAAACAGCTGTCACACAGAACTGCCTTTCACCCACTGCTTTGTGTTAGCATTGTGTTGGTTTTGCTGGGGTTGGATAAAAGGACTTTTGTTGAACATCTACTGGTGAGTCTTGTTGTCTGCTGTTATGTCTACACGTTTTGGGTGCATCGCACACAATATTGGCCTTAATTCATAAGACATTAACGCATTCGGCAATGCTAAAAACAGCTGACTTTACCAAGCACTTTTACCGCAAGAAAAACTGAAGTTACCGAGCAGTGAGGTAAATAACCGACTTGTGTGGTAAACACATCAACAAATGTCAGCAAATCTCCGTAAGCGTCAATCCATAAAGGCTACAACATGCAATAAAAGCCGGCACTTCTGGTGTGCTGAAATCAAAGCAGAGAGTGTGCAAATCTGTGGAAAGCCAGCCGTGACTCACACAAACAGAGAAGGATAAGCTATGATTGACAGGAGCAGAGCCAGTAGAAACAGCCCCGTCTCCTTCAAGTCTGGATGATCGGATTTTGATAGGACCCGCAGGCTTTTCAGATGGGCCTAACTTTTCCACCCCCTAGGCAGCGAGCAGAGGAATCCCAAACAAAAGATGCTTCCCCTACCGCTGTTCAGCCGTTAACTTCTTAGGTTCCTGTTTTAAGATGCAGAGGAGCTATTGGGAAAATCACCTAAGCATGTAGTTCATCTAAGCTGTGGCAAATACATAAAATGTTAAAGGGGTTCTGTGGACTGTTTAAATAAACAAAAACCGAAACGGGCCAGCGGCGGGGAACCAAGGATCGTAGGAGGATGATGTGGGACATGACAGCTGCAGAAGGCCGATAGAAGCCCCAGGTAAGTGTCGGTTTTGTGACTGCATTATTCACTATTTGCTCATTATTCTCTATTAAATGACTCACACCAAAATCATCATATGAGAAAGTTACAGGATTAAACAGAGGATAATTCCAAGTTATCAAGTTAAAGAACACAATGCCTCATTTAAGGCTTTGGACAGAGCTGTGTGAAGATTTGCACAGCTCTCTCTGTCCACTGTTCTAAAATTTGTGCAGGATTGTCTTGCTTTTAGACAAGTGGAAGTGATTACTTGCAATTACCTTCTTTTTGAAGAACACACTCCTCTAACTCTACCACATTATATGGCACTTTTTGTTTTGTTTTGAAGGCAAGAGTGTACTTTACAGCGCATTAATTGCGGGTGGGGGCTCCAAGTTCCTTTTCACTCCCAAAACAATGTCCTTGGAGTTCCCTAACTTAATTCGGTATCGTGTATATGGAAAATGTTATAATAGATGTGGGATAAAATTCATTATTGACAGCAGTGTTTTGAACACAGCAGTTTAATTTATTCTTAATATTTGAGCATAGAGTAAGTGTAACGACTGGTGTAGCAACACAGACGTCTGATTATGTGTGATCTAAAAAATCACCAACAATACAGACGCTATACCTGATTATGTGGTGATATGCAGTATCACCAACAATACAAGTATAGCTGGCAGAATACAAAGTATGTAGTGCTTGGTGCAACAGTAACAGAATAGTTTAGCTAGACCTCACCAGAGGAGCTGGTGGGAACTATTGGTAC
Organism: Hyperolius riggenbachi; assembly: GCF_040937935.1. NCBI lineage: Eukaryota > Metazoa > Chordata > Amphibia > Anura > Hyperoliidae > Hyperolius > Hyperolius riggenbachi. The sequence continues at coordinate 133,565,364 of NC_090655.1, read as the reverse complement.
ACAGTAACTGAATAGTTTGACAAAACCTCACCAGAGGAGCTGGTGGGTACTATTAGAACATAGTAACTGAATAGTTTGACAAAACCTTACCAGAGGAGCTAGTGGGGGAAACAGTAAATTCGGGCGCCTGAGGCTAGTGGACAAATCGGGCGCCGCCATTCACTTCTATAATAAATATCGTTTAATGGGCGCCCGGTAGGAAAAAAGGGCGCCGGAGAAAACTAACGTTTTAAAAGCGGCGCCCGGAGACTTAATGTTTTATTACTGTTTCTCATGATTACACATTATTTAATGATTTATACATGTTTAAATATTATTTTTAAACGAAAACCAGTACAATATTTTTCCCAAACATTATTTTTAAACGAAAAACATTACTTTTTTTTTTTTTTTTTACATTATTTTTAAACGAAAAAAATAACAGGGGGGTCTTAGGTTTAGGCACCAACAGGGGGGTCTTAGGTTTAGGCACCAACAGGGGGGTCTTAGGTTTAGGCACCAACAGGGGGTCTTAGGTTTAGGCACCAAAAGGGGGGTCTTAGGTTTAGGCACCAACAGGGGGGTCTTAGGTTTAGGCACCAACAGGGGGTCTTAGGTTTAGGCACCAACAGGGGGGTCTTAGGTTTAGGCACCAACAGGGGGGTCTTAGGTTTAGGCACTAACAGGGGGGTCTTAGGTTTAGGCACCAACAGGGGGGTCTTAGGTTTAGGCACTAACAGGGGGGTCTAGGGGTTAGGGGTAGGTACAGGGAGGGTTACTTAGGCACCAACAGGGGGGGTCTTAGGTTTAGGCATCAACAGGGGGGTCTAGGGGTTAGGGGTAGGTACAGGGAGGGTTACTTAGTAATTTTTTTTTTAAACGTTATTATGCGTTTCATTATTTAAACGAAAGATTAACGTTTTTACAATTGCCGATTTAATACACATTATTTAATGATTTATAACGTTTAAAAACATTACTTTTAAACGAAATACATTTTTAAACGTAATCCATGTTTATCGTTAAAAACCCGGCGCCCTTTTTTCCCATCGCCCCTTTTTAACGTACGCGCTAGTGGGTACTATTAGAAGAGCACCTCACCAGTGACAAGGGCTCACTGGTGAGTAGAAAGGTCAGACAGGCTAGGATCAGTAACAGGTGGGCAGGTACAGTACAGAATCGGCAGGCAAGAGAGTAGTAAGATATCAGGCAGGGTTCAGCAACAGAGTCAGATGGGCAACAAGTACAGAAACGATAAGCAAGAGCAGAGTCAGAGGGTTGCCAGAGTCATACACAGAATATCAAAATACAGTAATACAATAATCCTAGTCTTGTGTGAAATCCCTGGTTTCCACCCAGATCAAAGCACACCGGATACTATCTAAGGTCTGAGCGCTAACACGTGAGTATTCGCAACAGCAAACAAGTTGCGAGTGAACAGTGAAGGCCTATGAAGCAGAGGAGACCCCACGGCCGCGCCCACAACAATCAATCAATCCGGAGCGTTATGAATCTCCTCTGACGTCAGCCGACGCGCCTCCTCCCCGCATAAAGGTCCTGTCTCCGCGCGCGCCAGCGCGATACGGCAACCCTATGTGCGAAAGACAAACCCGTCCTCGGCATACTAGACGCCAGAGGCACGGGCGAAGTCCCTGAACAGGAAGGCAAGGAGGCTGCGGAGACATCCTGCGTGCCCGCAGACGCCATTACTGCGGATGTTACAGTAAGGTTATGGTTATATGGTTACTATAAAGGTAATCAATCCTACCGCGCATTTTCAAACATCCTAATAGCAGGATGTTGCTTACATATTCGCACATGTGATATGCGTCAGCAGAAACTGTCAATTATGAACTGCTGGTCCAGGATTCCGTGATCTGCAGTACAGCCCAAGGTGATATGTATCACTTCTATTAGAACGCTACGAGCCTGATGCATTTTAACTGGTCGCCGGTGTTAAGGCCTAGCGATTGTTTATAGTGAACCGCTGTTCTAAATACCAAAGTAAAAAAAAGCCAGATTACTATATATGAGTATTTTACCTCTTTTTTACCCAATGCAGCAACAGTTGACTACTTTATTAACCACTTGCTGACTGCGTCACGATGGGCGTGGATGCGGCGGCTGCCCCAGGACCGCCTAACGCAGATCGGCGTAAGGTCCTTGGGGCGTGGTTTGCGGGAGATCGCACTCAATAATGACACAATAATGTCAGAAACACATGATCTGCTGCATGCTTGTTCAGGGTATATAGCTAAACATATTAGAGGTAGAGGATCAGCAGGAGTAGGGAGATGGTAGGTCATAGTGAAATATTACTGATATTTAATTATATGATATAAGTAATAGATATCAGTAAATTGACCGATATTCTACTATAGCTATTTCCTGTGCCCTTAAAGAGAACCCGAGGTGGGATTACTTATGCTATTGGGGCACAGAGGCTGGTTGTGCACACTAAGACCAGCCTCTGTTGCCCCATGGTGTGCCTCCATGTCCCCCCTGCTCGTCGCTATAGCCCCCGCAGTGCTGGCGACACACAGCGCGTCGCCAGCACAATGTTTACCTACGCGCTGTCAGTCAGCGCCGCTCCCCCTGCCTCCTACGCATCGCCGCTACCCGCCCGCGTCACTTCCCTCCTATCAGCGGGAGGGAAGGGACACGGGCGGGTGCGCCGATGCGGAGGAGGCGGGGAAGCGGCGCTGACAGACAGCGCTTAGGTAAACATTGTGCTGGCGACACGCTGCGTGTTGCCAGCACTGCAGGGGCTATAGCGGCGAGCACGGGGGACATGGAGGCACACCATGGGGCAACAGAGGCTGGTCTTAGTGTGCACAACCAACCTCTGTGCCCCAATAGCATAAGTAATTCCCACCTCGGGTTCTCTTTAACCATCTTAGCGGTATGGACGAGCTCAGCTCGTCCATCACCGCCGATGGCTGCCGCTCAGGCCCTGCTGGGCCGATTTTGTTGAAATAAAAAGCAACACACGCAGCCGGCACTTTGCCAGCCGCATGTGCTGCCTGATCGCCGCCGCTCTGCGGCGATCTGCCGCTAGCAGCGGCGAAAGAGGGTCCACCCAGCCGCCTGAGCCCTGCGCAGCCGGAACAAATAGTTCTGGCCAGCGCTAAGGGCTGGATCGGAGGCGGCTGACGTCAGGACGTCGGATGACGTCACTCCGCTCGTCGCCATGGCGACGGAGTAAGCAAAACACGGAAGGCCGCTCATTGCGGCCTTCCGTGTTACTTCTGGCCGCCGGAGGCGATCAGAAGAACGCCTCCGGAGCGCCCTCTAGTGGGCTTTCATGCAGCCAACTTTCAGTTGGCTGCATGAAATAGTTTGTTTTTTATTTAAAAAAAAACCTCCCGCAGCCGCCCTGGCGATCTTAATAGAACGCCAGGGTGGTTAAAACTGATTATTAGCTTATGGTGCTTTTAAATCTACGCCCCACAGGGGCTCCTCATTGGTCCATGCATCTTGACCAGTGAGAGTGAACCAGTGAGTGAGTGAGTGAGAGTGAACCAATGAGAAACTGTGTTTCATGCATGATAATGATGTGCATGCAGTGAGTTAACACTTGCATCAAATGGTTGATAAACTTATAATAAATAGGGGGCTGCCTTTGATGTAAGGTTCAAGCTTTTGACCAGGGTTTTATTTATTTATTTATTTAAGCAAGTCAAAACAGTAAGGGTGTATTTCCACTAGAAGCTGCAGAGATTTCTGATTCAGCCGCAGCTCCCACAGTGCTGTGAAGCCGGAGCCCGAATAATTTAGCTTTACCAAGCATGGCTATAGGGATGCGGGTGCTTGTTTTCAGAGAACTGCAGCATACCATCCAGAATCGCACCACAGTGTGATCTGTAATTCAAGCTATTACAGGGATAGGCAGCGTTTCCCCCTCATACTCGCATGCAGAGAAACGCTGCAGATTTGACCTAGATTCAGACAGTGGAAATCGGCCCTAAGGATTCCCTGGGCAAAAGGGGACAGAAAGGAGAATGGGTGGAGTGGTGAGCATCAGGACAGCTCACCATACATAGCAAAGTTACATAGGGAACAACTGACTCTTGGGTGCATGCTAGATCATTTTAATGTAGAAAATTGATATACAAAATACACATATACATATTGTAAGAACATGAATAACACACATTACACAAACAAAGTTAAAACAGGGACAGAACGGGGGCCCTGAAAAAAAGGCCAAATCTCCCACAACCACACTTGTGATCCCTTGGAGGCTGCAGTCCTCCTAAAGGATATGCACCAGGACACCTAGTATAAGGGAGCACTATGTTGAAAACAGTCTCTATTAGACCAAAATAGTACGTGCTGGAATAATTAGTGAACCAAGGATTACATGCATCCAGCCTCTCATGTTCCAAGAAGACCTGTGGCTATTCAAGCAATGTACAACTCCTCATGCTGGACAGATGACAGATGATGGTTACAGCAAGTTGGCTCAATCATAATCATGTACAATGTCTATATCCGTTGGCTGAATAGATTAATTGGACCCAATCGCAGTCCTCGATGTAACATGGACAATTCTCCAGTGAATGTTACATGCTGTACATCAAGCAGTAGTTTGTGTGAAACATGCGCATGAAAATAGGTTAGCTGTGGCAAAGCAGGAGTGTAAAGCCTTGCTGGTGTGATGCAGAAGCTTGGCAGTGACTGTCCTCAATATAGCAATCACAAAATACTTAAAGTATGATTGTATGCAAGGCTCATGCACATTGATCCAACAGCGTCCACATGCAATAGATGAAATGCAGCCAGCAACATAAACACTGAGTGGTGAGTTCATAGGTTCATAGCTACAATGCTTTCGGGCTGCCCTGGAGCAAAAATGGCTAGTCATCAGGGAATCTCCTAGGGTTCTTGAACGTTTATAGGTCACCAGGGGTCTCGGGGATACAAACTCCTGGACCGAAGGGTCAGTGCAAAGTATGTTTCAATGGCGATTTAAGATCTTATAAATTTGATCTTCCTGGTCACAAAATCTGGTGATCAGGCGTACTTTGTTATCTTCATCCTTTTTTGTCTGCTTCCTATCCGATTGGCTCAACATGTCAGATGAAATAGCATCTGACGCCTTCTCCCACACCCTTTAAACCATCCACCAGGATCACCGGGAACTTGGAACTCTATTTCCATCCTCAGTCTGCACACCAGCGGTGTGGTAACTATGAACCTATGAACTCACCACTCAGTGTTTATGTTGCTGGCTGCATTTCATCTATTGCATGTGGACGCTGTTGGATCAATGTGCATGAGCCTTGCATACAATCATACTTTAAGTATTTTGTGATTGCTATATTGAGGACAGTCACTGCCAAGCTTCTGCATCACACCAGCAAGGCTTTACACTCCTGCTTTGCCACAGCTAACCTATTTTCATGCGCATGTTTCACACAAACTACTGCTTGATGTACAGCATGTAACATTCACTGGAGAATTGTCCATGTTACATCGAGGACTGCGATTGGGTCCAATTAATCTATTCAGCCAACGGATATAGACATTGTACATGATTATGATTGAGCCAACTTGCTGTAACCATCATCTGTCATCTGTCCAGCATGAGGAGTTGTACATTGCTTGAATAGCCACAGGTCTTCTTGGAACATGAGAGGCTGGATGCATGTAATCCTTGGTTCACTAATTATTCCAGCACGTACTATTTTGGTCTAATAGGGACTGTTTTCAACATAGTGCTCCCTTATATTAGGTGTCCTGGTGCATATCCTTTAGGAGGACTGCAGCCTCCAAGGGATCACAAGTGTGGTTGTGGGAGATTTGGCCTTTTTTTCAGGGCCCCCGTTCTGTCCCTGTTTTAACTTTGTTTGTGTAATGTGTGTTATTCATGTTCTTACAATATGTATATGTGTATTTTGTATATCAATTTTCTACATTAAAATGATCTAGCATGCACCCAAGAGTCAGTTGTTCCCTATGTAACTTTGCTATTTATCCTTGCTGACAAGGTGCATGCTGGTTATTATATTGGGATTCATTTCATCAGTTTTGATATATAGTTGGTGGTCTGTATTGGGTCACCGACAAACTTAATAGGTTATCTGCTCCTTAGGTGTCTTTTCTTTGTCCTTTTACACAGCTCACCATACATGCCTGCTCCCCCCCTTTCTAATCTGTGTTTGGGCTCTGGTATCCTTTAAGTAGCTGCAATAGCAGGAGAAAAGCACGCTATACATGTTATTGTCTTCTCTTGTCCCTAGTCAAAGTATAGGATATCACAGAAAACAAGGTTGTGATGAAAAAGTGGTTATGATGAGGCAATAGTTTTTTTCAGAATTGCTATAACTTTATTTGTTAGAAAATATACAATTTTTATAACACTAGACATTAGTTTAAGAACACAAGCAGTCCATTGGTGCATGGGTTGCGGATTAAAATGTTTTGGAACTAAAAAGCGGAGTAAATTCTCATCAGTTCGACTTAATGGGGTGTTAACGTCAGACTCCATCTCTGACTGGCTAAATGTTTGTGCCGTTAAACAACTTGACAGACATGCTTAGCTAGACTGACTCACTGCAGCAATTGCCTTATAAGTCTGCAATAATGACTAAAGACACACAGTACTCTGTTATTTCTAAGTAACAAGTCTCCTGTGCTGTATGATATCATGGTACACCTTGCTATTTTCACTCTGCTATACTATTTAATATAGAGCCATCAACTTCTTTTGGTACAGGATAGTACTGTATGTAAACATGGGAGGGTAATACAAATATATATGTGAGTGTGTGTGTGTGAGTGTGCAAGTGTGTGAGTGTGAGTGTGTGTGTGTGTGTGTGTCTCATTAGCTGCAAAATCCGAATCACAGCAGGAGCGCATGAAGCCTGGATAGTAGAAGCTACACGCTGCAAATAGGGCAGTGTTTCAATACGATTTGTCCAGAATCGATTAAAAAAGAAGAAATTCCACAATTGGATTAACATTCAAATTGATATCTTTTAGCATAACATTGTTCTTTGTACTGCAGTGCAGTAGGAAGAGGTATAGCATGGAAGCATAACTATACTGCGAGACAATGGGATTGGAGCATTGACCATGGCATACAATGATCTCATATATGGGTCATTTATTACTGCACTACTGCTGCAATGAACATGCTTTCTAACACTTTACCGTACAAGGGGTTATTTTGGGAAAATAACAGTAAACTTTACATATGCAGACATCACATGACAAGTTTACTGGAATGTATGCAATTTACGTACTAAGTTACGCAAATTGTGTAATGCATGTGATGTTACATACATAGCGCATTGAGCAAAAATTGGTTTGGAAATGTATCCCAATAAATTGTAGTGCACTGTCTGCACACATTTAAGCGGACCTAAACCTCTTCTCTACTCTAAAAGATAAGCAACAGCATCATATCCTTTACAAGTTACTGCTTACTCCTCAGAACTCCTCAGAGATGGTGCAGAACTGTTACTTCCTGGTTTGCTGGAAGCACACAGAGCATTAAACCTCCTGTGTTTACATATAGCCTCTCTGAAGTACAACACTGGGGCACAGATCAGACAGCGGTGTCAGCTCAAATTACAGTAACTTATTACTTCCAGGTAAGGGAGTATTAGACAGCCTGTTATCTCTAAATGCAAACAGGGTTAGTTTTTCTGTGTTTTCCTCCTCTCCTATGCATAAGTTTAGGTCCTCTTTAACCATTGTCTCTTCAGTGCATTTTCTACATGCTGGGCTGTTTTCTGATCTATCTACTAAGTGGCTAGACCAGGTTTGGATTTCTCATTATTATAGATTAACAGTAATATGAGCAGAACAAATGCTTTAACCACTTGAGGACCGCCCCCAGCCGATGGGCGGCGGCAAAGTCCGGGCCCAAACGACCGCAATACGCCCATCGGCGGGGGCGGCATCAGCGGTGGCTGTGCGGCGATCGCGTCATCAATGGCGCGATCGCCGCCGGCAATAGGCTCCGCCCACCCTACTCGGAAACCCGCCGGCCAATCAGCAGCGCCGGCGGGTTTCAAACTTGCGTGATCTGGACAATCAGAGTGTATAATACACTTTGTTATTGTAACAAAGTGTATTATACTGGCTGCCTCCTCCGCTGATGGTCACTCGTCGTGCGACTATCAGAGAGGACGGCAGCCCTGACAGAAAGCACAGCAACACACACTTTAGCCCACCCAGACCCCCCGATCGCCCACCCCAGCCCTCAGAACCCCCCCTGACCACCCCAGCACACCAGTATCTGCACCCCACCACCCACCTAAAAACCCATCAATCACTCCCTGTCACTATCTAGGGACGCTATCCCCTAGGGTAGGTCCCTAACTGCCCCCTAGGGTTCCCTGATCACCCTCCCTACCCTCAGATCCCCCCAGACCACCCCCCTGTATACTGTATACGTTTGTATACAGCTGCCTTACCCACTGATCACCTGTCTATCACCTGCTTATCACCTGCCTATCACCCCTTGTCACCACCACCCATCAGAGCAGACCCTAAACTGTCCCTTGGGGGCACCTGATCACCCACCCAGACCCTCAGATTGCCCTCAACCCCCCCCCCCCCTGCTGATAACCTCCCCAGTGCATTGTTTACATCTATTCTCCCCTGTATTCCCTCACTGATCTCCTATCGTCACCCCCTGTGTCTGCCACCCACCAGATCAGGACCCAGTCTGCCCCGTGCGGACACCTAGTCAACCCCCCACACCCTCTGATCGCCCTCAGACCCCCCCCTCCCCCCCCCCCCCCCCCAATCACCTTCCCAGGTTGTAATTGATTGTGCTGTAATTGCATTTGATTGTGCTGACATTCAATTTCATTGTGCTGACATTCAATTTCATTGTGCTGTAATTGTATTTGATTGTCCCGTGATTGTCCTGTGATTGGCTTTGATTGGCCTGTGATTGGCTTTGATTGGCCTGTGATTGGCTTTGATTGGCCTGTGATTGGCTTTGATTGTCCCATGATCGGCTTTGTCCCGCGATTGGCTTTGATTGTGCCGTGATTGGTTTGATTGGCCTGTGATTGGCTTTGATTGTCCCGTGATTGGCTTTGATTGTCCCGTGAATTGAGTGCCCTGTGATTGGCCTGCGATTGCCTTTGATTGTCCTGTGATTGTTTCTGATTGCCTCTGATTCCCCACTCACCACCACCCCCCTGTCACTATCCTAGTGATCTAAAAACAGTGATCAGTGAAAACTGTCACTTTTTTAGTATCACTAGTGTTAGCAGTTAGGCCAGTTAGCTAGGCCCCTTTGTAAGTGTCAGTTAGTGCTCAGCCCACTGCACCACAGTCACTAATTAGCGTCATCACTGTCGCTAATCAACATTGGTACTATATAGTATCTGTAAGTGATCATTACTGATCGCAGTCAGATCTATTAGAGTCACTAGGATCCACAAAAAAAAACGCAGTGTTTGCCCGATCAGGCCTGATCGCTCGCCTGCACTTGCGTTCAGCCCGCCCCACCGCAGTGACAGAATTTTTTTTTCTGATCACTGCAAAAAACACTGTACAATAGCTGTGGCACTGTAAACCTCAGTTTTGATTTATTTTTTTTATCAAAACTCAGTGACCACAGCTTTCTACCTCTCAAATACTCCCTTTTGCTAGGTAGGTGCTCTTTTTTCTGCGTAGTCTCAGAGGAATACCCCCTAAATTTAGCAGCCCACCATGGCAAGAAAGGGGTATTCCGATGATGAGGTTCTCAGGTACATGGCCCAGTCGGATGAGGACGATTGGGACGCCTCATTCGACGAATCTTCCGGGTCAGAGTTTGAACCTGAATTGAGCAGTGGCTCACTGACCGATAGTGATGACGAGGTTGAGGTCCCGGCTAAAGCCAGGCGTACCACACCCCATGTTGTTGGACCGCAGGTGGCGCAGGATCAGCCTCAAGGGCAGCAGAGTGGTGTTCGTGCTGGTCTGAGATTTCATGGTGGGGCAGGCACCAGCAGCACAACATCTCCTGGACCTAGCACCAGTACTTCCGTAAACCCTGGTGAAGTGGCGAGCACCAGCATGGAAGTTGAAACTGGTTCGGTGGCACGTGCAGTAAGATCCCAGTCGCAGCCACCAAGAAGACGGACCCGTACTACCCCTAATTTACCAGAGGTGCTGGCAAACTCAAATTGGCAATCCCCTGATTCCGCCGCACCCGTACTTCCCCCTTTCACCGCCCAGTCTGGAGTCCAGGTGGAGACAGATAATCTAGGATCGGCCCTAGACTTTTTCTATCTGTTCTTCACCCAGGATCTCTTGGACTTAATTGTGGCAGAGACCAACCGTAAGGCCACACAATATATAACCGCCAATCCGGAAAAGTTCCTTGCCCAGCCTTTTCGGTGGAAACCAGTCCAAGTTTCCGAAATTAAATTTTTTTTGGGCCTTCTCCTTCACACGGGACTAGTAAAGCAGAATGTGTTGCGGTCTTATTGGTCTACGGACCCAGCACATCATGTTCCCCTGTACTCTGCTGCCATGTCCAGGACACGATTTGATCCTGCACTTCCTGCACTTCAATGACAACGAAACCTGTCATCGAAGTGACCACCCTGCTTTTGACCGGCTCCACAAAATTCGACCCCTCATAGACCACCTGTCATCCAGATTTGCAGATGCTTATACCCCTGACCAGGACATCTGCGTAGACGAGTCCCTCATACGCTTTACCGGGCGCCTTCGCATCAAACAGTACATCCCAAACAAGCGCGCCCGGTATGGGGTGAAACTGTATAAGCTCTGTGAAAGGGCCACAGGCTATACATCTTATTTTAGGGTCTATGAGGGAAAAGACTCAAAATTGGAGCCGGTCGGATGCCCTGACTACCTGGGGAGCAGTGGAAAGGTTGTGTGGGACTTGGTGTCACCCTTGTTCCAGAAGGGGTACCATCTTTTTGTGGACAATTATTACACAAGTGTGGCCCTCTTTCAGCACTTAAAAATAGAAAAAATCCGATGCTGTGGCACCGTGCGGCCTAGTCGCCGGGGCTTCCCCCAACGGCTCATTACCACCAGACTTCAACGGGGGCAGAGGGCCGCCTTGTGTGCTGACGACCTGCTCGCGGTGAAATGGAAGGACAAGAGGGAGGTTTACTTCCTGTCCACCATTTACGCAGACACTACAGTTGAAATTCAACGGCGAACTGAGGTCATTGAAAAACCCCTTGTCGTCCACGAGTATAATACTAACATGGGAGGGGTGGACTTCAATGACCAGAGGTTAGCGCCCTATTTAGTTTTCCGAAAAACAAGACGCTGGTATAAAAAAGTGTCTTTTTATCTCATTCAATTGGCAATTTACAACAGCTTTGTTCTCTACAGTAAGGCTGGGAGAACTGGATCGTTTATTCAATTTAATAAACAGATCGTGATGGAACTCCTGTATCCAGGAGGTGCCGTGGCCCGACCCCAAGATGCAACTAGCCGGCTGCATGGAAGGCATTACGCCTATCCAATTCCGACTACCCCAGGTCAACGAATCTGAAGAAAACGCTGTCGTGTCTGCAGCAGGGCTGGAATAAGGCGTGACACCACTGTTTATTGTCCCACCTGTCCTGACCAGCCTGGCCTATGCCTAGGGAAGTGTTTTGAGAGGTACCACGAGCAGGTACACTATTAGAGAGTAGGGAACTCCACACACAGCGGTAGGCACACAAGGGTCTCTCAGTGCTATTTCACACTGCTGCAATGCGTTAGGGCAAAATGCCTAGCAAAAGTCACACTTTGCGGTCCCCCCCTACGCCGGAAGTGCTTGACTTAACGCTAGTGCATGCCTACGTTACTGCGTGGCTTCTGTGGCAATATCGATCGGCCCGGAAGTCATGTTAGTCTATGGCGACGCAGTTCATTACTAGGCCGAATGCTACTCTTGTGGTATTGCCTGAAGGTCTGTTTTGGACGATACGGTGCGGCGGGCTCGACCCACCGGATATGTCAATATGCAGTGTGAAACCAAACATCGGGTTTCCAGAGACCCTAATAAACAGGGCTGCCAGAAACCTCTCCTTTCACTTGGGACAAATTGCGTAATGTATTTCGCCACAACTCTGTGCGATTTGCACTTCGCACATTGTTCCATGGGGGAGGAGAGGTTTGTCCTCGGGAGGTAAGTTAAAAAAAAAACAAAAAACAGGTAAGCAAAGAAGTTAATGTTTGGTTTGCAATGTTAAGTTTTTTATTAAAAAAGTTCAAAGGTTATTAATGTTAATGAAGTAATTGCTTTGCTGCTTGCTTGTTTTTTGGGTTTTTTTGTATTTTTTTTTCTCTTTTTCCATCCAATAACCTTCCAGGTGGACCGAGCGAACGACTAACCAGCTGCAGTACTGATGGTGCATCCTGACAGAACATTGCGCGTCTGTCAGCTTACACACAAGTCGGTGCATGCAGCGCTGCAGGACGAGATTTCTCCTCCTCAGTCAAAAAGATACGTTTGCCGAGGCATATGGGCCGAGGAGTGGTGTTGGGGATTCATATGCTTTGGCAAACACTTTGTATCAAAAAAGAACTCTGGCAATGATTTGTTCATCCACATCGATCGGTGTGAATGGATAAATCAGGTTTGCCAGGGCATACGAGCTGGTGGGTTTGGATTTTTGGGGCGGCAGCTCCTATGTCCTGGCAGCCGCCTTCCCCTCCTTTTTGTATTGTTTTGTCTTTTTTCTTCTCTCTTTTTTCTATCCAGACCGACCAATCAGCTGCAACACTGATGGTGCATCCTGACAGAACATTGCGCGTCTGTCAGCTTACACATAAGTCGGTGCATGCAGCGCTGCAGGACGAGATTTCTCCTCCGCAGTCAAAAAGATACGTTTGCCGAGGCATATGGGCCGAGGAGTGGTGTTGGGGATTCATATGCTTTGGCAAACACTTTGTATCAAAAAAGAACTCTGGCAATGATTTGTTCATCCACATCGATCGGTGTGAATGGATAAATCAGGTTTGCCAGGGCATACGAGCTGGTGGGTTTGGATTTTTGGGGCGGCAGCTCCTATGTCCTGGCAGACGCCTTCCTCCTCTTTTTTTTTTTTTTTTTTTCAAAATTTTTGGGCAGATATTTTTTCATCCATATTGATTGATTGTTTGACGTTCATTTTTCCTTTCAGCCCACAGTGCATTACCCTTATGCCCAATATAAGGAGTATAACAGAAACTCCTAATACTGGCCATACATGTAATGATTGCAGAGACCCTAAAATGCCAGGACAGACCCCACGAATGATGCCATTTTGGAAAGAGGACACCCAAAAGTATTCCGTGAGGTGCATGGTGAGTTCATAGAATGTTTTATTTTTTGTCACAAGTTAGCAGAAATTGTGGTTTTGTGTTTTTTTTTTTTTTTTCACAAAATGTCATTTTCCGCTAACTTGTGACAAAAAATACAATTTTCTATGAACTCACCATGGCCCTCATGGAATACCTTAGCGTGTATTCTTTCCAAAATGGGGTCATTTGTGGGGTTTGTTAACTGTCCTGGCAAGTGGGCGGGGTGCTAAATTTTCAGCACCCCTGTAAAGCCTAAAGGTACTCATTGGACTCTGGGCCCCTTAGCGCAGTTAGGGTGCAAAAATGTGCCACACATGTGGTATCGCCGTACTCGGGAGAAGTAGTACAATGTGTTTTGGGGTGTATTTTTACACATACCCATGCTGGGTGGGAGAAATACCTCTGTAAATGACAATCTTTTGATTTTTTTACACACAATTGTCCATTTACAGAGTTATTTCTCCCACCCAGCATGGGTATGTGTAAAAATACACCCCAAAACACATTGTACTACTTCTCCCGAGTACGGCGATACCACATGTGTGGCACTTTTTTGCACCCTAACTGCGCTAAAGGGCCCAAAGTCCAATGAGTACCTTTAGGATTTCACAGGTCATTTTGCGGAATTTGATTTCCAGACTACTCCTCACGGTTTAGGGCCCCTAAAATGCCAGGGCAGTATAGGAACCCCACAAATGACCCCATTTTAGAAAGAAGACACCCCAAGGTATTCAGTTAGGAGTATGGTGAGTCATAGAAGTTTTTATTTTTTTGTCACAAGTTAGCGGAAATTGATTTTAATTGTTTTTTTTCACAAAGTGTCATGTTCCGCTAACTTGTGACAAAAAATAAAGTCTTCTATGAACTCACCATACTCCTAACGGAATACCTTGGGGTGTCTTCTTTCTAAAATGGGGTCATTTGTGGGGTTCCTATACTGCCCTGGCATTTTAGGGGCCCTAAACGGTGAGGAGTAGTCTGGAAATCAAATTCCGCAAAATGACCTGTGAAATCCTAAAGGTACTCATTGGACTTTGGGCCCTTTAGCGCAGTTAGGGTGCAAAAAAGTGCCACACATGTGGTATTGCCGTACTCGGGAGAAGTAGTATAATGTGTTTTGGGGTGTATTTTTACACATACCCATGCTGGGTGGGAGAAATACCTCTGTAAATGACAATCTTTTGATTTTTTTACACACAATTGTCCATTTACAGAGTTATTTCTCCCACCCAGCATGGGTATGTGTAAAAATACACCCCAAAACACATTGTACTACTTCTCCCGAGTACGGCGATACCACATGTGTGGCACTTTTTTGCACCCTAACTGCGCTAAAGGGCCCAAAGTCCAATGAGTACCTTTAGGATTTCACAGGTCATTTTGCAGAATTTGATTTCCAGACTACTCCTCACGGTTTAGGGCCCCTAAAATGCCAGGGCAGTATAGGAACCCCACAAATGACCCCATTTTAGAAAGAAGACACCCCAAGGTATTCAGTTAGGAGTATGGTGAGTTCATAGAAGTTTTTATTTTTTTGTCACAAGTTAGCGGAAATTGATTTTAATTGTTTTTTTTCGCAAAGTGTCATGTTCCGCTAACTTGTGACAAAAAATAAAATCTTCTATGAACTCACCATACTCCTAACGGAATACCTTGGGGTGTCTTCTTTCTAAAATGGGGTCATTTGTGGGGTTCCTATACTGCCCTGGCATTTTAGGGGCCCTAAACCGTGAGGAGTAGTCTGGAAATCAAATTCCGCAAAATGACCTGTGAAATCCTATAGGTACTCATTGGACTTTGGGCCCTTTAGCGCAGTTAGGGTGCAAAAAAGTGCCACACATGTGGTATTGCCGTACTCGGGAGAAGTAGTATAATGTGTTTTGGGGTGTATTTTTACACATACCCATGCTGGGTGGGAGAAATACCTCTGTAAATGACAATCTTTTGATTTTTTTTACACACAATTGTCCATTTACAGAGTTATTTCTCCCACCCAGCATGGGTATGTGTAAAAATACACCCCAAAACACATTGTACTACTTCTCCCGAGTACGGCGATACCACGTGTGGCACTTTTTTGCACCCTAACTGCGCTAAAGGGCCCAAAGTCCAATGAGTACCTTTAGGATTTCACAGGTCATTTTGCGACATTTGGTTTCAAGACTACTCCTCATGGTTTAGGGCCCCTAAAATGCCAGGGCAGTATAGGAACCCCACAAATGACCCAATTTTAGAAAGAAGACACCCCAAGGTATTCTGTTAGGAGTATGGTAAGTTTATAGAAGATTTTATTTTTTGTCACAAGTTAGCGGAAAATGACACTTTGTGAAAAAAATCACTTAAAATCAATTTCCGCTAACTTGTGACAAAAAATAAAATCTTCTATGAACTCACCATACTCCTAACGGAATACCTTGGGGTGTCTTCTTTCTAAAATGGGGTCATTTGTGGGGTTCCTATACTGCCCTGGCATTTTAGGGGCCCTAAACCGTGAGGAGTAGTCTGGAAATCAAATTCCGCAAAATGACCTGTGAAATCCTATAGGTACTCATTGGACTTTGGGCCCTTTAGCGCAGTTAGGGTGCAAAAAAGTGCCACACATGTGGTATTGCCGTACTCGGGAGAAGTAGTATAATGTGTTTTGGGGTGTATTTTTACACATACCCATTCTGGGTGGGAGAAATACCTCTGTAAATGACAATCTTTTGATTTTTTTTACACACAATTGTCCATTTACAGAGTTATTTCTCCCACCCAGCATGGGTATGTGTAAAAATACACCCCAAAACACATTGTACTACTTCTCCCGAGTACGGCGATACCACGTGTGGCACTTTTTTGCACCCTAACTGCGCTAAAGGGCCCAAAGTCCAATGAGTACCTTTAGGATTTCACAGGTCATTTTGCGACATTTGGTTTCAAGACTACTCCTCATGGTTTAGGGCCCCTAAAATGCCAGGGCAGTATAGGAACCCCACAAATGACCCCATTTTAGAAAGAAGACACCCCAAGGTATTCTGTTAGGAGTATGGTAAGTTTATAGAAGATTTTATTTTTTGTCACAAGTTAGCGGAAAATGACACTTTGTGAAAAAAATCACTTAAAATCAATTTCCGCTAACTTGTGACAAAAAATAAAATCTTCTATGAACTCACCATACTCCTAACGGAATACCTTGGGGTGTCTTCTTTCTAAAATGGGGTCATTTGTGGGGTTCCTATACTGCCCTGGCATTTTAGGGGCCCTAAATCATGAGGAGTAGTCTTGAAACCAAATGTGGCAAAATGACCTGTGAAATCCTAAAGGTACTCATTGGACTTTGGGCCCTTTAGCGCAGTTAGGGTGCAAAAAAGTGCCACACATGTGGTATCGCCGTACTCAGGAGAAGTAGTATAATGTGTTTTGTGGTGTATTTTTACACATACCCATGCTGGGTGGGAGAAATAACTCTGTAAATGGACAATTGTGTGTAAAAAAAATGAAAACATTGTCATTTACAGAGATATTTCTCCCACCCAGCATGGGTATGTGTAAAAATACACCCCAAAACACATTATAGTACTTCTACTGAGTATGGCAATACCACATGTGTGGCACTTTTTTGCAGCCTAACTGCGCTAAGGGGTCCAAAGTCCAATGAGCACCTTTAGGCTTTACAGGGGTGCTTACAATTTAGCACCCCCCAAAATGTCAGGACAGTAAACACACCCCACAAATGACCCCATTTTGGAAAGTAGACACTTCAAGGTATTCAGAGAGGGGCATGGTGAGTCCGTGGCAGATTTCATTTTTTTTTTTTGTCGCAAGTTAGAAGAAATGGAAACTTTTTTTTTTTTTTTCTCACAAAGTGTCATTTTCCGCTTACTTGTGACAAAAAATAATATCTTCTATGAACTCACTATGCCTCTCAGTGAATACTTTGGGATGTCTTCTTTCCAAAATGGGGTCATTTGGGGGGTATTTATACTATCCTGGAATTCTAGCCCCTCATGAAACATGACAGGGGGTCAGAAAAGTCATAGATGCTTGAAAATGGGAAAATTCACTTTTTGCACCATAGTTTGTAAACGCTATAACTTTTACCCAAACCAATAAATATACACTGAATGGGGTTTTTTTTATCAAAAACATGTTTGTCCACATTTTTCGCGCTGCATGTATACAGAAATTTTACTTTATTTGAAAAATGTCAGCACAGAAAGTTAAAAAAATCATTTTTTTGCCAAAATTCATGTCTTTTTTGATGAATATAATAAAAAGTAAAAATCGCAGGAGCAATCAAATAGCACCAAAAGAAAGCTTTATTAGTGACAAGAAAAGGAGCCAAAATTCATTTAGGTGGTAGGTTGTATGAGCGAGCAATAAACCGTGAAAGCTGCAGTGGTCTGAATGGAAAAAAAGTGCCTGGTCCTTAAGGGGTAGAAAGACTGTGGTCCTCAAGTGGTTAATTAGATAAAATATGGGATGTTTTACATGTGTTTTTAAAGATTGTGTAATCAGAATGCGAAAATATTCTTTATTTAGAAATATGCTGATTCACTATTACAAGTTGTATTGTTTTTGCAAATTATAATTCTTGAGCACTAGTGTTTTCCAGTTTTAGTCAGTACCAAAGGATTTAATTCTGTCTTGGACAGCATAGAAAGCACTTTCCTATATTATAGGGTATCTCAGCATAACCCTTTAAACAACAAGTAAATCATATGGTAACTCAGTACCTTTTTAAGAGCACAGCAATCTTGCCAACAGGATTACTGAGGTTCTTAGCAAGTGCGGAGTGTAGTGCTGAGGCCAGGAGTACTATCGTCATCCAGGAGACGGCTATTTTCTACAAATCTTTTCAAGCATCTATCCATGCTAATGTTTTAATTAAACTACAACCCCACACCACATAAGAATAGCAATAGAGGTGTTAGGATATAAAATCGATCTATATACCTTTATTTTTTTGTTACGTTCTAAGCTTCAGTGATTGAAAATCCTTGTTTCTTTGGGCCATACTGAGTTTGAGGAATTCAGGATTTTGCTAAGCTGTCACTCAGCACCTTACTCACTCAGGATACAGATAGGGGGCTTGTCTGGCATGACACTTCAAATACTCTTATGGCTGTCATTGGAGCATAGGATGGCACAACCCTCAAAGGTAACCATTCAAGGGGCGATTTAGTAAACAATCATATTTTTTAAACAGATCATTCAGATAGAAATAAAAATATCATATTTATTCAATCAGCAGCATTAAAGGATCCCAACCATTCCCAATATTGAAACCAGTTGTGATTGTATGTATGAAAATATATGTCATGTGATCAGTCAGTTTAACCAGTTTGATAATGCGATCATTCATGATCGATTGGGCCCACTAAGTTCTTTGTTTTCATACAGTATGATCTGTAGTCGTTCATTACAGTACAGTATGATCATAGTTCCAGATCATTCACTCATCCCACCAGCAGAGCACATTGGTCCTTCTGGACCTGTTCTAGTTCACTTATAGACCAAACAGGTCCACTGACGACGCCATCAACATTTGCTTGAAGCTTATCACCGCCCACCTGGATAGACATGAGTCATACACTAAGATAGTCCTTCTGGACTTCAGCTTAACTTTGAATGACATCTGATCCTGCTTACTACATGGCAACCTTGCAGAACTCAATGTTCATCCCACCCTCTGCCTATGAATCACAGACTTCCTCACAAATCCGTCCCAAGTTGTCAAAATGGGTGACATCTCCTCTCGACCAAGGGTTACCCACACCGGAGCCCCACAAGGCTGTGTCTGGTCACCGATCCTGTTCTCCATCTACACAAATAACTGCATAAATGTGGTAAACTCCACCAAAGTCATCGCATTTGGTGACGACTCCAACATCATTGGCCTTTGTAACTAAGACCTATGATTAGGCCTATCATCATGCTGAAGTTGAAAGAAGGCGAGAGTGTGGTGAGATCATTCCTTGCTGTGCAATCTGCATGACAGGCAGCCCTAAGGGGAACAGTGCCAATCTGTTATGGGGCAGGGGACAAAGGCAGTCCCACTACTGATATTGGGGGAGGGGAACAATGTCAATCTGTTACGGGGGAGGAGGAGCAATAGAAGCCTCCATACTGATATGGGGATGAAGGAGAACAAGGCCAACCATAATACTGTTATGAGAGGAGGGTACACTAACACTGCTATATGGAGGATGGAGGTACAAAGGCTACTCTAATACTGCTATGTGGGAAGGACAAAAGTCACCTAATGCTGGTATCTACGGGAAGGTGGATGGCAAAGGCCACATAGTACTGTTAAATTGGGGACGGTCAAGAGGCTTATGTAAGCTTTTACCTTGGCCCCCATTTCACCAAAATCCAATTGATTTTGTCTGTAATTTTTTAAGTAGGTCACGAGACAAACAAAAGCGTGGGTACCCCTGGTTTAGACTGTGCCGCTAGATGTACTGTAAAAAGCATATGCAGTAAAATAGTTTTGAGGAAATAAAACACTGCAGGAAAAGAAAAAACACAGCTAATGCATAATGATGGGTCAATTTAATTCTTTAAACAATGGATCGTTGAAATGTGAAAGTCTCACGCTAACAGTAAGCAAACAAATCTTTTAAATTCAGTGTGCAGAAAAAAAATGCATTAAGTAGATCGTAAAAAATAATGGAGCACAACAACATCCTGAGTTTGCAACAAAGGAGCTCATGCATATGGCAGAGCAGGCAGCTCAGTAACCGGATCCGCTACTGACACACGTCTCCAATTACTGCAGGGGTAGTAATAGTATATCTCATAATCACTGGTAGGGAGAACTTTTACTGAAATCATTAATTCCCTAGCAGGAAGGTCAGCGTGATGCCACTTGTGAAACTGCGTCTTTTAAAATCCTTCTCAAATGAATGCTGTTAGATTTTTTACTTTATAACAGGAAGCAAAACTGTTAGTGTGTAAAGGTAGCCATACACTGGTCGATTTGCCATTAGATCGACCAACTGACAGATCCCTATCTGATCGAATCTGCCTTTACTGCAAACACAATCTGTTGAGCTGCTCCTGCCGCCTGCCCGATCCCCCCCCCCCCCCCGTATACATTACCTGAAGCCTGGTCCCGGGCATCTTCTCCGCGCTGCACGCATCCCAGCGTACACTGTGTCACTCCGTGACCAGGAAGTTTAAATAGAGCGCCCTCTATCTGAACTTCCTGGTCACTGGGGTGACACAGGAAGTTAATGTACGCTGGGATGGAAGCAGGAACAGAGTGGTGCAGTGCGGAGAAGATGCCCGGGAGCCAGCGCAGGTAATGTATAACTGTATCGGATCGGCCGCCGCTAGCGACGCGCTCCCTACCCGCGGGCGATCGACGGTAATTTCCCGCACGGCGCGATCGACGGACCGATCCAATTTCGGGAGGAAATCGGATCGGCGGGTGCGTTTAGCGCGAACGATTGGCAGCAGATTCGATCCCAGTGATTGAATCTGCTGTCGATCTGGCGGGAATCGGCCTAGTGTATAGCCGGCTTAACTGTGTTTAAACGACCTGCTAAATAAAGAGATTATTTTCTGTTCAAACTTAAGGGGCCCATACACTGGTCGATTTCAGCCATCGTTCGATCGATCGATTCTATAGAATAGAAATCGATTCTTTTAAATCAGCCAATCGATCGATTTCAATTGATTTGATCTATCTGACAGGATGGATGCTGGCAGCAGATTGATGGCCCATAGAGTTGCGTTGGATCTAATGGTGCAGTAATGTCTTAAAGGGGCCCATACATTTGCCAACCAATCGACCATCCACTTTGATTATAATAATCGAATTGGATGAAAATTGGTGCTGCCAAGTGCATGCCCGACCGACAAAGCGACCAATTTTGGAACAGAAATTGGCCGCATGGTCGATTGCGCATGCTGGAAAATTTCGGGCCGAGGTTGGTTGGTCCAGTGCGCAGCGGTACGGCGTTGCATTTGCATAAATGTGTGTGCTAGTCTCTCTGCGTCAGTATGTGTTATAATTATTAATATTCACTGCTTTTATAAAGTGCCAACATATTACGCAGCGCTGGACAATAAATAGGATGCATACAATATTAACAAGAGGTGTCAAAGCACAAAGTTAGACAACATAGCACAAGGTTATACACGCAAACGGTATAACAACAACAACAACAACAAATAACATTTGTAAAGCGCTTTTCTCCCGTGGGACTCAAAGCGCATAAGCATGGCTCCGACCATCGTGGTACAGGGGAAGAATTTTATAAATCTGGAAATGCCAGGCTAAACAGGTGGCTTTTCAGTCTGGATTTGAATAGCTCCAGGGATGGTGCTGTCTTTACTGGGTGTGGTAGGGAGTTCCAAAGAGTAGGGGCAGCATGACAGAAGGCTCTGTCTCCAGATTTTTTGAGGTGCACTCTGGGAGTGACCAAGTTTATAGAACTTGCTGATCTGAGGTTGTGAGAGGTGTGGTGCAGCTTCAGCAAGTCCTTCATGTATCCAGGGCCCAGATTGTGCAGGGATTTGAATGTCAGCAGTCCAATCTTGAAGAGTATTCTCCATTGTACTGGTAGCCAGTGCAGTGAGCGAAGGATCGGTGTAATGTGACAGTGGCGAGGCTGGTTTGTTAGCAATCTGGCAGCAGCATTCTGCACTAATTGCAGGCGACGCAAGTCTTTTTTGGGGAGGCCAGCATAAAGGGCATTGCAGTAGTCCAGCCGTGATGTGATGAAGGCGTGGACTAGGGTTTGAAGATCCTCTGGGGGAATCAGATGTTTAATCTTTGCAATGTTCTTCAGATGAAAGAAGGAAGATTTAACTACAGATGAAATTTGGTTTCTGAAACTCAATTCCCCATCGATTAGTACGCCAAGGCTGCGCACAAGGTTGGAGCTGTTTATGTCTGAATTCCCAATCCTGATTGGTGTTGCTTTAGGATAGAGCTGTTTTGATGGCGAGCACTGGCTTTGGACAAACAGGACCTCAGTTTTGTCAGCATTCAGTTTCAACCAGTTATCATTCATCCATGCCTGAAGCTCAGCTAAGCAAGAGTTTATTTTTGGGGTAGGGTCTGTTCCACCAGGTTTGAAGGACAGGTATAGCTGTGTGTCATCGGCGTAGCAGTGGTACGTCAGGCCATGTCGTTGGATAAGTGTACCGAGTGGCAACATGTAGATTGCAAACAGCAATCTGGGAGCTGCAGCAATTCAAGTCTGAGTTGGTCCATGGGGGCTGAGGTTGCGGGGTAAGACCCTGCCAACAGTTAAACATCTAAAGGGGAAGGGTGTTAGCATTTCAGCCTGCTATCTTTAATGTTGAAATGCATGCATATTTGCAAAAAATCTCATCATGCTGTGTGCAATTCACAATCAAAATGTAAACTTTACAATAAAAATATGAGACACCAGGACAGTTTTAGTTTATATGTGCGTTACCATTACTAGTTGAATCACTAGTTAAAATGCGAGAATGCAGCTAGAAAAACATGTCTGCTTGGCTACCATAATATGTACAATTCTGAGTAGTTGATATGTGTCAGAAGGAAGACGTGATTACAGCTATAGAACAGGAAGCCGGTATGTGGCTTCCGTACTGGCTACTATATTTTACGTGGTGTTTGACTTCTTCTTCATGTTACAGGTGCCTGATGTTTCATGCAAAGTGCTCAGAAGAGACGTTACACAGTAAATGGTATGTACTTCAGATTTCTGTTTGACTTCTAACTAAACGCTATATACACCCCCGAAGCCAGGTAGCCAGTGCTTCTCAAAAGTTCCATCCGCTTCTTGACTTTGTTTAATTTCTTTATTGTTTGTTATAATTTAACTGAAATCTAAAAAAAAATGTAATGTGTTTCTGTTGGCCTTTGGACAGACGGGTTCCTGATTTCCATATTAATTTATCAACTTATGCCTCAGTATCTAATGAACACACATCCAATTTTGATTGACCAATTTTACCACTTCCATGTCGTCAGAACGCTTATCTACGCAATCTGTTTATAGCATTCAAAGATTGATAGCCATCATACTACACAGAGGAGGAGGGATCGGTCAATCATTGGCCAAGCAAAATTGGATGTGTGTACCAGGATTTAGGTTCAGTTCACACTTTAAACAGTCAGTTAGTGTGGATTTTTCCTGTCCTTACATACTGCCCATCAGCATGTTCTGTTCTGTGGAGAGAGGAAGACAAACTGGAGCAAGTTTTCGTTACCTACAGAGCGAGATAACAACCCATGGTTTTCTAGTATACCAGATAAGTAAAAAGCAGCAACACTGCATAATACGTTAGTGCTTTAGGGCTGGTTCATACGGATGTCTGCCCCCGTGTTTACCGCCGGCGTTTAAGTTAACGGGAGCATTTGTACCGGGCTTTTACTGGCGTTTGCGCAAATGCGACTTTCCGATCCTGATTTTTCCTGGATGCTACATGTAGTGGCCTGGGACACTTAATTGCCGCGGCTAATGTCCCCCTGTGGGGAAGAAAAGCGCCGACCACAATTGAAAGCCGCTGAAGGCCGGAATGCGACACCACTGAGACGCTGCCGAATGAGACGCTGCCTAAAGCTGGGTAGATGTCCGTGTGAACCAGCCCTTAAAAAAGGCATGCAATATGGAGAGTCATTTTGTGACACCTACGTTGAAAGTGTGTAATCGTCCTAGATAGAGGATAGTAAAGTGGTTAAGGGCTCTGCCTTTGACACAGGAGACCAGGGTCCAAGTCCAGGCTCTTTCAGTTCTGTAAGATTTGGTAATTGCATTGAATAGAGTAGGATTAATCTTTGATAGCAGCATGTGGTATTATGATGCATATTTCTATAATAGTTTACTTCCATGTATTATTTGTGACTGCACCACTTTATCTCTGAAACTAAATGTTTGCATAGTCAGCGCTTAAAAACTTTCTTATGGTGATTTTAGAACAAAAGTGGAATGTCTCTTTAATTTATTAGCAGTCACCACAGCTCTTTCATTACATTATGACTGTTTATTTTGTCTTTGTAATCAACATAATTTATTACATGTATTTATGTACTTATTGCATGGAGCAACTTAATATTTGCATAAACTGAAAGGTTATTTGTATGCTGAAAGATGAGAATGGCAGGTCCACAAAGGCACAACGTGGGAAGTTGGCTCGGTTTGGGTTCACCTGATCTGTTGTGATTTTCCTCCTCATGCCCTCGCTACTTCCTCACTCTCCAGTCACAGAACTATTGGGATGTGAGAGCAAAAAATAAAGCTGCTGCACCCAAAAAAGGCAAATGTACTTTTTGGCCCAGAGTGTGCTGATGCTTTTTTGGCCTGATGAAACATCTGGCATGCTTTTCTGTATCAGTGAGCAGGACTGACACAAGTAATTAAAACAACCCTTCCAATTTTTCTTGGATGCATCCTGTACAACTGTAGAGAAGATACTTGTTCAGTGAGGACAAAGAACAAGTGCGTGTCATTTATCTTGTGATAAAGAGCCATGGTCAGGCTGTGGGGAGCGCAGACTACTCTTTCCAGGTGCACATTATTCAGGTTATTCAAGCAGATACACCCTGATTCCAGCTGCCAGGCCTCTGAAATCACTGCGTGGAAACACTGAGTCTTTCATTACGACATTTTATTAATACTGCCATTTTCTACAACTTTTTACTCATTCCAGATAATATCATTCGGACAATGTCATTAAAAGGACAAATTTTGTTAATCTGAGACCTTAGAGGTATTTTTCTATGGTATGAGGTTACAACCGAAGGGCAGATTTATAGATTGCAGTGCTTTGGATTGCTAGGTTGTCTTTAAAGCCCTATTCTGTACAATAATGCGTATTAGGTCTGATTAGCTCACGTCAAATAAATCATTTCTAAAGTACCTGGTTAGGAGCCAGGGCACTGCCCTTTTCCAGCGTAGCAGACTGTATGCGCTACAGGTTTCAGTTTTCTCAGACATTTAGCCTATGCCTTCCCCCTTGCAGTCTCAATAACAAAAGGGGGCTCATGCAATTTTTTAGAGAATGGAAAGATGAAAGGGTAGTAAATAAGTATTTGTTCGACTTCACTCGATGCATGCATGTTCCCCAATAAGAGGTCCAAGCTTCAATGTCTTCTTGTTTTGGGCTGCCATTTTCTATCCCTGCAGCTCTGTTCTTGCCGCTAGAGGTTCAGGGCTCCATTGTGTTCTCTTTCCAGGAAGCCATCTTCTCATCTCTCAGAAATATGGTTGCACGGAACAGGAAAACAGTGAAGCCTGGACCTCTAGCGGCAAGTACAGAGCTGCAAGGATGGGAATAGGGCTGCCAGTAATGAGGAGAAGTAACTATTGATACAAGCACACTTCCAATGAGCACTGTATCAGATACATGGGGGAGGCCAGGGGCTGGCGTGAACGAGGCAGGCGTATGTGCACACGGCAGGCATGTGTGTGCGTGCAGCGGGCGCATGCACGGTGACAGTCCTAGAGCCAGTTTTGAAACGGGCTTAGGTCGGCTAGTAAATGAATAATCTTTAATAGCACTGGCAACGCGTTTTGTGGGTCTCCGCCCACTTCCTTAGGCCAAATCAAGTGCCATGCTATGTTGAGAGCCAGAAATAGAGCGCTCTATTTCTGGCTCTGAATATAACGTGGCACTTGATTTTGCCTGAGGAATTGGGCGGTAACCCACAAAACACGTTGCTAGTGCTATTGAAGATTTTTCATTTATATATGAATTTGTCTTCATTGAGGTAAGCCACCTCAAACCTTATTTTATAGATTTTAATCCAATTATTATTTTTTGGGCGCCTTTTCATCCTGTTTGTGCATTTAATAACCACTCTGAGCGTAGGGGATACCCTTGGACCCTGTCTACTGGTCCCTAGGACCCTTTTGTCCTTGAAAGGTGCAACTATTTCTGGTTGACCGGGACCCCCGAGTGGAGTCGGTGTTCATTGACCTCCACCAGATTGCAGTGGTTGGTTGCCCCATTGCAACCTCCCTTTGTGAGTACCCTCTGTATACGATTTCTTATTTTATCTATTGAGTGTGACGTACTGCACCATTTGGGCTCCCTTTGTCTATGTGGTTTTTTTTTCGTTTCGGGTGATAGCTAACCTCCCCCCCCCCCCCCTTTTATCAGCTGTACCAAAACATATGTTACCATCTGGGGGAAGAACAAAATCAAGAGTTATAGAGACATAAAATAAAGATTTTGGATTTTTAAACAGTGTGAACACACTGCAAAAGCAAAGCGAGCACTGCATTGGGGGAATGTTGTTACTAGGCTTAGTCTGCAAACAATCCATTCACTAGATTGTTTTCAACCAAAGCAATCACTTGTCATGATTCTGGTATCTTGAAGGCTTCCCTTTTAGCAATACAGTGGGATGCGAAAGTTAGGGCAACCTTGTTAATTGCCATGATTTTCCTGTATAAATCGTTGGTTGTTAGGATAAAAAAATGTCAATTAAATATATCGTATAGGAGACACACACAGTAATATTTGAGAAGTGAAATAAAGTTTATTGGATTTACAGAAAGTGTGCAATAATTGTTTAAACAAAATTAGGCAGGTGCATAAATTTGGGCACCACAAAAAATAAATGAAATCAATATTTAGTCGATCCTCCTTTTGCAGAAATTACAGCCTCTAATTGCTTACTGTAGGTTCCAATGAGAGTCTGGATTCTAGTTGAAGGTATTTTCCTCTTTACAAAACATCTCTAGTTCATTCAGGTTTGATGGCTTCTGAGCATGGACAGCTCTCTTTAACTCACACCACAGATTTTCAATTATATTCAGGTCTGGGGACTAAGATGGCCATTCCAGAACCTTGTACTTGTTCCTCTGCATGAATGCCTTAGTGGATTTTGAGCAGTGTTTAGGGTCGTTGTCTTGTTGAAAGATCCAGCCCCAGCGCAGCTTAACCACTTCAGCCTTCAGTCGTTTTTCACCTTATGCATCCGAGCAATCTTCACCTCCCCTTCATTCACCAATAACTTTATCACTACTTATCACAATGAATTGATCTATATCTTGTTTTATTTGCCACCAATTAGGCTTTCTTTGGGTGGTACATTTTGCTAAGAATTATTTTTTTCCAAATGCATTTTAATGGGAATATGAAGAAAAAAAATTGAAAAAATGCATTTTTCTCAGTTTTCGGCCATTGTAGCTTTAAATGCATGCTACCATAATTAAAACTCACATATTTTATTTGCCCATTTGTCCCGGTTATTATTCCATTTAAATTATGTCCCTATCACAATGTATGGCGCCAATATTTTATTTGGAAATAAAGGTGCATTTTTTCAGTTTTGCATCTATCACTATTTACAAGCGTATAATTTAAAAAATAATAGTAATATACCCTCTTGAAATGCATAGTTACCTAGTGGTCAGAACTTTTTTATGTTTTTTTTTTTAATTGTAATTTTTTTTTTTTTTTTTATAGTTACAAATTTTATTTACTACTTTTATTTATTTATCTATTTTTACAGTTAATTTTAAATGTAATTTATTGTGTGTATTAAAAAAAAAAAGTTTATGTAGATGTAGTTTTACTACTTGGTCAATCAGGCAATTTTTTTTTCTTCCTGTAAGCGAGCGATCACGCTTGCAGGAAGTGAAGGTAGGACGTGAAACTTTTTTTTCTTTAGAAAAATTGCGGCTTTTTATAGAAGCCGCCAGTCTTTCTAACAGGGGCTTAGATCAATGAATGGGAACTGCGGGCTAACGGGCGGTGGCACAGGAGCGCGCAGACGTGCGGGATCGCCTGCGGCAGCGTGCAGCAGCCTTTTGAACGTATCAGATACGTCCAATCAACTTAGTGGTTAAGCTTTGTCACAGATTGGTCTCCAGAATCTGCTGATACTGAGTGAAATCCATGCATTCCTCAACTGAAAAGAACTGTGGAAACAGACAGCTGAAACCTCTGAGACAGCTTTCTGTATCTTTCCCCTAAACCATGATGGTGAACAATCTTTGTCTTCAGGTCATTTGAGAGTTGTTTTGAGACCTCTACATTGCTACTCTTGAGAAAATTAAAAGAGGAGGGAAACGTACAATTGACTTCCTTAAATACTCTTTTTAACAATTGGATTAACCTGTGTATGTAGATCAGGGGTCACTGAGCTTACCAAGCCAATTTGAGTTCCAATAATTAGTTCTAAAGGTTTTGGAATCAATTTACATTTATA
This sequence comes from Hyperolius riggenbachi, assembly GCF_040937935.1. Lineage (NCBI taxonomy): Eukaryota > Metazoa > Chordata > Amphibia > Anura > Hyperoliidae > Hyperolius > Hyperolius riggenbachi. Next base: position 133,536,959 of record NC_090655.1, on the reverse strand, counting down.
AAAGAATCCCCTGCCTAAGTGTCAGCTGACTATGCTGTCAGCTTACACTACCTCTGTTGCCGACTCAGACCATACTGTGGCCGAGAGGAGTGAGACATCTGCCCACCAATATGTGCAGAGCGATCCCCAGTGTGCGCAGCACCAGCAGAGGACGACCGCTGACATGCGGAAGTGGAGAACCCGACGCGACTCTTATCAGAAGCGGTTGCATTGCGGGAACCTCGCGGTGAGTTCCTAACACTATTGAAATTGAGTTTGATGCGTGGTATAAGAACTGATTACTATCCAAATAAATTCCAACTGGAGAAGGATTGATCAGCTTGACAAGGAAGGAGAGGTCTGCGCTCACCGCTGGAATCCATGGATCAGGTGAGCTGCTGCTTGTATCGATGTGAGGGGGGTGCAGAGAAGAGCAGGGGGTGGGGTGAAGCGGAGGAGAACGAGAGGAGCAGCAGATGCAGGAGGACGCAGCGTCAGGATTTGTCAGATTCCACTCGCGGTAAATTACGTCGAGATTTATGGAATCAACAAATTCTTCATCCCACCTCTAGTTATATATAAATCAGGACCAGCAGTGTAGGGGATGCAGAGGCTGTGACCGCAGTAGGGCCCCTGGACCAAAGGGGCCCTTCTTCATCCACTGTTTTAGCACTACATTAATGCTTTGCTGGTAATGATCACGTCTATATGTGCTTGGAATACTGGTAATAGTTAACAATGATGACAGTTACCCAATGGTAGCAGCTTAAAAAGGGAGGCAGAGGTGGAGTCTCATTCCATAAACAGATGAACACAGATTCACCTTAATTCTGAAGTATATGAAGGCTGCCATCATTATTATTATTATTTAAATACCAGTTGTTCGGACGTACTGCTACTGTCTTGTTTTGTTTGTGGAGTTTGAGTCACACAATTGTAACTCAATTCCTAAGGGCTGTTTCACACTGGGGGGCATGCTGAGGGCACACTGTCCATAATTTTGCACAGCATTTGTATTTTGAGAAACACTTTCTCATTCACTTGAATGAGAATCGCAGCAAAATCGATGACTTCTCTAAACTGTTTGAAGTACAGTGTACAGTGCTTCCGGGGGGGAAGGGGGGGGGGCCTTGCCCCGATGAAAGCTTTTGTTTGCTCATTGCTATTGCTGATTACAGCAGTCCTTATCTTCCTGCTCTTTCTGAGGACAGCAGGCCATGGAAGTAGGACAATAAATGCCTCGAACAACAATTTAAATGTAAAAAGAAGAGGTAGATTTTTTTTTGTGATAAGCCAAATTGTTAGCATGCATTTTTAATGTGCTATAGAAATGCCCTGGGGGCTAAAAATGTTGCTTGGTTCACTTTAAATCTAAAAACAGAGAAAATCAGCAGTGGTACCATTCTATGGTCCTCCTAGTTCAGGTTTCTTTATAAATGCTTGTAGAACAGCAGCATACCTGTAACATGGCCTATGGTTCATTGTGTTCATTGTATAAAGTGATAAAAAATAAACATTAAGTCAAGTCAATAAACGTTATCTATTCTTGAAATCTTCCAACAAAATAAGAAATGCAGCACTGGTGTGAACTCAGGAAAGCATGGGTTACCATTATGTGGCGTGTATCAGAGATCAGATAAATGGTTGCCCTTTTCCATTGTAGGCAACTTTGGAAATTATTATTATTATTATTATTATTATTGATTTATAAAGCGCCAACATATTCCGTGGCGCTGTACAAAGTAAGAAACAAACATGGGGTACATAATAATACAGACAATGGTGTACACCAATATACAAGATACATAATTAGTGACAAAATACAAAGAATGATACAAAATACAAATTATAGAATTGGTAATGACAGTGATAAAATTAACATGATGAATAAAATGTATAATGGTTACCAAGACACAAAAGGGGGAGAGAGCCCTGCCCTTGCGAGCTTACAATCTAAAGGGAATGGGGGGAAACAAGAGGAGGGGTAGTATGCAGCAAATATATAGAGGCTTTGTGTTTTAGGATACCTAGTAGGAGTGCAATTTGGTCTTAGTACAAAGGGAAGTGGCCTAAGGTAGAGCATATGCTTGTCGGAACAAGTGTGTTTTTAGAGAGCGTTTAAAGGTAGCAAAGGTTGGCGAGTGACGGATGTGTTGTGGGAGGGCATTCCAGAGGAGGGGTGAAGCGCGTGCGAAGTCTTGTAAACGTGAATGTGAGGAGTTGATTCTAGAGGAGGACAACAGAAGATCATGTGCCGATCTGAGATTGCGATTGGGTTTGTATCTGGAGATTAATGAGGATATGTACCGGGGGGAGAGATCGTGGAGAGCTTTGTAGGTTAGGGTTAGGAGTTTGAACTGAATCCTCTGGTTAATTGGCAGCCAGTGAAGAGCTTGACAAAGAGGGTCGGCAGAGGAAGATCGAGAAGAGAGATGAATGAGACGAGCAGCTGAGTTCAGTACTGACTGGAGCGGGGCCAGTTTGTTAGACGGTAGTCCACAAAGTAGTACGTTGCAGTAGTCCAGACGAGAAATTATGAGAGCATGTATTAACATTTTAGTTGTGTCTTGAGTGAGAAAGGGACGGATGCGAGATATGTTTTTGAGTTGGAGATGGCAGGAGCTGGTTATGGAGTGAACATGAGGAATAAAAGAGAGAGATGAATCGAATATCACCCCCAAGCACCGAGCTTTGGGAACTGAAGTTATGGGAGTGTTATTAACATTTATTGTTACTTCAGGCAGGGAGGTGGACAGAGACGGTGGAAAAATTATTAGTTCCGTTTTACTCATGTTAAGTTTTAGGAAGCGAGAGGACATGAAGGAGGATATAGCAGACAAGCAGTCAGGAACACGTTTAAGGAGGGAGTTAAGGTCTGGGGCAGAGAGGTACAGTTGTGTATCGTCTGCATAGAGGTGGTATTGAAACCCGAATGAGTTGATTAAATCACCAAGACCATGCATGTAGATGGAAAAGAGGAGGGGACCAAGGACAGAGCCTTGGGGAACCCCGACAGACAAAGCATGAGGAGAAGAGATCTGATCTGAGTAGGAGACTGTGAAGGACCTTCCAGAGAGGTAGGAAGATAACCATGTGAGAGCAAGGCCCTTTATTCCGACATTTGAAAGTATTTGTAGGAGTAAGGTGTGGTCGACAGTATCAAATGCTGATGACAGGTCAAGAAGGATGAGTATGGAAAATTGACCTTTGGATTTGGCTGTAAGAAGGTCATTGGCCACTTTGGTAAGGGCTGTTTCCGTGGAGTGGTTAGAGCGAAAGCCAGACTGGAACTGATCAAGTAGGGAGTTAGCAGATAAATAATGGCTTAATTCTGCATGTATATGGCGTTCAAGTAGTTTGGATGCAAATGGGAGAAGTGACACTGGGCGGTAGTTGGCAAGTGAGGTAGGATCTAGAGAGGGTTTTTTAAGTAGTGGTGTCACAACAGCTTTTTTGAGTGGGGACGGAAAGATGCCAGTAGAGAGGGAGAGGTTAAATAGCGTTGTTAGTGCAGGCAAGAGAGATGAGGATAGCTGCGGAATGAAATGGGAGGGAATAGGATCCAAAGAACAGGTGGTTAGATTAGCTTTGGCAATTTTAGAGGAAAGAGAGTGTTCAGAGAGTGGAGAGAAGGCAGTTAGAGAACAGTCAATGAGAGGTGTGGAGGTGGGATTTGAGGGCCGCATGGAGAATTCACTTCTGATTTTGTCAATTTTATCAGTGAAGTATGTTGCAAATTCTTCAGCTGATAAGCAAGATGAAGGAGGAGGAGGAGGGGGATGGAGAATGGAGTTGAAGGTGCTGAACAAGCGTTTTGGATTGTGTAAATGGGCGGATATTAGGGAAGAAAAATAGGACTTTTTTGCCACAGAGAGTGTGTTTCTGAAGTTGTTCAAGGCAATTTTATATAAGATGAAGTCCTCACTTGTGTTACTTTTCCTCCAGCGCCGTTCAGCTGCTCTAGAGCATCTTTTTAACTGTTTAGTGGTTTTGGTCATCCAGGGTTGGCGACAGACATGGTGAGGGCGGGCCTTGACGAGGGGGGTGAAGTCATCCATGACTTTTGTAATGGAGCTGTTGTAGTGTATAGCAGCCGAGTCTGGGTCAGTGAAGGATTGTTTGAGGAGAGGTGCCAGGGCATCAGAGACAGTTTGAATGTCAAGATTGCGATAGTTTCTTCGAGTATGTGAGCGTGCTTGTGCCAGGGTGGTAGGAAAAGAGGAGGAGAGAGAGAAGCTAAGTAGGTTATGGTCAGAGAGTGGTAGTGGATCATTAGTAAAGTCAGTGACAGAGCAGAGACGAGTGAATACAAGGTCAAGCGTATGGCCAACAGTGTGGGTTGAGGTAGAGGACCACTGAAGCTTTTATGAACAGTATTCTTCTTAAAAACTGATTGCAAAAGCAAACCGTATTATAATTATTTTCATCTCTTTGTTATTTGGTGCCGATTATCTTTGTGGCAGCAAATAAATGCAGCACTTCCTCCATTTGAGGAAGTTTCTGCAATAAACTGACAAGAGAACAAGACCTTCTAAAGGAACTTTAACACATGCTACTGAAATACAATTTTTTATATCTAGGAAGAACTGTGAAATGTGTTGTGTAGACCATTGCAGCAGACTTGGTAATGCTTGGGAATTCTGTGATTACAATCTAGACAACGGAGGAAAGGCACATCATGACTAACATCCTGTGTTTTAAAGTTTCTGCTTAGCGATTGGACACAATCCCCTTTCAGAACTGACTTACTTTCCCAAGTGCATTGCAAACTAGTCACAATAATCGAATAAAGAGAGCAGTCGTTTTTTAGATAAATGGTTAAGGCGATGGACGACGTGATAACATCTTCTGGAACATTTAGTCACAGAAAAACTCACTGTCCATTGCAAGTTTCACTCTTTATTTGCCTATCCTCATTTCAAATGCCTTTGTTTGCTTCATGTAAGGCAGTTATTTTCCCCATTCCATATAGCACTGTCAGACAAATCAGTCTCATACAGTTAACACTACGGATGAGGAAAATCATTGCTGGATTGCTCACAATATTTTTATTGAACTTCTGACCCTTCATTGAAATTCCAGCAAATTAGTTTTGCTAACTTGTATTGAAGTCATTGTTGCCAAGAATGCCTGTCCCTCTCCCAAGGTTTTCATTCCTACCTCCAATGCCGGGGATGAGGTGGAGGTAACTACTTCCCAAGGGCAGATGGGGGTTACAAACTATCTGTAGTCAATGTAATTCATTATCAACTTGTGTTATTCCCTGTTTTATCTTACCAATAGAAATTAAGCACCATCAACAAAAATTGGACTTTGCAAGAGTTCACAGTGGTGCGTTGTACAGTGGTGCGTTCTCAGTGGTGGGTTGTGGTGCTGTGTAATGGTTGCTTTGTGATGTGACTCACAGCACTTCAATGCACCACCTATATGATGTTTACTATGCGGTGGGTGCGTTGCAGTACAACAGGTTGCTGTATGGTAAAGCACTGTATGCTGAACAAGCATGTTAACAGTAAGTGAAGCATACTTTTCATTCACTGTATGCTTCACTGTATGTGACATAACACGGCCAGAATGTGCGGTACAACTTTTTTATTCTGTTGCACAGGTAACAACGCAAAAGCCCATTCTGAACATGGCCTAACAGTTTACCAAGCCCTTGTCAGTATTGTAGGTTTTTGTTCTATTTTATATGGTATACCGCTAAAAGTAACAGTAGGGTATTGTACCGTGTTAGCCATCAGTAAAAGCAAGAAGTTTTAAATCAGGATGATACCATTTATTGGCTAACTTAAAATAATAAGAGTAGGCAAGCTTTCGGCTGTATAGTCTTCGTCAAGGTCCTCCCAGTTCAGGTTTCTTTATTAATGTTTGTAGAACAGCAGCATACATTTAACACGGCCTATGGTTCATTGTATACAGTGATACAAATGAACACTAAGTAAAGTCAATGAAAGTTACATAACTTACATAGTAAACAGGATTGAAGCCTGACGAAGGCTATACAGCCGAAAGTTTGCTTACTCTTATTCTTTTAAGCCAATACATGATACCATCCTGATTCAAAACATTTTGCTAAAAGTCACTTTCTGAGTGGAATTTATGCATGTGCAGGACAGATATACTATAGCTGCACTACCCTTTACATAAAGCTATGATCTCAGGTCATGTTAAAGCTTATGAATTCGTAGCTGTGATGATTCATGGGAGCGATTGGAATTGTGGAATTAATGGGTTAATCGTTTATTCATGCAGGATTTGTAATTTTGGAGTACTGGCAAAGTTCAGATGTTGAACATGGAAAACCAGAGCTACTCTATCTTGGCAAACTTCATAGAATATATGCTTCCAAAATGACCACAATCCTAAAGAAGACACATAGTTCTTCTCAAACTTCTGTGTTTTTGTGTTTCTTTTTGATGGGGGAGGGTGGTGTTGTGTCATATTGAGAACATCCAGGAAGAGTTCAGATTTTATTAGGGAAAAATGATTACAGTATGTGAAAATGTGGCAGAACACAAATCCTTTAACAAACAGTGATATTTATGGCGTAATTATCACCAAAGACTAGCTTGATGTAATGTTTACATTACAACCATTAAAAGGGCCTCTATAACATCAAATGTAATAAAGCAGAAAACGCTGTTCATTTAATTGCCAATGTGGTTAAATAAACAAGAGTAAGATGCCCTTGTGCAAAAAACAAACACAAAACAGCACTTTTTCAACATCAAAATGAACATGTGAAAAAAAATGTTACACCTTCAAATATTTATAACAAGCCTAACACAAATCTGATTAATATATACTGAACTTATGGTGGTGAAAAAATAGAAAATACAGGAATGCATAGTAAAAGACTGATTCTGTGAAATACATATTAAAAGTTTAATTTTAGTGAAAATAATTAGTGATTCTAGAGGAAGTGAATGCTTGCTGAAAATAGGAAAATTCCAGCTTTTTTTTCTCTCTTTTTTTACACAAAGACCAAGCTGGGCTCCACTCATATACAGTATTCCAAGAGTTTACCTTCCAGGGATGCTAACATACTAAGGTGTTTTTATTTTTACTTTCACCTTTAGGTCCTTATTCAATTCATCTTTTCTGTTATTTTCATCCTCTGTTTAAAATAAGTTTTCAGCAAAATAGATTTTTGAGAGGCATCATACAACTTTCCCCCCTACTTAACTTACATTTGTGGGTTGACAATTCCAAACTGATTCCATTTTTGTGAACGTAAGTTAAATTCTAAAATGTCACATATTATGTCACAGGCACGGGAGTTAAAGCGGAATATAACCCTGCAATTCAACTTTGCTCTAAAACATTATTTACAGCATATTATATGCAAAAAGCATTTTTTTTTACTAGACCAGCATTGGAAGGGTTAAACACAGAGGTTTAAAGTTCCGTGGAGAGATATGCAGAAGTTCAGATTGTTACATTCTATTTAGTTAAATGTATCTATTGAGAAATGTTACACACTCTTTGGCTGTCCTCCAGCTCCTTCTCAGTCAGAGACAGTGAGTCACATACCACACTTAGATACATTTATGTAAACAAAATGTATCTATGTCAGCTTCGGAAGCGTCTGCAGAAATCTCCAGGAACTTTAAAGCCCTGTGTAACCCTTCCAATGCTGATCTAGTAAAAAAAAATGCTGGTTGCATATAATATACTGTAAATAATGTTTTAGAGCAAAGTTGAAATGCAGGGTTATATTCCGCTTTAAAGGGAAGCTGAAGTGAAAATATACTTAAGAGATAATTAGCTGTATTTGTAGTACCGATGAGAATACTGTATAAGAATAGTAACAGAAATGGGTCTCATATTTTTATGTTCAGTTTTATCATTTCATTTTTAAGATTACATCAGACTGTCACTACTGCGATTTAGAATCCACGCTCTGCTTTACTGAAAAGAATACAAGTTTGAACTTTCCTGCAGTGAAAATCATTAGCGGTTTTGGCTTCTATTCACTGTTCGGGAAACCAAACTGATTTCCACAAGTTGTTTTGCATAGATAACAACTCAAGTTGTTGTTTTGTTTTTGCTTTGTTTTTTTAAATGCTTGCTGTACTGGAATACACAAAGCGACTTTAGGGAATTTCTTACATGGACTAGTATTATATGTATCTATGTGTATCTCATCATGTTACATGTTACTTCAGGTATGCTTTAAACATAAATCTCCAATGGGGACATAGTTTCAATAGTTTTTTGGTCAAAATCAAACAAAAATCAATTGATCTGACATTCTGGGGAAATTTTGGATTCCCAGCTGATGAATCAAATCTGTGAAGAATCAAATGGGAAAATCAATGAGTGTATTGGCATCTTAAGGGTGTGTTCACACTATGCACATTGCTGTGTTGCTGCATATGGACCATAGTGTGAACTTTGCCTTAATCTCTTTCTGACAGCTAAAAGAACAAATAAAATTCAAAATGTCAAAAGTAAAAACACCTCCAAAATGATATTTTGTACATATACAATCATAAGATTATTATACTAAAAGTGCTGCTGTGTGTTTGTTTTTATGTAACATTAAGATGATCCAAATCCTTTGAAGTCAATACACTTGAGAACGTTTTAACGTTTCCCACAGTTTTCTCTCCAGTTAATTGTATTTGTGTATTCTGTGTGCAATCTTGGCAATGCTAAGGTCCATAATTACAGATTTAGTACTATTTATTTTACATTTGGACTAACTGCCAAAAAACTGCAGCACTAGAGTCTGATTACAGGCCATTTTACTTGATGATCAGAGACGTTGTACTTTTATAGGAAATTCAAACCAACGCTTTGTATTCAGTTTATATTTTATCACAATCATGCAGAGTAATGTATGGGGAGGAATTTTTGAATGTGTCTAAATTGATTTTGCATTGAAAAACTGCAATGAAAATTTTTGTTTGAAACTTTTGTATAAAGGGCATTCTGGAACCTTTTTCTGCTGTCAAAATATACACTAGAGCAGAACCCTCTTGTCAGTGTATATGCAGAGTCCACACAGATAGCAGTGTATAATCAGACCCTGATTATGCAATTAGTGCCACCTGTAGGACAGGCAGGGGAGGTATTGCTGAAGCCATTCTTGATCTCAGCCTGCTAACTGTCAGCAATGGGATGTCAGAGACTTCTTTAGTGAATGATGACAGGCTTTTAAAACAATATGAAGGCTGTTGTTTTCTGCCACAGCAATAATGAGGGTATTCATAGAGAGACAATAATGTAAAGTAAAGAGACTCTGAAGCCTCGCTAAAATCATGTTTTTATTTAAAAAACCTCTTAAGCATGTTTGCACCACCTAAAACGCTGCATCCCCCGGCTGAAAACTAAATTAATCACTCCTAACACACCGGGCAAAATCCACGACTTTCTTGGTCGTGGATTTTGCTGTCCTAAGGAGGCAGAGCTTTCAGCTGCAGCTCTGCCTCCATTCGCGTCAATCAGCGCTGATCGCCGCCTCTCCCCCGCCTCTCTCAGTAAAAGATGACTGAGAAGGGCGGGCAGAGGTGACGATCTGCGCTGTGTAGAGGCAGAGCTACAGCCTAAAACTCTGCCACTTCACAGAAGGAGCCCCAGGGAGTTTGAGGTGATTAATTTAGTTTTCAGCCGCGGGGATAGGGCGTTTTAGGTGGTGCAAACATGCTTAAGAGTTTTTGAAAATAAAACATGATTTTAGCAAGGCTTCAGAGTCTCTTTAAGAGGCCATTTGGTGGCCATTAAAAGTAGTTTTTCTTCTCCCATTGGCTTTAGTGCATTAGGATTGTGCAAAGAAAAAATGAAATTTCTTATTTGTGGAATGTTTTCAAGTTTTGTGAAATTGAACCTTAAACTAAATTGAGCAATTTCCTCCATTTTCCAATGACACAACACTTGTCTACGTAAAATGGCAATCCCTTTCACTGGCTGCCCCATACGCAATTAACTTTTTTATCTCCTAGGACAGCGTTGGGGAACCTATGGCATGCGTGCCAGACCCGGCACGCGTAGCCGAATCTGCCAAGATGCTGCGCAATGAACTGGCCGCAGCGTCTACTAGACGCCGTGCCAGTTCATAGCCCGCAGCCCAGCTCCAGCCCGCAGTCTACCGGGAGGCAGAGCAGGGCTACTGGAAGATGGCGTCCGAAGCCCTGTACTGGAGACTATTTGTGTCTCCAGCACAGGGATTCGAGGTGCCATCTTCCCGTAGCCCTGCTATTGCAATCAGCGCGAGCGCGGGATTGAGATATGCAGGAGGATTGTCTGGGGGAGCTGCGATCCAGAGGCCGGCCGGGAGAGGAGACTTCTGTCAGGTGAGTACATTCCTTTTTTTGCAGGTGAAATGTTGCCCACTATGTTTATTTTCTGGTGAAATGTGGCACAATGCGTTTATTTTCTGGTGAAATGTTGCCCACATTGTGTTATTTTCTGATGAAATGTGGCCCACTGCGTTTATTTTCTGGTGAAATGTGTCCCACTGCGTTTATTTTCTGCTGAAATGTGGCCCACTGCGTTTATTTTCTGGTGAAATGTGGCCCACTGCGTTTATTTTCTGCTGAAATGTGGCCCACTGCGTTTATTTTCTGATGAAATGTGGCCCACATTGCATTATTTTCAGGTGAAATGTGACCCACTGCGTTTATTTTCTGATCAAATGTGGCCCACTGCGTTTATTTTCTGGTGAAATGTTGCCCACATTGCGTAATTTTCTGGTGAAATGTGGCCCACTGCGTTTATTTTCTGCTGAAATTTTGCCCACTGCTTATTTTCTGCTTAAATGTTGCCCACTGCATTCCGCTGAAATGTTGCCCACATTGCGTGATTTTCTGCTGAAATGTTACCAACAGTGCGTTATTTTCTGCTGAAATGTTGACCACATTGCGTTTTTTTTTTCTGGTGTCTGGGGTAACTGTTGCTGCATTTATTATTTAATGGTCATAGTTGGCTATATTTGCTGCTTTGTGGGTTACGGTGGGTATACTAATAAATAGCATCACACAGTTTCTGCACACCCATGATGCGAATCCTTGTTTCACCACATTATGGCGGAAACACTGCTTTCTTAAGCCTCACTGTTACATCATTACGTTAGCCCCGCGCATACAATGTCATGGCCACGCCAATTTTTCGCAGCCCCTCCCCCCCATTGGCACTCAGTGATAAATAAGTCGATGTTACGTCGCAGTTTGGGCACACGGCCTCTGAAAGGTTAGTCATCACTGTCCTAGGAGAACATTTTCAACTTCTCTTTAAAAAAAAAAAACCTTTTCAGCATGTTACAAATGAAAAGTACTCAAAAGTTGTTGAAAAAAGGCTATCAAAATCATTTTGAGTATTTCCTTGCTTGCTGGTAGTTAAAATGCATTTTATTCACAAGGTGTGAAAATATCACCTAGGTGAAAAGTAAAAAGAAAAAGGTAATTGCATTTGGGCGCCAGTCTACAAACGCTCCTAAGGCCTGGAACCCACTAGAGCGTTTTGAGCGCTTAGGGAGAGCTTTTAATCTATAGCAATTTACCTAAACGCTCCATCAATGTAAATAGATTTGACAGATTCCACTAGAGCCCCCCCACCTGTTTCTGCATAAGCCTTGCACGCAAGCTAGATAGTTCTCGGCAGTGCTAGTCCAGTGATGTCTTATTGTCCATAACTTTAATAGGGGGTACAAGCTGAAAAATGATCAAGTAAAACTTAAATTGCATCTGGTAAAAAAAACTGTGGTAGTTTAAAATGTATTTGCTGGGAAACACGGTTGTTTCCCCTTTACATTTGTATGTTCTTTACACAAAGTAGATATGAAAGGGAGTCTGTTTCCATTTTGTCCAGCAATCCTTGGCTAAAAAAGTAACCATGTCAACACTCAATCTTATGAATTTGTTCAGTATGGGTAACAATTGTAACTTGAACATGTTTTTTATCTCATCTTTCTGCAGCTGTTGCTCACTTGAATATTAGAAGCATTTTTCTATGACTGAGTTATTTGTTGAGAGACGATATAAATAAATTAATAAAAATTCATCTCTTCTGTTATTTTCATCCTCTGTTTAAAATAAGTTTTCAGCAAAATTGATTTTTGGGAGGCATCATAAAACTTTTCCCCCTACTTAACTTACATTTGTGGGTTGACAATTCCAAACTGATTCCATTCTGCTGAAATGTGGCCCATTGTTTTTATTTTCTGGTGAAATGTTGCCCACTGTGTTTTTTCTGGTGAAATGTGGCCCACTGCGTTTATTTTCTGCTGAAATGTGGCCCACTGCGTTTATTTTCTGGTGAAATGTTGCCCACTGCGTTTATTTTCTGCTGAAATGTGGCCCACTGCGTTTATTTTCTGGTGAAATGTTGCCCACATTGCATTATTTTCTGCTGAAATGTGGCCCACTGCGTTTATTTTCTGGTGAAATGTTGCCCACATTGCATTATTTTCTGCTGAAATGTGACCCACTGCGTTTATTTTCTGGTGAAATTTTGCCCACATTGCATTATTTTCTGGTGAAATGTGGCCCGCTGCGTTTATTTTCTGCTGAAATGTGGCCCACTGTGTTTATTTTCTGGTTAAATGTTGCCCACTGTGTTTATTTTCTGGTGAAATGTGGCCCACTGCGTTTATTTTCTGCTGAAATGTGGCCCACTGTGTTTATTTTCTGCTGAAATGTGGCCCACTGTGTTTATTTTCTGGTGAAATGTGGCCCACTGCGTTTATTTTCTGGTGAAATGTGACCCACTGTTTATTTTCTGCTGAAATGTGGCCCATTGCGTTTATTTTCTGGTGAAATGTGGCCCACTGCGTTTATTTTCTGGTGAAATGTGGCCCACATTGCGTTATTTTCTGGTGAAATGTGGCCCACTGCGTTTATTTTCTGCTAAAATGTGGCCCACTGCGTTTATTTTCTGCTGAAATGTTGCCCACTGTGTTTATTATCTGCTAAAATGTTGCCCACTGCATTACTTTCTGCTGAAATGTTGCCCACATTGCATGATTTTCTGCTGAAAAACAGTGCGTTATTTTCTGCTGAAATGTTGCCCACATTGCGTTTATTTTCTGGTGCCTGGGGTAACTGCTGCTGCATTTATTATTTAATGGTCATAGTTGGCTATATTTGCTGCTTTGGGGTTTCGGGAAACTACAGTTTCTGCACACCCATGATGCGAATCCTCGTTTCACCACATCATGGCGGAAACACTGCTTTCTTATGCCTCGCTGTTACATTATTACGTTATCAATGTAAGCCCCCCCACCTGTTTCTGCAAAAGCCTTGCACGCAAGCTAGCTAGTTCTCGGCAGTGCTAGTCCAGTGATGTATTTTTGTCCATAACTTTAATAGGGGGTACAAGCTGAAAAATGATCAAGTAAAACTTAAAAAATTGCAACTGGTAAAAAATACTATGGTAGTTTAAAATGTATTTGCTGGGAAACACGGTTGTTTCCCCTTTACATATGTATGTTATTTACACAAAGTAGATATGAAAGGGAGTCTGTTTCCATTTTGTCCAGCAATCCTTGGCTAAAAAAGTAACCATGTCAACACTCAATCTTGTGGATTTGTTCAGTATGGGTAACAAGTGTAACTTGAACATGTTTTTTATCTCATCTTTCTGCAGCTGTTGCTCACTTGAATATTAGAAGCACTTTTCTATGACTGAGTTATTTGTTGAGAGACGATATAAATACTGTATCCACCTAAAAAATTTGAATATATTCCCTATTTCTGTATTTCTGAGCTAAAGTTTCAGAAATGACTAGATAACACAAAACTGTTAAAGATGAATAACTTTCAATGTGTGATGTGAATGGACATTAGTGGGGTTGAACCTGAGGCACTAAAGTACGGTAAAGTTGCTGTGTGCATGGTGCACATGGCAATTTTACTGTTATTTGCGCTGGGGGAACACCGGCCATTAACCCATTGGTAGCACATGCGTTACCATGCTAAAACATGCATTGGTATGGTAACGCATGTTTCCAAGGCAACATGTGGGTTACCGCAGTAACGCACATGCTAATTGGTTAACAGCCAGTGCTCCCCCTGTGCTAGTAACAGTAAAATTACTGTACTTAAGGGACCTCTGTTGCGAAAATTGTAAAATTTAAAATACTTGTAAACACATAAAAATGAGCCATAAATTACTTTTGTCCTATGTTGCTGTCACTTACAGTAAGTAGTAGAAATCTGACATTACTGACAGAGTTTTGACCAGCCCATCTTCTCATGGGGGTTCTCAAGGTTTTCTTTATTTTCAAAATCTTTTAGCTGAATGGCAGTTGCTCTGTCCAACTGCCAAAAAAGTGTGGAGCGAGCAGGGAGGCTGGCCAGTATCTTTGTATAAATCTTTTTCAAGGAATGTTTTTATAAAGAATAAGGCTTAGTTCCCACTTGTGGCAGATCAGCAGGAGCAGGCAGTGTAATGTCTGCTTCGATGGTCTGGCTTTAGTCCAGGGCAGATGCGTTACCCCCATAGGCTATATAGGGAAACACATCCGCCTGCTCGGAATTATCTCAGACTGCAGTGTGCCAAGTGTGAAAGGCTCCTATTTATAAAATAGCTGTTCACTGCTGTTTAGCAATCAATGGAGAACGGACAAAAAATATCCATTCTCTGCTCTAATGGGAACAAAGCCTTAGTGCATCAGTCACATGGAGTGATGCCCAGAATGGAGCAATTTTTAAAATCTATAAACTGGCTAAATAATGCTTGTTTCCAGGCTGTATTACTAATCATCTAGCTATGACTTCATAAATCATTTACATGGATCAGTTATGCAAATTCCAGTGGAGTCAGACCAGAGTCAGAGCATCTGATCTGCTCATTCTGGGCCAATGACTTCATGCATTAGAGGATGAGCATCGGCACATAAGTCAGGCAGCCGACGTTGTTTATTAGAGAATGAAGATGGCAGTCTCCATATTCCTCTCACTTCAGGTTCCCTTTAACCTCCTGAGGGTTACGCCGCTCAGGAGGTTTTGCAGCTTCAGAGTCCCCAGGATGAAACTAATAGATTTAATGCTTGCACATGGTTTAGCTAGCACTAGGCTAGCTAATATAGGTTGCCAGCACCCCCAATTGCCTTTGATTCCCCCGATCCAGCCATTTATACATTACCCAGACTGGTTCCAGCAATCGGCACAGTCTCCCCACACGGCTCCGGTCTTCTCTATGGGGAGCGAATTGTGGTGGGTTCAGAGTGCTGGGATCGGCGGGGATGCGTCCTTCATCAGGACGTTGAATCTACGTCCAGTCAGAGTGGCAGCACCACCTGCTGGATGTAGATTCAAACTGCGTCGGTCCAGAACCAGTTAAGGAATCCAGCATCAGCGGTCTGGAAAATAAAAGATGACATTATGAAGAAGCTGCTAACTGGTTTCAACAGACGAGCCCTAAGTTACATGGCATGTTTGGTGGAACAGCTTGGTGTCTTCCTGCTGTGCTTCCTGTAATAATACCATTTATTATCCAGACCAGTGATGCTGGACTCCTTGAGGCTAGAGGCACACTGGGCAGTGCATAAAACCATGAATTTTCTGCATTGTGCGCTTTTGAACTTTTCGGTGCGTTTTTCATGCATTTTTGGTCCGTGTGCGTTGTTTCAATAGTTTCCATTTTACATTGAGTAAAATACAGAATCATATTTAATAAAAAAAAAACGCATCAAAAACGCATGTAGAAACGTACTCCTCTGCGTCTCCCATTAAAATACATTATGTGCGTTTAACATACGTTTTTAGGAAATATACAGCAAATTGTGTATGGAAAAACACAAATTGTAAAATGTACATATATGCTTTTCATTATGGCAAAAACGCTAGGGTTTTCTTCAACAATAACGATTCTGCCAAGTGTGCTCCTAGCCTGACATGGAATCATTATCTGACAGCAATCTGCAGGCTTCTTTATAAGATAACTAGCCCAGTCCACAGTCACCAGCATTCATTTATATTATTTGGAGGAATTCTGCTGCGATTGCTACTTTCATCCATCTGGTCTAAGACAGTAGTACATATAAATACATTATTGGGGTAGTCTTGGTAACATATTTATCGGTCGCATTTGCACATGATTATGGTCTGTATCACCTACGATGGTATGATTTGTGAACTGGTGGGGGAAGTGTCCAGCATTACAATAGTATTGTTGTCAATCACATGGGACAAGTATGAAGTGTAGGATTTTATGATAAAATCACATATACATATAAATTAAGTTAAACACACACACACACACACACACACGGAAAAAGTTTGCGCTTGTGTGGATGAATGTGTTGCTGCTAGAGGTGGGGTCGGCTCAGACCCAATGATGAAGGAGAAAATGTGTATAGTACCCCAGCGCAAATAAGGGTGTGGAACTTGCCCCGGGCTAGGCAAGCCCACTCGAGATGTAAGCAGATGACAGTACAGTACCTTAATAGAGGTTACATCTAGCTGCCCAAATACTTGCTGAAATCCCAATCTCTGTATTTCAAGTAATCCCGATATCACAGCGGCGGGGGATAAGAGCTAGCTCACTCTACCACTTCCTGTTTCCGGTCCGTCAAGCCCTACTGCCAGTAGGATGCGTGCTGCACTGCAATGTAGTTCCGTTTCGCCAATAAAATCGCACCGGACAGCCTAAAAAAGAGATAGGATTACTTGAAATACAGAGATCGGGATTACAGCAAGTATTTGGGCAGCTAGATGTAACCTCTATTAAGGTACTGTACTGTCATCTGCTTACATCTCGAGTGGGCTTGCATAGCCCGGGGCAAGTTCCACACCTTTTCTTGCGCTGGGGTACTATACACATTTCCTCATATATATATATATATATATATATGTATATATATATATATATATATATATATATATATATATATATATATACATGCCCTGAAACAGGCAGTCACCATAATTTAGGACTCGGAAGAATATTGGTAAACTGACTTTACCAATCACTTTACCTACCCTTGTTCTCTTACTAACCCCCCTCTACCTACTCCTAACACTAAGCAATAACCCCCCCCCTCCCCCCCACACACACACACACACACACACACACTGATCTGCACCACAATCTCCACCACTAAAATGTACATCCACTGATATCTATGCCGCCTTCCATATCCACTGAATTTAGTTTATAAGCTGTGTCTCAGGCACCCAAATTAAACACACTGGGCACCACAATTGCAGTCTATGTGCTTCCCGTATTACCAGTCAGCCGCCGGGCCTAATTAACCTACTGTGCCATCTGAGTCTACCTGCAGGGACTCTCTCACCTAAGCTGCCATTGGAGCCACAATCACATGATTCAGAAAGCTGTGGCACAAACAAATCCTTCAGATTCATGAACCCATCAGAACATACAAATGCTAATTATGAATACAAACATGAATTATTACTTAATATTGAGGAAAATGGACCAAGACGTGTAAACATTTAAAATGACAGAAAATTGAAATAAAATAAACAGAAGAAAATGTGTTACAGTATATCAGAAGTGATTACCCTGGATGGGGGTACAGCAAAGAGCAAACAATTCCACTGTAGAAATCTCCTAAAATGTGAATTGTTGGGATAGGCAGGACCCTTCAACACAAATCAATCAAGTCTGTAAGCTTTGTTTTTACTGGCTTTCTACATACAGGTGAATGCTATCAAATAATAGGCCTACAATGCGAGCATCAAAGTTTGTAATAGTCTGTCTTTGCCATCTGGACCTAGTTTTGTGTGAACCATGTGGATAGCATAAAGCTTTCTGAAGGTGTAATTGTATTTCCCCACACACAGGGTGAATGTCCATGTGTGTGTGGTTGCATTGCAACAAGATCCATATGTCTATTTCCTTTCCAGGAAAAAATGATGATAGAAAAGTAATTTAAAGCCTGCTGACAGATATTCAGACTAAGGCATAAATTAGTAGAAGACACCAGGCAGACTTCAGGCATAAATACAGTAGTTAAAGGAATTCCCACAGAGAAAATGATTGATAAGCTGAGAATCAAAAGTTTGTCCATGTATTACAGTGATTATGATAAATGCTTAATGAATTTGCTGACAACAAAAGTGAAGGCTTAGGTTCATGTGTTTAACATGATCACCATTTCATCTCTGGAGTTCAGAGATCAGTTCCTGAGTTGGGCCAGAATTCTTTGGAGTCTGTTGCTCAGTGAAGGTAAATCAGCCATACTTCCCTCCCTGTGATAGTGCTGGTGACATAGAAAATAGGGTGAGGATTATCAGGGGTGTACTTACCCCCTCCTCTTGTACTCAAGAGCCTGCTGCACACTGAATAGGGACTGTCTACAAAACTTTGTATGATTCGTTATCAGTGGCTGAGCAGGTGCAGTCATTAGAATAATTGTGCAGAGTGCAGGAAGCTTTTTCTCTCCATGCCCATACTTCTCAAGCATTATTACAGTACCCAGCACTTGGGGAGAGGTAGAGATGCTGAGGGTAGAGCAGCGCTGTACACAAGACCCTATTGAACACTGAATAGAGACTGTCTACAAATCTTTGTCTGCAAAACTTTGTATGATTCCTCATCAATGGCTGAGCAGAAGCAGTCATTAGAACAACTGTGCAGAGAGAAGAAAGCTTTTTCTCTCCGCACCCTTAGTTGTCAATGGGGCCCCCTGCAGCTTCTAGGCCCCCTGCGGCTGCATCCCTTGCAGGGTCTATTGTTACTCTGGAATACTGCAGATTATCCAGTAGTTACTGTCAATGCTTTCTGATCAGTAATGGAGACAGTAATTAAGTACAACAGCTTTGCTTGCAAATTCATTGTACAACCAAAATTCACCAGCTTACCAGAATGGGACAGCTAAATTGGGCACAGGAACACAGTGGGATTTGGGTGCCGCCACAGGCCGTAATGTGAATTGCGGTTATAGCGGCACTCACTGACTAATCTTGGTACCGGCATTGGTACCGGCAATAGCGGGAGTACAAATTACAAAAAAAATATGTAATTTGGCCGCCAGCAAAAGCCAGAGCACAAATGACGTGGGCAGATACAAAAATTAAGTAGTCAGTAGAGGAAAATATGCAGGAGCATACTTAAAGAGAACCCGAGGTGGGATTTAATGATGTTAGTGGGGCACAGAGGCTGGTTGTGCACACTATCACCAGCCTCTGTTGCCCTATGGTGTGCCCCCAGGACCCCCTGCGCTCTGCTATCCCCAGCGCCGTGCTAGCGACACACAGCGTGTCGCCAGCAGGCTGTTTACCTGAGACTGTCTGTCAGCGCCGCTCCCCCGCCTCCTCTGTATCGGCGCTACCCGCCCGCGTCCCTTCCCTTCCGCTGATTGGGTCACAGGTAAACAGCCTGTTGGCGACACGCTGTGTGTCGCTAGCATGGCGCTGGGGATCGCAGAGCCCAGGTGGGTCCTGGGGGCACACCATAGGGCAACAGAGGCTGGTGATAGTGTGCACAACCAGCCTCTGTGCCCCACTAACATCAATAAATCCCACCTTGGGTTCTCTTTAAAGTAGGGTGAGCTGTCTTCTTCCGGCTTCATCGTGTGACCAAATTTTCCCCATTTTTGAATGCAATGCCTCCAAAAAAGCACTTTCACAAAACAGTTCATTCTCATCCAGAACAGCTCTGGATTTTCTTTCATTAACACTTTATAATAAGCATTTATTTTTTTCCTACATAAGTGATTTCTATGTATAAAATTCCATTCCTTTTAAAAAGTTACCAAAAGGGCGCATTATGAATTTAGACCCTAATGTCATTGGCAGGCTGGAGAATAGACAAGACAAGACAAATAACATTTATATTGCGCTTTTCTCCTTGCGGACTCAAAGCGCTAGAGCAGAGCAGCAGCCACTAGGGCGCGCTCTATTGGCAGTAGCAGTGTAAGGGAGACTTGCCAAAGGTCTCCTACTGAATTAGTGCTGGCTTACTGAACAGGCAGAGCCGAGATTCGAACCCTGGTCTCCTGTGTCAGAGGCAGAGCCCTTAACCATTACACCATCAGCCAACTGCAGGTCATGGCAGCATTTTTCTTTTGCATTTTTGTTTTATTGTGCGGATTTTGGCTGCAATTTTTCAAATTGCAATTTTCCTTGCATACTGATTAAGGTAATTTACATGCAATCGTATGAAATTAACTTAAACATCGCATTCGATTTTTCACAAATGGAATGTGATGTATGAGTTTCCATTGACTTACATCACATGCAATCGCACACAGAAAAATGCAGCAGTTCTACACGGTTTAAAATAACCCAGAAGAATTCGAACTAAAATATCATAGTGAAGCAAGTCAAATGCTAATACGAATGGCAGTTTGCAAAAACCACAACGCGCATGCAAATTCTGTTGAGCACCCCTAAGTGACTCTGAGGCATATTATTATTGTGTATTTATGTAGCTTTTACATCTTCCACAGGTATTGGAGACAGTGTGAAATTATTACATCTAACTGGCCAGGACAGAAACTCTAACAAAAAATTAACTGTGGTCTGCAGCTCCAAAAATTTTCTTGCTACTATGATGAGCTTATGATACTATACCAGAGGAGTTATAACCTATTTGAAATGTCACATGTAAATGTTTAGGGCCAGCAGCCTGTCATATAACATGAAAGACCAAGGAACATACATTTTTACAGCACTGCTGGGTAATTAAAGTGTACCTGAGACATTTAATCTACCAACTTTTATACGTACCTGGGTCCTGCTCCAACCTCAACCAGGTCGCTCCGTTCCTCCTCCATCTTTACCAATTACAGTGAGTCCCGCTTCACTGCGCATACGCGGCCCAGCTGTGCACGCGCTCCCATCACTGGGAATGTTCTGTGTCTGCACAGTACTAACTGTACAGGTGCAGAATGCTCCCAGTTACGGGAGCACAATAGGCGCACATGTGCGGCCAGGCTGCGCATGTGCAGTGAAGCGCTGGGAGTGTTCTGTGCACTACTAACGGTGCAGAAATGTAGCAACCCAGAAGGACGACGATGGACCACATGGCCAGCATGGGGCTGGCGGAAAGCTCCAAGTATAAAAACTTTAAAGTAAACCAAGCACCATTTTTAGCGCCCAGTGCATCTCAATAGCACATTTAAAATGCATGCCAACAATGTGTCCAGTTATTTAAAAAACTTCATTTTACCTTTTATTATTACATTTAAAAGATAGCAAATGTTTTATTAGCCTACTTCAGCCGGACCACAGAGGTTTAAGGCAGCTAAAGACTAATTTAATTGTTTTATTGCACACATTAGCAGAAGTAAACAATACCTTTCATCAACAGAGGGGGGTGGGTAATTAGGACAATTGCTTCGAAGAGTTTATCCAGAGGGAAGGTGTGAAGATAGCATATGTGACTTCTGTAAATATGGACAGCTAAAGGGGAGGGGGGGACATGGCAGCTCCTGTAGCTGTTAGAAATCAGGAGAAATTCTAGGGGGGAAAAAAGGTGCTTCATTCCCTTTAAGAACCTAAGAGTTAGGCAAAAAGCCTATCTGCCCTGGAATCCATACTGGCATTCCGTGGAACATTTTTGTTTTCATTAAACTAATTGCTCACTCATACATCTCATAATAGCAGTTTTTGTCATGCCAAGTAAACAGCATCTATGATTATTTCCAAGCCATCTTATAAATGTATGTATGTCTTTCTGTCCTACACACGCCCTTCTACATCGCCCCACTGTCATTGGCTGCTGCCCTGTGCCAGTATGGCCTACACACACCCTCCTGCCTATGACTGGCCGCAGCCCTGATTGGATGGCATGCACATGTGCATGCTTGTAAATGAATAATTCAAATGTTTTAGTGATCGATTATCCTATTAAATGTGGCATTGAAATATTTGCCTTTTTCAGTATGGTTTCATATTAGCAATCTTATTTGAGATGTTATTTATCTCACAGCAGGATCATTCAGAAGAGATATTCTGGAGAAATTTTCATTCTGGATGAAGGGGCTAAGGCACACCATCCCAAACAGAAGAAAAAAAAGGAAAGATCCATTGGAACAATTATCTACCATGGATAGAATACAAAATCTGCCCATGGACCTGCGAGATCTTCTGAGGAGCATCAGAATGAAGGCTAAATATGCTCTCTTTTTGGTCTTAGTGGTGGTGCTGGTCATCATTGAGAAGGAAAATAAGATCATCTCAAAGTAAGGCATTAGGAAATAAGTTAGGTCATGAGCAGACCCTGATAGTCGCAGGAACACAATATTGGTTTATATAATTTTATATAAGGTCACTTGCAAATGCAAACTTGTTGGGGCTCCCAGCCTTCTATCAATCCCCTCCAAAGCAGAAAAAAGGGATCCCTCACCCACAAAAATCCATTTACCATTTTTAATAGTACTTTGAGGGTCCAGTGACCAATTCTCAAAGTGGATTACCTGTTTGCTTACTGGTTGACCAGATTCCACTTTCTCCAGCTAAGCTTCCTAAGTGGTAGTTATAACTGCACCCTACCTCCCTCCATTGCCACCACCAGTAATGCTCAGACAAGCTGCATTTTACCATCAGAAGGGGGAGGGGGGAGGGGCACAGGCATGGTGTTACAAATGCTGCCATTTGGCTGCATGAATTGCTAATTAGGTCCTCAATATTTTGCAGTAATTAGAATTTTAAATTCACTCTCAAAACATTTCAAAGCCTGGAAAACTGAACTTGAATTGAAATAATGCTTGAATAGGTTAGTTCCGTATGCAGCTTAAATCCTAGCAATATTATTTCTATTTTGCTTAGTCACATAGTTTACTGTATCGCCTGATGCTGAAAAGAATGTTTTCACTGTCTGCCTTCACTTCCAGTATCCAGTCAATTTCATTAAAATGAAATAGCCTTATGTTGTGTTCATACTTTGAATAAAAAAAGGCATTGGCCTATTTCCCAAAGGGTCTCCCATGCTGTCCTATATTTATTGAAAGTTGTGTACTTTTAGGTGGCAAAAGTTTACAACACATACATGGTTCATATGAGTTCAATATGAGAGCTGTTTAGAGGTCACCGAATTAGTGACAGGACAGTTTTTGTTTCTGTTGTATATTGTGTCCATTGCACTGATGAAATTTAAAGTCATGTGCTGCATGACTTTTCTGGATACTGTGAGGGTAGTCAGACATGGCATGCTATATGTGACATGTCTGTTGCAATGGACACAAAGAAAGTGGTGAGAACTACAGGGTTGACACATCAGTTCCACCGTGACCACCTACGCACAACCCCGTTCTAATTTGAACCCAACCTTAGTAATTAGAAGTTATGATCGTTTCATATGTTGTACAAACTGTTTGTCTGAATGCTAATAACTGAATTCTGACTTTTGTTTTGAATTGCAGAGTTTCAGACAAGCTTAACCTAAAGCAGATGCCACAGAACATTTTCGAGATCAACAGCACAGACTCCAATATTGCCTATGCAGAAAATGGCTCCTTGATATCTCTTAGTGAGCTGGATTCTGCTTTCTCTCAGTTCAGAAAAAAATTGGTAAATGTCACTCTACAATTGGGAGGAAGTGACCCTTTTCTTGCTGATGGTCCAAAAGCTCCTCGACGACATATACTTCTGATGGCTACCACACGCACAGGTTCATCCTTTGTAGGAGAGTTTTTTAACCAGCAAGGAAATATATTTTATTTGTTTGAACCCCTTTGGCATATTGAAAGAACTGTGTCATTTCAATCTATTGGCGCAAACTCAGTAGGTTCATCAGTTATATACAGAGATGCTCTTCAACATCTTCTTCACTGTGATCTCCACATCTTAGAGAACTTTATTTCTCCCCCTCCTGAAAACCATCTT
This sequence comes from Hyperolius riggenbachi, assembly GCF_040937935.1. Lineage (NCBI taxonomy): Eukaryota > Metazoa > Chordata > Amphibia > Anura > Hyperoliidae > Hyperolius > Hyperolius riggenbachi. The sequence continues at coordinate 133,513,239 of NC_090655.1, read as the reverse complement.
ACTGGGTTTATGTTCCGTAGGGGCTCCAGTAAGTCCTTGTGTGAAGATCCAGTGTGCACCCCCTTTGTTAAAAAAGCCTTTGAAAAATACCATTGCAAGAATCGGCGGTGTGGTCCTCTTAACATGACGCTGGCAATGGAAGCATGCTTGAGTAAAGACCATGTGGCTATTAAAGCCGTGCGTATTAGACAACTTGAGTATTTAAGAGCGCTTGTAGAAGACCCCCTCCTTGATATGAGAATCATACAGCTTGTGCGTGACCCAAGAGCTGTCTTGGCATCTCGCATGGTAGCATTTTCTGGAAAATATGAATCATGGAAAAAATGGGCTTTGGAAGGAGCTGCCCCCATTCGTAAAGATGAAGTTCTAAGACTGCGAGGTAACTGCGAGAACATTCGTTTGTCTGCAGAGCTGGGCTTGAGACAACCTGATTGGCTTAGAGGACGTTATATGCTGATACGTTATGAAGACATTGCTAGATTTCCTCTGGAAAAGGCCAAAGAAATGTACAGGTTTGCTGGAATTACTCTTACACCACAAGTAGAAGAGTGGATTATGAAAAATACCCAAGCATCCCAGGAAAACAATGGTATATACTCTACACAAAAGAACTCCTCAGAACAGTTTGAGAAGTGGCGCTATAGCATACCTTTCAAATTAGCCCAAGTCGTGCAGGACGTCTGTGCGCCAGCAATGAAATTGTTTGGCTACAAGCTAGCTAGTGATCTAGAGACACTAACAAATCGATCCATCAGTTTGCTTGAAGACAGGGTCAATTTTTGGGTGACGTAGTGTTTTCCGTTTTAACTTATTTATGTGTTGGGAATAAACTACCATTGAACTTAGTGCTTGAAACAGGGGAGGTAGGTGGGAGGGGCCAAATTGCACCTGCTGAGCCGAATATGCACCATTTTAAAAGCCTGTGTGCATTTCAATGAATTGTTTCCACAAGTTGGAAAGCTTTTCTATCTTAATGCAATGTCAAAGGAGGATTCTGAAGTCTGATTTTTTTCTTGGATTGGCTTAAAAGTGGATGATTCCTGCTGATGTACAGAAACTTCCTATTTATCCAGGTATTAAAGTGAACCTAAAGTGGAAAAAGGAACAGCAGTTTCTCTTACCTGGGGTTTCTCTCTCCTAGCCCAACCCCCCCCCCCCCCAATCCCCTCCCTCCCCCCTCCCCCCACAGTCCTTTTGTGCCCATGCTGTGATTCTGCGATCCTCCATTCAGAGGCAGCATCCCTCTGCCAGCTGTATGCATGGCCCTGGGCCATGCGCCTCCTGATCGCACTCCTGTTAACAATGGAGGCCACGCGCGGTGCATGCGCAGTTCGCACGCTCAGCTGACAGAGGAGTGCTTAAGGGTAAAGGTACCCTTTAAGTGCATTTATGCCTGGAATAATACAGTATTTTTTCCCTCCCCAGCATTGGCCAATTTGTGAGGCTGAACCAAGAATTATCTGCACTGAAGAGACATCCCCAAAGAGTTCTACAACTCTGCAGACCTAAAATTGCTATACTTAGCAACAAATACTCTGAATGTCTTGAACATCTAAACTGTAACTTCAAGCAGCTTTCAGGATGTCCATTTTCATGAAATAAATTTTTTTTTAATAATCTCTTCCATCGGAAGCTTGTATGTAGACATAGGTCTAAATAATGTGTTCTGGATGTGACACAGACATTTAAATGCAGTGCATTTGAATGAGAAAGAGGCTGTGCACTCAGATCTTAGCTGAACTTGGACAAGACAATAACTGAATTGAAGTAGACCCAAGTCTTAACTCAAGCTCTTCAACCTACCATGGTTTCACACCATACAGCCCTCCTTTTCAATTCGTGTCTCCCTTAATCAGCTTTCGGACACAAACAGTATGTTGAAGCTCTTCATGTGAAAACAGATTATTCTTCATACCAGAGGAAATCAATTAGCGCCACCTGTTTTTCACTCTGGTTTGCTCTAACACCCCATAAAGTATTGGCAGACTGTCTCACCTGTCTCTTCTGTTCAGTGAGGTCTGTAACGAGATAATGAATGCTTTTGAGTAGGACTGCTTAAAATATAAAGCTGAGGGCAGCTGGTCTTGTCCAAACATTTATAATTAGTTCAATGCAGTAATTTATATATAATTTAAACCAATATGAAGGAGCTTTAGTTAGGTTAGGCTTATTTAAGCTTTTACACAAGTGTACATAACAGCAATATCACAAATTGGGCCAGCACAATGCAGAGAGTACTATTGCTGTGGGTTCAAGATCCTAGAAAGGACGCAAGACAGCTAGGTGTTTTGTTTTTGTTATATTTACAGATGTGTACAACTGTTTACCTGTCTCATTGACCTTAAACCCATTACATCCTCTACATTCCCATGAACACCATCAGAGATTGAGACCCAACCAATTGTTGATTCTCCATTTTGTTTTGTGTGATATTCTATGGATTAAGGACCTAAATCCTTTTTTCTGTTAACATATCTTTGTATATTGAAATTGGCACGGTCATTTAATGTGTTTGTTAAAAGTGCACTTGGTCTAAAATGATTTTTTTTAGAGAGGGCTCTTGCCCAACATAATGTATTCAATGTAATCTTTACCATGTTAGATGATAACTTTTATAGCTAATCCTTCAGGAAAACAAGCTGTAACTGCTAATTAGACATAATTCATTGGAGCAACACAGGAAGAGCACAGCTAAGCCCCACACTAATTTGTTCTGAGAAAGAACAGAAATACTTTTAAAAGATCAGGACACTTTGTGAAAAATACCGTCTGTTCCTTTAGCATTCTGTTAGTGATGATTGTAGAACAGCAGTGCTGCCCTGGAGTTTTCTTTAGAAAGTCAAACCAGATTATTTAGTAAGCAGTGCAAAGTGTAATGCCGATATGTGAAGTGCAGTAACTTATATCAACTAATATTTGGCGTGCACTTAGCATCATTAATAGTTTTTTACACACGTTATAACTGGTCACTGTTTTTTTACATGTAAACTTTAGGTCCAGTCCAGTAATCCTTAGGTCCTAATATTTGTATTTTTTTTTACCAAAAAAAACTCTTGGAAAATGTAATGAATGTCAAAGAACAATGGGGCATACTTATCAAATCCAGTACAAGGAAAATTTGAGTAAATCTGGTGCAAAACAGGAAGTTTTTCAGAGTGACCAATCAGATTCCTGGGCATCAGCTCTGTTTTTACTCCGAATTGCATTGCACTTATTTTGATACATCTGCCCCACTTTGAATTGACAGAACCAGAAGGTCGATGGAACTTTATGAATGCCTAGACAAGCACTTATGTTTCTACTGACTGTTCAGAGCATATGTGTAGATTAAATTGAAAAAACTCAATATTTACAAAAATAAGAAAAAATTCTTACAGAGGAACCGTTGACAAAACTATTGGAAACCCCAAACGGATGTTATAATCTGGAAGTGTGGACCATCATTTAAATAAGTTGGTGGTGACCAGCATTCATGCTTGGACTACATGGTCATTTGTGAGTCTTGAAGATCAGACTAATCACCCATCATACTCTACTACCCATAATGCCTGTTTCTTTACAATGTATCATGGGAGCAATTTCAATAATGTTCCTGGTTTAAATGTCCCTTTATGTTATTCCCCAGCAAACACTACTGAGGTCATTCCTGGCAGAGGTGAAGCTTCTGATTGAGTGAGCCCTGTATATACATTACTTCTTTCAAATTCACACTTCACTACATGCCATAAATTACTTGCAGGATGGTTTTCACTGCTTTTGGCTCCTCAAGGACACCCTAGAATGCCCTCTGTGTATTCCTGATACCAAGACGTCCCTTGTGACCTGTTACAGCTCTGGATAAGGACAGAGTTAGAACAGCAAAAGTCTGTTTGTATGAATTCGCAAGCTTAAAGGTGCAAATCTGAACCTTGTCTTTTCTTCATATAGAATCCTCCCAGGACCATACTATTAAAGAAAAGTTAAAGTATTCATCACATAAGTGTTGAACTCTATACATTTCACTAATGGAGTGTCCTTAAGAAACCTGGACAAGCTAGGACAGACTCATAAATTTGTCCTTACATTTTTTCTTGGAAAGTTAAGATTCTGTAGCACTACCTTAATTTACCCTTCTGTAGTGCTTAATATTAAGCAAAGGGCAAGATCTCTCGTTTCGCCTGTACTCTACAAACACTTTTAATTCACTATTTAGTATTTTGTGATATTGAATGAGAACCCAAAAATAAAGCCTTAAAACAAGGCTAACATTTTCCAATTTAAATGTATGTGATAACACATTATATGATAATTCAGGAGTGGGCCATTACTCAAACAGTTGTCATATTTGATTCAGCTGTTCCAGAGAAGTTTCCTTTTTAAAAATTCAGTCATGTGACCCAAGATCCATTTCCAAAAGCGTGCAAGTGCCAGAAGATAAAAACAAGGAACACCAAGAGGCCTAATAGTGTAATATGTATTCTGGCATAAGTGCCAGAAGAGTTTGTGTTCCCTACCATGCCTTACTGTTGTGGATATAGACACCTAACCCACTGTTTTCCCTTGCTGCTTACAGATTAACTATTTGTGGCCAGCACTGTAGGAACAATCTTGTCAGAAAATTGTACTGTTATATTTAGAGATAATGGGACTATAAGGGCCAAATAACTAATGTTAATATATTTATTGCAATAAGTACAATATATTCCTATTTAACACAAATTTACAACATTAATGCATTCAAAAATATAAGATTGAACTGGGACTTAAAATCACACATAGATGGCCTTAGTGAAAAAGCAGTAATTTCTAGCACCATTTGTTCTCGTTGTGGCAATCAAAATGATGCAGTGGAAATCAAAGAGTAATCACTATTTTCTTGGAATGAGCTCAGAATAGGTGTAAGGGAAGTTACTGAGAGAGTTCTGCCTAGTGTTATACTCAGGTTAGGGATTGATCTGATGTACCAATAAGGGTTAGGTATATGTATTGGCTGTACTTAGTGTTTTTTATAGCTGTTGGCATAGGTCATGGTTAGCAGCCTTAAAAACGACAAGGTTAGAGCTTATGGAATGAAAGGAGGCACATTGTAAGGTGTTTATTTTGTATTAGGCATAGATGATGGAAAAGGGTTGAGTTAGGGGAATGCCAGTGGTGATTAGTGCTTAGCAAAGGATTGGGACTTAAGGCAGCCATACACTGGTCGATTTGCCATCAGATTCGACCAACTGACAGATCCCTATCTGATCGAATCTGATCAGAGAGGGATCGTATGGCTACCTTTACTGCAAACAGATTGTGAACCGATTTCAGCCTGAAACCGTTCACAATCTGTTGTGGTGGTGCTGCCGCCGCTTCCCCCGCCCGCATGCCCGCATACATTACCTGCTCCGCCGGCGCGACTCCAGTCCCCAGGTCACCGCTGCTCCGTCTCCGCTCAGGTCTCTAGCCCCGGCATGCTTTACTTCTTCCTGCCCGGCAGGAAGTTTAAACAGTAGAGCGCCCTCTACTGTTTAAACTTCCTGCCGGGCAGGAGGAACTGCAGCATGCCGGAGACCAGCGCGGCATGGAGCAGCGGTGACCGGGGGTAGTCGCGCTGGCGGAGCAGGTAATGTATGCGGCTCTATTGCGTCGGTCGTCGGGCACTCGAACGCCGCTAGCGACGCGCTCCCTACCCGCGGGCGATCGACGCTAATTTTTCGCACGACGCGATCGACGGGATCGGACGAAAAGGATCGAAATTCGGCGTGTAGCGCCAACGATTGGCAGCAGATTCGATCCCAGTGATCGAATCTGCTGTCGAAACGGCGGCAAATCGGGCCAGTGTATGGCCAGCTTTAAGGTAGAGATGCTGTGGAAAACGAGGATGGCAACATAAGTTTCCCTGGGTTGAGGTTTGATGTGGATATCCGGTGTCAAGACATACAGCACTAAATATTGGTGCTAAAAACAAACATACAACTATGCCCACTGCAATTAAATGAGTTTTGAAAAATTCTGAAAGTACTGCCCAGTGCCCATTTTCAAGAAGGAAAATATATTTAAAGCCCAACTGAACCTAACATTGACCAAGGCAATTTCTCAATTTAATCACGTTGATTAGTGGAATTTACTACTATTAATTTGGAAAGTGAAATTTCATATTGAAAAATATGAGAATATTGCATATAAGAATATTGCATAGCTCTGTTTTCTTGCTGCCATGATCTGCCCACTAAGGTTTAATGCTATGTGGGATTTTCTGGCAGATTTACCGACAGATTGATTATTTCCAACAGGTCCAATCTGATTTTCCGATCAATTTTCCATTCACTTCCATGGAAAATCAATCGAAAATCAGATCGGACATGCTGGAAATAATCGATCTGGCAGCAAATCTGCCAGCAAATCTCATGGTGTGTATCCAGCATAAGACCTCTCTTGCCAATCAAAATTCTTCTTAATCTCTGTGTAGATACATGGTTCTACTCTAACATAGGAAATCTGGGAAATGTAGTTTGAAATTATTTGTTCTTCCTACTTTGGGTGTTACATGGTGTTCCCTGGTTGACCCATCCACCAGCTGAATCCACAGCGGGCATGAAGCAAGCTGTACTGTGGTGGCAAGCACACACAGCCCATGAAGAAAGTATTCTTTCTGCCACTTCGCTTCTATCCCATACTTATATTTGCTTATTACTCTTGTTGCTTTCAGAACTTGCCTCATTCTATTCTGGATTTAGCAGGGCTTTAAACAAGTAAGCAGTGGGCACAAGTTAATAAATTATGTCTTTGTAAAGATTAAACCAGGTTTTGATAACAAGGCTGATGTAATGCGAAGCACAGTGTAAATATTTTGGTGTGGAATTGGGAAAGTTTTGAGAAAGAGGAATGTTTTGACACGTTGTATATTCAAAATGCTTTTTATTTACTGCATTCACATGGATCTTCTGTTCTTAAAGCTTTCATCTTTTCTATCCAGATCCCCTTATTTACAGCACAGTTGATGTTGTAGTGGTCATGCTGAATTATACAGTACTTTCTGTCAAGGCCGAACTTGCTGTTGCAGAATGCTGAGTCAATGGGTATTGGGATCTGAATTTATGAAAAAGGCAGAAATGACACTCTTAGGGCGCTTTCACAGTGCAACGTTAAAGTTGCACGTTATAAAATACTTTAACACAGAGTAACGCACAGCAATGCAAAGTCTGTGCGACATTCACAGTGCACACGTTGTGTTGTGTGTAACGTGTAGCAATATTTAAAAAGTGCTGCATGCTGTGCGTTTAGCAATAAATTTGTGTATTGCACATGCTCAGTAATGTTTTTTTTTAATGTAACACGTGCGCCGTTTTCGTTCCATCAGTATGCGACGAAAATGGTGCACCAAGACACACAGAACGCAGTGCAAAATAACATCCAATTTCATAACCTACATGCGCTGCGTTAGGGGCACGTTGTGCAACTTTAACGTCGCATCAAACGCAACGTCCCACTGTGAAAGAGGCCTTAGAGACTAAACTTTTCCATTATGAATTGAACGGTCATATCGTGGATCTTTATCCACATTTTTATCCATGGGGGATGAGAACATGCATGTGACCAAGCTCAGTCAGTGATTGCTTATTTTTTAATTTCTCTTAAGAGGAGCTTTATAATGTTGCTACTTATAGGGTACCTGAATTTGTTGTAGTTTTGGAGGAGGACATACTAAAACCTCAGGAAAAGTGGGCGGAGCATAAAACAGCTAATCAAATTTCAGCAATTCATTTTCAATGGGAAAATTTAATTCTTATACTGTTAAAGGACACCTGAGGCGAAAATAAACTAATGAAATAAACAATTGTCTCTATCTTCCTTCTCTTAAAAAATGAATTTTTAAGATATTCCACAGTTTATTTTATGTTTAAATCTACTTTTTAAGTTTTAGCTGTTTTATTGTTTTTGCTCAATGACACATTCATTGAAGTATGCCAGAGCTAAAATCTATGAACTATTGATCCTTTTTATCTCTTTCCTGCTCTCCGAATCCATTTTCTGCTAGGAAAGTGTTTTATGGTTGGAATTTCTTATCAATGAGGGTCACGCTGTAGTCACTTCCTGTCTGAGTCAGGACTGAATCAGCCACTTACATACCTGATATTTAACTCTTTCAGGCAGAGAAAGAAAGAAAGGAACACAGCATAGTTATTTGTGTGCTAGGCACTGTACATACCCATGTCTATCTCATCATGTCTCGGGTATCCTTTAAGCAGGGTTCTCAAACTTGGTTCATTAGGGGAGCCTACAACAGCCAATCAAAATTCACCTATTGATTTCCAAGGGGGAATCTTTACATTTCTGCCATTCTTACACTCGATCATTGGCTGACTGAGGTTCAAAATCTGAAAAGGGGCGGAGCCACAAACTGTCAATCAGATTTGTTTGATTGTTTTTAATGGTAACATTTCTTCTGGTTCCAGTCTGACACTACTTATGCTAAGGACTACAAAGCTCACAAACTTGGTCATTGACTGACTGTGTATCAAGGTTAGAAAAAGTGACCGGACCCAATAACAACAACCAAATACATACCCGGGCAATGCCAAGTCTTCAGCGAATATAAATACACACACACACACACAAATTCATGAGTATCTCATGTGATAGTTACATGCATACATTTTTGTGTTGTCCCAGTTATGTACATGCATAACTTAGCAATAATGTTAATCATGTACCACTCTCACAGTAATTTTAGTGCTAAATATGTACATGTATAAACAATGTGGGGGATGTGCCTTGCATAAAACCCACTGGAATTAGGCAATAAAGTTGGTGCGGTAATCTGCATAAAAACAGGTGCTCCAGCATGATTCTGGTCCATGCAACAACCCCATGTGCTGCAAGTCAGACTGAAGTTGGTCTTAGGTTTCCAGACACCAGTGTCATCTGCAGTGCATTACAAAATAATGTTTACTGTTTCGGAATTAACTTCTACAAATCACAAGATACTTTACTTAGATTAGTATTCCTTTTCTAAACTGTGAAAGGGTTGGGTAGTTTATTCAGTAAGGCAATTTATTGGGCAAGTGATGCAGTAACCAACACAAACCAGTTTTCATTTACCAGTAACAATTGTATTCTATATATTCTATAGAGAAGTGGAGAAACTATATCCAGTTTCAGAACAAAATAAAGCGTTTAAACAGGCAGTGGATGTAAAAGGACCGGGCCCTTCTTTATTCCCACATCCTGTTCGCTCATTTTATTTGTCTCGAAATGGAATCAATCTGAGGTTGATTTGATTTCCAGCACCAGGTCTCTTCATTTCTTCGCTTGTGGTTTGGGTGTACTTCTGCTATATACTCTATGAACACACATGTGTTATATTGCACACGATCTGCACAAAAAGTGTTTCACTGTGCTAAATTCCAGCTTAGCTTTTATTAAGTGCCAGTCCATTACCTTCATTGTTGCAATTGTATTCTGAATGGCTCCTGCAATTTTACCTACATTTAAGGAGTCTGGGCAAGGCTTAAGGCCTATACACACATCCAACATAATGCACAACCAACCGCACAACATGTCCGCATTCAAAAAAAACAAAGTTGTTCAAATGACTTGGACACACATGGCCAACCTGGAAGTTAGCTGTGCAGGTTGATCCACAGGATGGATCTGGCAAACCACCTGTTATAAGTTGGTTGTCTTGTTTGCCAGCCATACACACCCCCAACTGTCTTCCAACAAACCAACAAGGGTGAACAGGTGCCCAGGATGGTTAAAATAGGATCAAAATAAAGAAGGGTAGATGTGACTTACCTCTCCAATGACACAACCAAATATAGGTAGAAATTAGTTTTTATTTGCACAGGCAACACATTTCATGGGTACTAGCCCACTTCCTCAGGCCATTCCAGTGACACAACAAAATATAGGTAGAAATACGTTTTTATTTGCAGACCAAGTTTAGATGGTAGTTGGGCATATTGTTTGAACGTGTGTACAAGCTCCAACTAGATTTTAGTGTTGCCTTTATCCTTATTGAAAACATTTCCCCTATTTCCAGTAGTGCCAACTGCAGCTGTAAGTGAAATACATCTCTACAAAATAAATATCTGTCATGAGGTAAAATAATTTCATTACTTGGTATTAAAAAAATGGAATTCTATAGATTCTTAAAACCTTAAATACATTTCACAAAAAAAATGTCTTCATGATTTGACTTTTGTAGCATACTGTATCTTGTTTGTATTATGCTCAGTTTTGCAACCAAGCAGGTGGGCAGCTGCTCAGGAGTTCATAAAGTTAAAGGGGCACTATGGCGAAAAACTGTAAAATGTAAAATATGTGCAAACACAAACAAGAAGTACAATTTTTCTAGAGTAAAATGAGCCATAAATTACTTTTCTCCTATGTTGCTGTCACTTACAGTAGGTAGTAGAAATCTGACAGAAGCGACAGGTTTTGGACTAGTCCATCCCTTCATGAGGGATTCTCTGGGATTTATTTATTTTCAAAAGCACTTAGTGAATTGGCAGTTGCTCTGTCCAACTGCCAAAAAACTGTGTAGCAAGCAGGGAAGTTGGCCAGCATCATTGTTTAAATCCTTTTTAGGGAATATATTTATAAAGAATAAAAGACTTGCTGAGAATCCCCTATGAAGAGATGGATTAGTCCAAAACCTGTCGCCTCTGTCAGATCTCTACTACCTACTGTAAGTGACAGCAACATAGGAGGAAAGTAATTTATGGCTCATTTTACTCTGGAAAAAATGTACTTCTTATTTGTCTATGTTTGCACATATTTTAAATTTAACAATTTTTCAACGTAGTGCCCCTATAAATATTTTAGTATTGTTAAGCGAGAGTGCACTTTTAACCAACACTTCAGTATCGCATGGGAAAATTGGGAGGGATTATCAAGAGTATGACGGCATCATGATCATGAGCTATCATGAGCAATTGACAAGTAACTTGCACTATATTTATCATGGTCACACTTTTTGTTCTTTTATTTCTGGTAAATAAAGTGCAATTATGATACGTCCATATTTTTACTTTGTGTCATCTAGTCACTCTTTGCGAATCTTTGTTTTGTTTTGTGTGTCCTTAGAACATATTACTTTTTGTTTAATATGTTTACTTTGTTGGAAAAATATGTTGTCAGAGAGCAAAATTAATGTTACAATTTCCAAGTAATTTTATTTATTTATTTGAATAAAAGAGGGAAGAGGTTTTATTTTTGTGAGAATTTTTGAGCTGTACCAAAAAATTACAAAAAAAATAATAAAGAAAAATAAATGTGAATTTTTCACTTGAAATTGTCTTGTCTGTATAATCTTGCTAGTTATATGAAGAATTGATCAGTCACCGGAAACACGAATGAGGGGAGCCCATCCATCGGCGGGAGCATCAAGAGCATCAATTCAGGGGCAGCATCTGATTTAATAGTCATTCTCTGATTTGATGAACTACCTACCAGAAATATATCACTAGCTTTTCATGCTAAAATAAGAATGCTAATGTTCAGTGCATAAGCTTAAAGGAAAGTATGATACACGTGGGCCACTGGCAAGATGTTTTCAAAAATGCAAACTAAGTTAGTGACTTTAGTGGGATCTCAGTGAAATTACTGATTACACACTGCACTTCAGACATATCTGGACTGAGTTCAGTTTTCAGAATATTCTACTCACCAATCATTAAAAGACAGACAATAGAGAAAAAAGAAATAAAAAGTAAAGCCTCCGTGTCTTGAAATTTCTATCTATAAGATTAGCTGTGAATCTCCATGGATGATGTTACAGAGATGCCCATAGCCTACTATTGTATGTGTTTTGTTTTCCGACTTAAAGCGGACCCAAACCAAACATTTTTTTTAATTAAAAATATTTAGTTGCACCACTCTGACACATACAAATATAAATAAACACTCCTTCAAACCTATGAGCATTTCAGTGCATGCTTTTCACCCTTCTCTTTTCATAACTAGGGTTATACAGGTGGCAGCCATTAGCAATTCCTCCTTTGCTGGACACCATCTACTCCACAAGTTTGACGGATTCTGTCCCGGCAATATGGAAGGGAGGGGGTCCTCCAATAAATGTAAAATATTTTATATTTGTCATCATGCAGCTGTAGCTATTATTATAATTTAGAAAATAGATTTTATTTCTGAAATCTTGTATTTTTTATTTGGGTCCACTTTACTGAGTAGAAGCATGGATCAGACAAAAATGTCAAGGAGCTGTAATTTCTGGAAAAAGAGGGTGGTGCACCTAAGAAAATGCACAATCTGTTGAAGAAAGTTTATGGGGATGGTCTAGTGGAAATAATGTGCAGCAATGGGTGAGGAGGTTTCAAGAAGGAGAAGGTGACCTCAGATTAACCAAAGAGTGGTGGTTATAGAATTCCCCAGGTGTGCAACCCTCTTCCACCACAAATTCTATGATAGCCCCCATTCATTCTTTTATCAGCTTTCGTATATCTGGACAACAAAGCCGTCTTCAGCTGTGGAAATAGAAATCACATTATGTCGCACATCCAAATACCAGTTTGTTATTCACAGCTGACATGAACATATACAGAAAAATATACCTACACATCAGCACCACAGAATATGTTGGTCATTTATAAATCAATAATAATAATTTATGTGGCAAATCTACAGCTGTAACTTCTATTTACATGCATATAGGCTATGAGCTTATAGTACACACATTTTCACTCTCCATAAATGTGTATGCTTTTTTTGTATAGAATTCTTAATAGGTATTTTAGCCTTCTTTTTTGCATTACACTCATTCATTCTTTCATTGATAATGACTTTCATACAAAAATGAGCCACCTGGTGTCACCTTTTTGAATAAAAAAATAAAAATATATATTTAATTTTTATTAAGAATTATATACAAAAAAAGCATACAAATTTATGGAGAGTGGTTTTTAATTAATAAAGGAATCTGATTTTTACTGAGCGCTCCCTGATTGTTTTGTTATTGATCTTTTTATTTTTGAGTGGGGGAAGGCGATACCCACTAGCAGGAAGAAGCGGCTAGTAAATATAGACGGGTAACGATACTGAAAGCAGCGCCCACAGGTCTCTTGGAATATACATTTTGTCTGATGATTCTGCTGGTCTGTTTTTTGTACATCCAGATCTATGAGAAGTTTACACATGCTACATTCACTGAACAGACACTACACATTAACCACATCTAAATATTATATACTAGTAGACCCAAGCCCGTTTCTAGGTCTGTTTTTTTTTTTTAAGTTCGAATGCGCGTGCACCCGTGTGTGCACCCGCCACTCGCGCACGTACGTGTCCGTCCGCCTGGCTCACTGGCCCCATCCTCCAGTCCCAACCGCTGTCCAGGTCCGTGCTGCGCACATGCGCAGTAGCAAAAAGCACGGATCAAGCTACACAGAGACAGCGCTATGCAGGGACACAGGGCTTTTATTATAGAGGATGACGACTGAATGCTTAGTATACATAAAGCAAGGACTTCACAATGAAATGTAAAGGCATCCTGAGCTATTTGGTTGCATCATGCTTTTCTGACGGTCCATATGAGCATTTAGTGCAGGGCTTTCCAACTCCAGTCCTGACACTTTTTCATTTGCCTTTCAGGCTGGCCTCCGTGTGCCAGGTCACTCCTCACTTTATTCCATACACTTCCGTATAATACGTTTTAGGATGATTACTTAAAGAGATTCTGTATTGTTAAAATCGCACAAAAGTAAACATACCAGTGTGTTAGGGGACATCTCCTATTACCCTCTGTCACAATTTCGCCGCTCCCCGCCGCATTAAAAGTAGTCAAAAACAGTTTTAAAAAGTTTGTTTATAAACAAACAAAATGGCCACTAAAACAGTAAGTAGGTTGATGTACAACATGTCCACACATAGAAAATACATCCATACACAAGCAGGCTGTATACAGCCTTACTTCTGAATCTCAAGAGATCACTTGTGTGTGTTTACCTTCTGTCCCCAGCTTCTCTCATGCACTGAACATTACAGGCTTCCTGCAGACAGCTCTGCCTATGTCGTTAATTCCTCAGTATGTGACAGACCAGCTCCTTTCACAGCCTCCAGAGGAGGATTTTTATCCAGCTCTCTTCTACCACTGATAAGATAGCAGAGAAGCTGCTGGCTTATGTAAATAAAACACACACTGGAGTGTGCATAGAGGAACAGTTCAACACTGAAGAACTTGGCAGCCTTCCAGACACAGGCCGACAAGTCTGACAGGGGAAAGATACATTGATTTATTACAGAGATGGTTATAGTAGAAAGAGCTGCAGTAAGCCAGAACACATTAGAATAGGTTTAGGAACTTGTAGGATGGTAGAAAAAACGTTGTAATTTTTGTTACAGAGTCACTTTAAAAGCATATGCTGCTATCATGTCAGTTCATTTTAAGCATGTTTTTCTGTTTGATATGAAATCAGATGACTGTTGAAGAAACATTGGCACAAGAGAAGCTCATTTGAAACCCCTCCTCCCATAACGAACTTTGCTAAATTGTTGCCCCTGTGAATAGATACCTTCCTGTGTTGGCTTTTCTCTAAAAATATTTTTTCTTCTTGGCAGACCAGGCTAAATAACTGTTAGTCTTGGCTGAAAGTCTCTAATACTTTTTTGGGGGAGGAAAATTACTTTATGTTATCATGATGAATTAGGGTGAGCAAAGCTTAATTCTTTTATGTCCAGCACTGTTTCATGCATGGTATTGCATTATTGAAAACTTGACAAAGTCTCAGGTTTTGAATTATAAACAGATCTATATTTGGGTCCCAAACATTTAATGTTCTTCACTAACATCCTCAGGAAGTAAAGTCGCATTCTAAAATAAAATATATATCCTGCATGAATCTGCCTTTTTGTTAATACTGCCTTGCCCGTCTAGGTTTACTGGATCGCATACCAGTTCAGATGTGTAGTTTGGCGCACTTTTAAATTGAAGAGCGGTATGGACAGCAAGCTTTTAGGTTGAAGAATGCAGACCAAACACTTATTGCAGCTAAACAGGAATCAGATTGTGTACTCTTTTACTGTAGCTAAAATAATGCTATGAACAGCATATATTCTCTCTGAGCTGGCAGCTGGGAATAGGCTAGCCTGCCTGCGGGACTTCATGCTGGACAAGGCCACTCTCATTCAGGAAGCTGCATGGTGGTTTCATGTTGTGTGTGGCTCCTGATCTGCCTTACAGGAATAAATGAATTCAGTTAGTAGTAGCAATAGAATATTGTACAGTGTTAGCCATCAGTAAAAGTAGAACATTTTGAATCTAGATGAAACCATTTATTGGCTAATAAACCTTCTTCAGGCTCTATTCCTGTAGAGCACAGGTGTGGAACTCCAGTCCTCAAGGGCCATATCCATGCCAGTTTTTAGGATGGATTGAGAAATGAGTTCTACTTGATGAACCCCACCTTTCCGGATTCAGTCCAATCAATTAATTTGAGTTGTGCCAAAAATATGTAAGGACATGACCCTGCAGGACCGGAGTTGGGCAGCACTGCTTTAGTGGGTAAGTGAGTACAATGAACTGATATCACAGCTGCTACTTAACCTTCCTGGCGGTAACGTTCGGGGTAGCCGCGCAGGAGGTTTTCTCAGGCCCTGCTGGGCCGATTTGCACAATATTTTTTTAGCACTTTGCTAGCTGCGTGAGCACACTGATCGCCGCCGCCCCGCGCCGATTCGCCGCTATTCGCCGCGCCGCCCCCCCCCCCCATTGACCCCTTGCACAGCCTGGCCTATCAGCGCCAGGCAGCGCTGAGGGGTGGATTGGGACTCCCGATAACGTCACGCCATAGTGACGGGGGAAGCCCTCCAGGAAATCCCGTTCTTCGAATGGGATTTTCCGATCGCCTAAAGCGATCGAAGAGGCTAGGGGGATGCCGCTGTACAGATTTTAAAAAAAATTACAAAAAAACGGCTGCGCTGCCCCCTGGCGGTTTTTAATAGACCGCCAGGAGGGTTAAAGGTTTTTGTATACGTACTGTGAGTCATGAATTGAAAGGAACTTATTTTGTGGGGTCTTTAGCTGTAGCAAGTAGTGATAGTCTCTATGGGTAGCTACTTGGACGTAGCTACTTGAAATTTTAATTAGATGGCACGGTCTGCTGCGGGGGGGGGGGGGGTGTTAGCTTACCTATGCTGCCTATAGCCGATGCATTCCACTCACGGTGCACGTAACCCCGCTACTTCCTCCTTCTGGGTTTGAAGGAGGAGGTAGTGTAGTTACGTGGAACGCCTCAGCTATAGACTGCTGCATAGGTAAGTTATCTCCCCACCCCCGCCACATGCAGCACTATCTAATTTAAATTTCGATTATGAGTACCTATGTACTCGTAGCTACTCCTAACAACCATCACTAGTAGCCAGTATGCAGTAAGTTCTGACTTATATACTGTATATTGTGTGGGCATATAGTTACTCATAGCTCAGACTGGCATTATTTCCTGGTTACTTGTGCAAGTGATTGTCTCTATTGGCGATCTCTTCACAAAGACCCATACGTTTAGTTTTGGAGGGGGGGGGGGGGGGGTTCTGTGAAGCTTATGCTTTGACGTCAGCATGGCCCTAGCTCAGATATAATCCAGAACTAAAGGGAATGTTTATTCTCTATAAACTTTGGTCTGTTTTAAGACCTCACTGCATTCCTTATAAATATTAATCAGAAATATAAATAGTCATAGATGAATCATGGCATAACCTAGATCCCAGTATATTGTACATGTGCCAAGTGTGTTCCACCCAGTGCTAAAAATTAATTGTTGAGCACAATCTGGTGTTAATTACCACCCTGCTAGCTTAATCTCCGGAGTGGGCTCATTCCAGAGATCTTCCAGATGCAGTTATTGCAAGCAGCCCTACTCCCTGATTATCATTACATATCTGTACAGCAGAAGCTGTTTTTAGCAATGATTCCCTTGAATCTGTGCAGCAATTAATTAGTTTTGGGTGGGCTGACAGTTGTGTTCTATATTTCCAGAAGAGATTTGTCATGGTACAGCTGTGGTGGAGATATGTTCACTACACTTGGTGGATTTGCTGTTTGCCATCTGACACCTGCATTTGAGTCCATTTCATACACTCAGACAGTGTAATAAAGGAATAGAAAACTAGAATGACACTGAAAGTGACCCTGACATGACATGTTACATGAGGATAGATTCACTAAACTGCGATAATCAGAATAACGTAAAGGCCTACTGCAATGTGTTATGCTCTACTTCCTCTCTGCTCTGAAATATAAGAAACAGCATAATAGCCTTTAAAGAAAAACATGTCTTTGTTAAAGTGGATACAAAATACTGCAATAAATCTGCAGTGTGTCTACTTCCTACTTTCATGGAAACAGACAGGGTTAACATCCTATGTTTACTAATTAGCTGCTCTGCCAAGATTCCTGAGCTGACACAGCCGAGTGATGAAATTACACTTGTGATTAGTCACAGGTGAGGGGGAATTAGACAGGTTTATCTCTCTAAATACATACAGGGACATTTCTCTCTGTTTTCCTTCTGTCCTGTGCAAGAGTTCGGGTCCACTTTAAGATTTTACAAACCTTATTCTGATTACCGCTGTTTAGAGAATCTACCCCTAGATTAAATAAATGTGTCTGTGTGGTCCCAAACCTAGATAGAACTAGCCTGTTTGTTTTTCCATTTGTTTCTCAATTAAATAGTAAACAATCAAGGGCCCTTATACAGTTAACTTTTCTCCAGAGTTTAATCCTAGAACATCATTTCTTATCCCATCTTAAAAATAATTTTCCAGCACTTGGAAACTTTAGAAATGTAATGTAATTTAATAATGTAAAAAGTGGGTAAAAGAAATATCAAATGCATTTTTAATACTATTTGGGTCTTAACCTCCCTGGCGGTAAGCCCGACCTACGAGCAGGCTAGCCGCCGCAGGGGATCACATGGCCCTGGAAGGATTTTTTAAAATAAAATGTGCTCTATATTTTAAAGCTAGCACTTGGCTAGCTAACTACATCCCCCAAGTCCCTCCGCTCGCAACCGTTCCCCCTCGATCACCGCCGTAATACGTACCCCCCAGACACAGAAAGAAATTTCTGAATGAATAGGCTGCTCCCAGAGTGCTGTATCAAGGCACCTAAGTGGGAAGTCTGTGGGAAGGAAAAAGTGTGGCAGAAAACGCTGCACAACGAGAAAAGGTAACCGGACCCTGAGGAAGATTGTGGAGAAGGACCGATTCCAGACCTTGGGGGACCTGCGGAAGCAGTGGTCTGGAGTAGAAACATCCAAAGCCACCGCGTACAGGCGTGTGCAGGAAATGGGCTATAGGTGTCACATTCCCCAGGTCAAGCCACTTTTGAACCAGAAACAGTGGCAGAAGCACCTGACCTGGGCACTGGACTGTTCCTCAGTGGTCCAAAGTACTTTTTTTCGGATGAAAGCAACTTTTGCATGTCATTCGGAAATCAAGGTGCCAGAGTCTGGAGGAAGACTGGGGAGAGGGAAATGCCAAAATGCCTGAAGTCCAGTGTCAAGTACCCACAGTCAGTGATGGTCTGGGGTGCCATGTCAGCTGCTGGTGTTGGTCCACTGTGTTTTATCAAGGACAGGGTCAATGCAGCTAGCTATCAGGAGAATTTGGAGCACTTCATGCTTCCATCTTCTGAAAAGCTTTATGGAGATGAAGATTTCATTTTTCAGCACGACCTGGCATCTGCTCACAGTGCCAAAACCACTGGTAAATGGTTTACTGACCATGGTATTACTGTGCTCAATTGGCCTGCCAACTCTACTGACCTGAACCCCATATCGAATCTGTGGGATATTGTGAAGAGAAAGTTGAGAGACGCAAGACCCAACACTCTGGATGAGCTTAAGGCCACTATCTAAGCATCCTGGGCCTCCATAACACCTGAGCAGTGCCACAGCCTGATTGCCTCCATGCCATGCCGCATTGAAGCAGTCATTTCTGCAAAAGGATTCCCGACCAAGTATTGAGTGCATAACTGAACATAATTATTTGAAGGTTGACTTTTTGTTTTAATCTTTTATTGGTCGGATGAAATATGCTAATTGTTTGAGATAGAAATTTGGGGTTTTCATGAGCTGTATGCCAAAATCATCAGTATTAAAACAATAAAAGGCTTGAACTACTTCAGTTGTGTGTAATGAATCTAAAATATATGAAAGTCTAATGTTTATCAGTACATTACAGAAAATAATGAACTTTATCACAATATGCTAATTTTTTGAGAAGGACCTGTATAAATTACATTTTATTTTAAAAAATACCTCCTGCGGACTCATATTATTAAAGAGAACTAAAGAGGAATGATTTGTTAAAATAAAAAAAGATTTTATACATACCTGGGGCTTCTTCCAGCCCCATAAGCCTGGATCGCTCCCACGCCGCCATCCTCCGCTTCCTGGATCCGCCGGTACCGGGTCCCGTCACTTCCGGCGGATGCGGCCAATTGTCCGCATCACAGGGGGAGCGCAGTAGGCAGCCACACGCGTAACTGTATGGAGGGAGCCCCCTGTGATGCGGAGAACTGGCCGCGTCCACCAGCCGACTGGCGGTAATGACGGGACCCGGTAGCGGCGGACCCAGGCAGCTGAGGACGGCGGTGTGGGAGCGATCCGTGCGTATGGGGCTGCAAGAAGCCCCAGGTATGTATAAAATCTTTTATTGATCCTCTCTGGTTCCCTTTAAATAGAAAATTAATAGATTTCCCTACCTATCCACTCTGCAGGTTTTTTTTCCTCTGGCTGCTTTAGTAGATATTGCTTGATAACATCTAAATTTTCTTTTGCTTGTTTCCATCTTGACTTTACCCCAGGCCCCCTCAGTTTTTTCCTAGAAGATACTTTTAAATCCTCTGTTAAAATAATTTTTCTGCACTTTGCAATTGAAAAAGTACCACAAAGTAGGTGTGTGGTGATATATTGGGGTGCTGATAATGTTAAGGATAATAACAGAACATATTTCTGTCCTTTTTCTGTCTACTGGGAAAAACCTCAGATGTGTATTGTGCTTGGTAGTAATTGGCCACCTGGCCAGAGTAATCTGAAGGATAATGTAAGTCTGCATGTAAATGTACATTACCTCTGCCCTCATTGTCCAGCCGGGGAAACTGTGTGTACTGCTAATTAGCGGCCAATTGAGGAAGAATAGGCTGGTCGGCATGGCTTTTGAACTGGAATCAGCCATTGTCCCATCATACAAAGCAAGCTTGCCAGAGTGTTGGGGATGGGAAGCGGACACCTGAAGGTTGGAAATTTACATGGAAGGGGTTGGAAATTTCTACAGACTTTAAAAACGGAAGTGGAATTGCTTTGAAATCTGTAAGTGTAAACAGGATTACAGGCAAACTGCTACCTGTAACCAAAATTCGATCTTTTCATGGATGTGCTAAAATACACTTTAACCAAGGAAATAATGTGGAGGAAGCTTTTTGATGTCTGCAGAGTTCAATGGGTGACATTGTGTCCTGCCAAACTTCAAGAAGCTAAAACAGGAACCCCCTTTGAAGTGCATATCACAAGAAGGATTATGACAAGCGTTCGGTGATGTCACAAACGGGGAAACTGCATTAGTTCCTGGGGGCTGGACATTAAATGCCCCAGGGGACACTTCGGACTATTTAAGGTGGCCCAGGACAGCCACCAGTGTCTTCTCTCGGTGGTAGCGAATAGCTAGGGAGGATCGCGACTCCTGGTCGAAACGGCGTCCTCCCGTCAAACAACGTTCTAACCTAAGCTGGTAACGTTCTTTTTTCCCCCGTTTATTTTTACGCAAATATCCGTGTGTGTTATCTTTGTAACTCTTAATTGTGTAACTTTTTTACTTTGTCCTTTTGTAATCTTTTTGTATATATTAAGTTCTGCATTGTTCTATGTTTTTCTAGAATATTAAATTATTATTTAATAAGTTTGACTTCTGCCGTACTAAACTAACACTCATAGCCTAGAAGAGACTGAAGTGTAACCGTGTATAAGTTCATGCCTAATTGTACGCTTGAGCAACACTACCGTATGAAATTGTAATTGCATTGTGTGTGGGGGCGTTTGTCATACGTTGGCCTAAGCGCGCAGCTGACCCAACGTACGAACAACGCCAGTGCGAGTAGCGACAGCAGAGTGGCTAACAGTATCGTTCGGAACGACTGTTAGTGGGTCTTTGCTTCACGACAGTGTAAGATTGCAACTGTGTGTGTGTGTGGGTGCGTGGCGTTCCCGTATTTGGCCTAAGCGCAAAGCTGACCCAAATACGAAAACGCAGATTGCGTATTGAGCACTCAATAGCTGAGTGAACGTGTCTAGCAACGCTAGTGGTGGCAGTGGGAAGTGTTTGAGGGGTTCCAGCCTTGTTTGTAGCTTAAATAAGGCTGTTCCCCGCTTAATCTGGTCAAACCCGCAGTCGGGAACCGTATACGCAGGCGTGCCGCGGGCCGGTTCCTGACATAATTGGCTGGCAGTGGTGGGATCGTTTAGTACATTAGTACGCAGTTTAGCTCGCTATTCTGAGTACTAAAGGCTGGAAGCTTGCTAGAAGCAACTAGCCTACAGAAGTCTACTCAGTGCAGAATCTATATACTTTTTTTTTTTTTTGTTCAAAGATACACACTTGGTGTTTGCTTTCCCTCCCCCCCTTTTTTCTTTTTCTTTTTTGCAACATGATGGCTCAGAAAGCATCCAGCTATGCAAGGCAAAACAAAGAGATGCTACTCAACCTGTGTGAGCACAGAGGCATCGAGACGGTGAGCGGCCAGACTAAGGAGCAGTTAGTTCGTGCGCTCGAGGAGCATGATGAGGCAGAACGAGCCCATGCTTCAACATCAGCGGATGCAGCTCACGACACGCCAGAGGAGGAATCGCTCCCGCCACAGGATGCAAGTGGAGACGATGTCCTGGATGATCCACCGAACACGGAGATGACATCTCTGGAAGCCGACCTACAGCTACTAGGTTCGGCTGAGCCCGAACTGCGCCTAAAGCTGATTCTGGAACATCGGCAAGCAGAGAGGGAAATACGACAGGCAGAGGAGGGAAGAGCTGAACGGCGACACCAGGCCGAGAGGGAAAGTGCTGAACGGAGACACCAGCTGGAGCTGGCTAAACTTCAGCAGCAGAACCGGTCTGCTGGACCCGCAGAACGCGAAGGTGAGCGAGTCCACAGAATCCCCCTGGATAAGTTCCCCGCTATGGACAAGGACTCTGACATAGACACTTTCCTACAGGGGTTTGAAAGGACTTGTCGGCAGTATGGGGTGCCCCGTGAGCAGTGGGCAAGATACCTCACCCCAGGGCTGAGAGGCAAGGCCCTGGAGGCGTTTGTGAGTCTCCCCCAGGAGGAAGAAACAGACTTTGAGGCAATTAAGAAAGCCATCATTGCACGATACCACCTCACGCCAGAGGTGTATCGAAAACGTTTCAGGACAGTGCAGCGAGGTCCTAATGACAGCTACCTGGATCATGCTTGCAACCTGCGCACTGCCTTCCAGCAGTGGCTAAAAGGACTGTCAGATAAAACCTTGGATGCCCTGCAGGAGCTGATGATAAAAGACCAGTTCCTACACACCTGTCCTGTTGAGGTCCGGCTGTTTGTGCTGGATCGAGAACCAAAGACAGTGGATGAGGCTGCGGAAATGGCCGATGCCTACACCGCCCATAGAGCACCTGAGTCCCGGAGGACTACTACGCCCAGCTGGAGAGGAGAACAGATGGCTAAACCTGTTTCACCCAGCACCCAGAGGAGGCGAGCACCGCTGTCTCCTGGATTCAAGCAACCTGACACTCGGAAATGCTTTGTATGTGACAGGGTGGGTCATATCAGCACGACTTGCCCAGAGAGGAAGAGGGAGGCCCCAAAATCCAGTGAGGCCTCAAACCCCCGTGAAGTCCCAACTGCTCTGTGTGCTACCAGGAATGCCACTGGCTATGCAGAGAATCTGCAGCGTGTCACGGTTGGGGGTACAGTTGCCACTGGGCTGAGAGACACTGGAGCAGAAGTGACTCTCATACATCCCCAGCTTGTGAACCCGGAGCAGTACATACCTGGGAAAATGATTGCTGTCAGAGGAATTGGGGGTGTCACCCCAGCCATACCCACCGCCTTGGTCCACCTGGATTGGGGGGCCGGCAGTGGACTGAAAGAAGTTGGGGTAACTGACAAAATCCCCACCAACGTTTTGCTGGGTACTGACCTGGGACGGTTAGTGGCCCGGTATGAGCCTGCTCCAAACCCTGTGGGGCCTGCACCCCCAGCAGAAGTTCAGGACTCTTGCAAGGTACTGTTTGATAATGCTGTGCAAGTGGGGAATGCTGGCGAGGCCCCAGGGGCTATGGACTGTGTACTAGGAGCCAGCCCTAGTGAGTCTCCAGTGCCTAGGCCTGGAGTGGAACCTGTTGATACCAAGAATGCAGAAACGGATGAGGTCATTTATGACGCACGGACTATCGAGGCGATCGAGGCAGGAACTGTTGATGATAATTGTGAAGTGCTGAGTAGAAATGAGTGTAATGCTGCAGATAATGTTGATGTTTTATGTGATGTCCCAAAGGACAATATATGTAGGGCTGATAATGCTGATGTCATATGTGTTGTGCTACAAAATGCGGGGTGTCATGTGGACACTCCGTCAGCTGCAGGAGTAACCAGCGGCGCTCGCTGGGCTGCAGCAGGTGGACTGTCCACTGAAGGGGCAGATGGCACTAGGCCAGATCCTTCCCCTTCAGATGGTTTCCAGACCAAAGGTGATGTGGTTTATGATACGTGTAATGTGGATGCTCCCTCCGCTGCAGTGGTAACCCGCAGCGCTAGCGAGTCTACAGCAGAGGGACTGTCCACTAAAGTGGCAAATGTTGCTGGGTCAGCAACATCCACTTCGGAACCTGGCTCTGAGGGCCCAGGAGCCTCTCCGTCTGCAGCCTTCCTAGAATGTGTGACAGGCAGCCCTGAGCTCTCTAGGGCTGTTCGATTTGACAGCCGCCTGGAACAGCTCAGGGGTCTGGCCAGCAGGTCACTAGCTGGGAGGGGCGGGCTGAGAGGGTTCTGGGAAGTTATTCCTTCGAAGCTGTCCGAAGGGGAAGAGGCAGACCGGCAGATAATCGTTCCCCAAAGGGACCGAGAGATAGCTCCTGCCACTATAGAGAAAGTGCGTGTAGCGACGGTTGGAACCCTCCCCCAGCTACAGCACTGTCTCTATGGTCGCGAATTCACGGTCGTCACTGACCCACATTCCCCTGGTTGGTTACGTCAGGTTGCCAAGGGCAACGACACATTGCAGCAACCTGACCTAGCTTTCCAGTCGTGTAGCTTGGAGCTAACTGACAGGTGGGGAACCCTCCTGAGGATGCTAAAGGGTTACCCTACCCGGCCAGGCCGTCAATGTAGGCTTTGGCAGGATGATTCGTTAGAATCACCTGCCAGCGCTATCGGAAGGGGAGCAATCATGGGAATGCTGATGGGCTGTCCCGTCAAGCAGAACCAACAATGTAGGCGCAGGCAGGATAATCTGGGAAGATCATCTGCCTTGCCCCATTCTAAAGAGGGGAGGTGTGGTGATATATTGGGGTGCTGATAATGTTAAGGATAATAACAGAACATATTTCTGTCCTTTTTCTGTCTACTGGGAAAAACCTCAGATGTGTATTGTGTTTGGTAGTAATTGGCCACCTGGCCAGAGTAATCTGAAGGATAATGTAAGTCTGCATGTAAATGTACATTACCTCTGCCCTCATTGTCCAGCCGGGGAAACTGTGTGTACTGCTAATTAGCGGCCAATTGAGGAAGAATAGGCTGGTCGGCATGGCTTTTGAACTGGAATCAGCCATTGTCCCATCATACAAAGCAAGCTTGCCAGAGTGTTGGGGATGGGAAACGGACACCTGAAGGTTGGAAATTTACATGGAAGGGGTTGGAAATTTCTACAGACTTTAAAAACGGAAGTGGAATTGCTTTGAAATCTGTAAGTGTAAACAGGATTACAGGCAAACTGCTACCTGTAACCAAAATTTGATCTTTTCATGGATGTGCTAAAATACACTTTAACCAAGGAAATAATGTGGAGGAAGCTTTTTGATGTCTGCAGAGTTCAATGGGTGACATTGTGTCCTGCCAAACTTCAAGAAGCTAAAACAGGAACCCCCTTTGAAGTGCATATCACAAGAAGGATTATGACAAGCGTTCGGTGATGTCACAAACGGGGAAACTGCATTAGTTCCTGGGGGCTGGACATTAAATGCCCCAGGGGACACTTCGGACTATTTAAGGTGGCCCAGGACAGCCACCAGTGTCTTCTCTCGGAGGTAGCGAATAGCTAGGGAGGATCGCGACTCCTGGTCGAAACGGCGTCCTCCCGTCAAACAACGTTCTAACCTAAGCTGGTAACGTTCTTTTTTCCCCCGTTTATTTTTACGCAAATATCCGTGTGTGTTATCTTTGTAACTCTTAATTGTGTAACTTTTTTACTTTGTCCTTTTGTAATCTTTTTGTATATATTAAGTTCTGCATTGTTCTATGTTTTTCTAGAATATTAAATTATTATTTAATAAGTTTGACTTCTGCCGTACTAAACTAACACTCATAGCCTAGAAGAGACTGAAGTGTAACCGTGTATAAGTTCATGCCTAATTGTACGCTTGAGCAACACTACCGTATGAAATTGTAATTGCATTGTGTGTGGGGGCGTTTGTCATACGTTGGCCTAAGCGCGCAGCTGACCCAACGTACGAACAACGCCAGTGCGAGTAGCGACAGCAGAGTGGCTAACAGTATCGTTCGGAACGACTGTTAGTGGGTCTTTGCTTCACGACAGTGTAAGATTGCAACTGTGTGTGTGTGTGGGTGCGTGGCGTTCCCGTATTTGGCCTAAGCGCAAAGCTGACCCAAATACGAAAACGCAGATTGCGTATTGAGCACTCAATAGCTGAGTGAACGTGTCTAGCAACGCTAGTGGTGGCAGTGGGAAGTGTTTGAGGGGTTCCAGCCTTGTTTGTAGCTTAAATAAGGCTGTTCCCCGCTTAATCTGGTCAAACCCGCAGTCGGGAACCGTATACGCAGGCGTGCCGCGGGCCGGTTCCTGACAAGGTGAAACAGTATTACCAGTAGTTTAAAAGTTAGTTTATTGACAAGATATAAAATATTACCTAGGAGAAAACTTAGGAGAAAAAGTTAATTGCATATGGGCTGTGTGGCTACAACTGACATCACTTCTTTTTTATGGCATTTATTGTTTTCTGTTGCTCTGCCCTCCTTGCCTCCCAATGTGCAAGTGAAGGGAGAGAGGCTTCGGGAGCGTGCATGGACCACCCAGTGGCTTTAACACAGAGGATTACTGCTGTTCATCTCTAGCACCAGCGTTAAGCTGCAGCCTTCACACTCTCCACTTATCGGTTAGAGAGCCGGGGAAAGGAGTTGGAGGGGAAGGGACAGAGGACAGGGGGACCAGAACACACCTGTATAGAGGGGCAGGAAAGCCGCTGGGACACAGATGCATTACGATCCTGCAAGCCATGATCCTGAAAACCCCACACAGATGCCTTAGACAGACAGGGTAAGAAGTAGACAAGTGTCATGGGGGACAGACAAGTACAGGGGTTACTTAAGAGCACACAGGGCATTTTAAAGGACACAGGGGACAACTAAAAGCACAAAGGGGGTCACTTTAAAGGACACGGGAACTTCAGAGGACACAGGGGGAACTTTAGAGGACACGAGGGGCATTTAAGAAGACACAATGGGCACGGATGAGAACATAGAGGGACAGAGAAGGACACAAGGAAAACACTGAAGGGGACACAAGAGGCACAAGGGGGAAGTATAAATTTAGGAGCGGAGAAGATCCACAAGATGCCCCAGTACCATGGATGCACCAGGTTCAGTATTTTTCTCCCATGGTTTTTGTCCTCTAAACCTAGGTGCGTCTTATGGTCCGGAGCGTCTTATGGGCTGAAAAATAAGGTATACTGGGGACACCTATGCCTAGCCATCTATACTGGGAATGCCTATGCCTGGCTATCTATACTAGCGCCACATTTAAAAACTAAATGTATCTGGTCCTTAAGGGGGGTTACATGCCGGTCCTCAAGGAGTAAAGGCATTCTACATGCTCTGCAGGTCCAAACAGTTTCACAGAGGTCTTTACCTCTGATACTCGGTACTTACTTAACTTGACTCACTCTTGATGTGACATGATCCTAACTTTCATAATTCCTCTAAAATGTAGAATTCAGATTATCATGCTCTAATAAGCGTTATTGGTTTAGGTATTGGACTGATAGTTAATTAAATATGGCCTGCCATTTTGGTGCTCTTACGGAGCAGAATAAACGTTTTTTTTAACATTAACCTATAGCCAAAGCCAAACAATAACCTTAACCTCGAACATCTCTAATACAAAGGCTATGAATCCATAATGAATTGCTTCAGGTGATCATTCATTACCAAATGAAAGAGGAGTGAGAAGGATGAACAGTAAGTATTTTTCATCTTGGCTGATCACTAAAGAGGAGGCGACCAACATCAGGGGACACTATACATGTGATAGAATGTCACCCTAAGAAATCATACATGATCATTTCTGTTGACCCTCCCCCCCCCCAAAAAAAATAAAGGTTTTAAAAATATGTGGCATATGGCTTAACCTTACCTCTAGAAATTCTAACTTTCAAAGTTTCCTTAACAATAACTATCCCTAACCTTTTTCCTATGTAAAAAAAAAAAAAAAAAAAGCAGAAGGTATTTGAGTTGTCCCACAATGCATCACTGCTGAATATGCAAATTATCCATTTGTTGTCCCTGACAACTAAACACACCTTCTGAACCACTGGAATGCAATGATGTGTCAGCTTGTTAATATTATAGAGCCAAACTAATCCAATATGCATGCACACTGTTTCGGATTGGTTGATCCTCATCAGTGCATGGCATGGATTAATATGGCTCTATATGGTAAGACTTGCCCAGCAATACAGATTGCAATACAGCAGTCACAGATTGCCCAGCAATATGTTTTAAGGAAGGCAAAATTATGTTTTACATAGTATTTTATTAAAGAGGCTTTTTGTTCCCTTTCAGCCTCTTAAGGTGCGTACACACATGCGACTATAGTCGTTTGAAACGATCGTTACCCAATCATTTCAAACGACGATCGTTTAAAAAAAGCAGCCAACGACCATTAAGGCTAACGACGGACGAGCTAGATCGTTAAAGGGGAACTGAAGTAAGAGGTATACGGAGGCTGCCATATTTATTTCCTTTTAATACCAGTTGCCTGGCAGCCCTGCTGGTCCATTTCTCTGCAGTAGTATCTGAATAACACCAGAAACAAGCATGCAGCTAGTCTTGTCAGATCTGACTTTAAAGTCTGAAACACCTGATCTGCTGCATGCTTGTTCAGGGGCTATGGCTAATAGTATTAGAGGCAGAGGATCAGCAGGGCTGCCAGGCAACTGGTATTGCTTAAAAAGGAAATAAACATGGCAGCCTCCATATACCTCTCTCTTCAGTTCCCCTTTAAAAACAAATGATCTAGCTTGGCGGATTTTTACCAACGACGATCGTTTGCAAAAGTAGTACATTGTTGGAAACAATCGTTTGTACTAGGCTTGACATGCGCATTTCGTTATTTCTCCATGGAACTTCATTTTTCTGCGCAAGCGCAATCATTACTGTACGTGATGTAACGTTCGTTCTAACCATCAGATCATTACACACCTTTAAAAGCTAACTTTACTTAGGTCGTTCTTTCGTCAATTAAAAGGTCGTTCGTCGTTTAAAACGAACGATCGTTGTCGTATGTGTGTACGTAGCTTTACACACTCCTGGGAGTTCTGGCTCACCATGAGCTTGCTGGGCAATCTGTAACCTTTTTCCTACACTTGTGCTAATACTGTCACTTAACTTTGACACAAAATAAGATTTCAGACACCAATTATAATATAATTTATGTATAGCTTGGTATAAAACAATTATAGTATTAGCTAGCTATTAAAAAATGGTACCCTAGCAGACTTTCTCTGCCACAGAAAATATATGTCAATGGCAGGAAAGGCTGATAAGGCATGAACTTAGTGTTATCCATCAATAAAAATAAAATGGCAGCCTATCAATTTTTCTTCACCTATATTTTCTGCATGGGCATAATGCACTGTGCTTAGCTGTCAACCTTGATAAACGAAGAATGCTTTTTTTATAGTCATCACTAAAATATTTTCCTATTATAACAGCTACACACTTCAGAAATAGTAACTCCTGTTTGAAATAGAATTTATATAAGTTTAGTAATGGGAGTTGCTAAAGAGTGAACTATACCAAAACCGTAATCAATCAATGGTTATACAATACAATAACATTTGTAAAGGGCTTTTCTCCCTTAGAACTCAAAGCGCAAGGTTAATTTATTGCACCTACTTAGCAATTCATCATATATCTGTTGAAAATGATTTTTAATAAATTAAATATGTAACAAATTTCTGAGTAGAATGAACAGGAAGTGGATAATTTTTGTGCAGTTGTCCACTTTTCACAAATTTGGTGAACTAACATTACCTTTACAATCTAAAGTGTATAGCAATTACTACAGAGTAACTTCAACTGAGGGTTAACTATTTAATTTTCATATTATTTGTGGACATCTAGCTAATGATTGAAGACCATAGTTTAAAAAAAATTACAACTACAAAATATAAAGCACATTTCAAAGCGAAACATTAAAAATAACAAGTCATATAATTGAGTAACTAATTAAGAGTACCCAGTTTGCTTTTAAAAACAACCTTTCAATTCAGACTCAGGTGGATTTTTGAATGACTGACTGTACTTTGCAAACCAAGAAAAGTTTGTTCTGTGCATGAGAACTGCACAAACCAGGAATGCTATAGATATTTGTATATTTTTTTTTCATAAATGGATTGATGTTGGGAACAGGCTGCCATTGCAGCTCTCTTTAGACTGTACCAAAAAAGTGCTTCATGAGTAAACAGAGAGGGACAGGGATATTAGCCACAAAAAATGATAATCAAGTGTTTATGAAATGGAGAAAATGCATTCAGATTGTTTTAGCCTACACATTCATCTGTGCTTTAGCTCTTGTGGGAGTGCTTTGAATATCATCTGTGTGAACAGTCTTTATTATTTTCTTTAGGGCCTTTAAAGGGAACCTGAAGTGAGAAGGATATGGAGGCTGACATATTTATTTATTTACTTTTAAATGATGCAAATTTCCTGGCTGCCCTGCTGAGCCTGTGCCTCTAATACTTTTAGCCATAGATCCTGAACAAGCATGCAGATCAGGCGCTCTGACTGAAGTCTAACTAGATTAGCCACATGCTTGTTTCAGGTGTGTGATTCAGACACTACAGCTGTCAAAAAGATCAGCAGGGCTGCCAGGTAAGGGCCCATTTCCACTATCGCAAATTCGCATGCAAATTCGCATAGCAATACAAGTGAATGGGACTGTTTCCACTTGTCAGGATTCCTTTGCGTTTTTCTGTGCAGAAAAAACTTGCATGGCAGAGCCATCAGAATTCGCATACCGCATACCGCTATGCGAATCGCATACAATGTATTTAATAGGAAATTCGCATGAGGTTTGAGTATGCGAATTTTCATACGAATTTTCTGCAAATTCGCATAGAAACAATGGAAAAGCACACCAGCACTGCCATGGTTAAATTCGCCTGCATCGTCATCGTCATCAATTCGCTTGAGAATCCACATGAAAATTTGCATGGACCCGCATGAAAAAAATTTTACCGCGGCGATTCGCACCGCACAAGTGGAAATGCAGCCTAACTGTTAAATATGGCATCCTCTATATTCCTCTTCAGGTTCCCTTTAAGAACGCCTCCATCTTTTTGACAACCTGAAGAATTGGGACATTAACCAATTAATGGCAAACTGACTTATTAAAACGGCCTGTTTGAGCCTATTAACAGCAACAGGATGTTTTAATAAATCGCTCGCTCCCGCCGCCGTTTACCATCGGGTATCCATGTTCCGTGATTGGGGAAGAAGTCCTCTACCCAATCACAATGCCTGGAGTGAATGGACGTGACCGCGATCAGCGGCCGCGTCCATTCATAAAACAGGAAGCCGTCACATTTTAGTAAAATGTAAAAAAAAATAGTTATTTTAGGGAGTTAGCTTTTATATTTTATGAGGGAATATTACTATAACTTTACTACGTAGGGGCTTGTAATTATGGACCGGACAAATAAAAACAAAACACAAAAATAACGCCTATATTTCCACATTATGTATTGTCGCCATACATTGTGATA
The DNA here is from genome assembly GCF_040937935.1 of Hyperolius riggenbachi. Classification (NCBI taxonomy): domain Eukaryota; kingdom Metazoa; phylum Chordata; class Amphibia; order Anura; family Hyperoliidae; genus Hyperolius; species Hyperolius riggenbachi. The sequence continues at coordinate 133,482,010 of NC_090655.1, read as the reverse complement.
GGGACATAATTTAACAGTTTAATAATCGGGACACTTGGCCAAACAAAATGTGTCAGTTTTAACCACAGGAGAACATTTCATTTTAAAACTATAATGACCGAAAACTGAGAAATAATGACTTTTTTCCATTATTTTCTTATTTTTCCTGTTAAAACGCATTTAGAAATGCAAAATAAAGTTGAAGAGAAATCGTGAGCCCAATTTGGTGTAGTATGTCAAAATTGATTAGATAAATGAAACAGTGAGATGGTAATACTCACAAACACCGGTTACCACCTAGGTAACCACTTATTAGGCAGGTGAGGAGATTAGACCTGTCCTCACTCAGGATTAAGAAGTCGCTCTCTGTAGATAAGAAGAAAGGGGGTAGATCACCCCTCCACCTGGGGTGGACTCAAATATATTGGTAGGTGAACAGAGGCGCCAGAAGGATAAAAGTACATAAACATTTTTAAAAATTGCTGGGAGGAAGTGGTGGACTCGCCTCCGTTAAAGCAGACACCAAGGACTGTAAATATATAGATATACACATTTATTGAAAACACCCCAAAGATGCAACGCATTTCGCGGGCACAGCCCACTTCTTCAGGCAATAAGCAGGGGATAAACAACAGCAATTCAGTTATAGCAAACAGAGCACCTCTGTGGTGTTTGGGGTGTTTTCAATAAATGTGTATATCTATATATTTACAGTCCTTGGTGTCTGCTTTAACGGAGGCGAGTCCACCACTTCCTCCCAGCAATTTTTTTAAATTTTATGTACTTTTATCCTTCTGGCGCCTCTGTTCACCTACCAATATAGAAATGCAAAATGTACTTCCCACAGCAAGCCTAAGTGGTGGCAAAAAAACAACAACATATAGATCATTTTGTTGTGATAAGTAGTAATAAAGTTATTAGGGAATAAAAGGGAGGAGCACTGACCGGTGAAAATTGCTCTGGTCCGTTAGGGTAAACACCACTTGGGGTTGAACTGGTTAAGGAGCCCAGTTATTTTTTGTAAAAGCTGCTCACCTGTGTGGTCCTGATTCTGAATCCCAATCAAATGACCACAAGTGAAAGGGCTATGAGTCAGTATTAGCAGGGGCGTAACAATAGCCCCTGCAAGGGATGCAGCGGCAGGGGTTCCTTAGGGGAAGAAGCCAGAGGGGGGGGGGGCATGGCTCTGGGGCCCTTCAGGGCCATTTTTAGAGGCAGGTGGGGACACAGTGCAGGAAGGGGGAACAGTAGGCACACACAGCGGCGAGGAGAGGGGTCCGACCCCCCCCTCCACCTCGGGCTCCCCCCTCCAGAAATGGCAGCAGGCAGGGAACATGGACTTTTCCACGTTCCATGCGATGGAGGTTCGGTGGTAGGGGGCCCCCATCCAAAGTTTTGCAGGGGGGCCCAGTGATTTCTAGTTACATCCCTGAGTATTAGTGTCAATTACATGGAAGGAGAGCTAAAAGTAAAACTTTTGGTGTGTGGACCAGTGGAGTCGGAAAGATCTTCCAAAGGAAACAAAAACGAGACTGGGACACCAGAAGCCCCAGATAGTGTAGTATATTAAGGCTATGAGCCAAGTAACAATATCACATATCCTCACAAGTGTGGGTTGCAAAACTCACAAACACAGTATTAAAGCCAGTGAGGAAAACCCTTCCACACTCTGGCTCTTGCCTCTATGAGGTCACAGGTCGCACTCCAGAAGAAGATAGGTTTTGGGGTAAATAGCCACGTAACACTAACCCGCTCCTCAATATATGGGGGCTGGTGCAATTAACACTTGGAGGGAGGAGGCGACCCAAAAAATAAAAACGATTGGCATATGAAAGACATACAAAAAAAAAGTTGGCTTAACTCTATAGGTGCTACTAGCAGCTAAAATGCTTGTATTAAAGCAGTAGGATTAGCCATACTATACCAGGGAAAAAACACATATATAAGTAGATAAATACTTGATCTACTTGCATAACACATGTATTGTACTGTCTACATTTTGATTTGAGTGAATTTTATATAGTAAATTAAGAGAATTCTGTTCCCGGTGGCGGGGGCCTTGTCTTTTGCCCACAGCTGAGGCTAAATACTGATGTTATTTCTGCCCTTATCTTTTTTTTCTTTTCTCCTCCAATCGCTGAGTCACCTCAGCCTTGCTTGTAAACACAAGTGAGCAGGGGATCAGGTTTCAGATAAGCAGCTAGGCAGGGAAATAAATGGAAAAGGAGGAATATATTATAGATAAAAAGAACCCCCAGCATGCAACTGTTTAGCACTGACTACTAAAGGGACAGTGCTCCTAAAGTATGTGATAACTCCAAACCATAACAGCAGAAAAAGTTTTGAATGCAGGATTAGCACCTTTATAACTTGATACACTCAGACCAGTTGCTGTTGAAATTTGATTTTTATGGTGACAATCCCGCTTTAAGACAATTTTCTTACTGATCTGATTAAGTGGACTGTGATCTGTGAAATGCGTTATCAACTGAGTGTCTGATTTTCTATTTAATACATTTATTACCGTTTACGGCTATCTCCTTCTTCATAGAGGTAAGCCAACCTTTTTATATTTCTTTCATATGCCAATTGCAGTTGGCTGATGGTGTAATGGTTAAGGGCTCAGTCTCTAACACAGGAGACCAGGGTTCGAATCTCAGCTCTGCCTGTTCAGTAAGCCAGCACTAATTCAGTAGGAGACCTTTGGCAAGTCTCCCTTACACTGCTACTGCCAATAGAGCGCGCCCTAGTGGCTGCTGCTCTGCTCTGGCGCTTTGAGTCCGCAAGGAGAAATGCGCAATATAAATGTTATTTGTCTTGTCAATTGTTTTTATTTTGTGGGGCACCTCCTCCCATCAAAAGTAAACCTTTGTTCATTTTAGACACTTAGTGGTAGGTGCAGGACAATATTTAAAAAAAAACAGGACTTTCTAGTCCACTTACGATTTAATAAGACAAGAAGACATAATCTTTTAACAGATTACTCTGTGTTTAATGAAATCTCTCCTCTCTAAATAAGCCAATGGCAAATTCTATTAACCGCATTAGAAATGGTGAAGCTGGATGTAAGTCCTGGAGGGCTTGCAGCAAGGAGATGGCGAGAATCAGAACATGCCAATGAGCAGCATTTAAGTAGAATGTGAGTGGCAGTCTTTAGGTAGGGTTTCATGCTAAAAAATATATTTTATGATATCCACTCAGAGAATGTTAATCAAAAAATTTGTTAGGGTTTGCTAGATTTTAAATATAATGTAAGCGCTGCTGTTACCATTAAATAGCAATGGTTTCCATGTTGCTCTAGCAGTAGAAATTTGGGCTTAGACATTAGTGGCCACTGGCCAGTCTACGCAGAAGTGCGCCCTCTACTTATCTTTCCAGTAGCTGCTGAAGAGATACGCAAATAGGGCACTTCTCTTGCGTCAGACTTGCCGTGACTGACAGAAGTGACGGGACCCGTTACCGGAGCTGCAGACAGCGATCTGAGCGGATGGGCTGGTGGAAGCCCCAGGTATGTATAAATCTTCTTCTTTTATTCGGCTCTGGTTTTCTTTAAACATTACACGATCCTGCTAAATATAATTATCAGTTAAATTTGATGAATTGACAAATTGAAGCGGCAGTTACTTTTTTCACACATATGGTGTTCGTATTTACAAACTTTTTCCATAAATAGCTAAAATTGAAATGTAAATGTGTTGGAAGTTTATTTTTTTTCTTGTTAGATATGACATTTAGTACAATATAAGAAAAGACAAAAGAAAAGAATGCGTAAAAGCATACCATCAATAGACGCATAGAGAAGATTGGGACTATACATGAAACCTGTGGGCTGTATACACTGGTATATTGTCATACTTTACCGGGGATTGCAGAAAGGACACCAGAATCAGTGTCACATAACTGTTGAAGTGGGAGCAAGCCTGGCCTTAGGAGCAGTGTGGGAACATGTCAGGAGAAGTGATGCTAGATAGGACAATATGCACATTATGATATACGCTGATCTCAAAGGTGTAAGAGCTTGGACAGAAACTGTAGTCATTATGTAAAGAGTATGATGAGAAATATAAGCTGAATATGGAAGCCAAAAAATATCATGATTGCATAACAAGCTCATGCTGGAGTAACATCACCGATTAGAGGATGTTTCTTCAGGTACATTGATAAAACATGTTTACACCTGCAGACTATTTAGTGATCACATGACTTTGTCGTCTGTAAGGGCTCTTTCACACCAGAGCCCATTTGCTGCGTTTTAAAGAGACCCTGCTAAACCGCCGCAGTAGCGCCGCTAAACGGGGGTCCCTTGACCCCCAAACCCCCCACTGCGACACTTGGTCGCAGACTTGGTCGCTCCTGGAGGCAAGGCTAACGGCTGCAGCCCTGCCTCCAGTCGCGTCTATCAGCGGCGCATCGCCGCCTCTCCCCCGCCCCTCTCAGTGAAAGAAGACTAAGAGGGGCGGTGGAGAGGCGGAGATACGCACTGACAGACGCGCATGGGGCAGGGCTGCGGCGGTTAGCCCTGCCCCAACCAGGAAGCGCTCCCCCGCATTACGGAAGGGATTTGGGGGATCAGGGACCCCCGTTAAGCCGCCGGATAGCGGTGGTTTAGCAGGGGCACACATGCCCCTGCTAACTCTGAGGTCTGAAGCGAGATTTATTCTCGCTTCAGACTCTCTTTAACGCAAAGTCGAAACTCTGCATTAACCAAGGTAAAATGAAAGTCCATAGACTTTTATTTCACCTTTCACACCCGACGTTGCGTTTTGATGCGTTGCGGTACGACGCACCCGGGAGCTTTTGATTGTCGGGAGTTGGCGTTTTCCCGTCGAGTGAATTAATAGCTACCGCCACTGATTGCGTCGCACCGCAGCATCCCGACGACACGCCACAGGCTATTCAACACATGAAGGAGAACGGCTCCTGAATGCATTGTTAGATGTGAAAGAACCCCAAAGCACTGTAAAATATGTCTGACTGTGTGTGTTTGAGTCTGATGCTTGATTTGAGTGTGGCCCTCAGTTTGGTTCATAAGCATTTCCAGGAATGAGCAAAGTTTGTAGTGAAAAGCAGTTGATGTGCTGGATTCTTTTGCTCAGTGCTCTTGCCTCCCCCAGAACAGGAGTGTTCCTGCTTCTCCTCCAACTCCCTATCACTTCACATGCCCTGCTAGAGAGCATGTTGCCAGCCCAGCCAAGAGTGCACATCTGTTGGACTATAAAGACTAAAGTGCTCTTGGCGTTCATGGCGTTCTTGTACTACATTATACTGACTTTGGGGTCTTTTCAGTATAACTCCTCCTCGGAGACTCTCCGTGCAGTGACTTCCACTGGTTAGCCCCACCCCCTTGCAGCCCAAGTACTGCGCTGTTCTCTTTATATCGATACACACCAAGTGATTTTTAGACTTTAAAGCTGCTATTAGCTCCTGCCCATACACAGCTAAAACTATTTAACATACAGTAAAAGCTTGGATTGAGAGTAATTTGGTTTGAGAGCGCTTTGCAATACAAGCAAACATTTTTGTGAAATTTTGATTTGATATACAAGCAATGTCTCGATATACAAGCAAAAAAACATATGTGCGGCACATCATTACAACTGAGCCAACAGTTCTTCTCCCGGTAACACTGCAGGATTGTACTTAATTGTACTTAAAGAGACTCTAACAAAAAAAAGTTTCCCTGGGGGGTACTCACCTCGAGAGGGGGAAGCCTCAGGTTCCCAATGAGGCTTCCCCGTCCCCTGTAGCTGCAGGCAATCCAGCGTTGGCTCCCCCGAAGTCTCCCGCAATCCTGGCTTCACAAGCCTGACAAGGCTTGAAATATTTACCTTCCCTGGCTCCAGCGGGGGCGCTGTTACGGCTCTCAGCACGGAGGTAGGCGGAAATAGCCGATCTCTGTCCGGTCCAGCAGCGATCAGCTATTTCCGCCTATCTCCGAGCGGAGAGCCAATACTGCGCCTGCGCTGGAGCCGGGAAGGTAAATATGTACATCCCCGCTGTTCGGAGGGGCACAGCAAGACCGCCGTGGGACACAGGAGGACGGGGGAATCCTCGATAGGATCCGGAGGCTTCCCCCACCCGAGGTGAGTACCCCCAGGGGAACTTTTTTTAGTTACAGGTTTTCTTTATGAGGGCAGGGACTAAACAATGTCACATTTCCATGAAATCCTCAAAAGTAGACACAAAACTGTGATTGGATAAGTTCTTTGGTAAAGCGGACCTGAACTCAGAATGTCCTCTCGGCTCTAAAAGATACGCAATAGCATAATAACCTTTCAACAAAAAACATTTCTTTGTTACACCTGATACAAATTTTGAAATAAATCTGCATTGTTTCTACTTCCTGATGGCCTTACCTGCATCTCTGCCATTGGCAGTCATGTGACACAGGGGAGATCAGATTACAATTTGTGATTAGTCACAAATGAGGGGGAATTAAACAGGCTAAACTCTCTAAATGCATACAGGGTGCATTTCTCTGAGTATTTCTTCAATCCTGTGCAAGAGTTCAGGTCCACTTTAAAGTCACAAACACCAAAATAAAGGTTGGGCTGAGCCAACAGATAGCAATGATTCTGTTAGTTATAGAGAAAGTCTTGTTTACATTTTTATTTTATACAGTACTGTACTATACATTAAACATTTTTTAAATCGGTTTTTGGATTGTGAAATGAATCATCTGATTTATTCTTATGGGAACATGTGCTTTGATATAAGAGTGCTTTGGATTGCAAGCATGTTTCCGGAACTAATTATACCCGCAAAGCGAGGTCCCACTGTAATGTTTTACATAAACCTCATTAATAAATAGCAGAGTTTTTTTTAATAGAGAATAGTAGGGGTAAAATATATTTTGGAGGGAGGGGGCTTTGATTTACCTTTTAAATGCTGTGCCATAACCAGATTGACTGATTGATTGTCAGTCTATCTTCTCAAGGACTCCGCCCTGTGTAGCACATTCTATTCACAGCGACTCCCCCAGGTAGCTGTTCAGAATTCATATCAGCGGGGACACACGCAAATAAAGCACATACCAGAAAGTATTGATCAGGACCCAGACATAAAAGCAGGTGACTGGAGCATGTGCATTAATTGCCATTCAAGTCCACAATTTCAAAAGCTAGAAAGAAAGTGCCAAGGCACCAGTAAAAGCAAGCAACCAGCATCCTCTGTTAATTGTGCAGAGGCCCCCGGAACGGGTAACGCTCCCCCTACCTTACACATTAGAATAAATATAGGTGATATTAGTGGGTAGCATTTTTCCTCAAGTGTCTGAGGTGGTTTTGTTTTTTTCAGATGGAGTTCGGTTTATTCTTTTCAGTGCGCTAGTCTGCAAATAATAAACTAACCAGAGCCTCAGAAGAAGCGCAGAAGCATAAAACACACATAAGGCTGCCCCATACTATTGTAGATCCACAACCCCGCTGCATGTACCGTACATATGCCTCCAGCCCCACCATCAATATTCTGCTGACACAGGGCTACACACTTCAGAGTGTTCCTGGTCCAAACTGTAGTGAGCGTCAACGAACCCCGCCAATCTCTTCCCAGCTCTGCATGCATGGCGGCAATCGTCTTTGCCTCTGCCTACACTATTGCACACAATTCTGCCTTTTTAAAATAGCAACAAGTTTACCATACACGTGGTGGGCGTCCCATACTATTTTGGTGCCTTTTGCTGCTCTAGTTACTCTTGATAGGTCTGAAAAAAAATCAGTAGAATTTTTTTCTTTTGGCTACAATGCAGAAAAGGATTAAGATGAAATGGGGCCCTTAGAAAGATAGCAGTTTTTGCCCACCACTGATGGTCACCTGGCTTTTTAAGTAACATTTCATGGGGGCTAGCATCCACTAGGCCCCTAGACTTTCTTTAGGCCCTAGGGAACTGCCTAGGTTTGCCTTGTGGATAAAGTGGCTCTGCTAAGGTGGTGTTCAGATTTGTGGCCTGCCTAAAGCAACACATTTTGACCTGTTTGTCAATCTGCACGTTTCATACAGTGTTTTGCTGATAAACCATACAGAGCTTTCAGCATAAGCAGGAAGTTTTGAATCAGGATGATGTCATTTATTGGCTATCTTAAAAGAATAAGAGTAAGCTTTCTGCTAATAAGCCTTTTTCAGACGTTTTCTATACAGGAATACAGAAAAAGGCGTATTAGCCGTAGAAGGCTTATTAGCCGTAAGCCTACTCTTTTTCCCTTAAAGGATACCACAACTGACATGTGGCATAATGAGATAGACATGGGTATGTACAGTGCCTAGCACACAAATAACTATGCTGTGTTCCTTTTTTTCTTTCTCTGCCTGAAAGAGGTAAATATCAGGTATGTAAGTGGCTGACTCAGTCCTGACTCAGACAGGAAGTGACTAGAGTGTGACCCTCACTGATAAGAATTTCCCCCTTTTTTATCTCTTTCTTGCTCTCAGAAGCCATTTTCTTCTAGGAAAGTGTTTTATAGTTGGAATTTCTTATCAGTGAAGGTCACACTGTAGTCACTTCCTGTCTGAGTCAGGACTGAGTCAGACACTTACATACCTGATATTTACCTCTTTCAGGCAGAGAAAGAAAAAAAGGAACACAGCATAGTTATTTGTGTGCTAGGCACTGTACATACCCATGTCTATCTCATTATGCCACATGTCAGTTGTGGTATCCTTTAAGTTTGCCATAAATGGTATTATCCTGATTCAAAACTTCCTGCTTTTATCGATGGCTAACACAATATTCTACTGCTAGAAATTTCAGCGTGTAAGTGAGAATAGTATTGCTAAATCAATATAGCAGTGTTATCATTGTGGCACAAAAAATTCCATTTGTTTTAGCAGCACAGAAATCTACTTCAGGATGAAATATTTTCTTTTCTACAAATTTTGAACTAATCTAGACACACAATGGCTCCTTGTTCCATTTTACAGAACAGTTCTGCTGAATGATACATCACATGATGGAATCATTTCTTTGTAGGTTTAATCTCTTGTTGAGCAGCAAGACATCAGATCTGTAGATAATGGCGCTTTATTAAACTATCACAATCTTGTGTACCAGCCGAGGCTTGACAAAACAATGTTTATTTGTAGAATGTAGAAAGACGTCACAATTGCTGAAGCACTTTAACAGTCTGCAGAACATACAGTATAGTATGAAAGCCAGATGTGATCTGTTCAAAGGGGAACTAGAGTTCAGATCCATAAAAGTGTGGCATAAAATCTGGTCCAAATAATTTTTGCAAAATTAAATTAAATTAAACTTGTGAATATATTTTTAAATGACCTATGTATGGCCAGTGTAGCCTGCTAACGTTACTATTATAAATAGTGTTTATCAAAATGCTTTGTTCAACAGATTACAATGTTAGTGGAAAGTGATATGTACACTCTATAAATATACTATTTTAAAGGTGGCCTTTCATTATTTAATCTCCCACTAGATCGACTATTAGATAGTGATGTAGCAAACATTACATTTTCGGTTCGCGAACGTTCATAAATTTTTCGCAAAAGTTTGCAAACGGGCAAGTCGGGGGAACCGCCATAGATTTCAATGGGCAGGCAAATTTTAAAATCTACAGGGACTGTTTCTGACCACAAAAGTGATGAAAAAGTTGTTTCAAGGGGCCTAACACCTGGACAGGGGCATGCCGGAGGGGGATCCATGGCAAAAGTCCCACCAAAAATTACGTAGTTGGCGTGGAGTTGTGTTTTAATCTCTAAAGGGCAGAAATCACAGTACATTCCTAAATGTATGGTATTAAGTGCTTTAAACGTCCGGCATGTGTACACTATGATAAGGTAGTGTAAGGGTTAGGCCCGGTTCACACTGACAGATGAAACCCTGCATTTAACACACCACAAACAACCGCAAAGAGCTTTAGTGATAACGTTAGGTGAGCAAATCGTTGTTTTTACTAGTTGACGCCTCCAGGACATAAATGTTAGTCCTCTCGGTAGCAATATTTGTTTAGTGGTGTGTAGTGGCTGCCGTGCTTGTGCACACGTTCGTGGGAGTGCAGGCGATATTGGTTTTCCAGCCCCCATGGTTAGGCTGAGGTAGTTCAATGACAGTTAAGTGACCAAAAAAAACACTGATGATTCTGCACTGAGGCCTTATACAGGGGACAGTAGTGGATACTAGATACCAGTAGTGGTGGTGAAGGATTATTGGGTTATGGTCGGTGCACTATTAGGACCAGCAGATCTGTCTCCAACAGCTAACGTGTGCACTGGACACACAGAACTACAATATAACAATAGCAAGAAAAAGAAAACAGCATTTAGAAGAGTGAATTACAGTAGCACTAAGCACTGGCTGCGCCTGTCTGCACTGTGTGGACACACTAAGCAGCAATATCACAAGATAAAACACAGCCTTTAGAAGGGCTCTTGGAGTTATGTAGATGGCGAATTGGTACTGTAGGAGCTAGAAACTCCACTGGGTACACAGAACACAGGCCTAACTAACGCTTTCCCTGTCTGCAGAAATGCTCTGTCCCTAGTCTCCTTCACAGCAGCCACAGTCAGAGTGTAAAAAAGCTGTTGTGCTGGCTTTCTGTTGAAGAAGGGGGGGGGGGGAGGGGAATCAAGGTGGGAGGGATATCTGATTGGATGCCATGTGTCTACTTAATCTGGGGTGATTGGTCATTTTTTGGCTCCATTATAATGTATAGGGAGTAAATCGAACATACCATATGTTCGCGAATAGACTTGAATGTAAACACGCATTGTTTGCTGTGAACTATTCGCCAGGCGAACAGTTTGGGCCATCTCTACCATTAGATAGATCTCTCTCTGATTGAATTTGATCAGAGAGGAATCTATTGCCTGGCCACACATATTGGAAATTGTTCTAGAGTACCCACTCCACTGCCTATGTGCAGTGTTGAAAGGCTCACCTTCCACTAGCTGGAATCCGGTGTCTGGTGTTGCCACAAGTGCCTAGACCGCGTGCCACTGAAGCATGTAGTGACATCGCTACATACCTGGTGTCACATGGTACAAGCACTTGTAGTGGCGCTGGACACCAGAGGAGGACAAAATTCATGCCAGCATGGCAGGTGAACCTTAAACACTGCACATGGGAATAGGAAGACATGTATAAACTTCGGGAGACACCGGCCAGGGGTCCATTGGGTCCACTGGTTGTTGGGAGATTGATCATAATACTGTATGGGGCAGCCATGTTGTGACATCATCTCCTCTGATTCAATAAAATTATTGGTTCAGAAGATCGACTTGCCACAAAATCAAGTGAATCAATGTATAGGCACCCTAAGTCAAGCAGGTGGCACAACTTCATACTTTGCAGCATTATTGGCTTAACAGTATTCCCCATTGTGACTAACATATTTGTTTTGAGTCCTGGTGAGAACCCCAAATTTGGTTGGGATTCCTGTATTATTATTACTTATTTATAAAGCATCAACATACTATGCAATGCCGTCCACACAAATAACAAACATATCGCAAGTCTGTGCCATCACATAACCATTCTAGTTAGAACAGAAAGATGCAGCAGGACGAGTCTTGAGCCGCGTACACAGGCCTGACTTAAGCTAAACCGGCCCATAACAACCGTCTCAGCTGAAATCAGTCATGTGTATGGCAGCTGGCGACCCACAACCTGCAAAGCTGATCCCCCGCCCATCCCATTGTCACGCATGCGTTGCTTGTCATCCCTCCGTCGTACCCATCCCTCTGCATACCAACACAGTTTGTTGACGGCTACACAGCGTGTGCAGCCCTGCCCAACGATTACGACCAAGGGGATCAGGTCCTCATCCCTGGCAGGCGACATTCGTCAAAGGTGTGTACACTCCTTTGGAGGGAGCCAGGATAAGGAGGCGCCCCAAAGGAATGGGGAGGAAATGTGCCAATAGATCAGTAATTGAGGGAATATTTTGATTTTAAAAGTTTTGCAGGAGTTATTTCTCACAGGCAATTGTGTTTGTTGTGTGACCAAGAAGTTGTGAGAAGAAATCACTGTTTTTTATAAATATATTTGTGTGGATTGAGAAGGAAACAAGGAGGTGGTGCAAGAAGTAAATTATACATCAAGAGGTGTTGTGCCCCTGCAGGAAACTGAACATAGCCAGAGCCTGAAAGGGAACAGGTCAGTTTTAAGGATGCACTTGATGAAACCTTTGAGGACATCATTTATAAAAGGTTGGAGTGTAGCAGATGTGTTTTGAAAGTGAATTCAAGAGGAGGGGAAAAGCTCTTGGAATGTGCTGTAAATGCCAATGTGAGGAGGTGATGCTAGTGGAGCACAGCAGAAGGTTGTGTGCAGAGTGGAAGCTGTGGTTGGGGTGGTATCTGGAAAGTAGTAAGGAGATAAATTATATTTTTGCTAACAACTTACATCATATAGAATAGTAGACTCGTGCCAAGAAATGGGGTGCCTGGGGTTTACAAAAAGCATTATTTGTACCAGGCACTGGCAGGCTGAGGGGAAAAATTTTTAAATGAAGGACAAAAACTTAATGTTTATGGTCAGCCTACACATTTGCTCAAAAGAAACAAAATAAAGTAAAATCCAAGAAAAGAGAGAAAACTAAGGAACATTACATGAACATACTTCTATTGTACAATGAATATTTTTTGCTTGTGAAGAATACAATCAGGGGTCTAGTCCGGGGAAAAGAGGTGAGTGGACTCACCCTAAAAACCCCTGCACGCAGGGCACCAAAATGGGCGTGGTCAAGCATACCATGGGCGTGGTCATGGGTGGGGCCAAATATACATAACCTTAGCAGTGATGTAAAAGGTCTGCCGGGGAAGTTTGAGCTCTGCCATAGTGTATCCCCCAAAAATAGATGTAATATGACAGCATTTCACCAAAAAGACGCATAATCTAGTTGAAGTTCCTCCAAAATACAAATACTATGGCAGTAGTTCCCCCAAAATAGACAATGTGGCAGCAGCAGTTCCCCCAACATACACATAATCTGGAAGCAGTTCCCCAAAATACACTAAACCTGGCAGCGGATAACCCAAAATACACGTAACACCCAAAATACATATAATCTGGCAGCAGTGGTCCCCCAAACATACACAATCTTGCAGCAGTTCCCCAAAATACACGTAATCTGGCAGCAGCCGTTCCCCTAACATACACATAATCTGGCAGCTGTTTCCCAAAAAACACTTTGTCTGTTAACAGCAGTTCCACAAAAACGCAGATAATCTGACAGCAGTTCCCCCAAAATAGGTACCCCCAGCATAGGTAGCCAGGTCTATAGGTGTCCCCAATATAAGTAGCCATGAGTATAGTAGTCCCCAGTATATGTAGCCAGAGGTATAGTTGCCTAGTATATGTAGCCAGGGGCATATGTGCCCAGTATATGTAGTCAGGGGTATAGTAGTCCCCAGTATATGTAGCCAGAGGTATAGGTGTCCAGTATATGAAGGCAGGGGTATATGTGCCCAGTATATGTAGTCAGGAGTATAGTAATCCCCAGTATATGTAGCCTACATATACTGGGCATATGTGCCCAGTATATGTAGGCAGGGATATATGTGCCCAGTATATGTAGCCAGGGGTATATTTGTGCAATATATGTAGCCAAGGGTATATGTGCCCAGTATATGTAGTCAGGGGTATATGTGCCCAGTATATGTAGCCAGGGGTATATGTGCCCAGTATATGTAGCCAGGGGTATATGTGCCCAGTATATGTAGGCATGGGTATATGTGCCCAGTATATGTAGGCATGGGTATATGTGCCGAGTATATGTAGGCATGGGTATATGTGCCCAGTATATGTAGCCAAGGGTATAGGTGTCCAGTATATGAAGCCAGGGGTATATGTGCCCAGTATATGTAGTCAGGAGTATAGTAATCCCCAGTATATGTAGCCTACATATACTGGGCATATACTGGGCGTATGTGCCCAGTATATGTAGGCAGGGATATATGTGCCCAGTATATGTAGCCAGGGGTATATTTGCCCAATATTTGTAGCCAAGGGTATATGTGCCCAGTATATGTAGTCAGGGGTATATGTGCCCAGTATATGTAGCCAGGGGTATATGTGCCCAGTATATGTAGCCAGGGGTATATGTGCCCAGTATATGTAGGCATGGGTATATGTGCCCAGTATATGTAGGCATGGGTATATGTGCCCAGTATATGTAGCCAAGGGTATATGTCCCAGTATATGTAGCCAGGGGTATATGTTCCCAGTATATGTAGGCAGAGGTGTATGTCCCCAGTATATGTAGTCAGGGGTATATGTAGTCAGGGGTATATGTAGTCAGGGGTATATGTCCCAGTATATGTAGCCAGGGGTATATGTGCCCAGTATATGTAGGCAGAGGTATATGTCCCCAGTATATGTAGTTAGGGGTATATGTCCCAGTATATGTAGCCAGGGGTATATGTGCCCAGTATATGTAGGCAGATGTATATGTCCCCAGTATATGTAGTCAGGGGTATATGTCCCAGTATATGTAGCCAGGGGTATATGTGCCCAGTATATGTAGGCAGAGGTATATGTCCCCAGTATATGTCCCCAGAATAGGTAGTCAGGTGTCAGTCATGTGGGCGGGACTTACCTCTTCCTCGTTCCATCGCGAGAGGGAGCACCCCACTGCCGCTAGTCTGGTCTGGTCTAGACCAGAGCAGCGGCACGCAGATCTTACCCGGCGCTTGGATCGAGGAAGAGGTAAGTCCCGCCTGCTGCCAGGGGGGGGAGACGTCCCCCCTTCTCCACCGCTGCCCACTACTCTCCTTCCACTGCGCTGCTCCCCTCCACAAATGCCAGGGTGGACGGCGTCCACCCTCTGAAAAAAGCAGGTGGGCGTTGTCCACCCGCATCCATGCCCCACTCGACCCCTGAAAATAACCCCTTTATTCATGAATGCGGCTTCCATAGCAATATGGACATACAAATTCAATAAAAATAATCATGATGGACAGAACTGTGTATCTTCACTCTTGCTGGAACAGTAGTCATTTGTTCCCATGGACCTGAGGAACTTTGCCTAGTTGTGCCCTTCAGGCAGTTTATATGCTTTCACGTTTTATGTCGGCAATGCCTTTCATATAGCTCCAGGTAATTGTACATTGTTAGAAATTAACTTTGAATTTAATTACCGCTGTTTACTGTGGTGTTTAGTCCAGTATTTGGAAACAGATATAAACAGTAAAGTATAGAAATAAAACATACCCTAAAGGAACAACGTTTTATTAGCTAGTAAAACACTTGCTAACTGGTGCCTCAAACTTTATTGGAGCAGCCAGAAAGCCATAAAGTAGAAGTGCTTCATGGGAGTAAGCAGAATCTAGTAAAGAGAGGACTTTGTATGAATTGTTCATGAGCAAATGCAATTGAAATAACAGTCCTGAGGTTACAAAAAAAGGTCATAGAGCAAAATCACTGAAATAACAATGATTAGATTCTAACCTCTTAAACTGATGCTGTTTTAAAGATTTCAGTGCATTTATATGTTTTAAACCAGTACAATTACATTATGTAGAAACACAGTGGGCCATATGCAATTCACTTTTTCACCTGGGTTTTCTCCTGGGAGATAATTTTGCATCTTTGATTTAAAATAACTTTCCAGCACTTTTCAACAAAAAAAGTACCAAAAAGTAGGTGAAAAAGTACTATCAAATTCTTTTGAGTATTTTCTTGCTTTCTGGTGGCTTAAAAGGCATTTTATTGACAAGTTTAAAATGATCACCTAGGAGAAAACTCAAGTGAAAAAAATAATTGCATATGGGCCAGTGGCCCTTATTTAATGCAGTATAACGGTGGGCAGCATGGGCACGTACTGCATGCAGTGCATTACTGGTAAACGCGCGCAGTAACAGTGAAGGTGAAGTATATTTTGAATTGAACTGTATGCTTTATTGTAAACACAATGCGACAGAATGTGACAGAATGCAAGTAAAGTGTTAATTAAGCTTTTTTTTTAACTTGATTGGGGGAGTGGCATGTTATCTTATGACTACTTATAAGGTGAATGGTTCATTAGAACACTGTTACCATTCTGTCTGTGTTGCTTTGACAAAGGGGACCCCACGGGGCGCCGAAACGAATGGTTGGTGTAAAGAATGGAATTGTGTCACTGGCTGAATAAAAATCTGGAATTTGATTCCTGGAGAGTGCGGACCTTCTTGGATTCTATTGCATGACTTTTACCGGTCCCAGCACCTCTCTGGTGGTGTGCGATCCTATATCAATTTGTGCAAGTAAAGTGTGACGCTGCTGTCTGTAACCTGCCATTGTGTTCCGGCTGTCATAATTGAAGTCCATTATTCAATTCACTTTTTCTCCTAAGTTTTTTTCCTAGGTGATACAGTCACACCTTATCGACAAAATGCCTTTTCAGTTACCAGCAAGCAAGAAAATACTCAGAATAATTTTGAATAGAATAATTTTGAGTGCTGAAATATTATTTTAAACAGAAGGTGAAAAATGATCTCCTAAGGGAAAACTTAAGCAAAAAAGCAAAGTATATAAAGGTTAATGGCGGTTAGCCTGGTAGCCAACACCCAGGGTAGACATTTACTTTTGATGTCAGCTGATTGGTCACTAGCATCACATTTTGGCTACACAGTTTGGCATAATTTGTAGCTACTTAATGCTGTCTGTGTTGGCCTTTGTCATCCCATCGTTTTCCTAATCCTAATCTGCCCCAAATGACACCTTCTTCCGGACACTCAATCTTCCCACTGCCACCTTAGCTTTAATCATCTCCTTCACAAAAACCCATTTCTAATGCTTAATCTAAGTCCCCACCCCCACCCCCCTTCCACGAAGAAAACCTCTAGCCGGTGCCTAACCTGAACCTTCACCTTTAACGTAGGTTGCCTTTCTTAACCCTCCAATGGAGGAAAACAATGTTTGCCACCTATGCAAGAAGAGGTTCTTTACGGTTAGTATGGTTAAAATGTGGAATATATGTGAGAGGGTCCAAATAATGTGCATAACCTTAAAAGCATGTGACCCAAAGCTACATGCTGTTCCATTGTTTGAATGTGTTACACCTAAAACTACATACCGGTACACACACTGGTTTGAACTTGGCCGTGGCGGGCAATAAAGATTGCCTCAGCTGAGTTTAATGAGTCAATCCAGTGAGTGTACAGCAGCCTCACTACGTCTGTTAAAGATCCGACTGGCCCCAAAACTCAAGCACCTCCTAAGCGCATTGTTCTCCCCTCTCCCTTGCCCACAGGAATCTTCTTTGTGGTATGCAGCTCATTCTCTCTCCTACCCTCCCCATAACAAGTCCCTAGCCTGGAGACAAAAAGAATGTGTATGAATCTTTGCTGGGCGACAGAAATCCCCTGGTGTGTACGGGGGCTTAAGAGGGAGGAGATTCTGCAAAGAGGAGAAACCAACAGAAATTATATGGGAATACCCAGTATCCAGTTTAACATATTGCTTTTTAGAGTGGTACCCAGACATCAAGAGGAGCTTATACAGATATATAGTTGTTTCCTAATTCCATGGTAAACCATTTGCTTATATATCTATGTTGTTTTGTCCACACAATCATATTATCCCCTTGGGATAAGCATCAGCCTGCAGCTCCCTATCCAATAGGAAGTCATATGTATACTTGGCCGATCAAAGTGTGTATGTACATAGGAAGATCTTCTGTTCTCATTAAAAGGATTTCAAGTGTTCACATCACACACATCAGACTAACATCTAAAGTCATTAGGGAGCTTTTTGTTCTTGTGTGGCAATACAATGTTCTCATTGCTCATCATTATTAACTACAAAGCACAGAAATTTTTGTTTTATATTCATTCATCTATTTTTGATTAGATTAGTGGATCCTGTGCTAGTCATACAAAAACAGTTGAAAGAAAATGCATGTATTATGTACCCTTCTTCAGAAAACCAAAGGGATGAAACCAGATTGCATCATTTCCCAGCCAGATCAAAGGCCAGTCTTCTCATGCAGACTCTGAAAGAGGAGGACGACTGTTTCAGTGCAATTTGTTTCACAGTAAAGTGTGTCCAATCCAGAGAGCTGCTTATTCCTTGGAGTGCCACATCATCAGGTCATCATCCCATGTGCTGCACACAGTTTATGCGTGGATAGAGGAATGCAGCCTATTGACTCCCATGTGTCTAGAATTTCAACGTGTCAAACAAATGGAGAAAGAGCAGCTTATTGCTGTTGCTGGTGAGCAAATAAACAGCAATTGTCACAAGACAAGTTACCATACAATATGTCCTGCTGATAGTACATTACTGTTCCCTTCTAAAAGGAGCGCCATAGACTATTTCCTTTTTTAAGCATTATTTTAAAAGGTCTGAATAAAGATGACCTTGTTTATTGGCTAGCACAAGAGATTAAAAGAGCAAGAGTGGGAATTCGAAGAGGGGTATACTGATTGTAGAACATATTGAAAGGTTGCCTTTTTAATCCATTGCATAAAGTACTTTAAATAGTTGTCGTAATCATTCATTTTTGTTTTTAGAGGAATTTTGAACACGATCAGGCAGTTGATTAGCAGGTCAAGTACGCAATGTGCATTGTTTTAAAGGGAAATAATAAGTCAGCCTCCCTAGGTTTCTCACTTCAAATTCCCTTTAAGGTAGGCATATACTGCTTAACATGTTTAATAGATGAGATGTTAGATTTTATAAAAACAAAAAACTGAGGCATAAACTAGTCAATATGAAAAAAAAATATATATTAACCACTTTGAATCCCTTGCTACGCTTATCTACTCCCCACAAAACTTCATCTGAAGTTCAGGGGAGTAGATAGGCGTACTTGTGGTAAACAGTGTGCTGTATGCCCAATAAGCTATCTGATTATGTATATAGGGTATCATTTTAACCGTGACAAGTGAGAGAATCGATTTTGTGTTGTTTGACAACTAAGGCTAAGTCATGTGATTTTTTTTACCGGAAAACTGAATGAAAAGCAATACAACTGTTATTTTCATGTACTCTATACCCCTAAATAAATGTAAAAAAAAAACACAAAAGTGACAGCATTGAAAAGAGACTACATAGTTACCCTAGGGACTTAGCTTTTAAAATATGTATGCCATGAGAGTGTATTACTGTTAATCATGAAGATAAGGGCTTTTAATTACTGATAGAGTACAATGAGAAAACAAAAAACACAAACCAGAAACTAATATATTATCGCCATACATTGTACTAGGAACATTTTTTAAATGTTGAGATAACCAGGACAAATTAGCAAATACAATATGTGGGTTTTACCTATGGTAACATTGTTTATTTGAAAACTATTGTGGATGGAAATGGAGAAATAGTGTATTTTTTCTTTTTTTTCTCATTTTTCCCTTTAAAATGCACAGATAATAACATAATTACTAAAAGCAAATATGACCCTAACAGACAGGGGAGCAACAGAGTAGCCAAGCAGCTCAGGGTGACCCAAACTACTAGGAATGTATAGGGGGATGAAAGGAACCAAAAAGCCCTCAGACTAAAAAAGCAAAGCTTGGTGTAATTGCCTTCTTAAAACAGAAGGAAATTTGCAATAATTCAGTTATAAATGAACATTTGTGGTTACCCACAATGCACACCTACTAAATATGCAAATTATCCCTTTTTGCCCTTGGTAAGCCAAGCAAGCATCCAGAACTGCTGGTTTATAGCAAGCCTATAGCTTTAAGTTTTACACAGCCATATCAAACCCACATGTAGACAGCCTGTTTCGGACTTTTGGTCCTCATCAGTACATGGCAGGGATTGATAAGGCTGTATGAAATAGGGCTTGGTCGAGTACAACAGAGTAACCAAGCAGCTCAGGGTGACCCAAACTCAGGGGAGGACTGGGACCTTTCGGTCTGGGGGGAAAACACAAACTAGAAGCCCAGTTTCATGCTGTTCATGGCAGCCTCAGCCTAAATGACATCGCATACGTGCCCCACATATTATATGCCGGTAGTCATTTGAGGCGCCTTGTGGTAGCACCGATTTTCATCCAATTCGATAGTTATTATCAAAACAGTAGATTGATTGCCGAGTCAACAAATGTATGGCCACCCTATTTCCCCAAGGCTCCCCCCCACACACACACTTATGTCGAAAGAAGGACTCCCTTCAAAAGGGTCAGTTGGTAGCTATGATGGTGAGAGAGCAGACAGTTTTTTTTTCTATGGACACTCCAGGCAGGCCTCTGCTCTACATCATGCTGTGTATGTTTACCAACTTGCCCATCCTCTAATTGCTCTGCAATCGTGTGTTTATTTCCCTCAGCCAGCACAGTGTTTCACATTGCCCTATACAAAAACCCAAATGCAGCAGGCCCTGCACCAGCCCTAAATCATTAAACGAGAGGAGGCCTGGGGGGAAACCTCCCCCCTTCCCCCCTGGCCAGTCCTCCCCTGCTCACAGAGCATAATTTGTGGCAAAAAAACAAAATATAGATCATTTACATCTGATGAGTAGCAATAAAGTTATTGGTGAATGAATGGGAGGAGCGCTGAAATGTGAAAATTGCTCTGGTTTTTAAGCAAAAAACCCTGTGGTGCTGAAGTGGTTAATAATTGACTCACAAATGTATGTTATTTCCCACGTCATCCAGGGTTACAGATTTACAGTATATGGGGTAGGACTTGAAACACCCAGAGTTACAGATTGCCTAGCAAAGCACATGGTGAACCAGAACTCCTAGGAGTGTATAAAGGGCTGAAAGGGATCAAAAGACCCCCTTACTAAAATGCTATGTAAAACAGAATGTTGCCATCTTCAAACAGAAGGTATTTGTGATTATTGATTAGGAAAAAAAAGTAAAGGGGAATGAGAGGGAGGATAAATATGTGACCCTTCCTATAGAGATGTACTGAACCAAGCATTACAAAGCTACTGTAGTGGTAGCAGCAGTCTGACAGAGATTCCATCAGGTTTCTGCTGACATCTGACGGAATATAGGTGTACATTCACTAAACTGCAGTAAGCAGAATAATGTGGGCAAGATCATATGCACGGTGTGGAGAGCATAATGCAATAGATTACACTCTACTCACCATGCATACAACTGTATGCGCATTTTTCTGCTTACTGCAGTTTAGTGAATAAACCCGACAGAATGGGGCACAGTGGTACCAAAGTAAGTGAATTACCTCATCTAAAGCCCACCTGATATTGCATAGTGGGATTCAAGCAGCAGCTTGATGTGGTCACATGACCACAAATTTAGATCAAAAATTATCAGCAGTATTTATACATTTTATATACACCTCTATGACAAGTCAAGGTAAAAGGATAAAAATATAAAAATTAATTTGTTTATCTAAATGCCTAAATTAGCACTCTGTCACTGTGATTTAAAATTAGGATACAATTATTCCAGTCATAAAATCTTCTAAGCCATTTAATTTATGTAGTTATCCCTCTGCAAGGCGATTTACAAAAGGAAAGACGCACATTATGATAGTTTGCATTTCAGACATGACTCACATCCAATCTGTTGAATAATTAGTGACCCGGTTAATTCTTGTGAGTTTTAGGGTTTATTAGGCAGAGTCAGTTCAGACATATTATTTTAACAAGCCTCCTGGATCTGTTTCAAGTCAAAGATGGAAAGACCTGAGTCAGTGGTTGGCCTATTAAACAGACACTACGAAAATCTGTGCAGTCACACATCACGGCAAATGAGGCAAAGCAAGCTCCGGACCGATTGCGCTGCATTTCTGAACACTTTACAAATATGTCATCTTTTATCTGCAAACTGGAATAACATCAGTGACTGGAGAGGGAAATGGATGAAGTAATTTTCAGTTAATAAATGTAAATCACTTCCGCCGTTCCTTTTAAAAACTTAAAAGTAATTAACCAATTAATCACATTGCTGACTCCAGTAAGCCTGGCAAAACGTTTTCCTTCCAGCTGGCTGGTACAGTGTGTAAGAGTCATCAGAATTTGCTAACATGGTGGTTGGAAACTATGCTAGGTGTCTGCTGAGGAATTTAATCATGCTTCGGGACTTATCTCTAACAATTTCTAGAAAGATCATTGCTTACTGTGGAATAACAAGCTATCTTATTGTATCTCTCAGGTACTCTAACCACAAAATATGCTTCTCCTAGCTAGCTCAAGTCAATGTAACGATTGGTGTAGCACACAGACATCTGATTATTGGGTGATCTGCAGAATCACCAATAATTCAGACTCTATACCTAAATATGTGGTGATCTGCAGTATCACCAATAATGCAAGTATAGAAGGCTGAGAAACAGAGGTGTAAAGTGTTTGGTGCAACAGTAGATTAAATGGATAGATCTCACCAGAGAAGCTGGTGAGTACTATCTGAAACAACAGTGCTAGAACTCACCAGGGGAGCTGGTGGGTACTAGCCGCAACAACAGTGCTAGCCCTCACCAGGGGAGCTGGTGGGTACTAGCTGCAACACAGTAGTATAAATAATAGGTCTTACCAGAGGAGCTGGTAAAGTACTAACAGCAAGAGAGACAACAAAGTTTGGCTAAACCTTACCAGGGGAGCTGGTAAGGTACTATCAGCACAAGCGACTGAATAGTTTAACTAGACCTTACCAGAGGAGCTGGTAAGGTAATATCAGTCACAGGAAAGCTGTATAACTTAAACTAAACCTCACCAGAGGAGCTGGTGGGTATTTAGTCAAAAGAGCACCTCACCAGTGGCAAGGGCCCACTGGTGAGTAGAGAGGTCAGACAGGGAAGGTTTGGCAACTGAGAGGCGAATATAGTACAGAAACGTGAGGCAGAAGAATAGTGAGTTATCAGGCAGAGTTTCAGCAACTAAGTTCAGATGGGCAGAAGTACAGAATCGATAAGCAATAGCAAGGTCAGAGTATAGCAGAATCATACACAGGTAATAAGTAATACAATATAACAATAGTCCTAGTCTTGTGTGAAATCCCTGGTTTCCTCCCAGATCAAAGCACACCGGATACTAGTCTAAGGACTGAGCTCTAACACGAGTGTATTCGCTACAGCAGACAAGTTGCAAATGACCAGTGAAGGCTTAAAGCTAAGTACCCACGGGGGTACAATTGTAGCTGTCGCCGCACACGGGAGCGTGTGCGCGACAGTTCGGCGGCAGTTCGGCGACAGCTCGTCGCCAAATCCCTCTGCATCCACACGGCAGCAGAGGGATTAGCGATGCGGCGGAAGCTGTCGCCGAGTTTCCTCCCCCCCGCCGGAAGCTCCGTGTGGTGTGTGTGGGTAGCTGTCGCTAGCCCGCATACACATGCGGGGCTAGCGACAGTTCCGGCGAGGTTGCGGCGACGACTGTAGCCGGCGATTGAACATGTCAATCGCCTGGCGACAGCTCCGACGGGCGACGGTTCGGGGCGCGCGCATCATACACACGGGGGAACTGTCGCCGCAACACGCGCGTGCCACGCGGTTGCGGCGACGGCCGTCCCCCGTGAGTATGGGCCTTAAGAAACCGAGGAGAGCTCACAGCCGCGCCCCTTACCAATCAGCCAATCCGAGCGGCGTGAGTCACCTCCGACGTCAGCAGACCGGCAGGTCAGCTGACGCGCCTTCTTCCAGCATAAGGGTCCTGTCTCCGCGTGTGCTCGCGCGATACAGCAACCCTATGAGCACGAGACAGTACCGTTCCCGGCGTGCTAGACGCCGACGGAACGGATGAGGCCTGAGAACAGGGAACAAAGGCGGCTGCGGGTATACCCTGCGTGTCCGCAGCCGCCATAGTTGCAGATGTTACAGTCAAATACCGCAGTCTGGTTCTACACCAAATGATGCGGTCATGCACTCCCTAATAAACCCTACATAATATGGAATGCACAGATGATAATCTAGAAATTTGGGGTTGGGGTGACTAGTGGGGAGAGTAACTATTAAATAGCAGGTCTCAATGCCTGGTGCGCTCTAGTCAACAGGGGTGTATGCCCTTAAATAATTGATATATCAGAATGATTGTAGCGCTCAACAGGTCTTTCCCATATGTCACTGGTATGAATCACTATACATACAATACAATAACATTTCTATAGCGCTTTTCTCCCATAGGACTCAAAGTGCTTAGGCTCTCTCAGATTCAGTAATTAGTAGGATGAAGTATTCACACAACAAAAGTCATATTTCTGCAAATGCCAAACTGAACAGGTGGGTTTTCAGTCTGGATTTAAACACGTCCAGGGATGGAGCTGTCCTGATCTGTTGAGGTAAGGAGTTCCAAAACGTAGGGGCAGCATGACAGAAGGCTCTGGGTCCAAAAGTTTCCAAGTGGACTCTGGGTATGACTAGATTATTAGAACCTGTTGATCTGAGAATGCGGGGATTGCTACGCAGCTGCAACATATCTTTCATGTATCCAGGGCCTAAATTATTCAGGGATTTAAATGTCAGTAGGCCGATCTTGAATAGGACCCTCCATTCTATAGGTAGCCAGTGAAGGGAGTGCAGGACTGGCGTTATGTGGCAGTGACGGGGTTGGTTGGTTAGCAGTCTGGCAGCAGTATTCTGTATCAGCTGTAGTTGGTACAAGGCCTTTTTTGGAAGACCAGTGTAGAGAGCATTGCAGTAGTCCAGTCGGGATGTGATGAAGGCGTGGACTAAGGTTGGCAGATCTTCTGGGGGTATGAGGTGCTTGATTTTTGCAATGTTCTCCAGGTGAAAATAGGATGATTTCACCACAGCAGAGATTTGAGTTCTGAAGTTTAAATCCCAATCAATTAGAACTCCCAGGCTACGCACATGATCAGAGCTGCGCAGATCCGTGCCTCCTATTCCCAGTGGTGAAGACTGCAAGTTAAGTTGTTTTGTTATCATGCTCTGCCCTCCTATCAGAAGGACTTCAGTTTTGTCTGCATTTAGTTTCAGCCAGTTGTCATTCATCCATTGCTGTAGTTCACGTAAGCAGGCGTTTATAGTTAGAGTTGGGTCTGTCACACCAGGCTTGAAGGAAAGATATAGTTGGGTGTCGTCTGCATAGCAGTGGTATGTCAGGCCATGTTTTTGGATTAGTTTTCCCAGCGGTAACATGTAAATCATGAAAAGCAGGGGAGAGAGGATTGAGCCCTGGGGCACCCCATACTTAAGTGATACAGGGGTGGACAGGAAGGGCCCTATAGACACTTTGTGGGTTCTGCCACTCAAGAAGGATTGGAACCACTGAAGAACTATGTCATCAATGCTGCAGTATTCCTGTAGCCTGTTTATCAAGATGTCATGGTCAACTGTATCAAAGGCTGCAGAAAGGTCTAGCAGTATGAGGATGGAGCACTCTCCTCTGTCTCTTGCCATGAGCAGGTGGTTGCATATTTGGATGAGGGCAGTTTCAGTGCTGTGGTGTTTCCTGAAGCCGGATTGGAATGGGTCATAACTGTTGTTTTGTAGGATTTTGGCTTCTAGCTGGAGGTAAACAGCTTTTTCAATTAGCTTGCCCAGAAAGGGGAGGTTAGAGACAGGTCTGTAGCTGGTCATTGCATCTGGGTCCAGGGAGGGTTTTTTGAGGAGAGGCCTGATGATTGCTTTCTTCAGTAAAGCAGGAAATATCCCTGATTTTAAGGAACAGTTAACAATTTTTAGGAATACCGGTACGAACAGGTCGGGGCAGTTCAACATGAACTGTGTTGGGCCAGGATCTAGGTCACAGGTAGTTAGGCGGAGGTGAAGGAGGATGCTTGATGTGACTTCTTCATCAATTTCTTTGAAGTTTGACCAAGGTGTTACATTGTCTCTGCTAATGGTCTTCGGCGCTATATTAGGCTCAGATGCTGTAAGTTGGATGGCGGACCTTATAGCGGAGACTTTGTCTGTGAAGAAATGGGCAAATTGGTCACAGAGGTCCTTTGAAGACTCGATGTTAAGTTTTTGACATGCCGGGTTGCAGAGTTTTTCCACTGTGCGGAACAGTTGGGCTGGTTTGTTAACTGCATTTGCAATCTCTTGTGATAGAAAGGATGATTTTTTTCCCGTGATTACCTTGTGGTAGCTCTTCAAGTGGAGGATTAAGGCATGTTTGTCTTCTGGGGACTGAGATTTGCGCCACAGTCTCTCAAGTTTTCGGCCTTGTCTTTTCAGCTCTTTTATAGCGTTATCAAACCACTGTGCATGATGGTGTGGAGTAAGATATTCTCACTGTGTGGTTACACTGCACAGACAGTTATAAAAGTGAAGAATGGTCCTATTAAATTTAACAATTCCCCTTCTTGTTGCTCATATTAAAATACATGCACATAAATTGCTGTCTACAAAACAGATCAGAAAATTCTCTTATAAAAAGTCCCAGACTTCATATAAAAATAGAATCAAAAACTGTTAGTCCAATATCCTATGGAACCTTTTCCTTGATTTCAATATGGAACCTTTTCCTTGATTTCAATTTCAATTGTACCTCTTTACAAACACATTGAGCATATATCAACAAAAGTCCTAGTTTTCAGGTCCCAAAAAGAAAAGTTGTCAGTATTGGAACAAAAGTTTCACAGCAGCATGCTTTATCCTCATAAAAACATTAAATCTGCTCACCGACTCAAATTGCCAATCACAACAGTTGGCGTTAATCGTGTTTGGCCCAGCCTGTCTCAAACCTCCGAACCTTCCTCTGTCTCCAGCCGTTTTCCAATCGTGCGTGCAAAGGGAAAGAAAAAACTCTATGGCGTAGTATGTTTGAGGATTGACACCCCGTAGTGCACCTCACACATTTAGAAATACGTGACCCAGCACCTCAAAGTATGTCTCACACAAGAGCTGTTCTGATATTAACCTAGCCTCTTACCACATATCATGGCTGACCCATTCTGACCAGCATGCTCGCTTGTTCAATCCTCTTTTTCTTTCTCAGCATCCAAAATAGCAGTGGGTACCTTAGACTCAAACAAACAGTTGCATAGCGTAATACTGTTTATCCCAGATAAAAAAGGTTTAAAATTGCACTTACAATGTTTCAAATAAAAATGCGCATATCAGTATATTCCACGTGGTCTAGCGTCTCCTTCCGTGTTTAGGCTCCACGTTTCTCCTGTTGTAGCAGGCAGTCGAACATCAGGAG
The DNA here is from genome assembly GCF_040937935.1 of Hyperolius riggenbachi. Lineage (NCBI taxonomy): Eukaryota > Metazoa > Chordata > Amphibia > Anura > Hyperoliidae > Hyperolius > Hyperolius riggenbachi. Next base: position 133,455,075 of record NC_090655.1, on the reverse strand, counting down.
GGTCAAATTCCAGCGAGTCGGGTTATCGCAAATCAAGCGTCTCACCGGCAAGCTGTTTCTCAGCTGAATTTCAGCAAAGCGTGCCATGGCCGTGTAAGACCGCCTGAAATGCCCACACAACTTCCGGCCTGCTTCAGGATGTCCTCTAAGCCTGGGTACTTAAGTTTAACACAGCTGCGCTTCTTGAATGATTTATATGTCTCCTAGAGGAAAATATAAGAACATAGTGGGTATCTCCGGCAACAGTACACCCTGTGCTCATATACACACTGTGCAGGAGACCTTCCACCACATGTAGGTTGGGGACCAGCCCCCCTAGGTGCCCTGCTCACCAGATATTCCTCTTGCTCACAAGCATATCAATAAGTCTTTCCACAACTCCAGCTGTATAAATAAAGCATAAAGGGCTTCTCATAGCGCAAACAAGTTTAGTTTAATATGGCCATAGGCCCCTCTTAAAATTAAACGTACCAGATAAAAGATAAAAACCAGCGTATCTCACATCTCTATATCGGCTAGGCGCATCTCTCTCCACACCCGTGCCGGCATCCTCCGTGTATTTCCGGATAGGTAGCGTGCGTGCTTAGGTTCCGCGGATGAAGTGAAAGGTATGCATTGACTTGACTAATACAATGTGCAGTCACACAGATGCATTGAAAGGTATGCAGTGACTTGTATTACAATACAATGTGCAGCTGTCACACAGGTGCAGTTAACAGGTATGCACAGACTGGTATATTACACATCGTGCGATCACACAGGTACTGTGAACAATTATTCAATGACTGGTATTACAAATTTGCAGCTGTCACACACACACAGGTACTGTGAACAGGTGCAGTGACACTGCGTGCGGTCACGTAGGCAGGTAGGTGCACTGAACAACAACAGGTGGGTATGCAGTGATTGGTATTACGAATGTGCACCTGTCTCACACACACACACAGGTACCGTGAACAGGTGCAGTGATACTGCATGCGGTCATATAGGTAGGTAGGTGCACTGAACAACAACAGGTGGGTATGCGGTGATTGGTATTACAAATGTGCACCTGTCTCACACACACACACACACAAGTACCGTGAACATGTGCAGTGACACTGCATGCGGGCACGTAGGTAGCTTGGTGCACTGAACAACAACAGGTGGGTATGCAGTGATTGGTATTACAAATGTGCAGCTGTCTGTCACACACACAGGTAGTCACTGAATGTGCTGGGCCTGGCAGTGGCACAGTAGGAGTTACCAAGGCTGTATATGCAACACAAGTGTCTGTGACACACGCACACACAAAAAAAAATAGATCACAAGAACAACATTAGCTCTCAAAAGAGCTGTTGAGGATGAGGAGTCCTTTTTAGCAATAAGATCAGCAAGAAGGAGCAAGCTAACAAGCCTAACACAAAAGCCTAACTAAGCTTTCCCTATGTCAGCAGCAGCAAGGTTCTCTCCCTTCTCTAATTACTGCAGCCACACGAGTGAGTGAAATGACTGACGCTGCCTGTGTTTTATAAGGGGGGGCTCCAGGAGGGAGTGTAGCCTGATAGGCTACCCTGTGCCTGCTGACTGTGATGTAGACGGTCAAAGTTGACCCTAATGATGTAATATAGGGGGCGGGTCGAACCGCCATGAACCACCAAAGTTTGCGCGAATAAGTTTGCATGCAAACCATTCGGGTCATCTCTATAGAAGAGCCAAAAATAAGTAAAATAAAAATAATTCAATATTTAAGAACAGTTTAAAAGGTAGAACTAGAGCTTGGTTCTTCTAATCCTGTTGTCTTTTGGGGTAATAAATTAATTGTGCTTTGCAGCCCCGGGTGGTAAGTAAGTCCACCTCTTTAGGCAATCATGGAGAAGCAGGAAGAAGAGGAACAACAATATTGCAGTTTCAATGTTGCTTTCTTAATGCAGCTACATTTGGTCCTGTGATGTGTAGCACTGAAGGGTTTAATGACACTTCATAAAAAAAGTTACTTTATCTGATATAGAAGATATGTTTTATACATTAAAACAGTTAGTTACTCAATAACACTTTGGAAGTACATTTTACAACATTGTACTCTGACCAACTCAAAAAAATGGACCAGTAAAGATTAGAATTGTCGTCAAAGAACTCCCGTCTTGTGTTGTGCTGTCTGATTTTCAGTACCCATTATATACAGTAGCTTCTGGAGGAAGTGTGGTTTGAGTAATGTGTTTCTAACTGATAACTCTCATTGTTTTTCACAATCAGCTTCAAAAGGCATAATTTCACCTCATGTGACCTATCCAGGACTGACTCGGTACGGCACGCTTTTTACACTTTTTTTGGAAAGCTATTTTGAGAGTAAACAAGTATTTGATTTACATTATTCTTGAGTCTTTGGGGAGATGTGTTGTGCCAATAATTTTGAAAATGATCCCTGCAAATTAACAAGAAAGCCGTGCAAGGCCAAGGAGCAGGCTAGTTAAAAATTACACTCAACTTGTGTCATGATTGATTAATACACACATTTTGTATTGGTTGTTGTGATTATTATTAGCATCATTATTATTATTATTATTATTATTATACATTTATATACTGCTGACACATTTTCCACTGCACTTCATAAATAACTCAGAGCAATTAGCTGTTCAGTATCTCATGTCTTTGCAAATGTCTATGACCTTTCTTTTAGGATGGAGGATATTTATTTACCTACAACTAGCTATTTGGGTTGTTTTAGGAAACCTAAGCATAGGGGAAGATGCAAACTTATATTTCTGTGATTTTTCTCCCCTTTTTACATTAGCTCCCTATACAGATAGTAAAGACTGTGTGATTTAAATGAACCTGAAGTGAAAATAAACTTATGGAATAATTAATTGTGTATGGATGATAAATTGAACATTAGTAGCATAACAAGGTCTCATTTTTTTATTTTCAGTTGCACAGATTTATTTTGAAAATTGCAGCAAAAGTATTGACCCTTTCAACTTTCCTGCAGTAAAATCATCATTATCTTTTCCCTGACAGATATCAACCCTTTTGCTTCTATTCACCTTTCAGGAAACTGAACCGAATTCACAAGCTTTCTGTTGACAAGCTCTTTTGCATAGATAACAACTCATGTTTGTGTTACTCTTGCTGTATTGGAAAACAGATCATATCTTAGTAGTGCTAGTAATATATATGTTTATTTAAAGGGACTCAGAACACCTCTCATGGGCATGCCTTTAAAACAGACAACTTCCAACAAAGTCGTGCTATGACCCCTCTGGAGGAGCCTCTTGCAATGGCCATTCGTGTCACTTCCTCTTCTTGCTTCATTCAGTGATGCACTTATCTAACTGAGAAGACAGGAGTGACCCGGAAGTTATAACACAGCCAAGATGGCAGCCACGATTTTTAAATCGAAATCGAATGAAAACTATTTGGTGTAGAATGGCATCAAATGAAAGAGGAGAGCACAAGCTACAGAAAGGTATGCATCTTTAAGTACTTTGCAGTACTGGTCAGAGTCTTAAAGGCATGCCCATGAGAGGTGCTCGGAGTCCCTTTTAGCATGTAATATAAACAATAAATCCTAACATTTGTATAACGCTGTACTCCTGTTAGACTCAAAGTGCTTGAGAGCTGCAGTGACTAAGGGAGCACTCAGCAGGCCACGCTGCAGTGTTAGGGAGTTTTGTCTAAGGACTCCTTACTTAATCCAGGTACTGGCTAACTGAACAGGAAGAGCCGAGATTTGAACCCTTGTCTCCTGTGTTAGAGGCTGAGCCATTTACCAGTACACTATCTAACCAGTGTTTACATTGTTTACATTTGGTCACATGTCAATTCAGGTACACTTTACGCAACATACACACATTAAAGAAATCTGTCTTACAAAGGTTCCCTCGCGCTGCTTAAATTAACTTCAATACAGAATTGTCTGGAGCTGAAATGTAAAATTTAGTGTTAACTTTTATAACCTCATGCACCTGGTAACGTGTGAGGTGAACTCTGCTCCATGTGCTGAAATGTAACATTAAACACTAGTGTCTCACTTTGTTGCAAAGCTAAAAGCCCTTGTAAAAATATTATAAACCTTTCACTCACGTATTATTGAAGTTAACATCCAAATATTGGAAACTTTGATTATCCAAACCTGAAGGAATGTGTTCTATGTTAGGACAGTTTCCATGAAATGTACATTCTTGAAGGCATTAGGTCAAGGGTCACCTGTGTCCATGAATTAGGCCCTGTATGCCGTTTCTCTGAGTAAAGTTGGGGGAGGGGGAGGGGGGGGGGGGCATTTCACTAGAAGTCTGGAATGTTTGTTTAATCTAGCAAGGTCTCAACAAGTATTCTGGCACACTTATCAAGTCTCTCTGTGTACATGGTGGCCTGCTGATTTTCCGTGTCATTTCCAGCCATATCCTAAACACACAATCTCTTTTTATGTTGAAAGCCATGGCATAAGAAATGTCTACTGACAGGAAAAGGTTTCTCCACCCACACTGAAAATCATACTCTCTTTCAATAATCTACTACTTCATTTAGTGGAATTCCCTTAATAAATACTCACTTCTTTAGGCTTTCATTGGCTGTACAGTTGGCAGATTGCTGCTTTATTTATGAAGCATGGACATGGAAAGAAGCATTGCTCAGCGGATGTATGAACTAAACACACTTTGCTTACAATAAGAATGTGGTACTGGGGTCCTTTCAGAGCTGAGAATGTATGAGGGCAGTGAGGTGGGGTCGTGGAAAGCACTCTTGCCTTGCAGCTCTAGAGTCCCTCGTAGCCAAGTACAAAGTTTCAGCCAGAATTTCAGATTCATACATAAAACACCAAGTTTAATTCTGTAAATCCAACATGTCAGAGCAGATTTCTTTCCCAGGGAAAGCCACACAAGTAGAGAAAGCCTGTTCCTGGGCTGGGTCTAGCACTCAATGGGGATGAAGTGCACGGTGTGGGTGATTATTGCAGAACGCCAAATTGTAGCCACTGGCCAGGACATTATCTGTATGGAGTTTTTAGATTCTCCCCTTTTTTTAATTTTTACTAGGCACTCCAGTTTCCTACTAAATCCCAAGGATTCCAATTGACCATACCAGTGGGGAGCCCGGTGGGAGGTTTGACGCTGCCAGCAGTTTACACATTAATGGCTGCGTGCTGAGTTATTTTCATGGGACAGCAAATTTACACAGCTATACAAGCTGTACACTGACTGATTTACACTGTATCAATGTGTTATATGTGTTACAGTGTATCTTCAGTGTTGTCTAATGACAAACATATAATAAAATATTTACAAAAATATGGTGTACTCACTGAAGGGTAAAGACTGTAGTGAATATTGGGGCATAAGGACAGAAAAGAAGGCAGGAGATCACCTGGGCGATGTAAGGTCTAGCGGAAGCTGGTAACTGAATTTGATGGCAAATCCTGAGTGATGTCAGGTGACAAGAAACTTGCATGGAGTGAGTTTCTTATGTGGAATTGCATAGGGCCCCTGGTATTCAAGAAAAACACATGTGAAAGCACACAAGTGTGAACACTGCCTTACTGACCCTGTAAGATGATTTCTGGAGCTGATTCACCCTCTTTGACAAGCTTGGCACTGCCATTGAGGCAAAGGGGTCAATTACCCCAGGGCACACAACTGCTGGCAAGTCTCCTGCGCCAGACCTCTCAGGTAGTCTCCCCTCAGCTGTTTCCCGAATGCCCGGGGGCCCTGCACCATGTGTAGCTGTATTGTAATAGCTCACCTATCTCAGTGGCTGCTCCATCCATGCTCCATGACCTGGCACAGGTTATTTACACATAACATGGAGAAGATGCAGGCAGCACAGATGGAGCATCTGCCGGGATAGGTGAGTAAATTACAATGCAGCTACTACACATCATGCAGGGGCCCCTAGAAGCGCACTTGGTGTCCCATCACAAGTGATTTTGGTGCAGGGATAGCCGAGAGATGGTTTTGTCCACCTAGGTAATCTCAGGGAAAATATCAAATATATTCCCCTACTGATTACCTAGTTCCACCTTAAGATTTGTAATTTGGGGTTACAGCTATAGTGGCTCCCATATCCAGTGCTGCACGGTGGCCAGAGAGTGACCAAATGATCTGCTTCATCCAGAGACTCTGGAGCAGTTAAGAGGAAACCACCTGCGAGGGGAGGGGGCGGCAGCTGTCTCAGAGGCCCTGAGGGCTGACTTTGCTGGGGGTAGGAGGCCCCCACTTTACCTTTGCCCCAATGCCCCCCATGCCGTTTAAACTGGCTCTGCTCTATGACTATATATAATATTGGGTTTAAAAAAAAACAAAACTCAAAGATTAAAAAATCAGCCTTTATAGCAGTGCTTCAAATATGCAAAGAATCCTCTGTGTGAAGATTTACATGTGTAGGCAGTCACTATGCAATCCTTTACTTTATCCTGGATATCTACTCAGCCCTATAATGGGAGCTCTCTTATCACAGAACAGCTGCAGTTCTTTGATTAACAATTACATTCCTAATTAAAATGCAATCTAAGCAAAGCTGGAGAAAGAAAAACATCTGCTTATGGCTTTGAAAACTGCAGGCTCATCAATTTGTTTTATTAGAGACAGATGAAATACAAATATAAAACTCTTATGAATAATATATTACTGTATAAGAACATATGTGAGATGTGCCCAAGTGCCCCTGAGGGAATGGGCCCCTATATCATCTCATTTTCCAAAACATGTTGCAAAACTCTGGGCTTCATTCAGTTCTGTCTACAACATTTGAGTAAGTAAACCATAGTTTCATTTTTTTAATTTGCCTTCTCTCCACCAATCTACCATGTCCAAGCCAGAGGTCACTGCCTGCTGACCCAGGCCCAGAGGTCACTATAGGCTACTGTATATGCAGCACCACAGAAAGGACAACCCAGCTCCATACAAAACTGCTGTTACCTCCACATAATGTCAGAGTTGAAGGCACACCAAAAGTGAAAGATTGATTCTCTGGAATGTGAAAGACTGATAATATTAAAAATTGCAAGAGAGAAAATGGTGTCTTCCCCTGTTCTTGTAGAGCACCCCATACAAAGGAACATGCGAGTGGATTCTCGCAATACCAGCCTGCATGGGAGACAAGGGGTTAAGAGAGTCTTTTTTTGTTTAAAAGCAGATTAAGAAACAGATGTGGGAAGTATATATTCAAAAGAAGAAAATAAACTGATGAGCTATGGTTGTTTCAGTCTTTGAAACTGTATTATCAGTCCCTCAAAGCAATCTCTGTTAAGCTAAATACCCACTAGCAGATGTGGTTTCTGACACCGCAAATGATGCTTGCAGATTTGGCCAAATGAATTGGTGAAACGATCGTTTGCCGGCAAAGGTTCCCAATCCATCTGGCCAAATCTGCAAGCATAGTTTGCTAAGTTAGAAATGAACTATCATGTAAACAATGTTTTACAAGATCATGGTAAGTCGAAACGATCCTCAATGACTTAATCGGTCCTGCTGGTCACTCAAAAACAAACGATCGCCACGGGTGGCATGCATCGGTAAACATTTAATGCATCATAAATAGGAGACACCGAGAGCCCAATATAGTGTAGTATGTATTGGAAACCGTGGATAAATGTAAGTGTGAGATGAATATACTCACAAACATGGGTTACCTCTTAGGCAACCACTGTAGATGCAGGTGAGGAGATTAGACCTGTCCTCACTCAGGATTAAGACGTCGCTCTCTGTAGATCAGGAAAGTAGGGGTAGGTCACCCCTCCACCAGGGGTGGACACAGTATTATCGTAAGAGAACAGAGGCGCCAGCAGGATAAAAGGTAATACAAATTTTAAAATTTGCTGGGAGGCAGTGGTGGACTTACCTCCGGAAAGCAGACTCAAAATACTGTCTGAATTAAACAAATACATTTATTATTGGTACCCCAAAAGATGCAACGCGTTTCGCAGGCACAGCCCGCTTCATCAGGCAATAAGATAGGGGACAAACAGTAGCTCGTCAGTAGCACGAATGGCACCTCTGTGACCACAGAGGTGCCATCCGTGCTACTGACGAGTTACTGTTTGTCCCCGATCTCATTGCCTGATGAAGCGGGCTGTGCCTGCGAAACGCGTTGCATCTTTTGGGGTACCAATAATAAATGTATTTGTTTAATTCAGACAGTATTTTGAGTCTGCTTTCCGGAGGTAAGTCCACCACTGCCTCCCAGCAAATTTTAAATTTTTTATTACCTTTTATCCTGCTGACGCCTCTGTTCTCTTATGATTTAATGCATCATGGCAAAACCCACACAAGTCAATGAGGATCAGAACGATCTTCAACAATTTAATCGGACATGTAGGTAGTTAAAAAACAAACAATCGCCATCGATGGCGTGCATCGGTAAATATTGTTTAATGAATTGTAGTTAAACAATGTTTCACAATATGGCAAAAAAATTGTTCGTTGAGCAAAATCACTCATGAAAATTGCTTAGTGGGTATAGGCCTTTAGCAAATTACCTGACATACAGTCTATTGCTCCGTCTATTAACCAATATTTCACCGATATAAGGACTCAGTCCCTTCTCTTTGTGGGCTGCCCATAAAACCATAAGCTTCATGGAATTAATTAGAATAAGGACTAGGTTAAATGATAGTATCAACTATCAACTATCGAGTGTCCCTACCTAGCTAGGGCCCCCTTTTTGTGACTATTCCTTTGGCGCCCCTTTCCCTGGCTTCTTTCCCTCTTTCCCTTCCTGCTGCACTTTTATGTGTTCTCTCTATTGATGTTGATTTTCGACCCATTCTGTATAATGTGGGTTAGGTAATCCTTAGCCCCTCTTTTTTGTTATATAGTGGGAGCCGCATACTCATTCCAATCCTTATTTGAATGTTGAGGGGTTCATGATTTCTTGCCTGTTCCTCTGGGAGCTCTTAGCTGCATTTATGCCGCGTTTGTAGCCTCGCAGCGACCGGCGCTATATTCATGCCCCTTATTATATATATTTATACATTAGTATGTGCACACAATCCATGAATACAGTTGTGTTCTGGATATTGTGTTTTGATTTATTTACATTTGATTTATTATTTTTCTTCGTACAAAATGTTTTTGGTTGTTCATTCATTTATTTATCTATTTACCAATAATATTTGCATTATGATTTGTATGCTGCGGTCTGCCCCCTCTTCGCCTCCATCCTTCAGCGTCCTCACCATTGCGCACAGCGTCACATATGGCATTCTCAAACGGCGCAGGTGCGCACCCGGGGGCTGCCTATTGGAGCGCACTTGCGCTCCAGTGACGTGCTGCGCACGCGCCCGCCTCTAGCTTTGGGCGTTGCGTGGTGACGCGGATGGTGTGCGGCGGTGGAGGGGGCGGACATGACGGCATTCAAAAGACGCATGGACAGAGTCTAAAAGCATTGATTTGTTGCTGTTCAGCCTTTGAAAAGGCCGCTAGTGTGGCGAAACATGTTAGGCATCATTGACAGCCACATATTTCCGCTGGGCTTGCTGTAAGGACTACTACTGGACCTCCTTCAGACCTTTTCCAGGCAATATGTGGCAGCATAAGGACTGGTAACTATGTGACCCCACAGTTATCCATTACTTTATATGTGCATGGGCCTGCTTTGCTTTACCTGCTTTAACTGCAAGGACATTTGCTACCTTTGTGCATGGATTTGCTCCAATCTGTTTTGCTTTACTAACATCAAGTGCTGCATATTTACCACTACCCATGCCCTGCGATTGGGGGACTTATAGTTTATCCTGATCAACTTGCATGGATCGCTTCAATTTGCTTCATTAACATCATGATTAATATCAAGCACTGCTGCATTCGTTGTTGCTTTTCCCTGAGATTGGGGGATCTACAGTTCATTTTGATCATCTTGTATGGATTTATTTATCTTGTTCCATCTCACTAACATCATCACCATCATCATGTGCTGTTGTTTTCATCATTACCCCATTCCTGCGATTGGGGGACCCACAGTTCACTCTGATAAATATAGTCTGGATCAATTTTGCCATGTCTGGACTTTGGCTTTAGTGGTTTGAGATCACACATATATATGGTCGCAACAAGGATCAGCTTTTTGCTTGAGAGATCTCAAGTCCAGCAGTTACATGTTCACTTTGATGCTAATACACTATATTACGGACATTGCATTGGCCTGTGCTTTTTGGTCCATTTTTTTGAACTGCCAATAAACTACTGGTCTGGAGTTTAGTTGGGGACTGCAGCCCCATATTGTTCCAGTAGAGTCTTTATGCCCAGGCGGGAGTTTTAACTATTTTCTATTTTTTTATTTTTTATTTTTGGGGGTGTTTGTGTTATCTATATTGTATACTATTTATAAGTGATTTGTAATAAAGTTATTATATGGTTTTTCATGCACCCAAGAGCCAATTCTCGCATTTGTTGGTAATTTATTAAACTTTTATTTAGTGAGTCAGACCTAAATTTCTAGACTATATATGGTAGATATGTGTAATCCCCCCCCCCCCCCCCCCAGCAGACCAGGTTTTATTTTCACAGGCTTTAGAACTCTAGATAAATAATCAATACACAGAGATCACCTGCCAAGACTAAAGGTGTCGATACCTGTGATAAATTCCAGATTGTAAATAGGAATGAGGAAAGATTTTACAATGGGCAAACACTGACTAAATCATTTATAAACAAATATTGTAAAACAAAAACAAAAAAAAACAGGTAATTGTATTCATTACGTTATTTTCACTACAGGTCCTCTTTAATTTTAACCATAATGCCACCTAATCTATATGTACTCCACCAATAGAGCCCGGTAATTAAACTGCATTTTTTCACACTTTACAGCCAACCCCTGCATTGGGTTCGTGAATGCTCCGATCCAGAGGCTTTGTCAAACATGTGGCCTCCATGACCCTTCACTTGGGATTCCCGGACAATTGAACAGTTCACCTCTATGGAAGCACTGGCTAGTGTTGGGCGAACACCTGGATGTTCGGGTTCGCGAACGTTCGCCGAACATGGCCGCGATGTTCGGGTGTTCGCGCCGAACTCCGAACATAATGGAAGTCAATGGGGACCCGAACTTTCGTGCTTTGTAAAGCTTCCTTACATGCTACATACCCCAAATTTTCAGGGTATGTGCACCTTGGGAGTGGGTACAAGAGGAAAAAATATATTTGAAAAAGAGCTTATAGTTTTTGAGAAAATTGATTGTAAAGTTTCAAAGGAAAAACTGTCTTTTAAATGCGGAAAATGTCATTTTTCTTTGCCGCCATGCAGTCATAAATGTAATAAAGATAAGAGGTTCCATAAACAGGGACCGGCAACGCTAACCCAGCAGCAGCACACGTGATGGAACAGGAGGAGGCGCAGGGGGAGAAGGCCACGCTTTCAGACACAACAACCCAGGCCTTGCATGAGGACAAGAAGCGTGTGAATAGCATGCTTTTTACCGCCATGCAGTCATAAATGTAATAAAGATAAGAGGTTCCATAAACAGGGACCGGCAACGCTAACCCAGCAGCAGCACACGTGATGGAACAGGAGGAGGCGCAGGAGGAGAAGGCCACGCTTTCAGACACAACAACCCAGGCCTTGCATGAGGACAAGAAGCGTGCGGATAGCATGCTTTTTACCGCCATGCAGTCATAAACGTAATAAAGATAAGAGGTTCCATAAACAGGGACCGGCAACGCTAACCCAGCAGCAGCACACGTGATGGAACAGGAGGAGGCGCAGGAGGAGAAGGCCACGCTTTGAGACACAACAACCCAGGCCTTGCATGAGGACAAGAAGCGTGCGGATAGCATGCATTTTGCCGCCATGCAGTCATAAATGTAATAAAGATAAGAGGTTCCATAAACAGGGACCGGCAACGCTAACCCAGCAGCAGCACACGTGATGGAACAGGAGGAGGCGCAGGAGGAGAAGGCCACGCTTTGAGACACAACAACCCAGGCCTTGCATGAGGACAAGAAGCATGCGGATAGCATGCATTTTGCCGCCATGCAGTCATAAATGTAATAAAGATAAGAGCAGTGTTCTCCCCAGAAATATTTTCCAGCCGGGTGGCATGGAAAAGTAGCCGGGTGGTGAAGTAAGGTCACGATGCTTGCTACTGGGTTGTCTGGCGATCAGCAAAGAGCTGGAAAATCCCCTGAAAAGCAGTCCAGTGTGAATAGGGCCTTAGTGCCATAGCCCCATCATCACATATATGACTCTGACAATGACCAGACATCATTCACCATGCATGCTATGTACATGACTCCTGCTGCTGTACACACACTAGGAGGAGGAGAACAATGCGGACTAAAGCTGATCACACAGGCAGACACCAGGGGTGGTGAGAACCCCAGAGGGGAATTTAGCAAAAACAAGGCTAACTTAATTTGTGAGCATACAAGTTAGATTTTCTTTATAATGCTTAGTACATACAATGCAATTTTCATTCAGATTGGTGTTCAAATTGATTATTTCCGACAGGTCTGATCTGATTTTTGATTGTTTTTCTGATCGATTTTGTATAGAAGTGATCAGAACAACGAGTGGAAATCAGATTGGACCTGTTGGAAATAATCAAATTGACTGTTAATCTGACAGAAAATTGCATCGTTGTGTACTAAGCATAACAGCTGAGACAAGACAGCTAAACTAAACATTTAGCCATTCATGTGCAGATTGCGAAAGCTGGATATTGCAACGATATAACTGAACAATCAGAGAAAGACATTTGGTAGTTTGTGATAAAGTGCAGGGACAGCAGTGTTATGTGTATGTAGTGAGACAGGAGCCAGAGTGAATGCCAAGTACCAGGCTCCTCTTGCAGCTGGCTGTAAAATGCTTATTTATCATGACATCTTTTGCAGTGTTTAATGGGGTATATTCCGAATGTGTTGTGAATTCTTAATGCTTGAACTAATTTAGAGTAAATAAACTTTTTGATGTGTTAATGAGTCCACGCTTTAAAGCTTATTTGATGAATGAAAGGGGGATAGGGGGCCTTGTACTTCTGCACTGATAAGGAGAGGAGGAGGGGAGCTTCTGCCCACTGCAGTGGCCGGGGAGATAAATGATTTACCAGAAGGAATTCAAGACCTTTCTGCTCCTTCTGTGTACGGCCGCTCACCAACTCCTTCATAGTTCCCGCAGTTCCGGCTCATCCGCGCTGTGCTCAGTTCTTGTGCTTTCCCCGCCCCTCCACCACGCTGATAGGAAAGAGGGGAGGAGGAGAGGGGGGAGGCTGCAAACTGCTCTGACAGAGCGCTGCTGTGTTAATGTGAACATCAAAAAGTTTCAGCCTTGCAAAAGGCTATGTAAATAATCCGGGTGGTCAAATGAATCACCTGGGCGGTTAAATGATTCACCCGGGCGGCGCGCCCACTTGAAAGGCTCTGGGGAGATCACTGAAGAGGTTCCATAAACAGGGACCGGCAACGCTAACCCAGCAGCAGCACACGTGATGGAACAGGAGGAGGCACAGGAGGAGAAGGCCACGCTTTGAGACACAACAACCCAGGCCTTGCATGAGGACAAGAAGCGTGCGGATAGCATGCATTTTGCCGCCATGCAGTCATAAATGTAATAAAGATAAGAGGTTCAATAAACAGGGACCGGAAATGCTAACCCAGCAGCAGCACACGTGATGGAACAGGAGGAGGCGCAGGAGGAGAAGGCCACACTTTCAGACACAACAACCCAGGCCTTGCATGAGGACAAGAAGCGTGCGTCAGGGGAAACACCTCTTCCCTTGCCCCTCCCTCTTTCACAGGATTTCTTCTTCATTTCACTTATCCTTAAAGTACACGCTGACTGGCAGCAGTACAGTGGCAGTACAGATATGCTATACAGTGGCGGGTGAGCGGTGTACTACTATTCCCTGCAGCGACACAGAGCACAATGTTATACAGTGGTGGGTGAGCGGTGTACTACTATTCCCAGCAGCGACACAGAGCACAATGCTATACAGTGGTGGGTGAGCGGTGTACTACTGTTCCCAGCAGTGACACAGAGCACAATGCTATACAGTGGTGGGTGAGCGGTGTACTACTGTTCCCAGCAGAGACACAGAGTGGCAGTAAACACAATGCTATATAGTGTGGGTGAGCGGTGTACTACTATTCCCAGCAGCGACACAGAGCACAATGCTATACAGGGTGAGCGGTGTACTACTGTTCCCAGCAGACACACAGAGTGGCAGTAAACACAATGCTATATAGTGTGGGTGCGCGGTGTACTACTATTCCCAGCAGCGACACAGAGCACAATGCTATACAGGGTGAGCGGTGCACTACTGTTCCCAGCAGACACACAGAGTGGCAGTAAACACAATGCTATATAGTGTGGGTGAGCGGTGTACTACTATTCCCAGCAGCGACACAGAGCACAATGCTATACAGGGTGAGGGGTGCACTACTGTTCCCAGCAGACACACAGAGTGGCAGTAAACACAATGCTATATAGTGTGGGTGAGCGGTGTACTACTATTCCCAGCAGTGACTCAGAGCACAATGCTATACAGGGTGAGCGGTGTACTACTGTTCCCAGCAGACACACAGAGTGGCAGTAAACACAATGCTATATAGTGTGGGTGAGCGGTGTACTACTATTCCCAGCAGCGACACAGAGCACAATGCTATACAGGATGAGCGGTGTACTACTGTTCCCAGCAGACACACAGAGTGGCAGTAAACACAATGCTATATAGTGTGGCTGAGCAGTGTACTACTATTCCCAGCAGCGACACAGAGCACAATGCTATACAGGGTGAGCGGTGCACTACTGTTCCCAGCAGACACACAGAGTGGCAGTAAACACAATGCTATATAGTGTGGGTGAGCGGTGCACTACTGTTCCCAGCAGACACACAGAGTGGCAGTAAACACAATGCTATATAGTGTGGGTGAGCGGTGTACTACTATTCCCAGCAGCGACACAGAGCACAATGCTATACAGGGTGAGCGGTGCACTACTGTTCCCAGCAGAGACACAGAGTGGCAGTAAACACAATGCTATATAGTGTGGGTGAGCGGTGTACTACTATTCCCAGCAGCGACACAGAGCACAATGCTATACAGGGTGAGCGGTGCACTACTGTTCCCAGCAGACACACAGAGTGGCAGTAATCACAATGCTATATGGTGTAGGTGAGCGGTGCACTACTGTTCCCAGCAGACACACAGAGTGGCAGTAAACACAATGCTATATAGTGTGGGTGAGCGGTGTACTACTATTCCCAGCAGCAACACAATGACCGGGGGACCCTGGCTAGCCTGGCTGGAGAGAGAACTACCCTGCCTGCCTACCCAAAGCTAAACCCACAGACAAATGGCGGAGAAATGACATGGATCGGGTATTTATGTACCCGAACCACGTGACACGTTCGGCTAATCAGAGCGCGTTCGGGTCCGAACCACGTGACCCGTTCGGCCAATCACAGCGCTAGCCGAACGTTCGGGTAACGTTCGGCCATGCGCTCTTAGTTCGGCCGTATGGCCGAACAGTTTGGCCGAACACCATCAGGTGTTCGGCCGAACTCGAACATCACCCGAACAGGGTGATGTTCTGCAGAACCTGAACAGTGGCGAACACTGTTCGCCCAACACTAGCACTGGCTTAGCAAACTTTTCTACTTTTGCAAATGTAAGCTTACTTCATTATGTGAAAAATGAGAAGGGATGTCTTTTAAATGATAATCAGATGTATAAGGAATACAGAATGTAGCATTCCTGGTTTTAGATTAAAATGCGTCTATTTAAAGAGACACTGAAGCGAAAAAAAAATTATGATATTATGATTTGTATGTGTAGTACAGCTAAGAAATAAAACATTAAGATCAGATACATCAGTCTAATTGTTTCCAGTACAGGAAGAGTTGAGAAACTCCAGTTGTTATCTCTATGCAAACAAGCCATTAAGCTCTCCGACTAAGTCTTAAGCTGGCCATACACTGGCCCGATTTGCCGCCGTTTCGACAGCAGATTTGATCACTGGGATCAAATCTGCTGCCAATCGTTTGCGCTACCCGCCGAATTTCGATCCATTTCGTCCGATCCCGTCGATCGCTCCGCGCGGAAAATTACCGTTGATCGCCCGCGGGTAGGGAGCGTGTCGCTAGCGGAGTTCGATTGCCCGACGACCGACGCAATAGAGCCGCATACATTACCTGCTCCGCCGGCGCGACTACCCCCGGTCACCGGTGCTCCGTGTCCGCGCTGGTCTCCGGCATGCTTCAGTTCCTCCGGCCCGGCAGGAAGTTTAAACAGTAGAGGGCGCTCTACTGTTTAAACTTCCTGCTGGGCAGGAAGAAGTAAAGCATGCCGGACCTGGAGACCAGAGCGGAGACAGAGCAGCGGTGACCGGGAGGACTCGTGCCGGCGGAGCAGGTAATGTATGTGGGGGGAGCGGCGGCAGCACCACCACCACCACCACAACAGATTGTGAACGGTTTCAGGCTGAAATCGGTTCACAATCTGTTTGCAGTAAAGGTAGCTATACGATCCCTCTCTGATCAGATTCGATCAGAGAGGGATCTATCTGTTGGTCGAATCTGATGGCAAATTGACCAGTGTATGGCTACCTTTAGTCGTGGAGAGGGCTGTTATCTGACTTTTATTATCTCAACTGTAAGTGAACTGTTTACTTTTTCTCTGCTAGAGGAGAGGTCATTACTTCACAGACTGCTCTGAAAGACTCATTTTGAATGCTGAATGTAATCTGCACATATTATAGAATGATGCAATGTTAGAAAAAACACTATATACCTGAAAATAAAAGTATGAGAATATTTTCTTTGCTGCTAATCTTCTAGTAATTATTCATAGTACACAACCAATTCACTATATCATATTTTTTTTTTTCGCTTCAGTGTCTCTTTAAGCAGTTGTGCTAATCCTCTGTTGTAAATCGTTGACCCAGAATGACCATTCAGATTAGACGACTCCACAGGCCACAAGCTCCTAGCAAGTATGGGACGACATCTCATCTAGAATGTCTTCAGTGAGTTTAATATTCTATTAGGCAATAAAGAGCTTAGTATGAAGCCCCTAGGTGTTTTTCTTCTGCCATAGTACTCCATACTAATCAATATAAAACACCTTCCATATCTATTGCATTCCAGGATTTAGCGTAATTTTTCTAGTTTAAATATTTACTCAACATATCTTAAGGCTCAGTAAAATATATCTCCTAGTGAAGTGTCAAATGAATGAGAGGATACATCTGTACATAATGACCTCCATTTAGCATTGCAACATGCAAGACATTTCTTGACAATATTTGAAGTGCTCCAAGAAGAAAGGACCAAGTGCAGAACCATGACCACGATGCCAACACGCCCGCCACACTAACCCATCACCTTCATTTAGAGCACAGGCACCTAATTTATTACTGGAGAAAACTCTTGACCAATCATAGAAGCTGAAGTTGCCAACTGCCTGTCACTAATGTTCCATAAACACAGAATATGAAACCGCTACTGAGGTAATGGTTCTCTGGCTTTTCTAAACAGTAAAATAGCCGGTGACTGGCACCGTGCGTCTAGATCATACTTCCTCCGTCCTAGTCACCGAGCTGTCTATGATTGGATAATTGCCTGAACCAGAGAATAAGATATGGAAAAGTGGGATTGTGAAGCAGTGAAGTGAATCTGTCATCAGGCATTAAGTCCTTCTGATTTAAATGTATATAAAGGCTACCTACAGAGGATTAACAAGACTGACTGCTTGTGCCTACCGGTAACAAGGCCCATACAAAAGAATAGGGAGATCTCATTATTGACTCTGGACTATCTTGGTCTTCTGCGAAAACATTCAGGCCTAGTCAGGAGATTTAATTCCAGTTGCATATCACCTGCTGTACAGCCCTATGAAAAGTTATGCCAATGTACGGTAAGTTAAAGAAGGTATGACTTCTGTTAATGTAATTGATACCAAAGTGCATAAGCAAGTTTATGAGCAGTATATAGAGTGCTGTCTTCAATGGGCAAAATGACAAAAGGTGAAATTCCCTCTGAGCCTTTTTTACTGGTATATTTACAAAAATCATAAGCCACATATGCACTTTGCCTCACATCACTTTGTAGCAAGGCCATTTGCAGTGGTATATGGGCCCATCACAGCAGCAGCTTTAACCAAGGACAAATGAGAGGATGGATTTCATGTTGTAAGTGAGAATTGTCTGTAATTGATTCAAGCGCTGGACCTTATTTTCACTGCCAGTATTCTGAACACATAAGCGGTGCACTGAACCCCTGTACTAATTTAGATTGTATACCTATAGTGATACTGTACCTGTCAAGTTACATAAAGAGGCACATAGTAGAATGTAGCACATTTTCAGGATATTTATTTTTACATTAATTATCCTGACTTCAGCATCAGAAAAATTTCCTATAACTATATATTGCTGTATATCGGTATGTAACCCCACCCTCTCAGTGATGTCACAGCCAAGGATGTATATATATATGGGGAATTCTCCTCCCAGAGCATTCTGGGAGAGCAGGTATTATTTCTATTCAGTTCAGAACAAACAGTAAGAAAACATACATACAGTTGCACCTACCAGCAGTAACCATATTATAAATTTCATAATGTATATCAGGGTGAGGAAAGGACAAGGAAAGATATTACAATGGGCAAACACAGACTAAATTATTTATAAAGGAGTATTGTAAAAAATAAGCATTTTGTATTTATGTTATTTTCAGTACAGTTCCTCTTTCACACATTTACAATGGTTCTTAATAGTTGCTTTGAGGTATTTTAAGCACCTCTGTATTACTAACATGGTGTTAATGAGTTAGTCAGAATTGTGCATTATTTATTCCCCAACCCCTTTAAAAATATGCGCCTTTGTTGGGCAAGAACAGAATTGAAGGAAATGGGAAGCTAGATGCTACAGTAAATATGCACCATCTTTCACATGCATATAGAAATGCTTGGAAACAATTTCACACATATCACTATAGTTATGCCTGAATGGACACAGTATATGATTATGTATTCACGAGGCTACAAATGCTGAGTAAGCATGAATGCACCAATGTTATTTTCCTCAATCCCAGGTTATTGAAATTATGGGCTCTTGCTTCTGTATGATGAAATGCAGAACTCTACGTCTGAGCTGCAAGCTACCCACCTCTATTATTGCTAGTAATTAGCAAAACTGATCTTTCTAGCTGTTCAGATTTTTTTTTTTACCATAAAGCTGAATTATATTCTGGCAAAATATGCAATAAAAACTTGTTTCCCCACTCTTTCTTTTCCATATAGTTATGCTACTTGCAGTTTGTCCCAAAATATCAAGTCCCCCGAGCTTGGAGTACAGCAGTGATGGGAGCTTGCATTGCATGGATAGGTTTGTATAATCAAGGTCATTCAACAAGCTTTTTAGTGAAGAAAATTCCCTCTGCTCTGCTTAAATTTCATGCAGAAAAAAAACTTCTCTGCTATGTTTGCTCAGTCTTATCTTTTTCAACTAGTGTTTAACCTTTCAGCAACTGCTCCACGTGCACATGTATTGGCTTGAAGATGGGCAGCATTAGGCCAGTGTCTGTCGCCATGCTTTGAGACACCTCTTTTCTGAGAAGTGTGGATCTTGGACTCTACTCCCTCACGGACTCTTTATGCAAGTTGGCCAGCAGGCATTTGATGGACTTTGGGTGTCTTTGGCGCCTATTTACTGCAAGTAGCTGGTCCTTATACACGAAGTGCATTTTTGGAAACTTTTTTGTATTAAAAGAGCTTAAAGTTTTGCAACATATTACTGAGTGTGCTGATCCTTCTGCTGTACAAATTGTCGATTGCCACCTGGTACTCTGGTGGCTGGATCGTTGCACCTTACATACGACTAGGGGAGTGCGGCCAGATACTACTATTTTACTACTCGATTGAGTATGCAGTGGTAACGGTGAGCGATATCGGGACAAGCAATGAACGAAACAAAAACCCCAACGCTGTCCTCCCTATTGTGCAATGTGTTCCCCTCAATGCACTATACATTACCTGTCCATGTCTGCTGCTCATCCACTGCTGGCTCCGGACGCAGTCCTTCTACCATACACCCTCCCCACGTGGTTGCCAGAGTAACATGGGCGCATGTGTGGCAACCATGTGGGGCGGGTGTATGGACCAAGGCCAGTGGCAGACATGCGGCGGCCACGGACAAGTAATTTATAGTGCACTGGGCATCGGGGGGCACATTGCACATTAGGGGGACAGCATCGGGCTGGCGAGGCAGCGGATGCGGCGTCACAAGGCTGAATCCGGATCAATTTCAGAATGAACCGGCCTGCCGTGTATGGGCAGCCAACAGATCTCTTTCTAATCAGATTCGATTAGAGAAGATTTGTCTCTTGTTTGAATCTGCCCATCATCGATAAATGCATGGGCACCTTTAGTCCATTATACCCTTAAAAGTGCTCTGACTGCTGCTATTTTATTGTTTTCCCCTCCAAGCCATACATACTGTATACACATACTGTACATATAAACGTCTACTATAAAACACATCCCATTTAATATAAATATTGCAACATACATGCTGCCACCATGTCCCTGTCAGAACAAGTTTCAACATCATGTTCCCCACAGAACAAGATCAGGTATCATGTCGTACTTATGAAATCGCCTCACATACCAGAATCAGAATTGTATTCGCCGATTATAATGGTTATCGGACCCGGAATTGATTGAGGTACACATGCGGTAACAAGGTACTAAGGTACAAGTGTCAACAGAACAGGCTAACATTGGCAAACAGCAACAAGACAGCAATACAGTAGCAAAAGAGTATGCAATAATGCATGCAGTAATATATGCAGATAGTCATATAAAACAGCAATACTCATTTCAGAATACATTTTCACAAACATTATGGGATATAGAGATGGTTTGAACCTCCGATTTTCAGTTCGCAAACCTCGAACGCGAACCTCCGCAAAAAGTTCGGTTCACACGAACTTTCGCTAACCGCAATAGACTTCAATGGGGAGGCGAACTTCGAAAATTAGATACATTTATGCTGGCCACAAAAGTGATGGAAAAGATGTTTCAAAGGGTCTAACATCTGAGTTTTTGCATGGAGGAGTGGGATACACGCCAAAAGTCCCCGGGAAAAGTCTGGATTTGCCGCAAAGCAGCATTTTAAAGGAGTCATCAGGCTTTTAATAGCAAAATAAGTGCTACTTACCCGGGGCTTCGTCCAGCCCCAAGCTCCCAGCATGTCCCACACCGCAGCTCTCCCCACAGCCGTTCGCCACCTCTGCCTCCCGGTCAGCGATGATGACGTCAGGCAGACCCGGAGGTCGGTCTGTACTGCGCCTGCGCGAGTGGCGCTGTCAATCACCACCACGTGGACCGGAGCGTACTGCACAGGCGCAGTAGTTCTGCTCCTGTACAGTACGCACCGGTGCACGTGGGGGTTGATGGCACGTGCCTTCTGAACACTGAACTTTGGTCCAGGGCCGCACGAAATCACAACAGCACAACCTCGAACAGACCTGCTAGGTGGCCTGCCTCTGCCTCTGCCTGTTTTGCCCATATTGGGGGGGGGATGAAGTGAAAGGTATGTGAACTGACTTGACTAATACAATAATACACAGGTGCAGTGAACAGGTATGCAGTGACTGGTATCAATACAATGTGCAGCTGTCTCACACACAGGTACCGAAAACAGGTGCAGCGACTGACTGGTATATAACAGTGTGTGCGCTCACGTAGGTAGGTAGGTGCACTCAACAGGTAGACATGCAGTGATTGGTATTACAAATGTGCAACTGTCACACACACAGGTATCGTGAACAGGTGCAGTGACTGGTATAGAACACTGCTAGCGGTCACGTAGGTAGGTGCACTGAACAGGTGGGTATGCAGTGGTTGGTATTACAAATGTGCAGCTGTCACACACACAGGTACCGTGAACAGGTGCAGTGTGCATACGTAGTTAGGTAGGTGCACTAAACAGGTGGGTATGCAGTATTTGATATCAGGGGCGTAACTAGGCCCCACCGGGCCCCCCTGCAGAAATTCTGAGCGGGCCAGCTAATGTTGTTCCTCCTCTGAGAGGAACAACATTAGCTCTCAAAAGAGCTGTTGAGGATGAGGAGTGCTTTTCAGCAAGAAGGAGCAACCTAACAAGCCTAACACAAGAGCCTAACTAAGCTTTCCCTATGTCAGCAGATTCTCTCCCTTCTCTAATTACTGCAGCCACACGAGTGAGTTAAAAGGCTGATGCAGCCTGCGTTTTATAAGGGAGGGGGGCTCCAGGAGGGAGTGTAGCCTGATTGGCTACCCTGTGTCTGCTGACTGTGATGTAAAGGGTCAAAGTTGACCCTAATGATGTAGTATAGGGGGTGGGTCGAACTCGCATATAGTTCCCAGTTCACCGCGAACGCAAACCACCGAAGTTCGTAAGCGAACTGTTCGGGCCATCTCTAATGGGATATACAAATATGTGACATTGTGTTAGGATAGATGAGGAGGCATCCATGTAGTGGCCAGAAAAAGGGCACATTGCCGCTAGTAGAATATTGGTATAATTACAAATATTCTACTACTGAATTCCGACAGTAAAATATCAGTAATCTTCGGTAACCTAGCCCTACTCTCACACAGAACCCGTCCTCTACCCCTCTTCCTGTGCCTAACCCATAAACGCCCAGGGTGGCACCTAACTAGTAAACCCCAATCCCCCCGCCTCCCAGGCCATGCCGCTTAGCCCTTAACCCACCCCCCTTTGCACCGCAAAGCCATGATTTCCGGCAATGTGGGGAAATGTGGGTGCACAGAAGCACCTGATAAAATAGCATGGATTGCACTGTATAGACTCTGAAGCCACACACTACAGACATTCTGCATTTTAAACTCCTCCACTCTATTTAATGACAAGTGTTTAGTAATCACAGGAGAGTGTCAAAACTATAAGGTGTACAGTGGGTTGCAAAAATATTCGGCCCCCTTGAAGTTTTTCACATTTTGTCACATTACTGCCACAAACATGCATCAATTTTATTGGAATTCCACTTGAAAGACCAATACAAAGTGGTGTACACGTGAGAAGTGGAACGAAAATCATACATGATTCCAAACATTTTTTACAAATAAATAACTGCAAAGTGGGGTGTGCGTAATTATTCGGCCCCCTGAGTCAATACTTTGTAGAACCACCTTTTGCTGCAATTACAGCTGCCAGTCTTTTAGGGTATGTCGCTACCAGCTTTGCACATCTAGAGACTGAAATCCCTGCCCATTCTTCTTTGCAAAACAGCTCCAGCTCAGTCAGATTAGATGGACAGCATTTATGAACAGCAGTTTTCAGATCTTGCCACAGATTCTCGATTGGATTTACCGTAGATCTGGACTTTGACTGGGCCATTCTAACACATAGATATGTTTTGTTTTAAACCATTCCATTGTTGCCCTGGCTTTATCTTTAGGGTCATTGTCCTGCTGGAAGGTGAATCTCCGCCCCAGTCTCAAGTGTTTTGCAGTTTCCAAGAGGTTTTCTTCCAAGTTTGCCCTGTATTTGGCTCCATCCATCTTCCCATCAACTGTGACCAGCTTCCCTGTCCCTGCTGAAGAGATGTACCCCCCGAGCATGATGCTGCCACCACCATATTTGACAGTGGGGATAGTGTGTTCAGAGTGATGTGCAGTGTTAGTTTTCTGCCACGCATAGTGTTTTGCATTTTGGCCCAAAAGTTCCATTTTGGTCTCATCTGACCAGAGCACCTTCTTCCACATGGTTGCTGTGTCCCCCACATGGCATGTGGCAAACTGCAAACGGGACTTCTTATGCTTTCTGTTAACAATGCCTTTCTTCTTGTCACTCTTCCATAAAGGCCAACTTTGTACAGTGCATGACTAATAGTTGTTCTATGGACAGAGTCTCCCACCTGAGCTGTAGATCTCTGCAGCTCGTCCAGAGTCACCATGGGCCTCTTGACTGCATTTCTGATCAGTGCTCTCCTTGTTCGGTCTGTGAGTTTAGGTGGATGGCCTTGTCTTGGTAGGTTTACAGTTGTGCCATACTCCTTTCATTTCTGAATGATCGCTTGAACAGTGCTCCGTGGGATGTTCAAGACTTTGGAAATCTTTTTGTAGCCTAAGCCTGCTTTAAATTTCTCAATAACTTGATCCCTGACCTGTCTGGTGTGTTCTTTGGACTTCACGGTGTGGTTGCTCCCAATATTCTCTTAGACAGTCTCTGAGGTCGTCACAGAGCAGCTGTATTTGTACTGACATTAGATTACACACAGGTGCACTCTATTTAGTCATTAGCACTCATCGGGCAATGTCTATAGGCAACTGACTGCACTCAGATCAAAGGGGGCCGAATAATTATGCACACCCCACTTTGCAGTTATGTGTAAAAAATGTTTGGAATCATGTATGATTTTCGTTCCACTTCTCATGTGTACACCACTTTGGGCTTGATTCACAAAGCGGTGCTAACAAACTTAGCACGTCTAAAGTCTTTAGATGTGCTAACCAGGGTGCTAAGTAGGTTAGCACAAGATTTCTCAATCAGATCGTGCACAAAGTTTTGTGCGCAAAATTTTGCGCGCACTAAGTCCTAGGCGCGCGCTAAGTCCCATAGGCTTTAATAGGCACTTCGCGCGGAGTACCCTGCGCTCTGTACAGTGCGCGCGTAAACTTTTACGCGCGTAAACCTTTACGCGCATAAAGTTTTATGTGCGAAAAGCTCGTTTAGACGTGCTAAGGGGGTTTTCACAGGCGTGCTAACAGTTAGCACTGCTTTGTGAATCAAGCCCTTTGTGTTGGTCTTTCATGTGGAATTCCAATAAAATTGATTCATGTTTGTGGCAGTAATATGACAAAATGTGGAAAACTTCTAGGGGGCCGGATACTTTTGCAACCCACTGTATAAAGTGAAATTGATATAGATATTCTTCCCCTCCTCTACACAATACATTTTGCTATTTAATGTCAATAAAAAAAAAATCTGCCAATTTATGAATATTTTGTGTTTTTTTTTTCTTTGAAGGCTTACAGTAGATCAAAGCTTGCAGACAGAACAGACCAAAAGCATCCTGTTTTCTCTAGGCAGCTTTGTGCTCACATACCAGCACTTTGTGGTTTGGAAATGGAATTTATAAATCCATTTAGTACCACATTATGAAACAAGTACTAAGATGGGGGTTCACATTTCACATTAATAATTACTCACTAATTCATACCTGTTTTACAAACCCATTTCCACCCCCCACCCCCACCCCCAAAAAAGCAAAAAAAAAAAAAAAAAAAAGCTGGGAAGTTGTGCAAAATGTAAAAAAACAAAATCCAGTTATTTAAAAACCATAGATCCTGCATTTTGCTGAAACAAAGATAAAATTGCCAATGCTTAAAGGGAACCGTTCTGGGAAGGAGATGGATTTTTCCTTTTAAAATAATACCAGTTGCCTGACTCTCCTGCTGATCCTGTGTCTCTTATGGCCTATGCTCACGGGCTACAATTGTCATCGCAACCACGTGGCACGCGCGTGTTGTGGCGACAGGTCGCCCGTGAGTATGAGCCGCGCACCCCGAACCGTTGCTCGTCGCTGCTGTCACCAGGCGATTGGCGCGATCAATCGCATGGCGACAGTTGCCGCCGCAACTTCCAGCCACTCATCCAAGAGGAAGCATGGACCAGGAAACCACACATGCAAAGACAGCCTGCAGTACCGCTATAGGACATCAAGCGTCATCACGCGGTGGTGACTAATAATGACTTGACGCCGGCAGCCCAGGAGGAGTCAAGGAAGGTTATCGAGCTGGTAATCTATCTTCTGCCATTTGGCTGCACTGCGTGCCACCAGCTCCCTAGCGGTTATGTCCTTCGGCCTGCGCCCCCTTTCTACTTGCCAGTCTGCGCACAGGGCGGCTAACCTGTCTGTACTGCCCAAAAAACAGCCCTGCATTCATATCCCTCTCAGTTTAGGTTGCCTTTAATGGACCACTGTCACAAAAATCTTAAAAGTTAAAATGCATGTAAACACATACAGATCAGAATTACGGTACTTCCAGACTAAAATGGGCCATAAATTACTTTTCTCCTATGTTGCTGTCACTTACAGTAAGTAGTAGAAATCTAACATTACCGACATATTTTGAACTAGCCCATCTTCTCATGGGGGGTTCTCAGGATTTTCTTGATTTTTAAAAGCACTTAGAGAATGGCAGTTGCTCCGTTTAAAGAGACTCTGAAGTCTCTTAAAAATCAGCGTTTTACTTCAAAAATCTGTTTCTCATCCCTGCCCTACCTAAAACGTTGCATCCTGTGGCTGTAATATAACTAAATCCTACCCCCCCCCCTAAACTCTTCGGGGGGCAATCCGGGCAGCGCTTCCGTGAGCGGCAGAGCTTTCAGCTGCAGCTCTGCCTCTCAGCACGTCTATCAACCTAGATCGCCGCCTCTCCCCCGCCCCTCTCAGTTTTCCTTCACTGAGAGGGGCGGGGGAGAGGCGGAGATCTGCCACTGATAGACGCGAATGGAGCTGCGGCTGAAAGCTCTGCCTCCAACAGCAGCAAAATCCACGACCAAGAAAGTCGTGGATTTTGTGGGAGAGACGGGGGGGGGGGGGGGGCGATTTTGTGAGATTACCAGCCGCTGGGATGCAGCGTTTTAGTTAGGGCAGGGATGAGAAAAAGATTTTTGAAGTAAAAAGAGGATTTTTATGAGACTTCAGTGTCTCTTTAACTGCCAAGAAAGTGTGCAGTGAGCATGGAGACTGGTCAGCATCTTTGTATTAGGCTGCTTACACACCAAGACGTTACAGGCGCACGTTAGTGCACCTGTAACGCTCCCCCAACGCACAGCAATGTAACACAAGTGGGCTGTTCACACAGCCCACGTTGCGTTACATGTAACGCTGCACGTTCTCCGCAAAGTGCAGCATGCTACGGCGTTACAGTGGCTATAGCCGCGTTACACTGTTTGCACATGCTCAGTGGGGGGCGGAGAGAAGGCGTGGAGAGCCAGCTACAGTAGCCGCGCACATGGCTACTTAATATTCACTGCACTGGCGGGCGCTGATTGGCCGGCGGGACCACGTGATGCGGAGTGTCTCGCTCCGCATCACGTGGTCCCGCTGGCCAATCAGCGCCACTCTGGGAGACATTATAGGAATCGAGCCGCCTAACGCGGCTCACTCTACCGTCGGCTCTTGCAGCACCATACGTTGTGTTAGGTGCACGTTATGCGACCTTAACGTGGCACCTAACGCAACGTCTTGGTGTGCAAGAAGCCTAAATCTTTTTCAAGCAATGTCTTTATAAAGAATAAAGACCATGCTGAGAATCCCCCATGAAGAGATGGACTAGCCCAAAACCTGCTGGTAATGTCAGATTTTTACTACCTACTGTAAGTGAAAGCAACATAGGAGAAAAGTATCGTATGGCTCATTTTACTCTGGAAGAAATGCACTTCTTATTTGTATGTGTTTTACATTTTAAGATTTGTGACTGTTCCTCTTTAAACTGAAAATTATTATTATTTTAATACATGCTCATTTTGAATTTGCTGCCAACAGGTTTCTAAAACATTGGGACCAGCATGTTATAACTGTGTCACATCACCTGTTCTTTATAAAACACTTGGGAACTGAAGAGATCAGTTGCTGTAGTTTAAAGCCCGTGGTCGCCTCTGGGAGGGTCTCTGCAGACCTATAGCGCATAGCGGGCATTTCAACTCCCCTCCCCAGGATCCAGACTCTGGCAGCAATTCTCCTTCCTATCCTCTGAGGCTCTGCATCCCCTTGGTGAGATTGTCGTTTTTCATCATGATGACAAACGGCAATCTCACTACATGGTTACAGTGCCACCCGGTGGATGGAGGGAGAATTGCAGTGCTGGATCTCAGGGAGGTGAGTAAGTGCTGGGCTGATGCAGATTTCTCTGCGGTATGATTTTTTTTTGCTGGTTTTAGAGTGTGTAAGTGTGCAAAAAGTTTTTAGGCTCTATAATCCGGAAATAATCATACCGCCAGAGAGATTAATAATATTACATACCATAGATGATGGAACCCCAAAATCTTTAATAATCTTATGCTATGATACTTTATTGTAATGTTTGTTTTTTTTTGCAGCATTTTCCTATGTAGGTTTTCACAGAATGGTGTCCCAGTCACCATCTTTCTTTTTTTCTGAGTAACTCTCTCTCTGGGATTCACTATCCATGTATTACTGACCCGTTGCCAATTAATCTACATCATGGTGTGATGTGCCACTTTTTTTCTTGCCTCTGTCCCATCTTGAGTTGCTGGCATTACAATAAAATGAGCACACCTTAATTGTACAAAGTACAATTTTTGAGTTTCAAGATTTGACTCTGTGTTTATACTACTTTCAATCATAAGTGGGAATTAAATGAAATGTAGATCATCAAATCACGTTTGAATTTACATTTTATAGCGTCCCATCTCTTGGAAACAGTTTGTGGTATCAGTATAATTCCAGAGTACATATTGGCATATCAGGTCAATATCTAAATAGTATATAAACAGGAGAAGATCACCAGTTTATGTCTGATGGTGATCACTTGACCATATACATCTAGAATTCCAGAAGGGACATATATGAAATGCAGAAAAAGCTTTTTTATTTATAATTTCAAGAGGTGAAAAAAAAAACACAATAGCACCAACATCCTGTAAGTTAACTACATTAACCGCTTCCAGACCAACAGTGTCTGGCCCCTTAACCACTTAAGGACTGCAGTCATAAAACCCCTTAAGGACCAGAGCCTTTTTTTCCATTCAGACCACTGCAGCTTTCACGGTTTATTGCTCGGTCATACAACCTACCACCTAAATGAATTTTACCTCCTTTTCTTCTCTCTAATATAGCTTTCTTTTGGTGCTATTTGATTGCTCCTGCGATTTCTACTTTTTATTATATTCATCAAAAAAGACATGAATTTTTTAACTTTCTGTGCTGACATTTTTCAAATAAAGTAAAATTTCTGTATACATGCAGCGCGAAAAATGTGGACAAACATGTTTTGGATAAAAAAAACCCCATTCAGTGTATATTTATTGGTTTGGGTAAAAGTTATAGCGTTTACAAACTATGGTGCAAAAAGTGAATTTTCCCATTTTGAAGCATCTCCGACTTTTCTGAGCACCTGTCATGTTTCATGAGGTGCTAAAATTCCAGGATAGTATAAATATCCCCCAAATGACCCCATTTTGGAAAGAAGACATCCCTGCCCTGGGATATATACTGCCCTGGGATTTTAGGGGCCCTAAACCGTGAGGAGTAGTCTTGAAACCAAATTTCGCAAAATGACCTGTGAAATCCTAAAGGTACTCATTGGACTTTGGGCCCCTTAGCGCAGTAGGGGTGCAAAAAAGTGCCACACATGAGGTATCGCCGTACTCAGGAGAAGTAGTATAATTTGTTTTGCGGTGTATTTTTACACATACCCATGCTGGGTGGGAGAAATATCTCTGTAAATGGACAATTGTGTGTAAAAAAATTAAAAAATTGTGATTTACAGAGATATTTCTCCCACCCAACATGGGTATGTGTAAAAATACACCCCAAAACACATTATACTACTTCTCCTGAGTACGGCGATACCACATGTGTGGCACTTTTTTGCACCCCAACTGCGCTAAGGGGCCCAAAGTCCAATGAGTACCTTTTGGATTTCACAGGTCATTTTGCGAAATTTGGTTTCAAGACTACTCCTCACGGTTTAGGGCCCCTAAAATGCCAGGGCAGTATAGGAACCCCACAAGTGACCCCATTTTAGAAAGAAGACACCCCAAGGTATTCAGTTAGGAGTATGGTGAGTTCATAGAAGATTTTATTTTTTGTCACAAGTTAGCGGAAAATGACACTTTGTGAAAAAAAACAATTAAAATCAATTTCCGCTAACTTGTGACAAAAAAATAAAATCTTCTATGAACTCACCATACTCCTAACTAAATACCTTGGGGTGTCTCCTTTCTAAAATGGGGTCACTTGTGGGGTTCCTATACTGCCCTGGCATTTTAGGGGCCCTAAACCGTGAGGAGTAGTCTTGAAACCAAATGTCGCAAAATGACCTGTGAAATCTTAAAGGTACTCATTGGACTTTGGGCCCCTTAGCGCAGTTAAGGTGCAAAAAAGTGCCACACATGAGGTATTCCCGTACTCAGGAGAAGTAGTATAATTTGTTTTGCGGTGTATTTTTACACATACCCATGCTGGGTGGGAGAAATATCTCTGTAAATGGACAATTGTGTGTAAAAAAATTAAAAAATTGTGATTTACAGAGATATTTCTCCCACCCAGCATGGGTATGTGTAAAAATACACCCCAAAACACATTATACTACTTCTCCTGAGTACGGCGATACCACATGTGTGGCACTTTTTTGCACCCCAACTGCGCTAAGGGGCCCAAAGTCCAATGAGTACCTTTAGGATTTCACAGGTCATTTTGCGAAATTTGGTTTCAAGACTACTCCTCACGGTTTAGGGCCCCTAAAATGCCAGGGCAGTATAGGAACCCCACAAGTGACCCCATTTTAGAAAGGAGACACCCCAAGGTATTTAGTTAGGAGTATGGTGAGTTCATAGAAGATTTTATTTTTTTGTCACAAGTTAGCGGAAATTGATTTTAATTGTTTTTTTTCACAAAGTGTCATTTTCCGCTAACTTGTGAAAAAAAAAAAAAATCTTCTATGAACTCACCATACTCCTAACTGAATACCTTGGGGTGTCTTCTTTCTAAAATGGGGTCACTTGTGGGGTTCCTATACTGCCCTGGCATTTTAGGGGCCCTAAACCGTGAGGAGTAGTCTTGAAACCAAATTTCGCAAAATGACCTGTGAAATCCTAAAGGTACTCATTGGACTTTGGGCCACTTAGCGCAGTTAGGGTGCAAAAAAGTGCCACACATGAGGTATCCCCGTACTCAGGAGAAGTATTATAATTTGTTTTGCGGTGTATTTTTACACATACCCATGCTGGGTGGGAGAAATATCTCTGTAAATCAGAATTTTTTGATTTTTTTACACATAATTGTCCACTTACAGAGCTATTTCTCCCACCCAGCATGGGTATGTGTAAAAATACACCCCAAAACACATTATACTACTTCTCCTGAGTACAGCGATACCTCATGTGTGACACTTTTTTAGCAGCCTAGTTGCGCAAAGGGGCCCAAAGTCCAATGAGCACCTTTAGGCTTTACAGGGGTGCTCACAATTTAGCAACCCCCCCACATGCCAGGACCGTGAACAAACCCCACAAATGACCCCATTTTGGAAAGAAGACACCCCAAGGTATTCCACGAGGGGCATGGTGAGTTCATAGAAAAAAAATTTTTTGTCATAAGTGAGCGGAAAATGACATTTTGTGAAAAAAACATACAACAATTTCTGCTAACTTGTGACAAAAAATAAAATATTCTATGAACTCACCATGCACCTCACAGAATACTTTGGGGTGTCCTCTTTCCAAAATGGCATCATTCGTGGGGTCTGTCCTGGCATTTTAGGGTCTCTGCAATCATTACATGTATGGCCAGTATTAGGAGTTTCTGCTATACTCCTTATTTTGGGCATACAGGTAATGCACTCTGGGCTGAAAGGAAAAATGACAGTCAATCAATCAATCAATCAATGTGGATGAAAAAATATCTGCCAAAAAAATGTGAAAAAAAAAAAGAGGGAAAGGCGTCTGCCAGGACATAGGAGCTGCCACCCAAAAACGTCCACCCACTCAGCTCGTATGCCCTGGCAAAGCCGATTTATCCATTCACACCGATCGATGTGGATGAACAAATCATTGCCAGAGTTCTTTTTTGATACAAAGTGCTTGCCAAAGCATAGGAGCTCCAACACCACCCCTCAGCTCATATGCCTCGGCAAACGTATCTTTTTTACTGCAGAGGAGAAATCTCGTCCTGCAGCGCTACATGCACCGACTTGTGTGTAATCTGACAGACACACAATGCTTCTGTCAGGATGCACCATCAGTGCTGCAGCTGGTTGGTCGGTCGGTCGGTCCACCTGGAAGGGTAAAGGATGGAAAAAAGAGAGAAAAACACACACAAAAAAAACAAGCAAGCAGCAAAGCAATAACTTCATTAACATCAACTTTTATAAACTTTAATGAACATTTTTAACCCAAACATTAACATTGGGAACCAAACATTAACTTTTTTGCTTACCTGTTTTTTTTGTTTTTGTTTTTTTTTTTCTTACCTTTCTGAGGACAAACCTCTCGTCCCCCATGGGACAATATGCAAAGTGCAAATCGCACAGAGATGTGGCGAAGTACATTATGCACTTTGTCCCAAGTGAAAGGAGAGGTTTCTGGCAGCACTGTGTATTAGGGTCTCTGAAAACCTGATGTCTGGGTTCACACTGCATATTGGCGTATCCGGTGGGTCGCGCGCACCGCATCGCCCCAAACAGACCTTCAGAGACAACCGCTAGAGTAGCATTCGACAGTAATCGCATTCGGCCTAGTAAGTAACTGCGTCGCCGTAGACTAACATGACTTCCAGGCCGACCCAAATTGCCACAGAAGCCACCCAGTAATGTAGGCATGCACTAGCGTTAAGTCAAGCACTTCCGGCGTAGGGGGGGACCGCAAAGTGTGACTTTCGCTAGGCAATTTTCCCTAACGCATCACGCCAGTGTGAAATAGCACAGAGACCCTTGTGTGCCTACTGCTATGTTTGGAGTTCCCTACTCTCTAAAAGTGTATCTGCTCATGATACCTCTGGAAACACTCCCCTAGGCATAGACCAGGCTGGTCAGGACACATGGGACAGTAAACAGAGGTGTCACGCCTTGTTCCAGCCCTGCTGCAGACACGACAACGTTTTCTTGGGGTGCGTTGATTTGGGCCACTCGGAATGGGAAAGGCATAGTGCCTTTCATGCAGCCGGCTAACTGCATTTTGGGGTTGGGCCACGGCACCTCCTGGATACAGGAGTTCCATAACGATGACTTCCTGGAATTTAAGGAACGCTCCAGTTCTCCCAGCCTTACTGTAGAGAACAAAGCTGTTGTAAATACCCAATTGAATTAGATAAACAGACACTTTTTTATACCAGCGTCTGGTTTTGCGGGAAACTAAATAGGGCCCTAACATCTGGTCATTGAAGTCCACCCCTCCCATGTAAGCATTATAGTCGTGGACGGCGAGGGGTTTTTCAGTGACCTCAGTTGCCCGTTGAATTTGGACTGTCGTGTCTGTGTGAATGGTGGACAGAAGGTAAACGTCCCTCTTGTCCTTCCATTTCACCGCGAGCAGGTCATCTGTACACAAGGCAGCCCTCTCCCCCCGTGCAAGCCGGGTACTAACGAGCCGTTGGGGGAAGCCCCGGCGACTAGGCCGCACGGTGCCACAGCAGCGGATCCCTTCTATCTTTAAACGCTGATAGAGGGCCACACTTGTATAGAAGTTGTCCACATAAAGATGGTACCCCTCCTGGAACAAAGGTGACACCAAGTCCCACACAATCTTGCCACTGCTCCCCAGGTAGTCAGGGCATCCGACCGGCTCCAATTTTGAGTCTTTTCCCTCATAGACCCTAAAACCATAAGTATAGCCTGTGGCCCTTTCACAGAGCTTATACAGTTTCACCCCATACCGGGCGCACTTGCTTGGGATGTACTGTTTGATGCCAAGGCGCCCGGTAAAATGTATGAGGGACTCGTCTACACAAATGTGCTGTTCAGGGGTATAAGCATCTGCAAATTTTGATGACATGTGGTCTATGAGGGGCCGAATTTTGTGGAGCCGGTCATAAGCAGGGTGGTCACTCCGATGACAGGTTGTGTTGTCATTGAAGTGCAGGAAGCGCAGGATCATCTCAAACCGTGTCCTGGACATGACAGCAGAGAACATGGGCAGGTGATATATTGGGCGCGTAGACCAATAAGACCGCAATACATTCAATTTGACTAGACCCATGTTAAGGAGAAGGCCCAAAAAAGTTTTAAGTTCGAAAACTTGGAGTGGTTTCCACCGGTAAGCCTGGGAATAGTACTTATCCGGGTTGTCGGTGATGTATTGTGTGGCATAACGGTTGGTCTCAGCCACAATTAAGTTGTAGAGATCCTCGGTGAAGAACAGATGAAAAAAGTCTAGGGCCATTACTAGATTATCTGTCTCCACCTGGACTCCAGACTGGGCGGTGAAAGGGGGCAGTACGGGTGCGGCGGAACCAGGGGATTGCCAATTGGGATTTGCCAGCACCTCTGGAAGACTATGGGTAGTACGGGCCCGTTTTCTTGGTGGCTGCGACTCGGGTCTTAATGCACGTGCCACCGAACCAGTTTCAACTTCCCTTCTGGTGCTCACCACTTCACCAGGGTCTACGGAAGTACTGGTGCCAGGTCCAGGAGATGCTGCGCTGCTGGTGTATGCCTCACCATGAAACCTCAGACCAGCGCTAGCTCCACTCTGCTGCCCTTGAGGCAGATCCTGCGGTCCAGTGACATGGGGTGTGGTACGCCTGGCTCTAGCCGGGACCTCAACCTCGTTATCGCTATCGGTCTGCGAGCCACTGCTGTCCACAGGTTCGTACTCTGACCCAGAAGATTCGTCGGATGAGATGTCCCAATCGTCCTCATCCGACTGGGCCATGTACCTGAGAACCTCATCATCGGAATACCCCTTTCTTGCCATGGTGGGCTGCTAAATTTAGGGGGTATTCCTCTGAGACTACCCAGGAAAAAGAGCACCTACCTAGCAAAAGGGAGTACTTGCGGAGCAGAAAGCTGTGGTCACTGAGTTTTGGAAAAAAAAAATCAAAACTGATCTTTACAGTGCCACAGCTATTGTACAGTGTTTTTTGCAGTGATCAGAAAAAAAATTCTGTCACTGCGGTGGGGCGGGCTGAACGCAAGTGCAGGCGAACGATCAGGCCTGATCGGCAAACACTGCGTTTTTAGTGGATCCTAATGACCCCAATATAGATCTGTGTGCGATCAGTAATGATCACTTACAGATACTATATAGTACCAATGCTGATTAGCGACAGTGATGACGCTAATCAGCGACTAATTAGTGACTGTGGTGCGGTGGGCTGAGCGCTAACTGACACTAACACAGGGGCCTAGCTAACTGGCCTAACTGTTAACACTAGTGATACTAAAAACACTATTTTTAGATCACTAGGATAGTGACCGGGGGGGGGGGGGGAATCAGGGGGCAATCAGACAGCAATGGGGGCAATCAGAAACAATCACAGACAATCAGAGGGCAATCAAGGCAATTACAACACAATTAGAGCCAATAAGAGTGATTAGAGGGCAATCACAGCCAGTCAGCGCAATCAAAGCCAATCGCGGGGCAATCGAAGCCAATCACAATACAATCGAAAACCAATCACGGGACAATCGAAGCCAATCACGGGACAATCGAAGCCAATCACGGGACAATCGAAGCCAATCACGGGACAATCGAAGCCAATCACAGCACAATCGAAGCCAATCACAGCACAATCGAAGCCAATCACAGGACAATCAAAAACCAATCACGGGACAATCTAAGTCAGTCACAGGGCAATTGAGACAATTGGAGCCAATCAAAGCACAATCAAGCGTTACAGACAGGAGATTAGATATACACAATGGCAGGGGGGTGATCTAGGGCAGGGTGGAGTGATCAGAGGGAGATATAAGGGCAGGGGGGAGGGTGATCAGGAGCCTGCAGTGACAGGTGGTGACGGGGTGATTGATAGGTGATCGGTAGGTAATTACAGAGGAGAAAATAAGCAAGCAATGCACTGGCGGGGGGTCTGTGGGCGATCTGAGGGTTCGGGTGGGTGATTGGGTGCCCGCAAGGGGCAGATTAGGGTCTAATCTGATGGGTAGCAGTGACAGGGGGTGACGGGGTGATTGATAGGTGATCAGAAGGTAATTACAGTGTAGAATATATGCAAGCAATGCACTGGCAAGTTGATCAGAGGGGGTCTCAGGGCAATCTGAGGGGGTGGGCGGGTGATTGGGTGCCCAAAAGGGGCAGATTAGGGACTGATCTGATGGGTAGCAGTGACAGGTAGTGACAGGGGGTGATTGATGGGTGATTGATGGGTGATCAGTAGGTGTTTAGAGGAGAGAAAAGATGTAAACAATGCACTTGGTAGGTGTTATGAGGGTGGGCCTGTGGGCGATCTGAGCGTGTGGGTGGGTGATCAGATGCCCGCAAAGGGCAGGTTAGGGTCTAATCTGATGGGTGGCAGTGACAGGTGATGACAGGGGGTGATCGATGGGTGATTGACAGGTGATTGACAGGTGATTACAGAGAATAGCTGTATACAGTACACGGGGGGGGGGGGGGGGGAGGTCTGGGGGGGGGGTCTGGGGAGGATCTGAGGGTGTGGGGGGGTGATCAGGCGCCCCCAGGGGGAAGTTTAGGACCTGATCTAAAATATAGCGTTGACAGTTAGTGACAGGGGGTGATTGATAGGTGATTAGGGGGGTGATTGGGTGCAAACAGTGCTGTCAGGGGGTGGGCAGGGGGGGGGGTCTGATGGGTGCTGTGGGCGATCAGTGTGCAGGGTGGGCAGGATCAGTGTGTGTGTGGTGTCACTCACAGTGCTGCCTTCCTCTCTGGTGGTCGATCGAGCGCTGTGACCACCAGGGAGGAGGCAGCGTGTATAATATGCTTTGTTTACCTAACAAAGCGTATTATACACTTTCAATTGGCCATTTCAAAAAGTTGCAACCCGCCGGCGCTGCTGATTGGCCGGCGGGTTGACGTCACATGTGGGCGGAGCCTAATGCCGGCGATGCGTGCGCAGTCCGCGCGCGCGATCGCCCGCAATCCCCTCCCCCAGGACCCGACGCCATTCTGCGTTACGTGGTCCTGGGGCTGCCACTTTGCCGCCGCCAATATGAAGTAGGCGGTCGGCAAGTGGTTAAGGACCAGAGACTTTTTGGTTCAAAAAACAGACCCACCCACTCGCTCTGCTGTTACAATGGCAGCAGAGCTCAGGGAGTCGGTCAGGAGCAGATTTCAACAGGGTCAGGAGCCAATTAAATCAGCTCCTAACCAGCTCACAGAGTTCTGCTGTCATACCGACAGCAGGGCAAGTGGGCTGCAGCAGCTGGAGAGCAGTGCAATCGGCAGGAGCGTGCGTTGCGGTAATTGAAATCTACGCTCTGGCAGAGATAACAGGACCCAAGCAGGACGAAGATTTCAATTAGCCTGGTCCAGAAACGGCTAACATCCAAGAGAGTTCATGGAATGGTTGTACGCCACTTTTAATAGTAAAGGCAAATACAGGGGGGGGGGGGCGTGACCGGAAGCTCATGCGGTGAAGACGTGTCTTACTGGAGCTTTCATCCGCTATACTCATCCTAAACACCACCCTAGCGTCCCCAAACGACTCTGCACCGGCATCGGGAACCTCCCGAGCAGCCCAGGTCTTCTCCCCCATCATGACCAGGCGCGCATCCGAGGCGGCAGCTAAGCTGCGCCGCTTCCAACACTCCAGCCAAGATGGCGACGAGGCCTTGTCTCCGCAACAGAGCCTCGTGGAGAGCGGGGAGTTACAGCCGGACGCCGACCCAGACCCTCTAGCCCAGCTACTGGAAGGAATGGCATTCTGCCAGGCAAGCCTAACTACCATTACCACTAAACTTGAGGAGGTCCGCTCCAATGTCTCCTTGGTAAGGCAGGACATGCAGAACCTGCGCACACGAGTTACCAAGGCGGAAGACCGCATTGACAAGCTAGAGGTCGTCACTGCTTCCCTCCAACCAGCAATGCGCAGTACACAGAAAGATGTAACGTCCCTGCAGTCTAGACAGGACGACCTAGAAAACAGAAATCGAAGATCCAACATAAGAATAGTCGGGCTCCCGGAAAAGGTGGAGGGCACAGACCCAGAGGGATTTATAGAATCGCTGCTCCTTGACCTCTTCGGCAGAAACACGTTTTCCACAGTGTTTATAGTGGAGCGAGCACATCGAATTTCCCCGCGCACACCACCACCCGGGGCACCTCCCTGCACCTTTATATTCAAGGTCCTAAATTTCCGTGACAGAGATGCTGTGCTGCGAGCAGCTAGGAAGAAGGAAAGAAATTAAATACGAAAACGCACGAATATCCTTCTACCCTGACTTCTCCATTGACGTTCAAAAACAGCGCGCGCACTTTACTGCCGCGAAGAAACGTCTGCGAGACCTCAACATGCCATATGCTATTCTCTATCCAGCAAAACTTCGGGTTGCAGCAGATGGCTCCACACACTTTTTCACGGATCTTAAAGAAGTCTTCCGTTGGTTGGAGGCTCGCACCCGCAGACGCCCCGCAGACTTCTCGGACAATGATACAGATAAGTGATGGCGTGGTGACTTTTCTCCTCACCCCTGTTTTCTCCTCCTACTCTTCCCATTAGAGCCACACAATTTCCCCCTTACTCTGCAAGGCCCCAGTGGTAGGAAGCCCTATCTAAGCGATCCCTCTAAGGCCCACTGGACTCTGCTGTGCTAAACATACAATGCGGCCCCCTTGGAAGTAGAAGGACATCTTCTAAATAGCTATGTGGCTCCACAACCTTCTTGAAACTAAGTACGCACATGGAACTCTTCTATATTGCGGAACCTTACCTGTTCTTTTTACATTGCCCCCTCTTCTTATATGCATAAGATACGCTATTCACAGCAAGCTAAACAAACCATGGAAGTTGCCTAAAGATCCAACTGTACAAACTTTCTGTTTCCTTTATATATACACAAATCAGTAATGGCATGCTAATGGTGTACTTTGTTGAGGGGGGAAATTATATTTCATAGATGTGAAATGTGACGGTATGCTATTATACGCTTAATACTATAGGTGCTCGTTCTTAACCAGGTCCTCCCTATACCCCATCCTCTCCCTTACGCCTCCCCTACCCTATATCCTTCCACCCGGTTTCAGATGAGCACCTATACATGCATATGTAAATAATATACAGATTCATGTGTTGTTTTAAGATAGGAGTATGGCTTGATATCCTCCCCTGTTGATCCCCCTGTTGCGATGACCTGCACAATGCTCGATTGACGCCAAGGTGTTCCACCCTAATTACAGCACGGGGCTCACCCAGACGGCTACACCTTTTCGGCTGACCGTTTGGACGCATACGCGTCTTTGCAGCGTGCTTCTTTAGAGTTGTTACCCCAGCTACTCTGCTGAGCCTGCTTTTTTAAAAGCTCTCAGCGGCTGGTTTATGGTTTTACATTTTGGGTACAAGGCCCTCCTAGTTCAGAAGGTAGGGCGGGGTGGGTTAGGGTATTACACTTTATTCCTATGTGCCGGTGCTAAAGAATATGTTCTGGGAAACACTGTAAGAAAACTACTGCAGTTTAATGCAAAGAGATATGAGTCCAGATTACTATACACTCCACCATGATGCCCTCCAAACTAACACTGATCACCTGGAATGTCAGGGGCATAAACGATAAAATAAAAAGGCAGACGATATTAACATACCTAAATAAACAAAAACCAGACATTGGGCTTGATTCACAAAGCGGTGCTAACTGTTAGCACGCCTGTGAAAACCCCCTTAGCACGTCTAAACAAGCTTTTCGCGCATAAAACTTTACGCGCGCAAAGTTAGTGCGCGATCTGATTGAGAAATCCAGTGCTAACCTACTTAGCACCCTGGTTAGCGCGTCTAAAGACTTTAGACGTGCTAAGTAGGTTAGCACCGCTTTGTGAATCAAGCCCATTGTGGCAATACAAGAGACCCATATAACGGGTAGCAAAATTCTTAGCCTCCGTAGAGGTTGGGTGGGATGGGCATATCACTCGACATTCTCCCAGTCATCCCGTGGTGTTTCAGTGTTGGTCAACAGAAGACTCCAGTTCCACCTAGTTTCACTTAAATTAGACCCTCTGGGCAGATTTATTTTTATACATTGCACCATTGCAAATGTGCCTATATTAATACTTACATTCTATATCCCCCCTCCATACTCAGTCACTCTTCTGAAAGAAGGACTAGCATTCATGCTCTCCCATCAAGGAGTACAAGCAATATGGATGGGGGACTTCAACACAACTAGAAATCCTTTTCTGGATAGACAACAACAACAACAAATAATATTTGTAAAGCGCTTTTCTCCCGTGGGACTCAAAGCGCATAAGCATGGCTCAGACCATCGTGGTACAGAGGAAGAAATTTTATAAGTCTGGAAATGCCAGGCTAAACAGGTAGCTTTTCAGTCTGGATTTGAATAGCTCCAGGGATGGTGCTGTCTTTACTGGGTGTGGTAGGGAGTTCCAGAGAGTAGGGGCAGCATGGCAGAAGGCTCTATCTCCAGATTTTTTGAGGTGCACTCTGGGAGTGACCAAGTTTACAGAACTTGCTGATCTGAGGTTGTGAGAGGTGTGGTGCAGCTTTAGCCAGTCCTTCATGTATCCAGGGCCCAGACTGTGCAGGGATTTGAATGTCAGCAGTCCAATCTTGAAGAGTATTCTCCATTCTACTGGTAGCCAGTGCAGTGAGCGAAGGATCGGTGTAATGTGACAGTGGCGAGGCTGGTTTGTTAGCAATCTGGCAGCAGAATTCTGCACTAATTGCAGGCGACGCAGGTCCTTTTTGGGGAGGCCAACATAAAGGGCATTGCAGTAGTCCAGTCGTGATGTGATGAAGGCGTGGACTAGGGTTGGAAGATCCTCTGGGGGAATCAGATGTTTAATCTTTGCAATGTTCTTCAGATGAAAGAAGGAGGATTTAACTACAGATGAAATTTGGTTTCTGAAACTCAATTCCCCATCGATTAGTACGCCAAGGCTGCGCACAAGGTTGGAGCTGTTTATGTCTGAATTCCCAATCCTGATTGGTGTTGCTTTAGGATAGAGCTGTTTTGATGGCGGGCACTGGCCTTGGACAAACAGGACCTCAGTTTTGTCAGCATTCAGTTTCAACCAGTTATCATTCATCCATGCCTGTAGCTCAGCTAAGCAAGAGTTTATTTTTGGGGTAGGGTCTGTTCCACCAGGTTTGAAGGACAGGTATAGCTGTGTGTCATCGGCGTAGCAGTGGTACGTCAGGCCATGTCGTTGGATAAGTGTGCCGAGTGGCAACATGTAGATTGCAAACAGAGGGGATAGGATTGATCCTTGTGGCACTCCGAATTGTAGAGGTGCAGGTTTGGACATTATAGGTCCTAGGGATACTCTCTGTGTTCTGTCAGTCAGGAATGATCTGAACCACTGGAGGACTGATCCACTGATGCCACAGTACTCCTGCAGTCTGTTAAGCAGGATTTCATGGTCAACTGTATCAAAAGCCGCTGAGAGATCCAACAGGATTAGGATGAAGCATTCCCCTCTGTCCCTTGCCATGAGCAGATCGTTGCAGACTTGGATGAGGGCTGTTTCACAGCTGTGGTGTTTCTTAAAGCCAGATTGTAGAGGGTCCAGGATGTTGTTTACTGACAGACTGACAGCCTGGTTTCAAGTTGCAGATAGACAGCCTTTTCAATAACTTTACCTAAGAAGGGGAGGTTGGAGACAGGTCTGTAGCTGCTCATAGCATCTGGATCCATGGAAGTTTTTTTAAGAAGGGGCTTGATGATTCCTTCTTTTAGAGAGGTAGGAAACCTCCCTGCTTGCAGAGAGCAATTTACTATTTTGTGAAATGCTGGACCAAGCAGGTCAGGGCATTTCAGCATATGTTTAGTTGGTCCAGGGTCCAGGTCGCAGGTTGTCTGGCGGAGGCGACGGAGGATGTCTGAGATCTCTTCCTCACTAATACTTTTGAAGTCAGTCCAGGGTGTTAGGTTGTTTTTGCAGCTATTTCCAGGAGTTGCATGAGTCTTGGGTGCTGTGGATTGAATGAGAGACCGAATAGAGGATACTTTGTCAGCAAAGTAGCAAGCAAATTTCTCACATAGCTCCTTTGAGGGAGTTATAGTAGGTTTTAGACAGGATGGATTACATAGTCTATCAACTGTGCGGAATAGTTGGGCTGGCCTGTTGGCGGCCTTTGCGATCTCCTGTGATAGGTAGAAGGATTTTTTCTTGGTGATCGCATTTTGGTAGTTTTCCAGGTGAGAGACAAGGGTGTGTTTATCTTTTGAATTCTGGGATTTTCGCCACTTCCTTTCTAGTCTGCGCACTTCTTTCTTCATGTCCTTTAGTGAGCTGTCAAACCACCGTGCATGGTGAAGTGGTGTAGACCGTTTAATGCGAACTGGAGCAAGGGGCGTCATAGGCAGATGACACTGCGTGGTTGTACATCAGGGCCATGGAGTCTGGGTCTGCGCAATGATTGGTTAATGCGTCGAAGTTGAGGGTATTCTGAACGTGCTGAGGTGAGACATCTTTCAGTGAACGGTATTTTATGAGTTCTTTCCCTCTGTGTTTTATCGCTGGTCCTGTCAGAGAGAAGTGGATGGTGTGGTGGTCTGACCATACCACTGGGTTTATATCCATGTGTGATATTAAAAGTCCGGAATGAAATATAAGATCCAGGGTGTGCCCTTTCTTGTGGGTGGGGAGGTTGACAGCCTGAGAGAGACCCAGTTCATTCATTATGAGAAGTAGTTCACTTCCTAGGTGGGAGTCGTGATCATCCACCCATGCATTGAAGTCTCCCAGGATGATCCATCTAGGGTGTTCCACTGTTAGGCAGGATAAGAGTTCAGATATTTCCTTAAGAAAGGCTGGACCATTTTTTGGGGGGCGGTATATGAGCAATATGTTGATGTTTACTTCTGCTGACAGTTGGGCTGCAATACATTCAAAGGTTTCAGTGGGGCCTATGGGCAGGGGCCTTATGTTCAAAGAGGATCTGAAGCATATGGCAACCCCCCCACCCTTGCGGACTTGTCTCTCACAGTGCAAAACTGAATAATTGGTCGGCACGGTTGCTTCAAGAGCTGGGCCTGCATGCTTCCCAAGCCAGGTCTCTGTCAAAAAGGTCAAATCAGAGAGCTCTATTAGGTCATGTATAGTTGCAGTCTTATTATTTATCGATCTGGCGTTGCAGAGTGTGGCTGTGATTGAGCTTTGCTGGGGATGTTTTTTAGGCTTCACTGTCAAACTTGTTATCCTTTGCCTGGTGTTGCTTCCCTGGTGTTTATTTTTGGATCCACTACCTCTCCGCCCCCTTCTGCTTTTCCTGAGTATCCCAAAGGATTTTAAAAGGAGAGCTAGTGAGGTGTTAATTTGTAATTGATTCTTTGGAGGGCAGGCAGAGAAAAGGTCCTTTGATGAGTATTTGTATGTTGACATTAGAGACA
The DNA here is from genome assembly GCF_040937935.1 of Hyperolius riggenbachi. Lineage (NCBI taxonomy): Eukaryota > Metazoa > Chordata > Amphibia > Anura > Hyperoliidae > Hyperolius > Hyperolius riggenbachi. The sequence continues at coordinate 133,411,931 of NC_090655.1, read as the reverse complement.
ATAGACTTGTTCTGATAGCTTGTACTTCTGGAGTCCTGCTGAGATCAAAGGGGATCTGTGCAAACTCCTTTCATTCCTACACAGAGTTGGATCATAGATTTATTTTAAGTAAAGTTCCTTGTTTTAGAGTTAGATGATAAATGATAACATAAATGTGGAAAATAGTCACTTGGTGCCAGTGGCGTACCTAGGGCATTTGACACCCGGTGCTGGGTATTAAAAAGACACCCCCCCCCCCCCATAAAAAAACCAAAAAACAGCAAATGTGGCATGCTAAACGTGACACGGCGGGTAATGCCAGGTGTAGGCTCGCTCCCCCCCCTAAAGTTGTCCTTAGTATAGTATAGTGGCACCAGTATAGCTAACAAAAAATGGGTGCGGCTATAACATGCGGCGCGCATTGCGCGCCGCGGCGAAAAATGGGCGTGGCCATGACCGGATGAGGGCAGAGCTAACTAATTTAAAGTGAACCCGGGATAAGAGTGATATGGAGGCTGCCATATTCATTTCCTTTTAAACAATAGGCAGCCCTGCTGATCTATTTGGCTGCAGTAGTGAACTGAATTACACCAGAAACAAGCCATGCAGCTAATCTTGTCAGTTCTGACAATATTGTCAGAAACCCCTGACCTGCTGCATGCTTATTCAGGGTCTATGGTTGAAAGAATTAGATGCAGAGGACCAGCACAGCAGCCAGGCAGCTGGTATTGCTTAAAAGGAGATAAATATTGCAGCCCAATATTATTCTCACCTCGGGTTCCCCTTAAAAGTGCAACACAAAGACAGTGGGCCTTTCCCCAGAAAATTCACATAATTGTTCAGGTTTTCTCAAGAAAATACACGTAATGTGAACAGATTTGACCAGAAAATAGTTCAATCATGTCGGCAGATTTGCCCAAAAAACACGTTCAATCATGTCGGCAGATTTGCCCAAAAAACACGTTCAATCATGTCGGCAGATTTGCCCAAAAAACACGTTCCATCATGTCGGCAGATTTGCCCAAAAAACACGTTCCATCATGTCGGCAGATTTGCCCAGAAAATACATGCAATCATGTCGGCAGATTTGCCCAGAAAATACATGCAATCATGTCGGCAGATTTGCCCTGAAAATACATGCAATCATGTCGGCAGATTTGCCCAGAAAATACATGCAATCATGTCGGCAGATTTGCCCAGAAAATACATGCAATCATGTCGGCAGATTTGCCCAGAAAATACATGCAATCATGTCGGCAGATTTGCCCAGAAAATACATGCAATCATGTCGGCAGATTTGCCCAGAAAATACATGCAATCATGTTGGCAGATTTGCCCAGAAAATATATGCAATCATGTGGCCAACCTGGCCAGAAAACACTTCAATCATGTAGCAGACCTGGCCAGAACAGTCGATACACCTGCTAATATAAATTAAATAAAAGTTTACTCACCTGAAGCAGCAGCAGACCTCCTGTCCCGGCCTCCGTCCGGCGCGCAGCTCTCACGATCCTCTGCAGCCAGCCAGCAACTGAAACTCCCGCGCTGAGAGCAGGGCTACGGGAAAATGGCGCTCGAAGCCCTGCATTGCAGACTCCGTCTCCAGAGCAGGGCTTCGGACGCCATTTTACTGTAGCCCTGCTCTGCCGCTGTTGGAGCTGCGGGCTGCTGCTGTCAGTGAACTGACACAGCGTCTATTAGACGCCGAATAGCAGTTCACGCTGGGGGTGCTTCAGCACCCAAACCACCCCCCTGGCACCGCCACTGCCCCAGTATAGCTAGTATAGTTGCCCCAGTATAGCATAGTGGCCCCAGTATAGTTTAGTGTAGCATAGTGGCCCCAGTGTAGCATAGTGGCCCCCAGTGTAGCATAGTGGCCCCCGGTGTAGCATAGTGGCCCCCGGTGTAGCATAGTGGCCCCCGGTGTAGCATAGGTGCCCCCGGTGTAGCATAGGTGCCCCCCGGTGTAGCATAGTGGCCCCCGGTGTAGCATAGTGGCCCCCGGTGTAGCCAAGGTGCCCCCGGTATGAGGGAAGCTTGGAAGGTGGGGTGGCGGGGTCCCCTCCTTCCGGCGCTTCCCCCTCCTAATTAGCAGCAGCCAGCAGCTTAGCGAAGCGGGCGGGGAGGACTTACTCACCTGCTCCAGGCGATGGCGCATAACGTTATCCTCACGTGACGCTGGTCTCTCTGTCGCTCACTGTGCTTCCGCAAATCAGGAAGCACAGTGGGCGGTGGAGAAGGTGGAGACCAGCGTCAGGTGACGATGACGCTATGCGCCATCGCCTGGAACGCAGGAAGTAGGTGAGTAAGGCCCGCTCCTGCCCGCTCATCAAGCTGCTGCTAATTAGGAGGGGGAAGCGCCAGAAGGAGGGGACCCAGGTGAGGGAGGTGGGGGGTCCGGCCCCCCTCCCCGCCGCTTTCCCCGCCACCCCTCCTTTCCGGGTTGCTTCCCCCTCCTGTCCTGCCTGCATAGTGCCCAGGCCTCTGTGGGAGGCCTTGGTGACACCCCCTGGGGCACCCGACACCCGGTGCGGGGCGCCCCATGCCGCCCTATGGTAGGAACGCCACTGCTTGGTGCATATGTCTTGGATAATGGATAAAGGATTACTCACAGGGTGGAGTGAGGGCAATCACAGGCAATCAAGTCTTCAGAGAGGTTGAAGGTCTTGTTTCAGGTCAGCTGTTAGAAGGCTTGGTGTGTTCAGCAGTGGTAAGCTTCATGGAGGATTTCAATCCAGTTTAAATCTCTGCCATCCAAAGTAATCCGATTGTTCTGGTTGGTTGTAGTTGTAGCCTTAGTCGTGGTGGGTGGAAATCCTCTGTATTTTGAGTCCAGTTTCAGCACAAATAGGTTTAAAGGTGTAGAAATCTGAGACAAGGTCTGGAGCAGCTTAAGAGAGCTGCAGCCCGGCTGGGCGCGCTCATCAGTCCAAAAAGACACCCACCTCAGCTTAACAAGGAATCCTCATTTTCATTATTTCTTAAAGAAATAAATATGGTGGACGTCTGGAGACACCTGTACCCGGATAGCCCCGGGTACACCTGCTCTTCCGCTTCATACCGCACTCTATCCCGTCTAGACTACATACTGGTATCACCTCCTCTTGCCCTGCTTGTTACACAGGTCAGGATTCTTCCCCGCCTTGTCTCAGATCATTCTCCCTGCCTAATTGAGGTGGAGTGGGGTGAACCCCCACCCCCCAGAATGTGGAAATTTAACCCCTTCTGGCTAGACCTAATTAATGCTGATCATGTAATCACCAAAGAAATAGCTGAATTTATATGTATACACAGAGATGAGGAGGATAGAGTCTTGGTCTGGGATACTTTAAAGGCCTTCCTGAGAGGTTCCCTCATCAGAGCGGTATCCTCCTATAAAAAATCGTCCCAACAGGCAGAACTAGATCTGCAATATAAAGTGCAACACCTGGAGCGGGAGTATTTGGTAGACCCGGTGTCGGCTAGGTATGAGCAATGGCAAAAATACCTTAGGAACCTAACAAACATGCACGAAGAAAAAGCCAAATCTGCTATATTCTTCCAAAAACAGGCCTATTATGAGCAGGGTAAACATACAGGCACTCTACTTGCGAAAATTTCTAAGAGCTACTCCACCCCTCCTGTGATCTCATCAGTAATAAATGCTCAGGGAATAGAAGTCAAAGGCCCTCGAGAAATGAATACCGTCTTTAGAGATTTTTATAAAGACCTATACAAATCCAAATCTCCAGCTACCCAAATAGACTCCGAAATATACCTGTCAGAACTTTCTCTCCCTAGGTTGACCCCTGAGCAACGGGATCAATTAGATGAACCCTTTTCAGTAGCAGAGCTCGAAATGTCCATAGCTAGTTTCCCCAATAAAAAGGCCCCTGGGCTCGATGGTATACCCATCGAGATATATAAAAAGTTCTCTGATGAACTTGCCCCTATGCTCTTAGAAACCTACAATGAAGCCAGTAAAAACGGAGAACTACCACCCTCTATGCGCGACGCTCTTATAGTTGTACTTCCAAAACCAGGGAAAAATCCATTGTTATGTGAATCGTACAGACCCATCTCCCTTCTCCTGGTTGACATTAAAATACTTGTCAAGGCCCTGGCCATTAGATTAAATAACATGATACTTGACTTGATACACCCAGACCAAACTGGCTTCATGCCAGGCAAAAGCACTGCAATTAACATTCGCAGGCTGATGGCCAATCTACAATGTGCACACTTGAATACAGGAAAGAGAGCAGTGGCCTCACTAGATATGGCTAAAGCATTCGAAACGGTTGAATGGCCTTATCTACAGGCAGTACTGTCGAGATTTGGAGACGGGTTTATGGGATGGGTGAAGCTACTGTATACAGCACGAACAGCTAGAGTATGTACAAACTCTTGGGTCTCTGAACCCTTCAATCTACACAGGGGCACCCGGCAGGGTTGCCCTTTGTCACCCCTTCTCTATGCTTTGGCGGCAGAACCTCTAGCTTGCCGTATTAGAACAAACCCCAACATAATAGGCCTTAAAACTGAACATACACATGAAAAAATATCCATGTACGCAGATGACACCATACTTTACCTGGCTGACACCGACTCCTCACTGCTACAGGCCCTCGAAACTATCCAGGAATCCGGTTATTATTCAGGCCTTCAGCTGAACAGAGACAAGTCTATGGTTCTCCTTTTAGATGAGCCACAGGACTCGACCTCTTCATCAATACCCCCCCTTAAAATTGTCTCTTCCTTCAAATACCTTGGTGTTACTATACAGTTAGACCCCAAGGCATACCTTAAGAATGAGGTCAATCCCCTTCTCCAATTAGTTAAAGATAAAAGTAGAGTCTGGACCAAGCTGCCATTGTCGGTTGCGGGCAGAGTTAATCTAGTCAAAATGGTACTCCTACCAAAAATCCTGTATGTAATTCATCATTCTCCTATATATATCACCCAGCAAATTTTCAAAAAGCTACGGTCCTTAATACTTAGTTTAGTATGGGCCAATGGGCGGGCGAAACTAAGATACCTGCTTATGCAAAATCCTAACGGGGAAGGAGGTTTAGCACTACCCGCATTTGATAAATACTACATTGCAGCCCAACTACATCAGATGGCAGTTTGGTTCACCACTGATATAACATACAACCCTGAGCTATACGGATATGATAGGGACCTAAGAAGGGCTTCCCTCGCCCTAGATCTTCTGCGAGGAAAACTTCCCTCCGGAAAACAGGCCAATACGCTCCTTGACCAAGCAGCTAAAGTTTGGCGCTGGACATCTAGGTACTTCCCCCAAACTAAAGCTGATTACTACACTCCACTGTGGGAGAATCCTGGTCTTTCCCATTTTCAAACAATACCGGACCAACACATGTGGGTCTCAAAAGGTATTGTCTTTTTGGGTCAAATTTTAATAAACGGGCAATTTCCCCCATTCTCCTATTTTGTATCTAGCTTTTTACTCCCACATACGTTTTTGTTTAGGTATATGCAGCTCCAACATGCCTTTAAGGCGCAGTTCCATTCACTCCAACTAGAGGTGGACACATCACACATTTTAAAATCCATTAAAAATGGCCAATATAGACACATGGTTGGGGACCTATATCTTACCTTAATGAACTTTAAAGCAGACGCGTATAACACCCCCTCAAGAGGGAGATGGACTGAATGTGGTTTAAATATTGAAGATGATGACTGGGACGATATATTACACTCTGTGAAAATGGTCTCTCCATCTATACGGGAACGTATGACTCAGTTGTACATTCTACACCAGACCTATCTCACCCCAACCCGAGTCGCCAAATTTGATAAATCAGTATCCCCCACTTGTCCCAAGTGTTCATCAACAGACCCTACGTTTTATCATTTAATATGGGAATGCACAACCATTATGTCATATTGGAAACAGATAATTCAATTCCTACATGACAAAATGGGCTGCCCTGTCACCCTTGACCCAGCACTATGCCTCCTTGGTCTAATATCTGATGAATCCCTTGATAAAAACCTCACAATTTTTATATCTCAAACGCTCTTCCGAGCTCGTCAAGAAATTGCATTAAAATGGCTGTCTACAGAAACTCCCACCCTTTAAAGTTGGAAGGCAAAGGTTGACCGGGCACTCCCGTACAAAAAGTTGGTATATCTCCATAGAAAATCTCCTTCAAAATTCAACTTAGTTTGGGATAGATGGATAGAGGGCTAGTGGTACACACTCTGGCCCACTTAAACTGGATATCGAACTGCAAATCACACTTCCCTATGCCCTAAAATATGATATGTAACTAACCTTGGTCATCATCTTCAATATGCAGTAAACAGAATGTAATAATTATCCTTGGCTATGTACAAGAACCTCATGTCTCTTTCATAATATATGCAAAGTATTTATTTTTGTATAGTGTTTCCATATTCAGCGCATACCTGTTCATAAATTCTGCCTTGCAGTGTTTGTAATGTATCCTAAATCCTCAATAAACTTGTTACATAGTTACATAGTTACATAGTTACATAGTTATTTTGGTTGAAAAAAGACATACGTCCATCGAGTTCAACCAGTACAAAGTACATCTCCAGCCCATCCCCCACATACCCTTGTTGATCCAGAGGAAGGCGAAAAAAAACCCACAAGGCATGGTCCAATTAGCCCCAAAAGGGAAAAATTCCTTCCTGACTCCAGATGGCAATCAGATAAAATCCCTGGATCAACATCATTAGGCATAACCTAGTAATTGTAGCCATGGATGTCTTTCAACGCAAGGAAAGCATCTAAGCCCCCTTTAAATGCAGGTATAGAGTTTGCCATAACGACTTCCTGTGGCAATGCATTCCACATCTTAATCACTCTTACTGTAAAGAACCCTTTCCTAAATAAATGGCTAAAACGTTTTTCCTCCATGCGCATCTCATGTCCTCTAGTCCTTTGAGAAGGCCTAGGGACAAAAAGCTCATCCGCCAAGCTATTATATTGCCCTCTGATGTATTTATACATGTTAATTAGATATCCTCTAAGGCGTCTTTTCTCTAGACTAAATAAACCCAGTTTATCTAACCTTTCTTGGTAAGCGAGACCTTCCATCCCACGTATCAATTTTGTAGCTCGTCTCTGTACCTGCTCTAAAACTGCAATATCTTTTTTGTAATGTGGTGCCCAGAACTGAATTCCATATTCCAGATGTGGCCTTACTAGAGAGTTAAACAGGGGCAATATTATGCTAGCATCTCGAGTTTTTATTTCCCTTTTAATGCATCCCAAAATTTTGTTCGCTTTAGCTGCAGCTGCTTGGCATTGAGTATGATTATTTAACTTGTTGTCGATGAGTACTCCTAAGTCCTTCTCCAAGTTTGATGTTCCCAACTGTATCCCATTTATTTTGTATGGTGCTAGACCATTGGTACGACCAAAATGCATGACTTTTGTCAACATTGAATTTCATCTGCCATGTATGTGCCCATATAGCCATCCTATCCAGATCCTGTTGCAATATGACACTATCTTCCTGAGAGTTGATGATTCTGCACAATTTTGTATCATCTGCAAAAATAGCAACATTGCTCACTACTGCATCTACTAGGTCATTAATAAATAAATTGAAGAGCACTGGACCCAGTACAGACCCCTGTGGGACCCCACTGCTAACAGTCTCCCATTTTGAGTACGATCCATTGACCACAACTCTTTGTTTTCTGTCCATTAGCCAGTTCCCTATCCATGCACACAAACTCTTCCCCAGTCCTTGCATCCTCAACTTTTGCACCAGACTTCTGTGGGGAACAGTGTCGAAGGCCTTTGCAAAGTCCAAGTATATCACATCTACAGCATTCCCAATATCCATATTAGCATTCACTACCTCATAAAAGCTGAGCATGTTAGTCAAACAGGACCTGTCTTTAGTAAACCCATGTTGATGCTGAGAAATAAGATTATTTTCTACTATGAAGTCATGTATAGTATCTCTTAGTAACCCCTCAAATAGTTTGCATACAACTGATGTTAAGCTTACAGGTTTATAATTTCCTGGATCAGATTTTTTGCCCTTCTTAAATAATGGGAAAACGTGGGCTGTACGCCAATCCACTGGGACTCTGCTAGTTGCAAGAGAGTCACAAAAGATAAGATAAAGGGGTTTAGCTATAACTGAACTTAATTCTCTTAGGACCCGAGGATGCATGCCATCCGGGCCAGGTGCCTTGTCTATTTTTAATTTATTTAGTCTTGCCTTTACTTCTTCCTGCGTTAAGTATTTAATATTACAGTTAGAAGATTGAGACTCTTCTGCCTCTGTAATTTGCAACAGTGCTGTTTCCTTTGTGAAGACAGAAGCAAAGAAAGCATTTAATAACTCTGCCTTACCTTGGTCATCCACCATTGAGTTCCCACCCTCATCCTTTAGGATTCCTATACAGTCAACCTTTCTTTTTTTAGAGTTGATGTACTTGTAAAACTTTTTTGGGTTAGATTTGATATCCCTAGCGATTTGATTTTCAGCTTCGATCTTTGCCAGCCTAATTTCTTTTTTACAATTTTTATTGCACTCCTTATAATTGCTTAGTGCAGCCTCAGTCCCCTCCTGTTTTAGGACCTTATAGGCATTCTTTTTCCTCTTCATTTTATCCCTAACCTTTCTATTCATCCATAGAGGCCTTTTTTTATTCCTAGACATTTTGTTTCCATATGGGATATACATACTACAATATTGATTGAGAATACGTTTAAAAGCTTGGGTTAAAAAAAAAAAGGCAAATACAGTCCTGCATATATAGTTCGCTTGTCCATCCAGTGAAATATTGTAACTATACAGTTCACTTGCCAATCCAATATAATACTGTGACAGCACTATTCTGTTAGACCGAGCAACAATCAATATTAAAAATACACAGCTCAGACAAAATAATGTGAAAAAAGGCCATATTTATTATTCTTATGCATTTATATAGTGCTGTCACTTTTCAGAGTTTACAATCATGTCATTAACTATCTCTCAGAGGAGGTCACACTCTATATACGATACAAGGTGGTGCTGAGAAGTTCTTTGGCTTTGCTCAGAACGAAGAGAGCCCGAGTTATGAAATAACACATTTTTTCAACCTATTACCCCCTGAGACTGATGTACTTGGTACAGCGTAGTTGCAGCCTATTCAAATAAAAGTCCTTTGGTTGGGCATCAAACCAGCTCTCAGCAGCATGTTTGACGTCAGAAATGTCCTCAAAACATTGCATTCAAGCAATTGTGCGTGGGTTATTGCATTATCTTGTACTCACTCAAAGAAAAAAAAATATTGTAGTGTGCTATGATTTGAGCAACAATAACACTAAAATCATGTGCTAAAAATTTTAACCTTAAGAATCATACATTAAAATGTGTGGACATATTAATGTAAAAACATGCGCAACAGCAAAATGCTGTTTCTGCATCAATAATACCAATGGGCTTGACATTATCTATACCAATGGGCTTGACATTATCTCCTGTGTACATGAATTCTGGATACTTAGGGTAAGAAGAGACCCTAATAGCATAGAACGCTGTAAAAACAGCGCAAGAGATTTGAGCGCAGCCGGCGCCACCACAGGCCGTAATAGGAATTATGGCTATAGCGGCATTCAGTGAGTAATTTGGGCAATGTCAAAAGAAAGAGCACAAATTTCTGAAAAAAACACAAATTCGGCCGCCAGCAATAGCTGGAAGCTGAATTACATCTTTCCCCACTATCCATGGCGGCCTGGAGGGGGAATGGTAATTAACACTGCCGGGACTTGTGCAGGAGCAGGGTAAGCCATTTATCAGCTTTACCCTGCGCCCAAATATCCCAGGGGCTGAATAATAGGTATGCAATAGCGTGGCTTAACCACTTCAAGACCAAACCAATTTTCACATATCAGCACCGCTCCCATTAATTCGCCAATAACTTTATTACTACTTATAATCTGATAATAATCAAAACATTTGTATAGCGCTTTTCTCCTTTCTGGCTCAAAGCGCTCAAGCGCTGCAGCCAACTGGGTCGCGCTCAAGAGGCCACCCTGCAGTGTTAGGGAGTGTTGCCTTGAACTCTTGACTGAATAGGTACTGACCCTAGCCAGGATGCGAACCCTGGTCTCCCATGTCAAAGGCAGAGCCCTTAACTAGTACACTATCTAGCTTTTATTTTGGTACAGAATATGCAAAAGACATGGGCCTCAACCCTAAAACTACTAATCACACCTAAATGATCTATATATTGTTTTTTTAACCACTTGCCGACCGCACACTCATAACGTGCGTCGGCAAAGTGGCAGCTGCAGGACCAGCGACGCAGTACTGCGTCGCCAGCTGCAGCCTAATTAATCAGGAAGCAGCCGCTCGTACGAGCGGCTGCTTCCTGTCAAATCACGGCGGGGGGCTCCGTGAATAGCCTGCGGGCCGCCGATGGCGGCTCGCAGGCTAGATGTAAACACAAGCGGAAATAATCCGCTTTGTTTACATTTGTACGGCGCTGCTGCGCAGCAGCGCCGTAAGGCAGATCGGCGATCCCCGGCCAATCAGCGGCCGGGGATCGCCGCCATGTGACAGGGGACGTCCTGTCACTGGCTGCACAGGACGGATAGCCGTCCTGTGCAGCCCCGATCACCGGGGGAGGCAGCAGGTAGGAGAGGGAGGGGGGAATTTCGCCGCGGAGGGGGGCTTTGAGGTGCCCCCCCCCCGCCACCCACAGCAGGCAGGAGAGATCAGACCCCCCCAGCACATCATCCCCATAGGGGGGAAAAAAGGGGGGCAATCTGATCTCCCTGCCTGCACCCTGATCTGTGCTGGGGGCTGCAGAGCCCACCCAGCACAGATCAATCAAACCAGCGCTGGTCCTTAAGGGGGGGTAAAGGGTGGGTCCTCAAGTGGTTAAGGACAAATTAGGCTTTTAGTGTGTGAGAATTTTGTTTAGTAATTAACTTATTATTAATAAATTTTAAAGGGAAAGAAGGGCAATTACTTGACTCAAATGGTAACGGAACCAACTAGTGGAATGCGTTACTGGATTTGATCATTTCTAATAGACCAGATAATGTATCAAATGTGCAGGTTCAAGAACATTTGGGAAATAGTGATCACAACATGATAATGTTTGATCTGGTGAATGATAGGCCGCGGGACAGCGGAACCACTAAAACTATGAATTTTAGAAAAGCTAAGTTCAATCAACTCAGGCAGGCACTAAGTTTGGTGAACTGGGATAATGTACTACAAGGGGAGGACACTGAAGTGAAATGGCAAGCTTTTAAACGTATTCTCAATCAATATTGTAGTATGTATATCCCATATGGAAACAAAATGTCTAGGAATAAAAAAAGGCCTCTATGGATGAATAGAAAGGTTAGAGATAAAATGAAGGGGGAAAAGAATGCCTATAAGGTCCTAAAACAGGAGGGGACTGAGGCTGCATTAAGCAAATATAAGGAGTGCAATAAAAGTTGTAAAAAAGAAATTAGGCTGGCAAAGATTGAAGCTGAAAATCAAATCGCTAGGGATATCAAGTCTAACCGAAAGAAGTTTTACAAGTATATCAACTCTAAAAAAAGAAAGGTTGACTGTATTGGACTCCTAAAGGATGAGGGTGGGAACTCAATGGTGGATGACCAAGGTAGGGCAGAGTTATTAAATGCTTTCTTTGGTTCTGTCTTCACAAGGGAAACATCACTGTTGCAAATTACAGATGCAGAAGAGTCTCAATCTTCCAACTGTAATATTAAATACTTAACACAGGAAGAAGTGAAGGCAAGACTAAATAAATTAAAAATAGACAAGGCACCTGGCCCGGATGGCATGCATCCTCGGGTCCTAAGGGAATTAAGTTCAGTTATAGATAAACCCCTTTATCTTATCTTTTGTGACTCTCTTTCAACTGGCAAAGTCCCAGTGGATTGGCATACAGCCCACGTTTTCCCATTATTTAAGAAGGGCAAAAAATCAGATCCAGGAAATGATAGACCTGTAAGCTTAACATCAGTTGTATGCAAACGATTTGAGGGGTTACTGAGAGATACTATACATGACTTCATAGTAGAAAATAATCTTATTTCTCAGTATCAACATGGGTTTACTTAAGACAGGTCCTGTTTGACTAACAAGCTCAGCTTTTATGAGGTAGTGAACGCTAATGTGTATATTGGGAATGCTGTAGATGTGATATACTTGGACTTTGCTAAGGTCTTCGACACTGTTCCACACAAAAGTCTGGTGCAAAAGTTGAGGAGTTGAGGAAAGGACTGGGGAAGAGTCTGTGTGCATGGATAGGGAACTGGCTAATGGACAAAAAACAAAGAGTTGTGGTCAATGGATCATACTCAAAATGGGTGACTTAGCAGTGGGATCCCACAGGGGTCTGTACTGGGTCCAGTGCTCTTCAATTTATTTACCTAGTAGATGCAGTAGCAAGCAATATTGCTATTTTTGCAGATGATACAAAATTGTGCAGAATCATTAACTCTCAGGAAGATAGGGACATATTGCAACAGGATCTGGATTAAATGGCTATATGGGCACATACATGGCAGATGAAATTCAATGTTGAAAAATGTAAAGTCATGCATTTTGGTCATACCAATGGTCTAGCACCATACAAAATAAAAGGGATACAGTTGGGGACATCAATCTTGGAGAAGGACTTAGGAGTACTCATCGACAAGTTAAATAATCGTACTCAATGCCAAGCCGCTGCAGCTAAAGCTAACAAAATTTTGGGATGTATTAAAAGGGAAATAAAAACTTGAGATGCTAGCATAATATTGCCCCTGTTTAACTCTCTAGTAAGGCCACATCTGGAATATGGAATTCAGTTCTGGGCACCACATTACAGGAAAGATATTGCAGTTTTAGAGCAGGTGCAGAGATAAGCAACAAAATTGATACTTGGGATGGAAGGTCTCACTTACCAAGAAAGGTTAGATAAACTGGGTTTATTTAGTCTAGAGAAAATACGCCTTAGAGGGGATCTTATTAACAAGTATAAATACATCAGAGGGCAATACAAAAGCTTGGCAGGTGAGCTTTTTGTCCCTAGGCCTTCTCAAAGGACTAGAGGACATGATCTGCGCATGGAGGAAAAACGTTTTAGCTAGTTATTTAGGAAAGGGGTCTTTACAGTAAGAGTGATTAAGATGTGGAATGCATTGCCACAGGAAGTAGTTATGGCAAATTCTATACCGGCATTTAAAGGGGACTTAGATGCTTTCCTTGCGTTAAAAGACATCCATGGCTACAATTACTAGGTAATGCCTAATGATGTTGATCCAGGGATTTTATCTGATTGCCATCTGGAGTCGGGAAGGAATTTTTTCCCTTTTGGGGCTAATTGGACCATGCCTTGTAAGGGTTTTTCGCCTTCCTCTGGATCAACAGGGATATGTGAGGGAGCAGGCTGGTGTTTTACTTTGTTCTCTGGTTGAACTCGATGGACATATGTCTTTTTTTCAACCCAAATAATTATGTAGCTACTGTATGTAAGGGGGAAAATAATCAGAAAAACACCATTTCTCCATTTACAGCCAATATGGCTTCACAATAAACAGTGCTAACTATAAGTTAAACCCACAACTCATGCTACATCAGTTAGTTCTAGAATAAAGGAAACTAACTTCAAATTATTGACTAGATGGTATAGAACACTGGATAGGCTGGCTACAATGTTCCAGGGGGTGAGTGATAGATGCTGGAGAGGGTGTGGAGCAAAGGGGTCTTTAATGCATTTAGTGTGGGAGTGCCCAGTAATATCGGGTTTTTGGAAGGGTGTGTTGGACTGTATTAAGAAACTATGGGAATTTGTGGAGATTGGGACCCAGTAAAGGTATTGCTGCATGGAACATCTATGTCTATTGGTAAATATAAGAGATCTTTTGTTCCTCAGCTCCTGAACTAAAAGTTTAAACCCAGTTAAGTGGAGATGCCAGGGTTCTCCAACCCTTTTAAAAATGGGTTGAGAGGGTAAATATGGTGAAGAATATGGAGAATCAGATTGCTTTGTAGCAGGATAGATTGGAGGCATTTAATGTTAAATGGTGAAAATGGAGTGAATTTCAAAATACTAAGGAGTCTGGAGAAATGGTGGAGATGTTGGGGAGCTTCTTGTAATTAGAAAAGATTATAATTTTTTTTTATGTAGTACTTTGGATGGTAATTGGTGGAGAGGATCTTTAGAGAAGAAATTCTAATAATGTTGATTTTTTTACGAGTGGTAGATTTGAAGATTGGGGAGAGTAGAGGGTGGGGTTTCTTTATGGGTTTTGTTTATTTTGTATTTTGTAATTTTGAAAATTGAGGAAAAGAATATGATGATATGTTGTATTGGAATTTATATGATTCTTCAATAAATTATATATAAAAAAAACACAAATTGTATTTGCTTATCCATTCTGGTTATAACAATGTTTAGATTATGTTCCTAGTACAATGTATGGTGACAATATTGTATTTGGAAATCAAGGTGTCTTTTTTCTGTTTTTCGTTTTTTGCTTTCTCATTATATACTATTGATGATTATAAGAACTTTTTGCAAAAATAATAGTAATATACCCTCATGGCATGCATATTTAAAAAGCCAAGTTCCTAAGGTAACAATATATGTTTATTTCATATTCTGTCACTTGGTTTTCATTTTACAAGTCTTTTATTTTGGTACAGAATATGCAAAAGACATGGGCCTCAACCCTAAAAGTCTCTAAATACTATTCTACTACTTATGTGGCTGTAATGTTTTATTATAGAATCAAGAAGTTTTAAATCAGGATGATACCATTTATTGGCTAACTACAAATGAATAAGAATAAACAAGCTTTCGGCCTTGCAGCCTTCGTCAGGTTTACATCCTGTTAGTTTGCAAGCTGGTGGTACAGACAGCTTATATACATGCAAAATCAACAGGGAAAACAGATATTTTTTTCAAGCATAAATACGTCATTAAGATGCCTTAATACAAACAGACCATCTAAATGGGGTAAGATAAGGATCCTTGTTTACTCCATTGCTCACAGACCTGGTATTAGGATTGACCCAGAGGTATCGTAAATTCTTAGTTCACAAGTTCAGCTAGAGTGGCTGAGACAGTTCATATATCATCAATCTCATACCAATATAGAAAGTTGTTGTCCTTATTCAAACCCTTCTGCACAGCTTTGAACCAATTTATAAATTTTGTTTCTGCTATTAATCGGTCAATCGGCCAAATGGGTCCACCAATCTGGTATATCTGATCATGTGTGCTAAATGCCCCAATGTTATGTACGTGGGAGAAACTGGACAAACACTGCGCAAACGTATGAATGGACACAGGCACACTATTAATGATACCAAATCTGGACTCCCAGTTGCTACACACTTTCGGTCCAACGGACACAGCATGGATGATCTTCGTGTCACTGCCCTGAAGGGCGGCTTCAAAACGTCAAATGACCGATTAATAGCAGAAACAAAATTTATAAATTGGTTCAAAGCTGTGCAGAAGGGTTTGAATAAGGACAACAACTTTCTATATTGGTATGAGATTGATGATATATGAACTGTCTCAGCCACTCTAGCTGAACTTGTGAACTAAGAATTTACGATACCTCTGGGTCAATCCTAATACCAGGTCTGTGAGCAATGGAGTAAACAAGGATCCTTATCTTACCCCATTTAGATGGTCTGTTTGTATTAAGGCATCTTAATGACGTATTTATGCTTGAAAAAAATATCTGTTTTCCCTTTTGATTTTGCATGTATATAAGCTGTCTGTACCACCAGCTTGCAAACTAACAGGATGTAAACCTGACGAAGGCTGCAAGGCCGAAAGCTTGTTTATTCTTATTCATTTGTAGTTAGCCAATAAATGGTATCATCCTGATTTAAAACTTCTTGCTTTTACTGATGGCTAACACGGTGCAATACCCTACTGCTACTATTATTATAGAATAAAAGAGCATTGCAAATTGATGGTATCGGCTTCACTTCTTGTCGTGGCACATTGAACACGATTTAGTGAGGTGCCTCACTCCCTTCTTTGAAACTACTTATCATGATCAATAAAACTTTCGCAAATTTGAACATAATTTTGTAAATTACTTTTTTGTGTTGGATTGAGTTTGTACATACCTATTTTTTATGTGATGTGTGTACAAGCTTTAAGACCCACCAAAATATATTCTACAACTCGTCTCGGTTAAACTGATATCGCATGTGCCTCATTTAGTAACAAACTGGTGGTGCACTCTCCATAAATACACTGGATGTTTATAAACATCCAGTTGTCATTAAGTGGTTAAAAAAAATGTTGTTTTTTTTTATGAATAGAAGCAAAGTTATGTGTAATGTCCGGGGCAGCTGCGGCGAACAGCACCGCCGCCGCAGCTGCCTCCATGCGGCCATCCGTTCCTCCAGCGTCCAGGACGCCGAGGACGGAGCCGTCATTCTTGCCGGGGGTCGCCTTAGCACGCAGGTGCGCGCATAGAGGGGACCTTTATGTGGGGAGGAAGCCCGTCAGCTGACTTGCTGGTCAGCTGACGTGAGAGGAGACCCACGGCGCCCAGGATTGGCTGATGAGTAGGGGGCGTGCCAGTGAGGTCTCCTCTGCTCCATAAGCCTCCGGGCTTCATTGTTACCTTGTCTGTTGTCGTGAATACTTGCGTGTTAGCGCGCAGACCTTAGGCTAGTTCCCTGGTGTTGATGCTACGGATTTCACACCTAGTCTAGGATATTGCTATTTGCTATTGTTTATTATAGACTAGTTCCCGGGTGTTGATGCCAAGGAGTTCACACCCAGATTAGGATATTGTCTACTGGATTTGATCTCCTGTGTATGACTCTTGGCTATTTCCTCTGACTCTGATCCTGCTTTCTGATGCTGTACTTTCGCCTATCTGCCTACCTGTTGCTGAACCTCTGCCTGATTACCGATTACTCTCTTGTCTCACGATCCTGTGCTGATACTTACCTCTCTGTTGCCGAACCTTGCCTGCCTGACCATTCTACTCACCAGTTGGCCCTCGCCACTAGTGAGGTGTTACTACGCCAGCTCCACTGGTGAAAGCAGTTCTGCTAGGCTATAGTCCAGCCTTAATTACCTGCTCGTTAGATAACCTGTCACTATAATGTTACTGTGTCAGGCAGGCTGCATTTGGTTTGACTCACCCGCCCCTCGGGTGTTCATTTGCCTGCAGTATATTCTGAATCACTCGTTCCTCGGGAGATTCAGCCTCATTAGTATTGTTCCTCCAGCTTGCAGGAGGTGGAACGTTAGTGCACGCTTAGTGTACTGTTTATACCTCACCAGCCCCCCTGGTGAGGTCTCATTAACCATTAAAGTTACGGTTGCACCCAAACACTTACACTTTGTTAGGTGTCCCGAGGTTAGCCATACTTGTATTATTGGTGATTCTGCAGATCACTAATAATCAGGTATATATCTGTATTGTTGGTGATACTGCAGATCATCAATAATCAGATACTCTCTGAGTGCTGACACCAACCGTTACATTATGTATTTTGTTTGTTTATGTATCATCGTTGGTGGTAAGTCAACTCTTACCTCAGTTTTTAAAAAAATGTTTAAATACATTTGGATACCTCCTACTATGTCTTGCACAATGCAGGAGGTTTGTTAGTTATTTTCCACACCTGTTCCAGCTCA
The DNA here is from genome assembly GCF_040937935.1 of Hyperolius riggenbachi. NCBI lineage: Eukaryota > Metazoa > Chordata > Amphibia > Anura > Hyperoliidae > Hyperolius > Hyperolius riggenbachi. The sequence continues at coordinate 133,394,327 of NC_090655.1, read as the reverse complement.
GTCCACTGGTAAAGAATGGACACTTCTAGAATGATAGATTGATGAGCTCTAGGTGGAGGGACTGGTTGACTGTGTGCTCAGAATCAGTTTGAAATAAATTTTATTATATATAAAATGTACTTTTCATTAACCCTAGAAATGCATGGAGCTTTACTCACACGTTTGTGGTGTTTAGATATCATTATTGCCTGCATTTCCATTCTTTTACCTGCTTATGCCCAGACACAGGAATAGCTGTGCAGGTAGCAATGACTAGGCCTGACCTAAAGACTAGATATATGCAAGTAAGATATACATAGAAATGAACAGATGCTGGGGGACTCCAAGGAATAGGGGAAGGAATATGGAACATGGAAGAACAGCATTGCAGATGTGGTGTACAGTACAGCATAAATAGTGTAAAGAGAAAACATGTGTATTTGGTAGGCAGTCATCAAACTCTCAAATCACCTTAAAGAGGCCAAGAAAAAAACAAATTCAGGATGGTTTTCTTTTCTACAACTATGTTGTGAGTGTATTTACCTTTCTTTGCATCTAAAATCTACTTGGCATTACTAATTCCCTTTAAGCCCTTTTTTTAGCTGCATTCTACATGGCATCCCTTCAAGCACTTATTGAGCTGCTGAACTTTTTATGTATATGACCCTATAGCATTTATAATATATTCCTAATTACCGGTATTTTCATAAGCTCATATAAAGATATTGCTTTTATATATCCCATAAGCGCACTGTGGAAATATGCCTTTCATCACAAGCTTTTCAAACATGCATTTAGGGACATGATGACTGGCAAATTGCAGTTAATCAGGAGAGATATGTGATGACCAGTGACCCAGAGTGGTTTCTGGTCAGGGTCAGTGATTCACATGAATCTGTTAGCGGTCATTCCTCCAGAGTGGTATTTTCTCATGTCAGTGCAGTAGTTACTAATTAATATTTCTGGATCATTCACGGGTTTATCAGTCAGATTATGTTTCTTTCAGAGTTCCCCACTGCATATAATATTTCCTTTCAATCTGCTGTTGTGTAGTATAGGCTAAATATGCACTACATTAAGAACGCTTACCAAAAAGAAGCTACACACAAAAAATAATAGAATGGCCTTTATTTAAATGGTACCTGAGCTAAGAAAAAAAAATACATGGTGGCCATACCTGGAGCTTCTTCTTTGCCCTAATAAACTCCCTAGCCTTTCAGCATTATCGCCCTTCCCTTCGTCTTGGTGCCGTGCCCTCTGCTCAAAAATAAACCTACTCAGAGCAAAGGCTTGCTCAGTCCTCTCCCTATGCTCTCTTCAATTGTGCGTCTGAATGGCTGGGCACTGCAGTTGTTGCCAGGAGCGTTTTGGGCATGTGCGGTTTGGAAGCATTTGTAACCGTGCAAGCTCAGGGTGCTGCCAGCCGAGGTTAAGGCACACAGCGACAAGGGACTGCATAAAGAGGGCACACATGTGGACCGGACATGCACCCTTCAGAGAAGAACGGGAGGACAAAGGTTCAAGATAAAGGGGTGGCTAGCAAAGGTGAAAGTCCAGGGAGTTTATGGGGGTATGGAAGAAGCCCCGGAAATGGCTTGTCACTTCATATTTTTTTTATCAGTTCCTGTTGAACTTTTAAAAGATTTTTCTTCACAGAATTTGTTACAAGCCTCTGGTCAATAAGGAAAATATATAGTTTTATGGACATCGTATGGTCGAGTGGGGTGACCTGTAATGAGGGGCAACAGTTTATGGTGGAGATTATCAAATAAGCACAACTGATCCAGAAAATGTATATAGGAGTCTTCCTAAAGGTGGCCACACACCATACAATAAAATTATCAACTTTAACGACAATTGGATAAAACCGATCAATTGTACAGAAAAATTGAAAGCTTTTTTTTTTTATTCATTCACTCACTCAAGAAATCTGACTCAAGAAATACCATTTTTATTTGATAAGGGCTCAGCCACACTAGAAGCACTTTCCGGAGCGCTTTTTAAAAAAAATCGCTCCCAATCACTGTCATTAAAATTGCTGTAAAAATTACATAAAAATTGCTGCGATCTGGCAATTTTTACTGCGATTATAATGACAGTGAATGGGAGCGATTTTTAAATCATATGTGCGCAGAAAAGCGCTTATAGTGTGGCTGAGCCATTAAAGATAATCGGCAGTGTTGGGTTTTTCTTATAATTGTATATGAAAATTTTATGTTATAGGGTTGATTGTCAGTTTCTTAATGTAGAGACCCAAGCATTTTTTTCTGAATTTTCAATAATTTTTTTCTTTCATTATTGGGGAAAACATATGTGTGGTACATTGGTCAGATTTTTGTAATGTTACAAAACATTGATTGAAATTCTTGAATTGAAAATATATTTAAAAAAAATTGTATGGTGTGTGGCCACCTCAAGTCTTCTTACATATTTGCCATAGGTGTCAAAGGGACCAGGTCCGTTTCTAGGGCCGCGCAGCCGTGCGGCCACCCTGAGCGCTATATGGAGGGGGGCGCTGTAATGGAGGGGGAAGCCACAGCCGCAGGGAAGACAGCCCGACCTCTCCCTCCCTTCCTCTCCCCGGGCCGCCCTCCGTGCTCCCCTCTCACAGAGGAGACCGGCAGCGAGTGATCGGCGATTGGAACCAGGGAGGTGAGTAGCCATTTACAGCTCTTCCCTGCGCTCTCACTCTGCAGTCCGAGGGGGGAGCACGGAGGGCGGTCCGGGGAGAGGAAGGGAGGGAGAGGTCGGGCTGCCCTCGCTGCGGCTCCCCCTCCATTATGGGGGGCACCTATCTACCTCACCTATACTGGAGGGCAGCTACCTAACCTATACTGGGGGCATCTACCTAATCTAACCTATACTGGTGGGCACCTACCTAATCCAACCTATACTGGGGGGCACCTACCTAATCTAACCTATACTGGAGGGCAGCTACCTATCTAACCTATACTGGGGGGCAGCTAACTAATCTAACCTATACTGGGGGGGCAGCTGCCTAGTCTAACCTATTCTGGGGGGGCGCCTACCTAATCTAACCTATACTGGGGGCCAGGGCAGTTTCTAGACAAGACAAGACAAGACAAATAACACTTATATCGCGCTTTTCTCCTGGCGGACTCAAAGCGCCAAGTTTCTAGGCTAAATTTCACCCAGGGCGAGGGTATAAAAATGGCCCCCCCCCATGGAGCCAGGCATAGGTGCCCACAGTATAGGTTAGCTACGTAGGTGCTTCCAGTATAGGGTAGCCTGTATAGTTGTCCCCATTATAGGTTAGATAGGTAGTTGCCCCCAGTAAAGGTTAGATAGGTAGGTGCCTGCAGTTTAGGTCCGTTAGGTAGGTTCCCGCAGTTTAGGTCAGTTAGGTAGGTTCACGCAGTTTAGGTTAGTTAGGTAGGCTCCAGCAGTTTAGGTCAGTTAGGTAGGTGCCCGCAGTTTATGTCAGTTAGGTAGGTGCCCACAGTTTAGGTCAGTTAGGTAGGTTCCCGCAGTTTAGGTCAGTTAGGTAGGCGCCCGTAGTTTAGGTTAGTTAGGTAGGTAGGTGCCCGCAGTTTAGGTTAGTTAGGTAGGTTCCCACAGTTTAGGTCAGTTAGGTAGGTTCCCACAGTTTAGGTCAGTTAGGTAGGTGCCCGCAGTATAAGTTAGTTAGGTAGGTGCCAGCAGTTTAGGTCAGTTAGGTAGGTGCCCGCAGTTTAAGTTAGTTAGGTAGGTCCCAGCAGTTTAGGTCAGTTAGGTAGGTTCCCGCAGTTTAGGTCAGTTAGGTAGGTGCCCGTAGTTTAGGTTAGTTAGGTAGGTGCCCGCAGTTTAGGTCAGTTAGGTAGGTGCCCGTAGTTTAGGTCAGTTAGGTAGGTGCCCACAGTTTAGGTCAGTTAGGTAGGTGCCCGCAGTTTAGGTCAGTTAGGTAGGTGCCCGCAGTTTAGGTCAGTAAGGTAAGTTCCTGCAGTTTAGGTCAGTTAGGTAGGTGCCCGCAGTTTAAGTTAGTTAGGTAGGTGCCAGCAGTTTAGGTCAGTTAGGTAGGTGCCCACGGTTTAGGTTAGTTAGGTAGGTTCCCGCAGTTTAGGTCAGTTAGGTAGGTGCCCGCAGTTGTCTGGCAGGCTGGGGGAGCGGACATAATAGTTACAACTCACCTCCTTCCGCCGAACCCGCGCTGCTTCAATGTCCTTCCTTTCCCGGCATCTGTCTCAGTAACAGCGCTCCCTGTGATGACACGCAATACGTCATCACAGTGGGCGCTTTTACCAGGCAACGGATGCTGAGAGAGGAAAGACATTGAAGCTGCGGGGGAACGGCTGGAGAAGGTGAGTTGTAACTATGATGTCTGTTCCCCCGGCCCCGGCGCCCCCCTCCTGGAGCAAAATAACGCGACCCGGGCGATGGCACGTGTCTCACGCCCATAGAAACGGGGCTGCTGGGGGCAGCTACCTATCTAACCTATACTGGGGAGCAGCTACCTATCTAACATATACTGGGAGGGGGGCAGCTACCTAATCTAACCTATACTGGGGGGCACCTACCTAATCTAACCTATGCTTACACAAAGAATTGAATGTGTGCATTAAACACCAAGTGAACACCTGATTTATCTGGCTTTGCAAATTTGGCCTTATTGGCTATTCATGAGGCAATGCTCATGCAAAAATGCATTTGCTTTCGCATGCCAAACTATGCAGGGTCAAAAATCAACACCGCAAAGCGGTTGCCCTGCGGGAATTAGTTCATGCTTCATTAGCACTATCCAGGAGCACCACGGGGAGGCTTCCCAATGCCCCCATACAACCGGGGGGCCGCGGGGCCCCAAGCTCTCTCACTGCCCAGAGACCACAGCGGCACCCCAGAGGAGGAGGCTGGGGGGCACAGGCGACCCCAACAAGCGTGGCCAACACCGGGGAGGGCCGTCCGCACCCACCTCCTAAATTAAAAACAGGCACTTACCTTAATGTCCATTGCGTTCTGCTGCTAAGCATGACTTGGGTGCAACACATAACAAAGGAGTGAAGCATGGGTCACTCCAAGCTTGTGGAGCTCGGGGTTGGCTCACACGCAGCACTCCAAGGGGGGTGGGGGGGGGTGGGGAGGACGGGAGCAGACAGCTCACTCCAGGGCTCACACCACCTAGAACAAGCCATCCACCACCCGCCTCTAAAGGGGGGATAGAAATGAAATGCTTACACAAAGAATTGAATGTCTGCATTAAACACCCAGTGAACACCTGACATATCTGGCTTTGCAAATTTGGCCTTATTGGCTATTCATGAGGCAATGCTCATGCAAAAATGCATTTGCTTTCGCATGCCAAACTATGCAGGGTCACAAACCAACACCGAGAGGGCATTGGGAAGCCTCCCCGTGGCGCTCCTGGATAGTGCTTATCTAGCATGAACTAATTCCTGCAGGGCAACCGCTTTGCGGTATTGGTTTTAACCCTGCAAACTTTGGCATGCAAAAGCAAATGCTTATTTGCATGAGCTATGTCTCATGAGTAGCCAATTAGGCCAAATTTGCAAAGCCAGATTTTTCAGGTGTTACTTGGTTTGATGCACAGATTAAAATTCTCTATGAAGTGTTGTGTTTCATTTCTATCCCCCTTTGGAGGCAGGTGGTGGATGGCTTGTTCTAGGAGTTGAGAGCCCTGGAGAGAGCTGTCTGTGCCCCCCCCCCCCCCCTCCCTTGGAGTGTTGTGTGAAAGCCAGCTCTGAGCTCCAAAGCTTGGAGTGGCCCATGCTTCACTCCTTTCACATGTGTTCGCTCCCAAGTTGTGCTCATGTAGCAGAACGCAATGGACGTTAAGGTAAGTGCCTGTTTTAAAATTTTGGGAGGCAGGTGCGGGCGGCTCTTCCCGGCGCTGGCCACGCTTGGGGGGATCGTCTGCACCTCCCAGCCTCCCCCTCCGGGATGCCGCTGTGGTTTCCAGGCAGTGAGAGTGCTTGGGGCCCCGCGGCACCCCGGTTGTATGGGGGCATTGGGAAGCCTCCCCGTGGCGCTCCTGGATAGTGCTTATGTAGCATGAACTAATTCCCGCAGGGCAACCGCTTTGCGGTATTGGTTTTAACCCTGCAAACTTTGGCATGCGAAAGCAAATGCTTATTTGCATGAGCTATGTCTCGTGAGTAGCCAATTAGGCCAAATTTGCAAAGCCAGATTTGTCAGGTGTTACTTGGTTTGATGCACACATTAAAATTCTCTATGAAGTATACTAATCTAACCTATACTGGGGGACAGCTACCCATCTAACCTATACTGGGGGGCAGCTACCAATCTAACCTATACTGGGGGGCAGCTACCTATATAACCTATACTGGGGGCACTTACTTATCTAACCTGTATTGGGGGCACCTACTTACCTAGCTAGCCTATACAAGTGGCAACTATACTGGCTACCTATATTGGAGGCACCTACCTAACTAACCTATACTCGGGGGAACCTACCTATCTAACCTATGCTGGGGGCAACTTATCTGGCTACCTATATTAGAGGCACCCACCTAGCTAACCTGTACTGCACCTACCTATCTAACTTATACCGGGGGCGCCCTATCTAACCTATACTGGGGGCAACTATAATGGCTACCTATACTGGAGGCACCCAGCCAGGCCATTGACCCGATTTGTACCCTCCAAAAATGTTTACCTGATGAAGCGGGATTGTGACCCGTGAAACGCGTTGCAACTTTGGAGCTTTTAATAAAAAGTTACTTTATACTGTGAGTAACATCCCATTGTCCGGTCTTTCTTTCTACGAGGGAGGTGAGTCCACTAACTTCCCCCTTTTAACCACTTGAGGACCGTGGGCTTTACCCCCCCCCCCCCCCCCCTTAAGGACCAGGCACTTTTCATTCAGACCACTGCAGCTTTCACGGTTTATTGCTCGCTCATACAACCTACCACCTAAATGAATTTTGGCTCCTTTTCTTGTCACTAATAAAGCTTTCTTTTGGTGCTATTTGATTGCTGTTGCGATTTTTACTTTTTATTATATTCATCAAAAAAGACATGAATTTTGGCAAAAAAATGAGGCATTTGTTTTCTAGACTACTCCTCACGGTTTAGGGCCCCTAAAATGCCAGGGCAGTATAGGAACCCCAAAAGTGACCCCATTTTAGAAAGAAGACACCCCAAGGTATTCCGATAGGTGTATGGCGAGTTCATAGAAGATTTTATTTTTTGTCACAAGTTAGTGAAAAATGACACTTTGTGAAAAAAAACAATAAAAATCAATTTCCGCTAACTTTTGACAAAAAATAAAATCTTCTATGCACTCGTCATACACCTAACAGAATACCTTGGGGTGTCTTTTTTCTAAAATGGGGTCACTTGTGGGGTTCCTATACCGCCCTCGCATTTTACGGGCCCAAAACCGTGAGTAGTCTGGAAACCAAATGTCTCAAAATGACTGTTCAGGGGTATAAGCATCTGCAAATTTTGATGACAGGTGGTCTATGAGGGGGCGAATTTTGTGGAACCGGTCATAATCAGGGTGGCCTTTTAGATGACAGGTTGTATTGGGCCGGATCTGATGGATAGGAGTGCTAGGGGGGTGACAGGAGGTGATTGATGGGTGTCTCAGGGGGTGGTTAGAGGGGAAAATAGATGCAATCAATGCACTGGGGAGGTGATCGGAAGGGGGTCTGAGGGGGATCTGAGGATTTGACCGAGTGATCAGGAGCCCACACGGGGCAAATTAGGGCCTGATCTGATGGGTAGGTATGCTAGTGGGTGACAGGAGGTGATTGATGGGTGTCTCAAGGTGTGATTAGAGGGGGGAATAGATGCAAGCAATGCACTGGTGGGGTGATCAGGGCTGGGGTCTGAGGGCGTTCTGAGGGTGTGGGCGGGTGATTGAGTGCCCTAGGGGCAGATAGGGGTCTAATCTGATAGGTAGCAGTGACAGGGGGTGATTAATGGGTAATTAGTGGGTGTTTAGGGTAGAGAACAGATGTAAACAATGCACTTGGGAGGTGATCTGACGTCGGATCTGCGGGCGATCTATTGGTGTGGGTGGGTGATCAGATTGCCCGCAAGGGGCAGGTTAGGGGCTGATTGATGGGTGGCAGTGACAGGGGGTGATTGATGGGTGGCAGTGACAGGGGGTGATTGATGGGTGATTGACAGGTGATCAGTGGGTTATTACAGGGAAGAACAGATGTAAATATTGTGCTGGCGAATTGATAAAGGGGGGTCTGAGGGCAATCTGAGCGTGTAGGCGGGTGACTGGGTGCCCGCAAGGGGCAGATTAGCGTCTGATCTGATGGGTAACAGTGACAGGTGGTGATAGGGGGTGATTGATGGGTGATTGATGGATAATTAGTGGGCGTTTAGGGTAGAGAACAGATGTAAACATTGGACTTGGGAGGTGATCTGACGTCGGATCTGCGGGCGATCTATTGGTGTGGGTGGGTGATCAGATTGCCCGCAAGGGGCAGGTTAGGGGCTGATTGATGGGTGGCAGTGACAGGGGGTGATTGATGGGTGGCAGTGACAGGGGGTGATTGATGGGTGATTGACAGGTGATTGACAGGTGATCAGTGGGTTATTACAGGGAAGAACAGATGTAAATATTGTGCTGGCGAATTGATAAGGGGTGGGTCTGAGGGCAATATGAGCGTGTAGGCGGGTGATTGGGTGCCCGCAAGGGGCAGATTAGGGTCTGATCTGATGGGTAACAGTGACAGGTGGTGATAGGGGGTGATTGATGGGTAATTAGTGGGTGTTTCGGGTAGAGAACAGATGTAAACACTGCACTTGGGAGGTGATCTGACGTCGGATCTGCGGGCGATCTATTGGTGTGGGTGGGTGATCAGATTGCCCGCAAGGGGCAGGTTAGGGGCTGATTGATGGGTGGCAGTGACAGGGGGTGATTGACGGGTGATTGACAGGTGATTGACAGGTGATTGGCAGGTGATCAGGGGGATAGATGCATACAGTACATGGGGGGTGGGGTCTGGGGGGGGGGGTCTGGGGAGAATATGAGGGGTGGGGGGGGTGATCAGGAGGGAGCAGGGGGCAGTTTAGGGCATAAAAAAAATAGCGTTGACAGATAGTGACAGGGAGTGATTGATGGGTAATTAGGGGGGTGATTGTGTGCAAACAGGGGTCTGGGGGGTGGGCAGGGATGGGTCTGAGGGGTGCTGTGGGCGATCAGGGGGCAGGGGGGGGGGAAATCAGTGTGCTTGGGTGCGACATAGGGTGGCTGCAGCCTGCCCTGGTGGTCCCTCGGACACTGGGACCACCAGGGCAGGAGGCAGCCTGTATAATACACTTTGTATATAATACAAAGTGTATTATACACTTTGTATGCGGCGATCTGGGTGCTAGTAACCCGCCGGCGCTTCCGAACGGCCGGCGGGTTACAGCGCGAGGTGGGCGGAGCCAGTCCCCGGCGGCCAATCGCGTCACGAATGACGCGATCGCGCCGCCCATGTCCGTAAAAGGACCGCCGCCATTTGTCAATACGGTGGTCCTTGCAGGGTCCACTTCCCGGCCGCCAATTGTATATACGGCGGTCGGGAAGTGGTTAAACAGTTTTTAATCGATTTTACTCTGGCGCCTCTGTGTTACTGCTTTACGAATAGAGTAGAACATTATTCAGGATACACACTTTTGTTAATTAATCTTGGTTTCAGCACCAGATACATCTCCCTATATTGGTATGTAGCCTTGCCCACCCAGTGCTGTCACAGCCTAGGCTGTTTCACTATGCAGAATTCTCAGAGCATTCTGGGAGACAATGTATTTTTTTTTCTATTGGCTTTGGAACACAGAGTAAACTAACATTTCACAGAGATGCACCTGCTAGCAGTAAAGAAATTATACATTTCATAATGTTAATCAGGGAGAGGAAAGGGTGAGGAAAGATTTTACAATGGGCAAATGCTAACTAAGTAATCTATAAAGTAATATTGCAAAAAATAAGCAAATGTATTTATTACATTATTTTCAGTACCGTTTCTTTTTAAGGATGTTAGTTTAGTTATGGTTTACGTTGGATGAATGGCTTAAAGAGTACCTTAATTACAAATTACAGTTTGCTTTAAAACTAATAAGTTGCCAAGATATATAAAATCACACATAAATGTGATTTTCTTACCCCAGGGTCCGTATTCCACATATGGTCTTGAAATCCCTGCTCCCAGTGTGAAATTGGGCCAGGGTGATTTTTTTTAATTTCCAAACCATAGATGCAAAGGATGCTGGAGGATTGATGTCATAACTCCACCCCCTATGTCCTGCTCCCACCTCACGCCACTGTGAAAATAGATGTGATCTTATCCAGGCAGACAGACAGAAATCTGAAATAAGAATTATAGCAGACAGACATGATAAGACAGACTGCAGCAGTTCTCCTCTCTCCTCTCTGTGAAACGAGATGTAATTTGATCCAGGCAGTAGAGAGCAGGGGAGGGACAGGCTGGAGGGGAGGACCTGAGGGTGCAGTTTGGCAAGGCTTCAGCATGAAAAATAAGGAAGTGCTGGTACAGATATAAATGTTATTCTGTTCTATCCACTATGATGTACCAGATGTAAACTTTATATGTTCATCTAGCTGTACACAGTGCATAGACTGCATATTTGTATTCAATCAAACCTATTTTTGGCTGGAGGTGCTCTTTATTTATTTATTGTATTTGTAAAGCGCCAACATACTACGCAGCGCTGACTTTAAAGGTATCCTGCAGCAACAAATGGCCAGGAATGATCACCCAAAAACTAATAGTAACCTACATATTAGTAGAAGGAATACTGTTAAAAAAAAAAGGTCTATTTGGTTATTTACTTGTTTATTTAGCTATTAAGAAATAAATCATAATAACCTGAGCTACGCTGTTTTGATAATCTTAATGCATAAATAAAAACCACAGTAGACTCAATAAAAAATAAACTCCATGCAAAGCAAATAAAGTCTTTTTCCTGCTATAAATAAATGCCTGGCCTGTGCAGTATCCTGTCATTTTCAGATTGTTGTAAACAAATAGTTCGAAAATGAAAAATAATAATAACATTGTGGAATGTGAAAACATTGACCACACTAAGCAACTCTGTTTGAAAACTGGCAGCTATTAGGCCCCTTTTACACTTAATCAGTTGGTGTGCGTTAGTATGCGTTAGTGCGCGTTGATATGCGGTTTTTCCACAGCAGTGCATTGGGAAAAAGATTTCAGTTAAAACGCGCTAAGTGTAAAAGAGGCAATAGGAAAACATAGGCATTACTTTAAAAATCAGTTTTCTTTCAGTTATAACTGAGAGCAACTGATTAAGTGTAAAAGGGCTCTTATAGCCATGAAAGCATCAGTTTGGATACAGTTTTTATATACCTGCCATAGAACATATTTTTAAACAAATTATGCATGAAAAAAAGTGTATTTGTATTTGTAAAATGGAAAGGAATATAATTTGCTTCCCCTCTCCTGAGATTCTCATGGACTTATAGCAGCGGGGTAACATCCAGTCGGTCTGAGTCTCTTCCACTTAAGTCACATGATATAAAGACTGCTCACTAGTACCTCCTTACTAACCAACAGCCTATCATGGCTTCAGACTGACTGGGAGAGGAACAGGCAGCAAGCAAGCAGCTGGAGATTGCTGGGGAGTAAATGCAGCTCCTGGGCCGTCCATGAGGCGGGGTGAGGCAGGTTTCTCAGGTGGGGCGGGGTGCCCATCTGGCTGTGGGGGGGGTTCCAAGCTGTAGGGGGTAGCAGCCAGGAAGGTCGGGCCCCCCCACCTGGTCCCCCCCCCTCCCTTCCGCTCTCCCCCTCCAGCTAAGTGCACAGTATTGAATTAGTAAGGCAGCGGGCAGGGAAGTAATTACTCACCTCTTCCTTCCGCGTTCCAGAGCTGCGTAAGTTAGTCACTTCCTGCAATGCCGCCCACTGAACTTGCACAAGTTCAGTGGGCAGCATTGAGGAGGAGACGAGCTGTGATACGCAGTGCTTGGAATGCAGAAGGAAGAGGTTAGTAATTACTTCCTCGCCCGCTGCCTTACTAATTCAATACTGTGCACTTAGCTGGAGGGGGAGAGCGGATGGGGGTACCCAGGTGAGGGAGGGGGGGACTGACTCCCCTCCCAATCGATGTGCCCACTGCCTCCCTTCCTGGCTGCTACCCCCTCCAGGCTACCTATATTTGGGGGCAATTATACTACCTATCGGGAGGGGGGGGGGGGGGCGCATCCTCACAAGTTTGCCTCAGGTGGCAAAAAGTCTAGAACCGGCTCTAAGTAAATGACAAGCTTTAAATTCACACAGTGAGAATTTTCCAATTTTATTTAGCAAAAACTACAAAGTTATTTTAACAAAGCATTTTTGTATATAATTCATGTACAAGAGATTCTATTAAATGCATATAAAACGTGGTGTTCAGCTTCTAGACATTAGGGGTCCGATTTACTAAGGTTCTCTAAAGGCCCGTACACGTTAGATAAAACTCGGCCGATAACGATTGCCTCGGATGAGAATCCAGCACGTGTACAGCCTCCCCCAACTCCCAATGGCTTCCCGGCCAGTAATCCATCCTGGCAGATCGTATCAGGCTAGTGATGGCCGAGCGCTTTGTTCTTCCCACTCACCACATGACTTCACACCCATGCAGCTCCGCCAGTTCTCTGCCCCCTGCATTCCTGCAGGCTAGTGATGTGTCTGTACACTGTCACCCTGCAATGTTGCCGGAGGGATTGGATCCAGAGCCCTGCCAGGTGACATTAAATGTTGAATTGTCCATTTCCCAAAATGATGTGATCCTCAGGTCTACATTGTGGCATACCATGGCAGTGCCTAGTGGGTACTCCTTTAACTACTTTAAGACCACTCCGCACCACTGGGCGTGGCCGCGGCGGCAGCCCCAGGACCGCCTAACGCCAATTGGCATCAGGTCCTGGAGCCGGCTGCTGAAGGAGATCGCGCGCACGGTGCGTGCGCATCGCCTTCTTGGGGCGGAGCTCCGCCCCCTCTTCAGTCTCTGAACGGCAATCGCCGCTCGGGAGACTGTTAGACGGTGTGATGGCGTCTATTTACATAGTGCAGCGCTGCGATCACTGTGTGACACGGCTGTCCGCCTGGGGGACAAGAGAGCGATCGGCTCTCATAGGCAGAAGCCTATGACAGCCGATCGCCAGGATTGGCCGGCTGGGGGGAGGGAGGGGTTTGCTGTAAAAAAAAAAAACATTAAAAAAATAACATAAGAGCAGAAACAAATATTTATTTTAAAAAAAAATAAACAACTGGGGGGCGATCAGACCCTACTAACAGAGAGCTCTGTTGGTGGGGGGGAAAGGGGAGGGAATCACTCATGTGCTGTGTTGTGCGGCCCTACAGCTTGGCCTTAAAGCTGCAGTGGCCATTTTAGTGAAAATTAGACTGATCTTTAGGGGGGTTTACCACTGTGGTCCTCAAGTGGTTAAATCTTGTAACTGCCACTATCTTGTGGCAATAACATATATGAACTACGTTTTTCATAGTTCTTGGAAGCAGGAACAGCCCTGGGACATCCCTTGTGTGTGGCTATGCTAATAGTAACATGCAGAGAAAAATGAAATGTCTTTATTTAATTTGTAAGATAGAACACAGTAGGTTGTTTTCCATTAATACAAAAGCCCCAAATCAGAGAGTCAATGAAGCAACCAGTCACTGAAGCTGGAAATGGCAAAGGCAGCAGACTTCAGTGTAATGAGCCTCAGTGAGAGGAGAGAATACAGGAAAAGCAAGATATACATAATATTTATTTAAACTTGTGCTGGTTGTCAACTAAGCTGTGATCCCGGCAACCTCATTCATATTATTTATTCCCATCCTTGAGGCAGGGGTCACACTTGTCTTTCAGTTTTCTACACTTTGCAGAAAACTGAAAGACAAGTGTGACCCCTGCCTGAGGGGTGTGGCTAAGTACTGCAACTAACCAACAGCACATACAGTAGTATTGTAGTCCTAATTGCAGACTAACAATACTACTTCTCCTCAACAGGATGTACGATAGGTCTAAATAACAGGAAACCAAGGATTGGTTGACATATAAGGTATATGTTGAAGTATAATTTAACTAAATAGATTATAGTGAATTGCAAAGTATTGTATATTTACATAAAATTCTTTAGCTATAACATAATATGAATGTTTACTGAATAACAAAATAAGGCAACAGACTTTACAAATAAAATGACTAGGATCTAAGATGCAAAGTCTCTGAATGACTCAGAAATGACTGGTCCAGTATGCTAGATGAGAAGATTGTGATTGTACTGCATCCATCCTCAGAGATGGCACACCGAAAACACTCACACTCTGTTTTAAACCTGGCCATTCAGCACTAGTTCCCAGAAGCCAGATGGCACATATTTGTATTAGCTGTGCCAAGCTAATTTCTACAGAACTTTCCAACGTACTTCAATTAAACAACTTTATTTTGGCTTTTTATGAAAATAACTGGGTTAACCTGATGCTCCTCACCTGAAAAGAAATAAAGAGCTCATTTCATGTGCAGGCAATAATCACAGTTCAGACATCAATACAAACAACCTAACATCCTCCTTTCCCAGCCAAGGTAAAAATACAAAATTTTAATGACAGGGCTGAGTCACATACTAGAGCTGCATTAAAATAGCTGGTACACAGGTTGGAGGAAAATAGTCAGATGTAGAATGTTACCATTCCTATTTTTTACCCTTGGCTTAGTTTTACCTCTGAGCGCAGTTGGCTTTGGTCAAAACTTCACACGTAAACAGTGGAAAATACCAATACATTTCCCATTTGCTAAGAGCAAATCCGAACTAAACTTTCCTTCACTGGATCTCATCTCTGCCATGCTGTAAAATCGAAATAACAGTTTGTTTATGCAGGTTGCCATCTAACCTTGCTGCACAGAACTGCAGAACATATTGACATGGGGCCGCCATCTTGATCACCGCAAATTATATAAAAAGGACATTACTTGCATCGGATACTTTCTGCCTCCAAACAGATAATTTCTGCTTCCATGGTTCTATGTTACACCGTTTACATTAGAAGGTGAAGTGGTGCAAAGCACATAATAGGTACATAAGGAAATTTGGGCATGGCTATATCTTCAATGTTAATTTGCCAGTTTTATATTCCATAGGCAGGCACAACATGTATCATTAGGGCACGCATATATCATCATCTACCAGTTATATACCATGACAGCGATACATTCCATAACAATATCTGCTGCTACAAAATGTATATACTGTAACACCTATATCTGATGCCACATATGTTTAGAACGGTTATACATACTTTAGGGGGTAGATTATGGTTAGGCGGTAGGTAGGGGGTAGCTTAGTGTTAGGCAAAGATGGGGGAGGTTGGTGTGAGGATAGAATATAAAAATAGTAGAATATCATAACAGTACTGTCATTTTACTATCTATTCACTTTACTATCGAGAACAGCTGATAAAAGGGTATTGGTATTACCGATATACTATTATCGGTAATATCTTGCACCCAAATTAACACGCGGCATTGTAGGTTAAAGGAAGGTTAGTGTTAGGAGTAGGTAGGGGATAGTTTGGCATTAGGCATAGTTAACCACTTGAGGACCACAGTCTTTCTACCCCTTAAGGACCAGAGCCTTTTTCTCCATTCAGATCACTGCAGCTTTCACGGTTTATTGCTCGCTCATACAACCTACCACCTAAATGAATTTTACCTCCTTTTCTTGCCACTAATACAGCTTTCTTTTGGTGCTATTTGATTGCTGCTGCGAGTTTAAGTTTTTATTATATTAATCAAAAAAGACATGAATTTTGACAAAAAAATGACTTTATTTAAAAATATCAGCACAGAAAGTTAAAGTAAAATTTCCTATACATTTGAGCGCGAAAGTTATTCTGCTACATGTCTTTGATAAAAAACAAAACCATTCAGTGTATATTTATTGGATTGGGTAAAAGTTATAGCGTGTACAAACTATGGTGCCAAAAGTGAATTTTCCCATTTTGAAGTATCTTTGACTTTCTGGCCACCTGTCATGTTTCATGAGGTGCTAAAATTCCAGGATAGTATACATACCCCCCAAATGACCCCATTTTGGAAAGAAGACATCCCAAAGTATTCACTGAGAGGCAAGGTTAGTTCATAGAAGATTTTATTTTTTGTCACAAGTTAGCGGAAAATGACACTTTGTGAAAAAAAAAAAAAAAAGTTTCTCCTTTTCTTCTAACTTGCGACAAAAAAAATGAAATCTGCCACAGACTCACTATGCTCCTCTCTGAATACCTTGAAGGGTCTACTTTCCAAAATGGGGTCATTTGTGGGGTGTGTTTACTGTCCTGGCATTTTGGGGGGTGCTAAATTGTAAGCACCCCTGTAAAGCCTAAAGGTGCTCATTGGACTTTGGGCCCCTTAGCGCAGTTAGGCTGCAAAAAAGTGCCACACGTGTGGTATTGCCGTACTCAGGAGAAGTAGTATAATATGTTTTGGGGTGTATTTTTACACATACCCATGCTGGGTGGGAGAATTATCTCTGTAAATGGACAATGTTTTGATTTTTTTTTACACACAATTGTCCATTTACAGAGATATTTCTCCCACTCAGCATGGGTATGTGTAAAAATACACCCCAAAACACATTATACTACTTCTCCTGAGTACGGCGATACTACATGTGTGGCACTTTTCTGCACCCTAACTGCGCTAAGGGGCCCAAAGTCCAATGAGTACCTTTAGGATTTCACAGGTCATTTTGCGACATTTGGTTTCAAGACTACTCCTCACGGTTTAGGGCCCCTAAAATGCCAGGGCAGTATAGGAACCCCACAAATGACCCCATTTTAGAAAGAAGACACCCCAAGGTATTCTGTTAGGAGTATGGTGAGTTCATAGAAGATTTTATTTTTTGTCACAAGTAAGCGGAAATTGATTTTAATTGTTTTTTTCACAATGTGTCATTTTCTGCTAACTTGTGACAAAAAATAAAATCTTCTATGAACTCACCATACACCTAATGGAATACCTTGGGGTGTCTTCTTTCTAAAATGGGGTCATTTGTGGGGTTCCTATACTGCCCTGGCATTTTAGGAGCCCTAAACCGTGAGTAGTCTGGAAACCAAATGTCTCAAAATGACTGTTCAGGGATATAAGCATCTGCAAATTTTGATGACAGGTGGTCTATGAGGGGGCGAATTTTGTGGAACCGGTCATAAGCAGGGTGGCCTTTTAGATGACAGGTTGTATTGGGCCTGATCTGATGGATAGGTGTGCTAGGGGGGTGACAGGAGGTGATTGATGGGTGTCTCAGGGGGTGGTTAGAGGGGAAAATAGATGCAATCAATGCACTGGGGAGGTGATCGGAAGGAGGTCTGAGGGGGATCTGAGGGTTTGGTCGAGTATTCAGGAGCCCACACGGGGCAAATTAGGGCCTGATCTGATGGGTAGGTGTGCTAGGGGGTGACAGGTGGTGACAGGAGGTGATTGATGGGTGTCTCAAGGTGTGATAGTGGGGGGAATAGATGCAAGCAATGCACTGGCGAGGTGATCAGGGCTGGGGTCTGAGGGCGTGGGCAGGTGATTGGGTGCCCTAGGGGCAGATAGGGGTCTAATCTGATGGGTAGCAGTGACAGGGGGTGATTGATGGGTAATTAGTGGGTGTTTAGAGGAGAGAACAGATGTAAACAATACACTTGGGAGGTGATCTGACGGCGGGTTTGCGGGCGATCTAATGGTGTGGGTGGGTGATCAGATTGCCCGCAAGGGGCAGGTTAGGGTCTGATTGATGGGTGGCAGTGACAGGGGGTGATTGATGGGTGATTGGCAGGTGATTGACAGGTGATCAGTGGGTTATTACAGGGAAGAACAGATGTAATTAATGCACTGGCGAATTGATAAGGGGGGTCTGAGGGCAATCTGAGCGTGTGGGCGGGTGATTGGGTGCCCGCAAGGGGCAGATTAGGGTCTGATCTGATAGGTAACAGTGACAGGTGGTGATAGGGGGTGATTGAAGGGTAATTAGTGGGTGTTTAGAGGAGAGAACAGATGTAAACAATACACTTGGGAGGTGATCTGACTGCGGGTTTGCGGGCGATCTAATGGTGTGGGTGGGTGATCAGATTGCCCGCAAGGGGCAGGTTAGGGGCTGATTGATGGGTGATTGACAGGTGATCAGGGGGGATAGATGCATACAGTACACAGGGGGGGGGGGGGGGTCTGGGGAGAATCTGAGGGGTGGGGGGTGATCAGGAGTCATATATACAGAAAAACAAAAAATTGCTTTCCTTAAAACAGAAAGAATTTGCGATAATTCAGGTTGGAGTGAGCTCGAGATGTCTCCCAGAGCACCACTGCTGAATATATGCAAATTAACCATTGTACCCTTAGAAGCTAAACACACCTCCAGAACCGCTGGAATGCAATGATGTGTCAGCTTGTTAAATTGTACAGAGCCATAATAATCCAACATGCATACAGACTGTTTCGGATTGTTTGATCCTCATCAGTGCATGGCACTCCAAGCAGTTGTAATGCTTAAATTTGATTATATTGTAAAGAGAATTTACATGCACAGTATACAAAAAATGGCTAAGGCAATACACAGTGGGCTCTGCGGGACAAAGAATGGCCCAAACAATGAAATCATACATGCATGACAATAGGCAAACACAACAGGAGATATAAATGGCAATCAATGAAATGCACAAGAGTAAACAGCTGCTAGAGATATGACACAATGTTTCTGCCCAAGGCAGATCAAATGAATGGGCTTCTAGCAGCAGTCAATGAGCTCAAATGATTGTCCAGATAAGCGGAGATAGTTACCCTGACAGCGCTGTTTCGTTTAATCTTTATCAAATGGTAAGAGAAGGCCCCCAGGTAGTGCTGCACCATTCACATGTACAGCCGCCGGTTAAATAGCGGTCTGCGCTCGTCTACATCCACGCCAGACACCGTGGGCCGGCCCATTGACGTCACACGGCTTCCTGCCGCGGCGCCAGTACGTCACTTCCGGTTCCCATTCATTGGGAATAGACACTGCCAACCGCATGGGGCCAGCAATTTGCCAGCCACAGTATGGGAGGCAAGCGCCCCTTATCCCAATGGTGGGACCAGGTATTGCAACAACTCAATACATGCTGGAGGAACTTTGCATACAAAAGACTGGAGCTGAACAGCTGTGTAATAGAGCGGTGTCCGGCTTGTCAAATCCTATCAGTGTCTGGTCGTGGAGGCACGGTAGTCCTACAATTTAAACAGAGGAGAAAGTATTAAAAACATATAACATGCACCATAAAATGGGGAACAACCTTTTAGTCGAAATAGATGTCTGGGACATAAGAAAAATGGCAGGGGTTGCAGGAAGCGATCTGCTGCTAGACAAACAGAGTATGGATGGCAGCCCCCAGTAATCGGGTACACCTACATAGCACAGACAGTGTCTACAAAATAATGGGTCGCACAAAAATTCACTGGAAAAATGAATTTTCTCACATGGGTCATATCAAGACTGAGCGGTGATATATAAAAAAATTATAGTTATGAAAAACACAAATATGGATAATGGTCTAGGCAGAATGGACTTAGTTATCATGTGAAGGGGACCAGGCTAACATCCTCATTCCTACCTAAAGGTACTTTGCATTGCAATTTGTATATCCAAAATAATTCACGTTGCAGTAGTTTGAGTTCTAGGTCTCCACCTCTGTAAGATGGACCCACAATCTCCAGCACCCTAAAGCGCAACTGGGATACACTGTGACCTGCCGTAAGAAAGTGTTTCGCGACCGGCGAATCCAAATCAACACATCTTATGTTGCTCCGATGCTCGCTAATGCGGGTTCGGATGTCACGTGTGGTTTGACCCACATAGACCTTGCCGCAAGGGCAATTCAAGCAGTATACGACATTTTTTGAGGAGCAATTAGCAAATTCAGTCAAAAAAATGGCTTTACCCGTTTGTGGATGGGGGAATGATGGACCCCGTCGTACAAATCCACACTGGACACAATGTCCACAGGGGAACATGCCTTTTGGTCGATTTAAGTTAGAAAGCCAATTACCTTGGTTCGAATTTGGATTAGTTATACTTCTGGCGTGGACCAGAGAGTCTCGGATGCTCCTAGGGCGCCTTAAGGCGCAAATCGGTTACTCCCGAAACACATCGGCTGTGGTATGGTCAGTGCTCAGTATATGCCAGTGTTGGCAGATGGTCTTTTGTGCCTGTAAGGATAGGGGAGAATACGTTAAAACCACAGGTATGCGATTTTGTGATCTAGTTGGTCGAGGTGTGAGTAGATCTCTCTGTTTCTTGGCAGCAGCACGTGATAGGGCCCTATTAAGGAGACTGGTTTTATATCCCCGTTCTCTGAAATGGTTAAACATCACCCCTGCTTCTTTAAAAAAGGCCTCATCGGTAGAAGAGATGCGTCTGAGGCGCAAAAATTGGCTATACGGGAGTCCCTGTTTTAGACGTTCTGGGTGGTAGCTTTTAGCCAACAGATACGTGTTTTTGTCTGTCGGCTTTCGTCGGCAACAAACATTGTGTTTGTTGCAGTTGGCATTCAGTTTAGAGGTGGTGGGGTGAGTTCCCTGGAGGTGAGAGGTCCAGGGCTAGCCCGCACTTCCCTCTAGGTGTCGCATGGTGGTTTGGGGGCCCCAGTGAGTGAGAGAGACCTGGGGCCCCTGGGCTGTCATGTGGACCAGTGTTTGTGATTTTAAATTTTATTTTTTGCAGCTTCTACGATGCGGTTGACAGGTGAGTGGTTAGGGAGGGGACCGTGTGGGAGATGTGCCTACACGGGGCGTCCCTGTTAAACGACGCAATTCACGATTGCGTCCAACCGAAGCCTCCCACCTGAATGCTAATCTATGTAATTCCTGCTAGGTATGGTACAGCAGGCAAAGGGTGTATGACAGTGCACCTGATTGGCTGACAAGAGTCTGCTGGCCAGATAGAGGAAGGATATTGCTCTGACTGGAAGTTAGCAATTGTGTTTGTTGCAGTTGGCATTCAGTTTAGAGGTGGTGGGGTGAGTTCCCTGGAGGTGAGAGGTCCAGGGCTAGCCCGCACTTCCCTCTAGGTGTCGCATGGTGGTTTGGGGGCCCCAGTGAGTGAGAGAGACCTGGGGCCCCTGGGCTGTCATGTGGACCAGTGTTTGTGATTTTAAATTTTATTTTTTGCAGCTTCTACGATGCGGTTGACAGGTGAGTGGTTAGGGAGGGGACCGTGTGGGAGATGTGCCTACACGGGGCGTCCCTGTTAAACGACGCAATTCACGATTGCGTCCAACCGAAGCCTCCCACCTGAATGCTAATCTATGTAATTCCTGCTAGGTATGGTACAGCAGGCAAAGGGTGTATGACAGTGCACCTGATTGGCTGACAAGCGTCTGCTGGCCAGATAGAGGAAGGATATTGCTCTGACTGGAAGTTAGCAATTGTGTTTGTTGCAGTTGGCATTCAGTTTAGAGGTGGTGGGGTGAGTTCCCTGGAGGTGAGAGGTCCAGGGCTAGCCCGCACTTCCCTCTAGGTGTCGCATGGTGGTTTGGGGGCCCCAGTGAGTGAGAGAGACCTGGGGCCCCTGGGCTGTCATGTGGACCAGTGTTTGTGATTTTAAATTTTATTTTTTGCAGCTTCTACGATGCGGTTGACAGGTGAGTGGTTAGGGAGGGGACCGTGTGGGAGATGTGCCTACACGGGGCGTCCCTGTTAAACGACGCAATTCACGATTGCGTCCAACCGAAGCCTCCCACCTGAATGCTAATCTATGTAATTCCTGCTAGGTATGGTACAGCAGGCAAAGGGTGTATGACAGTGCACCTGATTGGCTGACAAGCGTCTGCTGGCCAGATAGAGGCAGGATATTGCTCTGACTGGAAGTTAGCAATTGTGTTTGTTGCAGTTGGCATTCAGTTTAGAGGTGGTGGGGTGAGTTCCCTGGAGGTGAGAGGTCCAGGGCTTGCCCGCACTTCCCTCTAGGTGTCGCATGGTGGTTTGGGGGCCCCAGTGAGTGAGAGAGACCTGGGGCCCCTGGGCTGTCATGTGGACCAGTGTTTGTGATTTTAAATTTTATTTTTTGCAGCTTCTACGATGCGGTTGACAGGTGAGTGGTTAGGGAGGGGACCGTGTGGGAGATGTGCCTACACGGGGCGTCCCTGTCAAACGACGCAATTCACGATTGCGTCCAACCGAAGCCTCCCACCTGAATGCTAATCTATGTAATTCCTGCTAGGTATGGTACAGCAGGCAAAGGGTGTATGACAGTGCACCTGATTGGCTGACAAGCGTCTGCTGGCCAGATAGAGGCAGGATATTGCTCTGACTGGAAGTTAGCAATTGTGTTTGTTGCAGTTGGCATTCAGTTTAGAGGTGGTGGGGTGAGTTCCCTGGAGGTGAGAGGTCCAGGGCTTGCCCGCACTTCCCTCTAGGTGTCGCATGGTGGTTTGGGGGCCCCAGTGAGTGAGAGAGACCTGGGGCCCCTGGGCTGTCATGTGGACCAGTGTTTGTGATTTTAAATTTTATTTTTTGCAGCTTCTACGATGCGGTTGACAGGTGAGTGGTTAGGGAGGGGACCGTGTGGGAGATGTGCCTACACGGGGCGTCCCTGTCAAACGACGCAATTCACGATTGCGTCCAACCGAAGTCTCCCACCTGAATGCTAATCTATGTAATTCCTGCTAGGTATGGTACAGCAGGCAAAAGGTGTATGACAGTGCACCTGATTGGCTGACAAGCGTCTGCTGGCCAGATAGAGGCAGGATATTGCTCTGACTGGAAGTTAGCAATTGTGTTTGTTGCAGTTGGCATTCAGTTTAGAGGTGGTGGGGTGAGTTCCCTGGAGGTGAGAGGTCCAGGGCTTGCCCGCACTTCCCTCTAGGTGTCGCATGGTGGTTTGGGGGCCCCAGTGAGTGAGAGAGACCTGGGGCCCCTGGGCTGTCATGTGGACCAGTGTTTGTGATCTTAAATTTTATTTTTTGCAGCTTCTACGATGCGGTTGACAGGTGAGTGGTTAGGGAGGGGACCGTGTGGGAGATGTGCCTACACGGGGCGTCCCTGTTAAACGACGCAATTCACGATTGCGTCCAACCGAAGCCTCCCACCTGAATGCTAATCTATGTAATTCCTGCTAGGTATGGTACAGCAGGCAAAGGGTGTATGACAGTGCACCTGATTGGCTGACAAGCGTCTGCTGGCCAGATAGAGGCAGGATATTGCTCTGACTGGAAGTTAGCAATTGTGTTTGTTGCAGTTGGCATTCAGTTTAGAGGTGGTGGGGTGAGTTCCCTGGAGGTGAGAGGTCCAGGGCTTGCCCGCACTTCCCTCTAGGTGTCGCATGGTGGTTTGGGGGCCCCAGTGAGTGAGAGAGACCTGGGGCCCCTGGGCTGTCATGTGAACCAGTGTTTGTGATTTTAAATTTTATTTTTTGCAGCTTCTACGATGCGGTTGACAGGTGAGTGGTTAGGGAGGGGACCGTGTGGGAGATGTGCCTACACGGGGCGTCCCTGTCAAACGACGCAATTCACGATTGCGTCCAACCGAAGCCTCCCACCTGAATGCTAATCTATGTAATTCCTGCTAGGTATGGTACAGCAGGCAAAGGGTGTATGACAGTGCACCTGATTGGCTGACTAGCGTCTGCTGGCCAGATAGAGGCAGGATATTGCTCTGACTGGAAGTTAGCAATTGTGTTTGTTGCAGTTGGCATTCAGTTTAGAGGTGGTGGGGTGAGTTCCCTGGAGGTGAGAGGTCCAGGGCTTGCCCGCACTTCCCTCTAGGTGTCGCATGGTGGTTTGGGGGCCCCAGTGAGTGAGAGAGACCTGGGGCCCCTGGGCTGTCATGTGGACCAGTGTTTGTGATTTTAAATTTTATTTTTTGCAGCTTCTACGATGCGGTTGACAGGTGAGTGGTTAGGGAGGGGACCGTGTGGGAGATGTGCCTACACGGGGCGTCCCTGTTAAACGACGCAATTCACGATTGCGTCCAACCGAAGCCTCCCACCTGAATGCTAATCTATGTAATTCCTGCTAGGTATGGTACAGCAGGCAAAGGGTGTATGACAGTGCACCTGATTGGCTGACAAGCGTCTGCTGGCCAGATAGAGGCAGGATATTGCTCTGACTGGAAGTTAGCAATTGTGTTTGTTGCAGTTGGCATTCAGTTTAGAGGTGGTGGGGTGAGTTCCCTGGAGGTGAGAGGTCCAGGGCTTGCCCGCACTTCCCTCTAGGTGTCGCATGGTGGTTTGGGGGCCCCAGTGAGTGAGAGAGACCTGGGGCCCCTGGGCTGTCATGTGGACCAGTGTTTGTGATTTTAAATTTTATTTTTTGCAGCTTCTACGATGCGGTTGACAGGTGAGTGGTTAGGGAGGGGACCGTGTGGGAGATGTGCCTACACGGGGCGTCCCTGTTAAACGACGCAATTCACGATTGCGTCCAACTGAAGCCTCCCACCTGAATGCTAATCTATGTAATTCCTGCTAGGTATGGTACAGCAGGCAAAGGGTGTATGACAGTGCACCTGATTGGCTGACAAGCGTCTGCTGGCCAGATAGAGGCAGGATATTGCTCTGACTGGAAGTTAGCAATTGTGTTTGTTGCAGTTGGCATTCAGTTTAGAGGTGGTGGGGTGAGTTCCCTGGAGGTGAGAGGTCCAGGGCTTGCCCGCACTTCCCTCTAGGTGTCGCATGGTGGTTTGGGGGCCCCAGTGAGTGAGAGAGACCTGGGGCCCCTGGGCTGTCATGTGGACCAGTGTTTGCGATTTTAAATTTTATTTTTTGCAGCTTCTACGATGCGGTTGACAGGTGAGTGGTTAGGGAGGGGACCGTGTGGGAGATGTGCCTACACGGGGCGTCCCTGTTAAACGACGCAATTCACGATTGCGTCCAACTGAAGCCTCCCACCTGAATGCTAATCTATGTAATTCCTGCTAGGTATGGTACAGCAGGCAAAGGGTGTATGACAGTGCACCTGATTGGCTGACAAGCGTCTGCTGGCCAGATAGAGGCAGGATATTGCTCTGACTGGAAGTTAGCAATTGTGTTTGTTGCAGTTGGCATTCAGTTTAGAGGTGGTGGGGTGAGTTCCCTGGAGGTGAGAGGTCCAGGGCTTGCCCGCACTTCCCTCTAGGTGTCGCATGGTGGTTTGGGGGCCCCAGTGAGTGAGAGAGACCTGGGGCCCCTGGGCTGTCATGTGGACCAGTGTTTGTGGCTTTCTGTAGGGGGCAGTTCTTATATTCCCATCGACCATTTGGACCCTTACGTCAAAAAAATTGACTTCATTGGCACTGTAGTCTAGGCTAAAAGAAATGGTGGGGGAGCAGTGATCTAGATCCTCTTTGAAAGAAAGTAGTTGGGATTCAGAACCGGACCAGATAAAAAAGATATCATCTATATACCTCAGCCAGCACAAGGTCTGACTGAGGTATAGCTGGTGCGTGTAAACAAAGGTCTCTTCAAAAAATTCCATAAAGAGGTTTGCATATTCCGGAGCAACATTGCTCCCCATTGCCGTGCCCTGTAGCTGTTGAAAGTGTGTGCCCTCAAAGCAGAAATAGTTGCGTTTTAAAACCAGACTCAATAGGGCCATAAGGAAGTCTGCCAATGATGATTGTAATGATAATTTGTCAAAATTCTGTCGGATCACCTCTAAGCCTGTGTCATGTGGGATGGAAGTGTATAGACTGGTGACAACCATGGTACAGAGGAAAATTGGAGACGGAAAGAACCCAAAGCCTGATAGTTTGGAGAGGAAGTCTGTGGTGTCTAGTAGGAAAGAACGCATAGCCGTCACCCGTGGTCGCAGTACTTGGTCCAGAAGAATGGCCAGAGGTTGAAAAACCGAACAAGTGCCCGCCACAATAGGTCTGCCAGGAGGATATAACCAGTGATTTGTGTATTTTTGGAAGGATATAGAAGAGTGGAATAAGAGGAAATGGAGTACAGAGAAAATCAGAGAGTTTGTCAGAAATGATGCCCACCTCAGAGGCACTTGAAACAAGGGCATCGATATCCTTTTTGATTGCGGCTGTGGGGTCACCTGGAAGTTTGAGATATACATTGGTGTCGTTAAGTTGTCTCATCACCTCACGCCTGTAGTCAGTGGCATTCATAATAACAGTGGCCCCGCCTTTGTCGGCCGGTTTGAACACCAACTGAGAATTGTTGCTCAAAGACTTGAGCGCCTCGCGCTGCTGACGTGGTAAGTTACTGTATGATTGGTGTCCCTGTCGGCCGACCGAGGCTAGGTCACGTTGGACCATGTTAACCACTTCCCGACCGCCCACTACACAGGGGCGGCGGGGAAGTGGAGCCCTGTAGGACGGCCTCACCCACAGAGGCGGCAGTCCATTTAAGGGCATGGGCGGAGCGATCGCGTCATCCGTGACGCGATCCTCCGCCCGGGATCGAAGCACGGGCATTTTGTCTCCGCTCGCCGGCCACTTAGCAGAGCCGGCGAGCGGAGGAATCCGCAGGATCAGCCAATCCCTGAGTATAAGGCACTTTGTTAGGTAAACAAAGTGCCTTATACGTGCTTCCTCCTCGCCTCGTGGTCTCATTGTTCCAGAGACCACCAGCGAGGAGGAAGCACTTGTAAGTTTCACTGCACGCAGCTTGATTTTGCCCACAGCCTCCCTGATCACCCACCCCAGGCCTCATACCCCCCCTGATCACCCCAGCAGACCCCTGCCCAGCACCCTTGCACCCCTGCAAAACCCCCACCCCCCCCACCTGCCACTAACTAGCGACGCTGCCCCTTAGTTTAGGTCCCTAACTGCCTCCTAGTCACCCCTGATCCCCCCTCCCTACCTTTAGATCACCCCCACACCCCATCCCAGACTACCCCCCTGTATACTGTATACATTTGTATACAGCTACATTACCCTCTGATCCCCCTCTGATCCCCCTCTGATCACCTGTCTATCACCTGTCCATCAGCCCTCAGCACCCCCACCCATCAGAGCAGACCCTAACTGCCCCGCGGGGGTAACCGATCACCTGCCCAGGCCCTCGATTGCCCTCGTACCCCCCTTCTGATTACATCCCCTGCTGTTTGTTTACATCTGTCCTCCCCAGCAATCACTAACTGATCTTTGATCAGTAACCCCCTGTGTCTGCCTCTCATCAGATCAGGACTCAGTCTGCCCCGTGCAGGCTCCTGATCAACCCCCCATCCCCTCAAATCGCCCTCAGACCCCCCCCCTAATCACCGTCCAAGTGCATTGTATTTGACTGTGCTGCGCTTGTATTCGATTGTGCTGCGCTTGTATTCAATTGTGGTGTAATTGTATTTGATTGTCCCGTGATCGGCTTCGATTGCCCCGTGATTGTTTGATTGCCTGAGACCCCACTTCCCGCCACACCCAACCCCACCCTCCCCCCCACCACACCCAACCCCACCCCACCCCCCCCCCCCCCCCCACCACCACCTCCAACCACCACCTTCCGAGTGCATCAGATTTGCTTGTGCTGTGATTGGAGTCGATTGTGCTGTAATTGTATTTGATTGTCCTGTGATCGACTTCGATTGCCCCGTGATTGTTTGATTGCCTGAGACCCCACTTCCCGCCACACCCAATCCCACCCTCCCCCATCACCTTCCGAGTGCATCAGATTTGATTGGGCTGTGATTGGAGTCGATTGTGCTGTAATTGTATTTGATTGTCCCGTGATCGACTTCGATTGCCCCGTGATTGTTTGATTGCCTGAGACCCCACTTCCCGCCACACCCAATCCCACCCTCCCCCATCACCTTCCGAGTGCATCAGATTTGATTGGGCTGTGATTGGAGTCGATTGTGCTGTAATTGTATTTGATTGTCCCGTGATCGGCTTCGATTGCCCCGTGATTGTTTGATTGCCTGAGACCCCACTTCCCGCCACACCCAACCCCACCCTCCCCCCCACCACACCCAACCCCACCCCCCCACCACCTCCAACCACCACCTTCCGAGTGCATCAGATTTGCTTGTGCTGTGATTGGAGTCGATTGTGCTGTAATTGTATTTGATTGTCCCGTGATCGGCTTCGATTGCCCCGTGATTGTTTGATTGCCTGAGACCCCACTTCCCGCCACACCCAATCCCACCCTCCCCCCATCACCTTCCGAGTGCATCAGATCTGCTTGTGCTGTGATTGGAGTCGATTGTGCTGTAATTGGATTTGATTGTCCCGTGATTGTTTGATTGCCTCTGAGACCCCACTTCCCACCAACCCCAATACCTCTCAAATACTCCCTTTTTGCTAGGTAGGTGCTCTTTTTTTCTGGGTAGTCTCGGAGGAAAACCCCATAAATTTAGCAATCCAAAATGGCAAGAAGGGGGCTTTCCGATGACGAGGTATACAGGTACATGGACCAGTCGGATGAGTTCTTTTGGGAAGAATCATCCGTCGAATCTTCCGGGTCCGATTTTGAACCTGTAGAAAGCAGTGGTTCCCTGACCGATAGTGATGACGAGGCTATGGTCCCGGCTAGAGCCAGGCGTACCAGACCCCAAGTCGTTAGACCGCAGGTGGCGCAGGATCCGCCTCAAGGGCAGCAGGGTGGTGCTAGCGCTGTTGATAGTTTTCTTGGTGAGGCAGGCACCAGCAGCGCAGCATCTCCTGGACTTAGTGCCAGTGCTTCCGTAGACCCTGACGAAGTGGTGAGCGTCAGCATGGAAGTTGAAACTGGTACGGTGGCAAGTGCAGTAGTACCCCCGTCGCAGCCACCAACAAGAAGACGGGCCCGTAGTACCCATAGACTCCCAGAGGTGCTGGCACAACCAGATTGGCAATCCCCTGATTCCGCCGCACCCGTAGTGCCCCCTTTCACCGCCCAGTCTGGAGTCCAGGTGGCGACAGCTCATCTAGGAACGGCCCTAGACTTTTTGCAGCTGTTCATCACCCAGGTTCTCTTGGACTTAATTGTGGTTGAGACCAACCGTAAAGCCACACAATTCATCACCGAGCACCCGGAGAGCATGTATGCCCAGCCTTTCGGGTGGAAACCAGTCCAAGTTTCCGACATTAAAATCTTTTTGGCCCTTATCCTTCACTTGGGACTAATGAAACAGAATGTACTGCGGTCGTATTGGTCTACGAACCCAGTAAATCATGTTCCCTTGTACCCTGCTGCCATGTCCAGGACACGATTTGAGTCCATCCTGCGCTTCCTGCACTTCAACGACGACAAAACCTGTCATGAAAAGGGCCACCCTGCTTATGACCGGCTCCACAAAATTCGGCCCCTCATAGACCACCTGTCATCAACATTTGCAGATGCTTATATCCCTGAACAGAACATCTGCGTAGACGAGTCCCTCTTACGCTTTACCGGGCGCCTTGGCATCAAACAGTACATCCCAAGCAAGCGCGCCCGGTATGGGGTGAAACTGTATAAGCTCTGTGAAAGGGCCACAGGCTATACATGTCGTTTTAGGGTCTATGAGGGAAAAGACTCAAAATTGGAGCCGGTCGGATGCCCTGACTACCTGGGGAGCAGTGGAAAGGTTGTGTGGGACTTGGTGTCACCCTTGTTCCAGAAGGGGTACCATCTTTTTGTGGACAATTATTACACAAGTGTGGCCCTCTTTCAGCACTTAAAGTTAGAAGGAATCCGATGCTGTGGCACTGCGCGGCCTAGTCGCCAGGGCTTCCCCCAACGGCTCGTTACCACCAGACTTTTACGGGGGCAGAGGGTCGCCTTGCGTACTGAAGACCTGCTCGCGGTGAAATGGAGGGACAAGAGGGACGTTTACTTTCTGTCCACCATTCACACAGACACGACAGTCCAAATTCAACGGGCAACTGCGGTCATTGAAAAGCCCCTTGTCGTCCACGAATATAATGTCAACATGGGAGGGGTGGACTTCAATGACCAGAGGTTAGCGCCCTATTTAGTTACCCGGAAAACAAGACGCTGGTATAAGAAAGTGTCTTTTTATCTGATTCAATTGGCAGTTTACAACAGCTTTGTTCTCTACAGTAAGGCTGGGAGAACTGGATCTTTCCTCCAATTTCAGGAAGAGATCATTATGGACATCCTGTATCCAGGAGGTGCCAGGCCCCCCCCCCCAGATGCAACTAGCCGACTGCATGGAAGGCATTACGCCTATCAGCTTCCGTGTGCCCCAGGTCAACGCATCCGAAGAAAACGTTGCCGTGTCTGCAGCAGGGCTGGAACAAGGAGTGACACCGTTTATTATTGTCCCCGCTGTCCTGACCAGCCTGGTCTATGCGTAGGGCCGTGTTTTGAGAGGTACCACGAGCAGGTACACTATTAGAACCTAGGGAACTCCAGACACAGGAGTAGGCACACACTCAGTGGTCTTTCGCACATTGTCGCAGGGAGAGGAGAGGTAAGCTTGAAGACCAAACGGGTAAGCATAAAAATGGGAAGAAGGATCGGTTTCCATGCTTGATATTGCTGATCTGTCCTGGGTTGGCGATATAAGACGGCATGTTTGAATTTCCCTTGAGTGTGGACACCCCCGGTTTATATGTGATTTGGGCCTATGATGATGCTTTAATGCCACACAGAGTCATCTCTATTGGCAGGCATATTGCTGTATCCTACAGGCATAATGCTGTATACTAAAGTTCTGAGGCCCAGTCACATAAGTTGGTGGCTCACCCTGAGTGCAGGGTGGCACGGGGTGTCTCTCTCCTGAGGTTATCACTGCCATTGATGTGGAGGAAGATCTGCCATTGATGTGGAGCAAGGTATGTTTGCCGTTCATTTTTCCTTTCAGCCCAGAGTGCATTACTTGTATACCCAATATAAGGAGTATAGCAGAAACTCCTAATACTGGCCATACATGTAATGATTGCAGAGACCCTAAAATGCCAGGACAGACTCCACAAATGACCCCATTTTGGAAAGAGGACACCCTAAAGTATTATGTGAGGTGCACGGTGAGTTCATAAAAGATTTTAGTTTTTGTCACAAGTTAGCAGAATTTTTTTTTTTATTTTTTTTTAACAGTGTCATTTTCCGTTAACTTGTGACAAAAAATAAAATTTTCAATGACCTCACCATTCCCCTCATGGAATACCTTGTTGTGTATTCTTTCCAAAATGGAGTCATTTGTGGGGTTTGTTAACTGTCCTGGCAAGTGGGCGGGGTGCTAAATTTTGAGCACCCCTGTAAAGCCTAAAGGTACTTATTGGACTCTGGACCCCTTAGCGCAGTTAGGGTGCAAAAAGGTGCCACACATGTGGTATCGCCGTACTCGGGAGAAGTAGTACAATGTGTTTTGGGGTGTATTTTTACACATACCCATGCTGGGTGGGAGAAATACCTCTGCAAATGACAATCTTTTGATTTTTTTACACACAATTGTCCATTTACAGAGTTATTTCTCCCACCCAGCATGGGTATGTGTAAAAATACACCCCAAAACACATTGTACTACTTCTCCCGAGTACGGCGATACCACATGTGTGGCACTTTTTTGCACCCTAACTGCGCTAAAGGGCCCAAAGTCCAATGAGTACCTTTAGGATTTCACAGGTCATTTTGCGGAATTTGATTTCCAGACTCCTCCTCACGGTTTAGGGCCCCTAAAATGCTAGGGCAGTATAGGAACCCCACAAATGACCCCATTTTAGAAAGAAGACACCCCAAGGTATTCCGTTAGGAGTATGGTGAGTTCATAGAAGATTTTATTTTTTGTCACAAGTTAGCGGAAAATGACACTTTGTGAAAAAAACAATACAAATCAATTTTCCGCTAACTTTTGACAAAAAATAAAATCTTCTATGAACTCACCATACTCCTAACGGAATACCTTGGGGTGTCTTCTTTCTAAAATGGGGTCATTTGTGGGGTTCCTATACTGCCCTGGCATTTTAGGGGCCCTAAACCGTGAGGAGTAGTCTGGAAATCAAATTCCGCAAAATGACCTGTGAAAGCCTAAAGGTGCTCATTGGACTTTGGGCCCTTTAGCGCAGTTAGGGTGCAAAAAAGTGCCACACATGTGGTATTGCCGTACTCGGGAGAAGTAGTACAATGTGTTTTGGGGTGTATTTTTACACATACCCATGCTGGGTGGGAGAAATACCTCTGCAAATGACAATCTTTTGATTTTTTTACACACAATTGTCCATTTACAGAGTTATTTCTCCCACCCAGCATGGGTATGTGTAAAAATACACCCCAAAACACATTGTACTACTTCTCCCGAGTACGGCGATACCACATGTGTGGCACTTTTTTGCACCCTAACTGCGCTAAAGGGCCCAAAGTCCAATGAGTACCTTTAGGATTTCACAGGTCATTTTGCGGAATTTGATTTCCAGACTCCTCCTCACGGTTTAGGGCCCCTAAAATGCCAGGGCAGTATAGGAACCCCACAAATGACCCCATTTTAGAAAGAAGACACCCCAAGGTATTCCGTTAGGAGTATGGTGAGTTCATAGAAGATTTTATTTTTTGTCAAAAGTTAGCGGAAAATTGATTTGTATTGTTTTTTTCACAAAGTGTCATTTTCCGCTAACTTGTGACAAAAAATAAAATCTTCTATGAACTCACCATACTCCTAACGGAATACCTTGGGGTGTCTTCTTTCTAAAATGGGGTCATTTGTGGGGTTCCTATACTGCCCTGGCATTTTAGGGGCCCTAAACCGTGAGGAGTAGTCTGGAAATCAAATTCCGCAAAATGACCTGTGAAAGCCTAAAGGTGCTCATTGGACTTTGGGCCCTTTAGCGCAGTTAGGGTGCAAAAAAGTGCCACACATGTGGTATTGCCGTACTCGGGAGAAGTAGTACAATGTGTTTTGGGGTGTATTTTTACACATACCCATGCTGGGTGGGAGAAATACCTCTGCAAATGACAATCTTTTGATTTTTTTACACACAATTGTCCATTTACAGAGATATTTCTCCCACCCAGCATGGGTATGTGTAAAAATACACCCCAAAACACATTGTACTACTTCTCCTGAGTACGGCGATACCACATGTGTGGCACTTTTTTGCACCCTAACTGCGCTAAAGGGCCCAAAGTCCAATGAGCACCTTTAGGCTTTCACAGGTCATTTTGCGGAATTTGATTTCCAGACTACTCCTCACGGTTTAGGGCCCCTAAAATGCCAGGGCAGTATAGGAACCCCACAAATGACCCCATTTTAGAAAGAAGACACCCCAAGGTATTCCGTTAGGAGTATGGTGAGTTCATAGAAGATTTTATTTTTTGTCACAAGTTAGCGGAAAATGACACTTTGTGAAAAAAACAATACAAATCAATTTTCCGCTAACTTTTGACAAAAAATAAAATCTTCTATGAACTCACCATACTCCTAACGGAATACCTTGGGGTGTCTTCTTTCTAAAATGGGGTCATTTGTGGGGTTCCTATACTGCCCTGGCATTTTAGGGGCCCTAAACCGTGAGGAGTAGTCTGGAAATCAAATTCCGCAAAATGACCTGTGAAATCCTAAAGGTACTCATTGGACTTTGGGCCCTTTAGCGCAGTTAGGGTGCAAAAAAGTGCCACACATGTGGTATCGCCGTACTCAGGAGAAGTAGTACAATGTGTTTTGGGGTGTATTTTTACACATACCCATGCTGGGTGGGAGAAATAACTCTGTAAATGGACAATTGTGTGTAAAAAAAAATTAACAAATTGTCATTTACAGAGATATTTCTCCCACCCAGCATGGGTATGTGTAAAAATACACCCCAAAACACATTATACTACTTCTCCTGAGTACGGCAATACCACATATGTGGCACTTTTTTGCAGCCTAACTGCGCTAAGGGGTCCAAAGTCCAATGAGCACCTTTAGGCTTTACAGGGGTGCTTACAATTTAGCACCCCCCAAAATGTCAGGACAGTAAACACACCCCACAAATGACCCCATTTTGGAAAGTAGACCCTTCAAGGTATTCAGAGAGGGGCATGGTGAGTCCGTGGCAGATTTCATTTTTTTTTGGTGCAAGTTAGAAGAAATGGAAACTTTTTTTTTTTTTTTTTTCGTGTCACAAAGTGTCATTTTCCGCTTACTTGTGACAAAAATTAATATCTTCTATGAACTCACTATGCCTCTCAGTGAATACTTTGGGATGTCTTCTTTCCAAAATGGGGTAATTTGGGGGGTATTTATACTATCCTGGAATTCTAGCCCCTCATGAAACATGACAGGGGGTCAGAAAAGTCAGAGATGCTTGAAAATGGGAAAATTCACTTTTTGCACCATAGTTTGTAAACGCTATAACTTTTACCCCAACCAATAAATATACGCTGAATGGGTTTTTTTTAATCAAAAACATGTTTGTCCACATTTTTCGCGCTGCATGTATACAGAAATTTTACTTTATTTGAAAACTGTCAGCACAGAAAGTTAAAAAAATCATTTTTTTGCCAAAATTCATGTCTTTTTTGCTGAATATAATAAAAAGTAAAAATCGCAGGAGCAATTAAATAGCACCAAAAGAAAGCTTTATTAGTGACAAGAAAAGGAGCCAAAATTCATTTAGGTGGTAGGTTGTATGAGCGAGCAATAAACCGTGAAAGCTGCAGTGGTCTGAATGGAAAAAAAGTGGCCGGTCCTTAAGGGGTAGAAAGCCCTAGGTCCTCAAGTGGTTAATAAACGTCTCTACTGCTGGTGACGAATTTGGTGGTTGCCACTTACTTTTAGATCTACACATGGTGAGGTCAACGTCTGGTGGGAAGAGATTGATGGTCTGGGAGGGCTGAGTATGCGAGGCAGATGATTTGCTGAAAAAGGCCCTGATACGCAATGTCCTAATAAAATTAAATAGATCAGTATCAAGCTCAAGCAAGTTACCAGAGTGGGTGGGAACAAATCCCAGACCACGTCCTAATACCTTGCGTTCAGAGTCGGTCAGGATATGTGAGGATAGGTTGACCACTAGGTCCTTCCCTGCGTGTGGCTCCTCAGCACTCTCGAATCTGCTGGGGTGCCGTCTGCCCCTCCTCGTCCTCTTCCTCTTCAGGAGTCCCCAGGGGGCAGTTTAGGGAATTTAAAACAAAAATAGCGTTGACAGATAGTGACAGGGAGTGATTGATGGGTTATTAGGGGGGTGATTGGGTGCAAACAGTGGTCTGGGGGGTGAGCAGGGGGGGGGGGGGGGTCTGAGGGGTGCTGTGGGCGATCAGGGGGCGGGGGCAGATCAGTGTGTTTGGGTGCAGACTAGAGTGGCTGCAGCCTGCCCTGGTGGTCCCTCGGACATTGGGACCACCAAGGCAGAAGGCAGCCTGTATAATACACTTTGTATGCATTACAAAATGTATTATACACTTTGCAGCGGCGATCGAAAGGTTAACAACTTGCCGGCGCTTCCGAATGGCCGGCGGGTTGTCGTACCGGGTGGGCGGAGCCAGTTGCCGGGGGAAGCGCGCGTCATCAATGGCGCGATCGCTCCCCCGGCATGCCGAAAGGACGCAACGCCCTTGGGCGTATTGCAGTCCTTTCAGCGTCCACTTTGCCGCCGCCCTTTGGCTGTGAGCGGTCGGCAAGTGGTTAAGAGTGGTAAATGGGAGAATAGGATACGATGAGGTGATAGTAAAATGACCGATATTCTACTATCAGCAATACTCATGCCCATATTCCCTTGCAGCTTTATTAAATGTACACAATGGGGAGGACATGACAAAAAGCCAGCTACTAACAGAAGCTATAACAAAAGAGTGAGGAGTGAGACTCCACAGAAGCAAACTAGAGGTCAGTACATAATGCTGGCTCAGAGCAGAAGATCGATATAGCTTTTATATAAAAAACAAAGCTATGCAATGGTTCACTTTAAAGAAAACCTTAAGTGAGAGGAATATGGAGGCTGCCATCTTTATTCTCTAATGACAATGCCAGTTGCCTGCTGATTGGAACTGGCACTGAAGGAAGTCACTACTGGTTTCTTCCGTGCCAGTTCTGACCTATCCATTAGCTATAAGTGTCCGCTCTCCTCTGCTGCCTGGCCAGAGCAGGATCATTCACCAGGCAACCTATGCAGGTGCTGGGGGCCAAGTGGTTGTTAAGGAGCCCACCAGCCACCTTCTCTGATGTCTTTCCACTTTAGCTTAACAAAAAGACCATAAGGGGGCCCCGAATCTACTACCTTGCCTAGGGCCCAATTACCTCTTAATCCATTTCTGCTGCTTGGCCCTGAGTCTTCCGTCATTATGCATGACATCATGTGACATGCAGTAGACTATGAAGGGGGCAGAGGAAAGCAGAATAAATGAAAAGGGCAGTAATTACGTTTGTGCCCAAAGATAAATACAAAGTTGCCAGCGTCCACAAAAGGGACAGCTTTTTTTTCCATAATGACTGATTTTGCCTTTTTTTTTTCACAGTACTGTAATATCAACAATTCTTGCCAAATCATACACATTTCTGAGCTTTCTGTGGCTAGCAATACATTATTCTTTCAGGAACAAATCAGTGACTGCTTTTGGTTTCTACTTCATATCTAAGGTTCTGCAGCAACTAGAGATTAAAAAGAATCTGAAGGGAAAATACATTTATGATATAATGATGATTTGTATATGTAGTACATCTAATAAATAAAACATTGGCAGCAGACATATGAGTCTATTATTGTTTGCAGTACAGGAAGAGTTCATAAACTCCAGTTTTTATTCATGCAAAAGAGCTTATCTGAGCTCCATGACTTTCAAATTCGCAGAGAGCTCTGTCTTCTGAAGCTTGTTACTCAACTGTCTGTCACTGTATTTTGTTTTTTCTGCACAGTAAAGTTCAAAAGTTCACTAGCTTGCTCTGTGACATCATTTAGAATGCTGAGTATAGTGTGTAAATTGCAAATATTAGAGAATGATGCAATGTTATAAAAAAAAAAAACACTATATAACTGAAAAAATATGAGACCATTTTTTTGCTAGTAATGTTCTACTAATTATCCAGATTTTATTTTTGTTTGTTTTTTTGCTTCAGTGTCACTTTAAACCTTTATCTTCTCCTATGTGGTTGGTAATCTTTGCAGATCATTTCAGCGACTAATCGTGGTATTGTTTTACCACTTGTCTCCAAGTGTAAAACTTTGCATTTTGTTAAAGTGGACCCAAATTAAAAATACAAGATTTCAGAAATAAAATCTATTTTCTAAATTATAAGAATAATTAGCAGCCTTTTTTTAAGCTGAATGACAAATATAAAATATTTTACATTTATTGGAGGAACCCCTCCCTTCCTTTCATATTGCCAGGACAGAATCCGGCAAACTGGTGGAGTAGATGGTGTCCAGCAAAGGAGGAATTGCTAATGGCTGCCACCTGTATAACCCTAGTTATGAAAAGAGAAGGGTATTTTGAATTAAAAATGTTTGTGGTTTGGGTCCGCTTTAAGAAAGGCCGCCACAGTCCACTGTTTAGAAGGTGGTAGTACTGCTTTGCATTTCACTGGGGGCAGTTTGAATGGACTTGTAAAAGACGAATCAGCTGATCCTGGCCTAGGAGCTGGACTAGCAGCTAATCCTAGATTAGGCGCTTGACTACACATTGATACAGGACTCCCAACAGAAGGAAATTCATCTTGGGCTGGGACGTCTTTGTCTTCGGTTGGTAAATCTGCACTGACAGACAGAGGGCTTGCAATTGAGGGTGAAGCTGGAGGCAATACTGGCAATGGTGAACGTGTACATTTCAGTTCCTGAAATTTTGGACAATTGTTTGGCTTTCAAATCTTTCCATGCTGCTGTGACTCTCTTCGTCTGGATATCTTGCTGAACACAGGTTGCAATTTGCATAATTTTCATTTTGTGCAATTTGGAACTGGTTCCAGATGCTGGTGGAGATGATGCCATAATATGAGGTGATACTGGCATGCTCTGCCTGAAAGTTAAACAAAATCCTTACATTTCATCCCTACATTTGTATAGCTCCTTGCCTCTGCTCTTCTCATGCCTGCCCCCTCAGTAAATAGTGCCCCCTTGGTAAACTAGATACAGCCCCTCAGTATTGGCCCCCCTTAGTAGATAGAAATACTACCTAAGTACATAGTTCCCCCTTTGTAGACTAGGTAATGCCCCCTCCCTCAGTAGTCCCTCTTAAATTCTGATAAAAGTAATGTTATTTTACTATACTACTACTAGGTAATGCCCTCTCAGTATAGAGCCCCCCTAGTAAAAATAGCCCCTCAGTTTATAGTGCACCTCAGTAGTGCCACTTAGTAGAGACTCTCAATCCGATGATGCCCCCTTTATAAAGAACTAGGTAATGCTCCCGGCCTTATAATATAGTGGCACTGGCTACTTACTGTAAGAAGACAAGGCAGGAGGCAGGTGGTTTCATGATGGTCTCTTTGGTCTCTCTGGCAGCATCACAGCAGCTTTGGCGGCAGCTCGGGAGGCAGCAACGGGTCTCTGGGACTATCGTTCTGTCTGGTGGGTCAGTGTTGGTCTCTCTCTCTCGTGAGGTGCGTGGACAACATTGCTCTTGTGAGGCATGGGGATGCAAAGTCTCTACATCGCAAGGTAAAAATTAGTTGGATTCGAATTGCGGAAATTACATTGAGATTAAAATCCACGGATCTCAAATATTTCTCAAGATTTGAGGGATTTGTGGATTTGCCATCCTACTTCTACTATTTCATGTTAATCAGTTACAAGCTATTTCCTGTTATAAATATTTAAATGGCTGAAGAGTGGTGAGGTAAAGGAAGGTAACAGTGAATAGCAGGAAGAGCGTATGCGCATGTGTTTACATATATTTGAAGGAAGTGCTGCAGAAGGTTTTTTTAAATGTGCCTCTGTCTCTGGGAGTCTGAACTGGTGACAGAGCTTCCACTGAGCTCTCAGTGCTGCTTCACAAAGCCTTTTTCATAGCCAGAACAAGGAGAATAGTCTTGTGGTGAAACTAGCAGCTGACCCAGCCGCTTCTGGCATAAGGCTCCTGCACAGCTTTTTTTTTCTGCAAATGTCACTTTTTTCCTTAACGTTTCAATAAATCTTTCTCTCTTCTCCATACTCCTGAAGTGTCCACAGAAAATAGCTTTCCTGAGTGTTGTATTACAGCACTGCTTTCCCAGTGACTGTCTCCCCGTGGAAAATAAATGGTTAAAAACCTTAGAGGGAGGAAAGCTTACATGGAAATGTACAAGGTATGCTCACAATGATTCCGGTGATGTCACCGGGAGCTGGAAATGACAATTTTGAGGTATGAAGGGAAAAGTACACAGCAGTGGCGTAGCTAAGGAGCTGTGGGCCCCGATGCAAGTTTTACAATGGGGCCCCCCAAGCACTCTATACATAACAATTTATACGGCGCACCAAAATCTGCCAATGGCAACTACAGTGTCAGAGGTGCAAGAAGGGGATGGGGAACAGTTTGTTAATGATTACCACTATTCAAAGTATCTACAGAAGTCATTATTATGAGCATAGGACCAATAGAGAGCTAAATCTGTAGTTAAGGGAGGGCCCTTCGGGGCCCCTCTGGCCCAAGGGCCCCGATGCGGTCGCTACCTCTGCACCCCCTATTGCTACGCCCCTGGTACACAGTGAAATCAAAGAGATTACAGCATTTACTTGTGATGGTAAAATAAAGACAGAAAATAGTCTGTGAAGATTTCAGAACAAACAGT
The DNA here is from genome assembly GCF_040937935.1 of Hyperolius riggenbachi. NCBI lineage: Eukaryota > Metazoa > Chordata > Amphibia > Anura > Hyperoliidae > Hyperolius > Hyperolius riggenbachi. Next base: position 133,354,881 of record NC_090655.1, on the reverse strand, counting down.
CTGGCCTATTTCAAATATTTTAGTTAAACAGAGACCTTTCCTGTTCTTTTTTTCACAAGTCTGTTTTTATGTCATATGCAAGCTTATACAGCAAATCAGCACAAGGTGCATAGAGTCAGGGCCGGGCCGAGGCATAGGCTGGAGAGGCTCCAGCCTCAGGGCGCAGTGTAGGAGGGGGCGCACAATTCATTCAGCTGTCATTCCTAATTGTGTTTGAAGCAGAAAGAAATAAGAAAAGGGGATACATGGAAGTGACTGCAAGCCAGATAACTAGATATTAAGGTGTTGGGGAGGTTGTGGGCCCTGTGGCACCTCTTAGTCTAATAGCAATCAGTGTGTGACAGCTGGGGTGGGAGGGATGGAGGGGCGCACTTTGGTGTCTCAGCCTTGGGTGCTGGAGGACCTTGTCCCGGCTCTGCATAGAGTGATGTGCAGGACACATAACAGCCAGAGTTTGTTTGTAAAGGAATGAATACAATTCCTTATTACTGGCTACTATGAGTAATTGCAGCAATGGCTAGTACCAGGTGGTGGGTGTTGAGTAGTGCCAGGTAGCTGGGGTCAGCTAGTGCCAGGTAGCCAGAGATGGGCAGTGCTGGGTAGTGAGTGTCATAAAGTGACAGGTAGTAGATGACAGCTAGTGACAGGTTGTGGGCGATGGGTAGCGACAAGTAGGAGGCTGGTAGCAGTTGACGGCTAGTGGCAGACAGCAGCGAGTGACTGTTAGTGGCAGGAAGGGCACCTAGTTGCAGTTGATGGCTTGTGAAAAATAGTAGGTAATGACTAGTGGGAGGTAGCAGCAGGTGATGGCTTTTAACAAGTGGCATGCGATGGCTAGCCACAGGTAGCAGCAGTGGGTGATGGCTAGAGACAAGGTGATGGCTATCGGGTGTTAGCAGTGGGTGATGTCTAGTGTCAGGTAGACAGGTGACAAGTGGTGACAGGTAGTGGGTAAGAGACTGTAAATACTAGGCAAGCACATTTAACAACAATAACATTTCTATAGCGCTTTTCTCCCATAGGACTCAAAGCACTTAGGCGCTCACAGATTCAGTAATTGGTAGTAGGATAAAGTATTCATACAACAAAAGTTATATTTCTGCAAATGCCAAACTGAACAGGTGGGTTTTCAGTCTGGATTTAAACACGTCCAGAGATGGATCTGTCCTGATCCCCGGTGGTAGAGGGTAGATGGATCAGCAGCCACAGGACTCCCTTGTGGTCATTGTGCTGGGCTGCCAGCAGCAGCACGTTGCAGCAGAATACACACTCCTACCACTTTTCCAGGATCCTAGCAATGCTTTCCTACAGCTACATGGGCAGCCAACCTTTCATACATGGGTGTATCAATCACCCCTGCGACCCCAGCCATCGCAGGGGGGCCCAGAGGCTTTGGGGCCCCTCCACCTCCTTCTCCCCAACCGCAAAGGCAGCCAGTTAGAAAAGAAACCTCCCTGTTTGCACACTAAAACCGTGTGTAATTATTTCCTGCTTCCAGAGGCTGCTTTACAGCAGAACACTCTCTGCTGCCATTCGCTGGCTCTCAATCATGTGATCCACATGGGGTTCGGGGACCAAGGGGCCTCATGCTATAATTTTTGCAGAGGGGCTCTATTAAGTCTAGTTACGCCCCTGCTTTCATAACCAAAAAACTGTCCCCTTTTCTGTAAAGAACAAAGGTCATACTGGGAATCTTAAATGAGGAGATGCACTAGTCTTAAATCTGTCAGATCTGTCAGCTTTTCACTACTTACTGTAAGTGACAGCAGCATAGGGAAAAAGCAATTGATAGGGCAATTTACTCAGGGAGAAATGTACAGTTTATACTGTAATGTACAGTATATATTTTAAATTTTACAATTTTTTTGTGATAGTGGTGCTTTCAATAAAACGTATAATTGAATCAATATATGATGGGGCTGGAGAGTAGACATATTTAGGTGTCTGTAATTGCCTTAGTTTGAATTATTGTTTAATTGCTCACTTAAGCAGAAAAAGTTACAGTATCAGTTACAATATCAGTAATAATGTCTACTGCGGAATTGCTCCATTAGAAAAACAGCAGAGAAAGACATTTTTGTGATGACTAGAGGCAAGAATGAGCTGCTGGAGTTTCAATTACACCTGGCACCTGCACAGACTGCAGACAGCAATGACAAGTTACAATAGCAGTTTGTGTTCCTACCATACACTCTCAAAGACCGTAAATACTGACTACTCTCAGTGCTCCTGGTCTTCCAGCTGCATGGACAGTAGCAGGAATGTCTGACTCACTCCAGTAGCAGTCCTGCTATGAAAAACAAAGGGAACCATTGCTGGTATCTCGAACCCTTGATGTAATCTGTGACACAAAATATATAGTTGTCACCCAATGAAAAGCCTTGTACACAAGCTAAATAAAGGTCACCCTTAACCATTGTGGAACGAGCACAGTATAAACATGCTGCTTACCTGTACCATAGTACTGTTCTATGGCAAAGGGGAGGGAGAGTAGGCAGCATAAGAGCGGAGTTGCATTCTGTGCTATGTAGGTAGAAAAAAAGCAAAGTCTCGTAAAAGTAATACCTTTTAATGGCTAACTGATAAAGTTAAACAATGCAAGCTTTCTGGGATCTAGTCCCCTTCTTCAGGCATATTTCCAGATGTAAACTGAAGAAAAACACTGATGCAGGTAAATAGTAAACACAAAGATGGCAGTTGTGCTGGTTACTGTTTAGCAGTTAGATGTCAGGTGATCAGCAGGCTGGAGCCAGTGAGCTCATGCAAGCAAACATGAAATCTAGCAGGTTTCTGAAGATCATGAAGCCAATGTTGCATAAGGAGTCATGAATCCCATTACACAATTTAAACCCTCTGTTAATGTCTTAAACATCTTCATAAATTTGTACTCAGAAATCTTTCTTGCTTGATTCATTCATGACTCCTTATGCAACATGATTTACTTGGCTTCTTGTGTGTGTTTGGGTGACGGTCTACCACTTGGATATAAGAACTGAATGACCACTTTGGTGAAATGTGATTGATTGTGAAGCAGTGGATTCGCTTACGATCTGCGCTGACTTTTTAATAGTTTTTATATGTGTGGACTTTTGGACATTGTCCTTTCTCGGCAGCGATCGAATTATTGATTTCCTTGGCACTAAAATTCTCTTGTCTTTGTAATATTTTAAAATAATTACTTCATCTTCTATGCATTTTAAAGGGAAGGTTCAGGGAGGGGATTAAAAAAATAAAAATAAATTTCCACTTACCTGGGGCTTCCTCCAGGCCGTGGCAGGCAGGAGGTGCCCTCGCCGCCGCTCCGCAGGCTCCCGGTGGTCTCCGGTGCCCGACCCGACCTGGCCAGGCCGGCTGCCAGGTCAGGCTCTTCTGTGCTCCATTTCCTGGCACTTCTGCGTCCCACGCCGGCGCGCTGACGTCATCGGACGTCCGCCGGGCTGTACTGCGCAGGCGCAGTAGTTCTGCGTACCCCAGGGGGTACTTCTGATGGTTCCAGGGGGTACTCGGGCTTGATATAATTAACTAAGAATACAAATTTAGAGTTTTAGAAATTGATAAATCTTATTTAAACAACACCAAATTAGTATTTTAGTTAATTAAAAGCAACAGTAATTGCTTGGAAATGGTTTAGAACCAATTATCATGTACTACGATTAAATATATATTTGTCAAGGGGTACTTGTGATCATGTTTACTATGCTAGGGGGGACTTGGTGAGTACAGGGTTTTAGAAGGGGTAGATACCAATAAAATGTTGAGAAACACTATTCTAACACACGGCGATGAGGATGTACACGCACAGCATGCTTTGAAGCCAGAAGACTAGTATCTATGCCCCTGTGACTTTAGCTGAAGCCTCAAGGGGTGTAGATATTAAGTCGCTCGTGCGGTATATAGTTAATAAATAAACCAAATATTCTCTGCAGCAAAGCAGACCACAGCAAGGTCATGGACCTTGTCATGTCTAATCCTAGGACAATTGAAACAGATAGGCAGGGTTTTATTCTTTGATAAATGCCATGCAAGAATAGATTGAGTTCACCAAGTCCTGGGAAGGCACATTACCCACAAGGACTGTGACAGACATACACATAATTTAATCCTAACCCTATGGTATGCACTGCAAAAGAGATTCCAAGTCCCCCTAATTCCCACTGCCTCATTAAAAGAACACCTGTCCTCTCACTTCTGTCTCCTCTCCTCTCCCATTAAAGGGAACCTAAACTGAGAGGGATATGGATGTTTCCTTTTAACCACTTGAGGACCGCAGTGTTAAACCCCCCTAAAGACCAGCTGTTTTTTCCCTAATTGGCCACTGCAGTTTTAAAGCAGTAGGATCAGCCATACTATGCCAGGGAAAAAAACACATATATAAGTAGATAAATACTTGATCAACTTACATATTACATGTATTATACTGTCCACGTTTTGATTTCAGTGAATGTTATATAGTAAATTACGAGAATTCTGTTCCTGGTGGGGGCCATGTCTTTTGCCCACAGTTAAGGCTAACTCGTGATGTCATTTCTGCCCTTTACTTTTTTTCTTGTCTCCTCCAATCGCTGAGTCGCCTCAGCCTTGCTTGTAAACAGAAGTGAGTAGGGAATTAGGTTTCAGATAAGAAGCTGGCAGGGAAATAAAGGAAAGAGGAGGAATAGATTACAGATAAAAAGAACCCCCAGCATGCAATTCTTTGGCACGACTACTAAAGGGCCAGTGTTCCTTAAGTATGTGATAACTCCAAATCATAACAGCAGAAAACGTTTTGAAAGTTTTGAATGCAGGCTTAGCATCTTTATCACTTAAAGAACAAGCGACATCCATGCTAACCTAGAAATAAAAAACACATATATAAGTAGGTAAATACTACTTCTACTTACATAACAGATGTATTGTGCTATCCACGTAATGATTCCTGTGAATTTTACAAAGAAAAAGCAGAAAATCCTAGTCTAGGCAGGGGCCATCTTGCCAAGCTAATGCTGACATCATATCCTCCCTGACTCTTGTTTTCCCAGCCTCCTTTCTCTTGCTCATTGTGTATTCATTAGCTGCCCTCCTCCCAGAGTCTTTTTTTTTATTTACACATCCAACCACTGAGTCACCTCAGCCTTGCATGTAAACACAAGTGATCAGCTAGGCAGGGAAATAAAAGGAAGAGGAGGAACATATTACAGATAAAAATAACTCAATTTAGACAAATGGGTCCTAAAAATTCCTATCACAGATAATCCTCCACAAGTCTGAGACTTCTCAATATGATCAATGTAAGACTAAGGAAGCAGGAGGAAATAAATTATATATAAAAGTACAAATTTTATTAATGACCAAAATACAAACACATATATATGTAAATCTATTTAAAATTGACCAGAACACACAGGTGGGCCACCATGTCTAGGCCAGATGGAAAAATGTAGGGGATCCCCTAAAAAAATATTGATAGTGCGCAATCCATCAAATATCTTAATGCAAAAAAGGGGGAAGCGACTCCTAGCAGGTAACATTGAAACAAAAGACCTTGGAGAGAAATATATCATTGGTTTTAAAGGCCAAGTGTCCAGGACCTAAATGGAAAAAGACATCCTAGTAGAAAAGCACAGGTGTATCGGATACTGGCTGTGTTGCTGCAATGTTTCATTGGTTTTAAGGGCCAAGTGTCCAGGACCTAAATGGAAAAAGACATCCTGGTAGAAAAGCACAGGTGTATCAGATACTGGCTGTGTTGCTGCGATGTTTCATTGGTTTTAAGGGCCAAGTGTCCAGGACCTAAATGGAAAACGACATCCTAGTAGAAAAAGCACAGGTGTATCAGATTCCGGCTGTGTTGCTATAATATTTCCAGTGATTTGCAGGATCAAAAGGCTGAATAACGGCTGATAGAGAGATTCAGTCCATCACAATAGGTGGTCTTACTGCATATGTTATCACAAAATAATTGATGTGCAGGTCCACAGGTCAGGCAAGCTGTCTCATTTATGAGCTATAACAATGGCCAGGTGCACAGAGGTAGATTGATAGGCACACACTGTATGTGGCAAGCACTTCGGGCTAATAAACAAAAATGTATATTCACAGCAAGCCTGACACATCCGCAAGCCCCAGGAGCAACAAGCAATTCACCAGAGTTAGTGCCCCAATCTGAAGCACATTCTGAGACAGATTCACAGGCAAGTGTTTAAACCACAGACATATGCAGGTACGGATGGTGTGATATTAAAGTTGATATAGTTCATTCATGGAACAATCCGCCAGGGTCATCCCTTCAGCAGCATCAACTTGATATAGACAAACTCAAAGTTCCAGCAAACAACAGCATATAGCAGCATATAGGTGCATCCTAGGAAGCTGTTTCAATGATCATATGGTAAACAGTGGTTACTCCATAGGAGGCTGTTTTCAAGTCACCAGTAGAAATGCATATCATTGAGGTATACTCATCTGAGTAGCTGGTCACTGCAAAGTCCATCCACAGGAGCCCATGTGCTGCCACCACAAGTGTGTCTGGTCACAAAGAGAGCCTTAGAGGCCAACCGGTTTCACTGGTGAGATTACCAGCATCATCAGGGCAGGCTCAGAAGTTTTGCTGCCTGTGGGAGAGAGGAGCCGGCCTAAAATGGCACTGGGCGGCCAGAGGATGCTACCACGCCCCCCCATGACCACTCCCACCCCACCACCACAGAATGCAGGTGGTGAGTAAGAGGTGGAGGCAGAGGCGTGATACATCCAATTCTCCGCATGTACGCACGGCGTTCCCCCCGCGTCCGCATGCGGTGATGCGGATCAAAGGAGGGAACGCATATATGCGTACAAGTGCACGCACAGCGTTTCCCTCGCGTCCGCAACCGCCAAGCGGATCAGGTAGGAGGGAACGCGTATATGCGTATATGCTGTTTGCTAGAACTTTGAGTTTGTCTACATCAAGTTGATGCTGCTGAAGGGATGACCCTGGCGGATTGTTCCATGAATGAACTATATCAACTGGCCGCCCAGTGCCATTTTAGGCCGGCTCCTCTCTCCCACAGGCAGCAAAACTTCTGAGCCTGCCCTGATGATGCTGGTAATCTCACCAGTGAAACCGGTTGGCCTCTAAGGCTCTCTTTGTGACCAGACACACTTGTGGTGGCAGCACATGGGCTCCTGTGGATGGACTTTGCAGTGACCAGCTACTCAGATGAGTATACCTCAATGATATGCATTTCTACTGGTGACTTGAAAACAGCCTCCTATGGAGTAACCACTGTTTACCATATGATCATTGAAACAGCTTCCTAGGATGCACCTATATGCTGCTATATGCTGTTTGCTGGAACTTTGAGTTTGTCTATATCAAGTTGATGCTGCTGAAGGGATGACCCTGGCGGATTGTTCCATGAATGAACTATATCAACTTTAATATCACACCATCCGTACCTGCATATGTCTGTGGTTTAAACACTTGCCTGTGAATCTGTCTCAGAATGTGCTTCTGATTGGGGCACTAACTCTGGTGAATTGCTTGTTGCTCCTGGGGCTTGCGGATGTGTCAGGCTTGCTGTGAATATACATTTTTGTTTATTAGCCCGAAGTGCTTGCCACATACAGTGTGTGCCTATCAATCTACCTCTGTGCACCTGGCCATTGTTATAGCTCATAAATGAGACAGCTTGCCTGACCTGTGGACCTGCACATCAATTATTTTGTGATAACATATGCAGTAAGACCACCTATTGTGATGGATTGAATCTCTCTATCAGCCGTTATTCAGCCTTTTGATCCTGCAAATCACTGGAAATATTATAGCAACACAGCCGGAATCTGATACACCTGTGCTTTTTCTACTAGGATGTCTTTTTCCATTTAGGTCCTGGACACTTGGCCCTTAAAACCAATGAAACATCGCAGCAACACAGCCAGTATCTGATACACCTGTGCTTTTCTACCAGGATGTCTTTTTCCATTTAGGTCCTGGACACTTGGCCCTTAAAACCAATGAAACATTGCAGCAACACAGCCAGTATCCGATACACCTGTGCTTTTCTACTAGGATGTCTTTTTCCATTTAGGTCCTGGACACTTGGCCTTTAAAACCAATGATATATTTCTCTCCAAGGTCTTTTGTTTCAATGTTACCTGCTAGGAGTTGCTTCCCCCTTTTTTGCATTAAGATATTTGATGGATTGCGCACTATCAATATTTTTTTAGGGGATCCCCTACATTTTTCCATCTGGCCTAGACATGGTGGCCCACCTGTGTGTTCTGGTCAATTTTAAATAGATTTACATATATATGTGTTTGTATTTTGGTCATTAATAAAATTTGTACTTTTATATATAATTTATTTCCTCCTGCTTCCTTAGTCTTACATTGATCATATTGAGAAGTCTTAGACTTGTGGAGGATTATCTGTGATAGGAATTTTTAGGACCCATTTGTCTAAATTGTGTTATAGTCGGGTGGCAGCACCTTTATATCCATTGGGTCAAATGTTGACTATTTTGGTGATTTTCTCTTTTTTTATTCATCTCTGTGATTTTGTTTTGTCCTGCCGGGGGGGGGGGGGGGGGGGGGGGCATCGGTGGGAGGCTGTGGGGCAGCGGGGGCCATGGCCACCTCACTGGGTTGGGACGACTTGGTGGAGCGCATCCAGGCCGAAAGTGACACTGCGCAGACTACTCGTAAAATTGAAGTGGAAATTTCACACGATTTTTTTAAATTACAAAAACTATATGAGAGCAAGTCTAAGAAATGGTGGGATATCACTTATCTGAACAAATACATTAAAGCAAAATTTGCACCTATGGGTATGAGAGTACAAATTTTTCCCCAATCTAAGCAGATTACACCTTCCTTTAAGGAGAGATGGGAAAATAACTTTGAGGGATGCTCCAAGGTCATGATGACATTAATGATCGAGTTACATCAAATTGAAATTACGACCATTGATACTCAGATCAAGGAATTTGATAGTAAATTGGAGCCCCTCAGAGAACACCCATTTCTCCAGCAGAGGAAAGAAAAATTGAAAAAACATTTAGAAGGCTATAATAGAAATATAGTGGATATCAAAGAAAGAAAATTTGAACGAGATCGTTTGGCCTACGCTATGGGACAAGCTTACAGATGGACTAACACCAGACCTCGGAGGGATCCTCGCCCTCACCCTCACCCCAATCCCAATCCCATTACACCACGTCTACCTGCTGGCCCTAAACCCAGGAATCCCCATCCCCCCAAACCAACACCTGTGCCCAACCGGCCTAAGGGTTCCTCTCTGTCCTCTCTTCAGAGTACCGACTCACAATCTGATTTGCTCACCCTTCACAAATCACAATACCTTAAGTATGGTGCACCTGATATTTCTCAAGCACATTTTGACATCTTTTCAAATAAGAGGAAGGATGCTCCTTCAGCATCCTCTTCTTCGGAGTCACTGTCCTCCAGTATTCCACAGTCTGATGCACGCACCTCACTGGGGGATAGCTCCCCATCACATGGTTCATCTTCATCGTCTTTTTTTAGGATTGGACCCGCAAGACACGAGAAACAAAGGGGGCACCCACAAACACAAAGAGAAAAAGGACAAACAGGGGCCACAGACCAAGCAGGGCAAATCTCACTAGGGGGATCACAGGGGATTTCTTTGGAGACGATGCAAAAGCAAATTATCAATATCTCAGACTTTGAATTAAATGAACATCATATTACCGTGCTCAGTCTTGGATTGGGCTTTTCAATTACAGCTGATCTGGATAAGTTTGAGTTGGTCAAGGATCTTCACTTATTTTGCAGACGTGTGGCTTTGAAAATACGCTATGCAAATACATCTGGAGAGGATCATTTCTCTCCATTGGTCAATAATACTCAGGATCAGCAGATCCTTAGAGATCTTATGGATCTACAGGCATTCTCCAGTGTCCCCCCTGATCCACCAAGTCCCTCTGTCTCAGGAGACTCTGTGATTGAACGACCCAATACAATGAAACTTAGACCTAAATCTAAATTCTTCCCAGCCTTGTCCTCGATATCAAGTTTACAGGTATTTGCACAATCTGTAATGAGGGATTTGGAACTTTTGCCCACAGGCAGGGGTTGCCCTTCTAACCTCACCCCTGATCAACGTAGGGCGTTACAGGACTTATCCTCAGCCCCAGATTTGGTGGTCAAACCCTCGGACAAGGGGGGCAATGTGGTTGTCATGAGAACATGCCAATATGAACGGATGTGTTACAACATTTTGAACAACACTGAGTGGTATGAGAGGGTCTCGGCGTCGAGGATGCAAGCCAGCCATCAAAACTTTCAGGATATATTGGGAGATGCCTTGTCAATAGGCATTATTTCCAAGAGGACTTATCGTTTCTTGTGGAATCCCAATCCTAGAATTCCAACTTTTTATGCCCTCCCTAAGACACACTACAGACCCCCCTGGACGCCCCATTATATCGGGGTGTGCCTCTTTGACTGAAAATGCAAGTCGATATGTGGATGCACATTTACAGCCCCATGTGAGGGCATTACCTTCTTACGTATGTGATACGACTCATCTACTTACCATTTTAGATGATTTTAGCATCCCTACTGGTGCCTGGCTTGTCACCCTTGACGTCGAGGCCCTCTATTCCAGTATCCCTCACACTGAGGGACTTGAGACGATCAGATCGGTTTTGACGACCCTTCCCATTGATGCCATTCCTCATAATATGTTTTTATTAAAGCTATTGGAGTTTATTCTCAAGAACAATTACTTTTTGTTTGACTCCTCCCATTTCCTCCAGGTGCAAGGCACAGCGATGGGGACCACCTGTGCCCCGTCCTATGCATGCCTGTACCTGGGGGAATGGGAACGATGTATTTTTTCAGATGCGAACCTGAGTGATCTTTTGGGGCATGTACTTACCTGGCATCGTTATATCGATGATATATTTTTAATCTGGACAGGAACACAACAACAGATGTTTGATCTGGTCAATTTGCTAAATAATAATGTTTTCAACCTCAAATTTACCATGACTATGGATACTCACAGTATCCCGTTTTTGGACATTATGATTTCTGTGAACGACCAGGGAGTATTACAGACGGATCTTTATAGAAAACCCACAGCAGCTAACTCCTTGCTTCATGCAAGAAGTTTTCATCCCACACACCAGATACGCAGTATTCCTGTCGGGCAATATTTGAGAGCCCGACGGAACTGCTCTGATGACAGGAACTTCCATGCCCAAGCTAATGATTTACAGCAACGATTTAGGGCTCGCGGTTATCCCAAAAAATACCTAAAGAAAGCATATCATCGAGCTTGCGATACCCCTAGATCTACTCTCCTATACAATCAATCATCGGGACAAAAGTCTCGAAATGAACCAGATAGGGGTCTTTCCTTCATTGCCAAATACAATGATCATCACTTTCAGGTCCGCGCCCTACTTCAGAAACATTGGCATGTGCTCACAGGCGACCAGCGTGTTGCCCCCTTTGTTCCGAGGGAGCCCTCTGTTACCTACAGGCGGGCTACCACCATAGGTGATACCTTGACACGTAGCCACTACTCAGGTAGAGGCAAAACCAAATTATGTAATTGCACAGTTCTGGGTACTTACCCATGTCATTCCTGTAACCAATGCAGGTACATCTATGTCGGTAAACAGTGCCCCCTTGTGATGAGAGACGTTGTATTAACTACCAGACATTATGTTAACTGTGAGACGGAGGGGATAATTTATCTCCTCCTCTGCCCCTGTGGGGCCTTTTATGTGGGCAAGACTGGCAGATCCCTTAACAGACGTATTTATGAACACACTTATGGTATCCAGGAGGGACACCAGACACCTGTAGCCCGACACTTCGCAATTTGCCAGGGGGGTAACCCCAGGAAAATTCGATTCTTTGGCTTGGATAGAGTACACCGGGACCCACGGGGAGGGGACTGGGACGGGAGACTCCTCCAATGTGAGGCCTTCTGGATTTACAAACTTAAGGCCTTTCGGACACCGGGCCTTAATGAAGGTATTGATTTCGCCCCATTTCTGTGACAGCAGTGCTCTGGCTCATGGGCATATGTTCTCTATTTTTCATTATTTTTGTTCAATTTCTAAGGATGAATCTTCATATTTTCCTTTTGCTGTGCTTAAGCTGGCGGCCTTTTTGCGCCCGAACCGGGTCTTTTCCCGACCCTTATATATTCCTTTGATTTAAAACCTTTTATGCCATCTAATTTAGATATGATCTTTGACACTTCCTTGATGGTGGTTGGTGGGTTGGCGTGGCCCCCCTTGCTCCATTTTGTCCTTGGTCTCCTCTCGTTTGGTCCCCTATCGGCAGGACAACAGTTTATTTATTATTATTTCATTTTACTTTCGTATTCTATTTTTTTGCTTATGATTACTTAATTATATATAGCTATTAGGGATTTATTATTAATGGAAATATTTTTGCATTATTATATTATGTTTTTTTCAATATGTAACTTTTTTCGATGACGTTGCTGATTCTGTGGGAGGTGGTAGCTATGGCCCCCCCGGCGCGCCGCACTTGCTGGTGGTCCTGGATGTGGGGTGGGGTTGGTGGGGGATCGATGTGCCCTGGGGGGGTGCTCGGGGTCGGCCCAGTCTTTGGCCTGACATGGACCATATATTGGGCTAATGCCTGCTGGCCCGTGGCCTGCCTGTGGGCCTTCCCCGTCCTCCTCCCCCCGTGGCCCTCCCCTCCCCCCCCCCTGCCCCATTTCCTGTTGCCCCGGGGCACACTTGGCCGCGGCTATGGTGGCGCTCCGGTGGTGATGGTGACTGGGCGGCCCAGGGGAACCGGGGCCCCGCCTGCGGGACAGCCGGGCCACCCTTTCTCCTTACCATCGATCAGGGGGTGGGGTCTTGATAGTCCGTGCCCCTCAGCGATCCCGGAGCCCTTTTGCGTCGGCCGCATTTCCATAGCGGCCCTGTTGGGGGTCTCTGTGGGTCGCGTACAGTCGTACGCATATACGCGTTCCCTCCTACCTGATCCGCTTGGCGGTTGCGGCCGCGAGGGAAACGCTGTGCGTGCACTTGTACGCATATATGCGTTCCCTCCTTTGATCCGCATCACCGCATGCGGACGCGGGGGGAACGCCGTGCGTACATGCGGAGAATTGGATGCATCACGCCTCTGCCTCCACCTCTTACTCACCACCTGCATTCTGTGGTGGTGGGGTGGGAGTGGTCATGGGGGGGCATGGTAGCATCCTCTGGCCGCCCAGTGCCATTTTAGGCCGGCTCCTCTCTCCCACAGGCAGCAAAACTTCTGAGCCTGCCCTGATGATGCTGGTAATCTCACCAGTGAAACCAGTTGGCCTCTAAGGCTCTCTTTGTGACCAGACACACTTGTGGTGGCAGCACATGGGCTCCTGTGGATGGACTTTGCAGTGACCAGCTACTCAGATGAGTATACCTCAATGATATGCATTTCTACTGGTGACTTGAAAACAGCCTCCTATGGAGTAACCACTGTTTACCATATGATCATTGATACAGCTTCCTAGGATGCACCTATATGCTGCTATATGCTGTTGTTTGCTGGAACTTTGAGTTTGTCTATATCAAGTTGATGCTGCTGAAGGGATGACCCTGGCGGATTGTTCCATGAATGAACTATATCAACTTTAATATCACACCATCCGTACCTGCATATGTCTGTGGTTTAAACACTTGCCTGTGAATCTGTCTCAGAATGTGCTTCTGATTGGGGCACTAACTCTGGTGAATTGCTTGTTGCTCCTGGGGCTTGCGGATGTGTCAGGCTTGCTGTGAATATACATTTTTGTTTATTAGCCCGAAGTGCTTGCCACATACAGTGTGTGCCTATCAATCTACCTCTGTGCACCTGGCCATTGTTATAGCTCATAAATGAGACAGCTTGCCTGACCTGTGGACCTGCACATCAATTATTTTGTGATAACATATGCAGTAAGACCACCTATTGTGATGGATTGAATCTCTCTATCAGCCGTTATTCAGCCTTTTGATCCTGCAAATCACTGGAAATATTATAGCAACACAGCCGGAATCTGATACACCTGTGCTTTTTCTACTAGGATGTCTTTTTCCATTTAGGTCCTGGACACTTGGCCCTTAAAACCAATGAAACATCGCAGCAACACAGCCAGTATCTGATACACCTGTGCTTTTCTACCAGGATGTCTTTTTCCATTTAGGTCCTGGACACTTGGCCCTTAAAACCAATGAAACATTGCAGCAACACAGCCAGTATCCGCTACACCTGTGCTTTTCTACTAGGATGTCTTTTTCCATTTAGGTCCTGGACACTTGGCCTTTAAAACCAATGATATATTTCTCTCCAAGGTCTTTTGTTTCAATGTTACCTGCTAGGAGTCGCTTCCCCCTTTTTTGCATTAAGATATTTGATGGATTGCGCACTATCAATATTTTTTTAGGGGATCCCCTACATTTTTCCATCTGGCCTAGACATGGTGGCCCACCTGTGTGTTCTGGTCAATTTTAAATAGATTTACATATATATGTGTTTGTATTTTGGTCATTAATAAAATTTGTACTTTTATATATAATTTATTTCCTCCTGCTTCCTTAGTCTTAGATAAAAATAACTCCCAGCATTCAAAAGAACTCCCAGGATTCAACTTTTTGGCACTGTTTGGCACTAGGGTCAGTGCTCCTAAAGTATGTGATAACTACAAACCATAACCGCAGAAAAAGTTTTGAATGCAGGAATAGCATCTTTATCACTTAATACACTCAGACCAGTTGCTGTTGAAATTTGAGTTTTATGGTGACAATACCGCTCTAACCACTTCCCGACCGCCTAACGCACAGAGGCGGCCGGGAAGTAGACCCCACAAGGACCAGCTCATGCCCAAAGGCGGCGGTCCTTGTAGGGGCATGGGCGGAGCGATCGCGTCATCCGTGACACGATCCTCCGCCTCCGCCTGACGCCGCTCACCCGCCGCAACATCCCGCCGGCCATACGGAAGCGCCGGCGGGATGTTAACATAACGATCGCCGCATACAAAGTGTATAATACACTTTGTAATGTTTACAAAGTGTATTATACAGGCTGCCTCCTGCCCTGGTGGTCCCAGTGTCCGAGGGACCACCAGGGCAGGCTGCAGCCACCCTAGTCTGCACCAAGCACACTGATTTCCCCTCCCCCCCTGCCCCTTGATTGCCCACAGCACCCCTCAGACCCTCCCTTGCCCACCCCCCAGACCCATGTTTACACCCAATCACCCCACTAATCACCCATCAATCACTCCCTGTCACTATCTGTCAACGCTATTTTTTTTTATCCCCCCCCCTGCCCCCTCCTGATCACCCCCCCACCTCTCAGATTCTCCCCAGACCCCCCCCCCCCCATGTACTGTATGCATCTATCCCCCCCTGATCACCTGTCAATCACCTGTCAATCACCCATCAATTACCCCCTGTCACTGCCACCCATCAATCAGCCCCTAACCTGCCCCTTGCGGGCAATCTGATCACCCACCCACACCAATAGATCGCCCGCAGATCCGACATCAGATCACCACCCAAGCGCGGTGTTGACATCTATTCTCTCCTCTAAACACCCACTAATTACCCATCAATTACCCATCAATCACCCCCTATCACCACCTGTCACTGTTACCCATCAGATCAGACCCTAATCTGCCCCTTGCGGGCACCCAATCACCCGCCTACACGCTCAGATTGCCCTCAGACCCCCCCTTATCAATTCGCCAGGGCATTATTTACATCTGTCCTTCCCTGTAATAACCCACTGATCACCTGTCAATCACCCATCAATCACCCCCTGATCACTGCCACCCATCAATCACCCCCTGTCACTGCCACCCATCAATCAGCCCCTAACCTGCCCCTTGCGGGCAATCTGATCACCCACCCACACTAATAGATCGCCCGCAGATCCGACATCAGATTACCACCCAAGCGCAGTGTTTACATCTATTCTCTCCTCTAAACACCCACTAATTACCCATCAATCACCCCTATCACCACCTGTCACTGTTACCCATCAGATCAGACCCTAATCTGCCCCTTGCGGGCACCCAATCACCCGCCTACACGCTCAGATTGCCCTCAGACCCCCCCTTATCAATTCGCCAGTGCAATATTTACATCTCTTCTTCCCTGTAATAACCCACTGATTACCTGTCAATCACCTGTCAATTACCTATCAATCACCCATCAATCACCCCCTGTCACTGCCACCCATCAATCACCCCCTGTCACTGCCATCCATCAATCAGCCCCTAACCTGCCCCTAGCGGGCAATCTGATCACCCACCCACACCAATAGATCGCCCGCAGATCCGACGTCCGATCACCTCCCAAGTGCAGTGTTTACATCTGTTCTCTACCCTAAACACCCACTAATTACCCATCAATCACCCCCTGTCACTGCTACCTATCAGATTAGACCCCTATCTGCCCCTAGGGCACTCAATCACCCGCCCACACCCTTAGACCGCCCTCAGACCCCAGCCCTGATCACCTCGCCAGTGCATTGCTTGCATCTATTCCCCCCTCTAATCACACCTTGAGACACCCATCAATCACCTCCTGTCACCCTGTAGCACACCTACCCATCAGATCAGGCCCTAATTTGCCCCGTGTGGGCTCCTGAACACTCGGCCAAACCCTCAGACCCCCTTCCGATCACCTCCCCAGTGCATTGATTGCATCTATTTTCCCCTCTAACCACCCCCTGAGACACCCTCAATCACCCCCTGTCACCCCCCTAGCACTCCTATCCATCAGATCAGGCCCAATACAACCTGTCATCTAAAAGGCCACCCTGCTTATGACCGGTTCCACAAAATTCGCCCCCTCAGACCACCGTCATCAAAATTTGCAGATGCTTATACCCCTGAACAGTCATTTTGAGACAATTGGTTTCCAGACTACTCACGGTTTTAGGCCCGTAAAATGCCAGGGCGGTATAGGAACCCCACAAGTGACCCCATTTTAGAAAAAAGACACCCCAAGGTATTCTGTTAGGTGTATGACGAGTTCATAGAATTAATTTTTTGTCAAAAGTTAGCGGAAATTGATTTTTATTGTTTTTTTTTCACAAAGTGTCATTTTTCACTAACTTGTGACAAAAAAATAAAATCTTCTATGAACTCACCATACACCTAACGGAATACCTTGGGGTGTCATCTTTCTAAAATGGGGTCACTTGTGGGGTTCCTTTACTGCCCTGGCATTTTAGGGGCCCTAAACCGTGAGGAGTAGCCTAGAAAACAAATGCCTCAAAATGACCTGTGAATAGGACGTTGGGCCTCTTAGCGCACCTAGGCTGCAAAAAAGTGTCACACATGTGGTACCACCGTACTCAGGAAAAGTAGTATAATGTGTTTTGGGGTGTATTTTTACACATACCCATGCTGGGTGGGAGAAATCTCTCTGTAAATGGACAATTGTGTGTAAAAAAATCAAACAATTGTCATTTACAGAGATATTTCTCCCACCCAGCATGGGTATGTGTAAAAATACACCCCAAAACACATTACACTACTTCTCCTGAGTACGGCGGTACCACATGTGTGGCACTTTTTTACACCCTAAGTATGCTAAGGGGCCCAAAGTCCAATGAGTACCTTTAGGCTTTACAGGGGTGCTTACAATTTAGCACCCCCCAAAATGTCAGGACAGTAAACACACCCCACAAATGACCCCATTTTGGAAAGTAGACACTTCAAGGTATTCAGAGAGGAGCATAGTGAGTCCGTGGCAGGTTTCATTTTTTTTTGTCGCAAGTTAGAAGAAATGGAAACTTTTTTTTTTTTTTTTTTGTCACAAAGTGTCATTTTCCGCTTACTTGTGACAAAAAATAATATCTTCTATGAACTCACTATGCCTCTCAGTGAATACTTTGGGATGTCTTCTTTCCAAAATGGGGTCATTTGGGGGGTATTTATAATATCCTGGAATTCTAGCCCCTCATGAAACATGACAGGTGGTCAGAAAAGGCAGAGATGCTGGAAAATGGGAAAATTCACTTTTTGCACCATAGTTTGTAAACGCTATAACTTTTACCCAAACCAATAAATATAGGCTGAATGGGTTTTTTTTTATCAAAAACATGTTTGTCCACATTTTTCG
Organism: Hyperolius riggenbachi; assembly: GCF_040937935.1. Classification (NCBI taxonomy): domain Eukaryota; kingdom Metazoa; phylum Chordata; class Amphibia; order Anura; family Hyperoliidae; genus Hyperolius; species Hyperolius riggenbachi. The sequence goes on along the minus strand of NC_090655.1, from coordinate 133,336,786 downwards.
CGCTGCATGTATACAGAAATTTTACTTTATTTGAAAAATGTCAGCACAGAAAGTTAAAAAAATCATTTTTTTGCCAAAATTCATGTCTTTTTTGATGAATATAATAAAAAGTAAAAATCGCATCAGCAATCAAATAGCACCAAAAGAAAGCTTTATTAGTGAGAAGAAAAGGAGCCAAAATTCATTTAGGTGGTAGGTTGTATGAGCGAGCAATAAACCGTGAAAGCTGCAGTGGTCTGAATGGAAAAAAAGTGGCCGGTCCTTAAGGGGGGTAAAGCCCTAGGTCCTCAAGTGGTTAATACACTCAGACCAGTTGCTGTTGAAATTTGATTTTTATGGTGACGATACTGCTTAAGGGCCAAGCTGCAGGGCCACACAACACAGCACACGAGTGATTCCCCCCCCCCCTTTTCCCCTCACCAACAGAGCTCTCTGTTGGTGGGGTCTGATCGCTCCACATTTGTTTATTTTTTTTATAAAGATTTATTTCCTTTTTTAATAAAAATTGCCTTTTTTTAAATTTGCCTTCCCCTGCATCCTTCCCTCCCTCCCCCTGCCAGCCAATGACATGATAGCCGATCCCTGTCCAGCCTATGGAGGGGACAGCCGTGTCACACGGCTGTCCCCAGTACAACACTGCTGCCGATTAAAGCGCTGTACATGTAAATAGACGGCGATTATGCCGTCTAACAGTCTCCCGAGCGGCGATTGCCGCTCGGAGACTGAAGGTGGGGCGGAGCTCCGCCCCCGAGATAGAGATGCGTGCGCAGCCTGCGCGCTATCTCCTTCAGTAGCCGGCTCCAGGACCTGATGCCAATTGGCGTTAGGCGGTCCTGGGGCTGCTGCCACATCCACGCCCATTGGCGTGGGGTGGTCTTTAGGTAGTTAAACAATACCAGTTGCCTGGCAGTCCTGCTGATCTTTGGATGCAGTAGTGGCTGAATCACAGACCTAAAACAAGCATGCAGCTAATCCAGTCTGACTTCAGTCAGAGCACCTGATCTACATGCTTGTTGAGGGGCTGTGAGTGAAAGTATTAGAGACACAGAATCAGCAGGAGAGTCAGGCAACTGGTATTTTTTTTTAAAGGAAAAATCCATATCCTTCTCAGTTTAGGTTCCCTTTAAAGTGGTGTTGAACTGAAAATTACTATATATTCCAGAGGGATCAGCAGCTATCACGAGACAATTGATCCTTGTATGCACGCAACTGGGGAGGCCCAACTCCCACAGGAACAGATAAGAATAATGTGTGCTGCAACTCTTCATATATATATATATATATATATACCGAACGGTTATTACTTATTCGTGCAAACTTTGGTGCTTTGCGAACTATATACGAGTTCGACCCGCCCCCTATACTACATCATTAGGGTCAACTTTGATCCTCTACATCACAGTCAGCAGACACAGGGTAGCGAATCAGGCTATACTCCCACCTGGAGCCCTCAGCGTCAGCCTTTTCACTCAACCGTGTGGCTGCAGTAATTAGAGAAGGTAGAGGAACCTGCTGTAGACATAGGGAAAGCTTAGTTAGGCTCTTGATAGGCCTGTTAGCTTGCTCCTTGCTGATACTTATTGCGAAAAAGCACCCCTCAACAGCTCTTTTGAGAGATAATGTTGTTCTTGTGATCTATTTTTTTTTGTGTGTGTCCCACAGACACTTGTGTTACATATACAGCCCTGTCAGTCAGTCGCACCTGGCCCTTGGCCCCTTGGTAATTCCTACTGTGTCACTGCCAGGCCCAGCACATTCAGTGACTACCTGTGTGTGTGACAGCTGCACATTTGTAATACCAATCACTGCATACCTACCTGTTCAGTGCACCTACCTACGTGAGCACACGCAGTGTTATATACCACCAGTCACTGCACCTGTTCACGGTACCTGTGTGTGTGACAGCTGCACATTTGTAATACCAATCACCGTATACCTACCTGTTCAGTGCACCTACCTACGTGAGCGCATGCAGTGTTATATACCACCAGTCACTGCACATTTGTAATACTAAACACTGCATACCTGTTCAGTGCACCTACCTACGTGACCACACGCAGTGTTATATTATATACCAGTCACTGCACCTGTTCACGGTACCTGTGTGTGTGACAGCTGCACATTGTATTGATACCAGTAACTGCATACCTGTTCAGTGCACCTAAGTGACCGCACTCAGTGTTATATTGTATACCAGTCACCGCATACCTGTTCACAGTACCGGTGTGTGTGACAGCTGCACATTTGTAATACTAGTCATTGCATAATTGTTCACAGTACCTGTGTGACCGCACGCTGTTTAATATATCAGTCCGTGCATACCTGTTATGAACCTGTGTGACAGCTGCACATTGTACTGTAATACCATTCACTGCATACCTTTCACTGCACCTGTGTGACTGCACATTGTATTAGTCAAGTCAGTGCATACCTTTCACTTCATCCCCCCTGATATGGACAAAACAACAGGCAGAGGCAGAGGCAGACCCAGAGGCAGGCCACCCGGCAGGTCTGTTCGAGGTCGTGTTGATGTGATTTTGTCCGGCCCTGGACCAAAGTATAGTGCTCAGAAGAAGACATGTCCCATCAACTCCCAAGATTGTCAGGACTATTTAACACAGAACACCTCTTCTTCCAAAGCCACCAGCACTACTACAAGCCCCACATCCGCTGCATTTGACACTTCGCAGGAGTTATTTGGTGGGGAATTCACAGCCATTATTGTTACAAAAAGATAAAGGCGCTAAGCAAGTTACACCACCTCATATGTCTGAGTTAGGCGAAATTATGGACGTAAGGTGTGTGGAGGAGGATGATGAAGTATACAATACAATACAATACAATACAATACAATAACATTTGTAAAGCGCTTTTCTCCCATAGGACTCAAAGCGCATAGCTGTGTCTCAGATTAATACAGGGTTTCAGGCTGGGTTGTGTTACAGAGGAGATAGTCAGATGTTCATGAATGCCAGACTGAAAAGGTAGGTTTTCAGTTTAGACTTAAATGCTTTCAGGGATGGGGCTGTCCTGATTGGGTGTGGCAGGGAGTTCCAAAGTGTAGGGGCAGCATGACAAAAGGCTCTGTCTCCAAAGGTTTTGAGGTGGACTCTGGGGGTGACCAAGGTGTTACGTCCTTTTGATCTAAGATTGTGGGGGGTGTGATGTAGTTGCAACAAGTCCTTCAGGTATCCAGGGCCCAGATTGTGCAAGGATTTGAATGTCAGTAAGCCAATCTTAAACAGAATTCTCCATTTTATCGGTAGCCAGTGGAGTGAGCTCAGGGTTGGTGTTATGTGGCAATGGCAGGGTTGGCTCGTTAACAGCCTTGCGGCGGTATTCTGTACTAATTGCAGGCGGCGTAAGTCTTTCTTATGCAGGCCTGTGTAGAGGACGTTGCAGTAGTCTAGCCTTGATGTGACGAAGGCATGAACTAGGGTTGGAAGATCCTCTGAAGGAATTAGGTGTTTAATCCTTGCAATATTCCTTAGGTGAAAGAAGGAATGTTTCACAACAGCTGAGATTTGATTCCTGAAGCTTAATTTCCCATCAATCAGTACTACCAGGCTGCGCACACAGTCTGAGTTGTTCAGGTCTGAGCTCCCTATCCTTAGCGGTGTTGGTTGAGACTGGAGCTGCTTTGCTGTTGAGCCCTGGCCCTCGATAACAAGAACCTCAGTTTTGTCAGCATTAAGTTTTAGCCAATTATTATTCATCCACTCCTGAAGCTCAGCTAAGCATGCGTTTATTTGTGGAGTAGGGTCTGATGCAAGCGAAGCTGGGGACGATGATTATGATGATATGGATCTCACGTGGGTTCGCAATAGAAGAGATGAAAAAGGGGCAGTTCAGAGGAGGAGTCAGAGAGGAGTAGGAGAAGACGAGTTCCTAAAAGAATCAGGGGGAGTTCTGTAACGATCGGTGTAACACAGAGAGGGTCTGATTACCGGTGATCTGCATTATCACCGAGAATGCAGAATATACCCGATTATTGATGATCTGCAGTATCACCGATAATCAGATATATCTTCTAACCTCTGGACACCTGAGATATGAGAGTGTTTGGTGCAACAGTAATACTTTGAGGAAAGCACCCGTAAGATGGGTGCTAGACAGTAAGAGCTACTGATATGGATCAGATTTCTTCCACAGGTCTGATGCTCCCCAAGGGGCGGAGCCAGGCTAAGACAGAGGGAAGGACAGAACGTGAGCGACACCAATGGGCAGTGTCGCTAACAGATCTGTGAACTATCTCTTAACAGGAGAGATAGCTCTCGAGGTCGGACAGGCCAGGTCGTAACCACACGGATAGATACAGTACAGAGACAGGAGACAGATGCAGATTCCAGAGACTAGCCGAGTTCGGTAACAGAATGACAAAGTACAAAATCAGAGATCAGGAGAATGGTCAGGAGAGCCGAAAGTCATAACAAATAATCAACAATGCCTAAGCTTGAGTGTGAACTCCAAGATTCTCACACTCCAGGAACTAGTCTAGAATATGACAAATAATACAGATGATACTGAATTCCTAGACTAAGGTGTGAGTTCCTTGGCCATCAACACCTTGGAAACTGAACTAGAGAATAATACAAATAATAACAGATTTCCTAGACTAAGGTGTGAGATCCTTGGCCATCAACACCTTGGAAACTGGTCTAAATAACACAGATACTGACAAGGTCTGAGTGCTACCATGTAGTGATCGCAACGCCAGACACCAGAGGAATGACCAGCACCCAGTATATATACACAAGCGCTCTCCAGCGCCTCCCCTAAGTGCTGTACCAATGAAGGTAGCTGAAATTGTCAGCTGACCGGCTTGGTCAGCTGACCCCCTTCTGACTGCCATAAAGGCCCTGCCTCTCTGCGCGCACGCGCGTCCTTCTAAACTAATGTGGACTATCAGTCCCAGCCACACCAGTCATGTGTTGTAATGTTTCTGCTGCATTAGATGCGGAATCCGCCGCACCTCTGTCCGTGCGTGTGGCGTTTTCTCCGCATCCTGCATTACTAAGAGGCACAGGTCTATGCGTGCAACTTGATGCATTGGACGCAGAATCCGCCGCCCTAATGTCAGAGCATGCGGCGGTTTCTCAGCGCTCCGCCTGCGCGCCAGCTGCAATGTTGAACGCGGAATCAGCCGCCTCACCTTGAGTATTGGCGGCGGCTTTTCCGCGTTTTCTCACAAGCTCATTGTCAGAAACAGCTGGTGGCAGTGTCCAGCGCCATGTATTGCCACCTATGGACAGCCAGCCAACATGCCCTTTAACGTCAGCTGCTGACGCCACCATAGTGCCATCACCTCTGGGCTCAGCGGGGTGGAACATTTTTTTGTGTGTCTGCCTCAGATCAGAGCAATGCCATCTGTTCTCTCTGCCGCCAAAAATTGAGCCATGGAAAGGCCAACACCCACGTAGGGACAACTGCCTTACGAAGGCACATCGAGAAAAGACACAAACTGCAATAGGAAGACCACCTGAGGAAAAGCAGCACACAAAAGTAAAGCCACCCTCCTTCTCCTCTTCCTTCTTCAGGTGCATCATCTTCAGCCGCTTTCTCCCTTGCAACTTCACAATCACAGCCACCCTCCTCCACTCCGCCTCTCACGTTGAGCGGTTCCTGCTCCTCTGCCCACAGCAGCAGTCAGGTGCCCGTGAGGGAAATCTTTGAGCGGAAGAAGCCAATGTCTGCCAGTCACCCCCTTGCCCGGCGTCTGACAGCTGGCTTGGTGGAACTGTTAGCTCGCCAGCTGTTACCATACCAGCTGGTGGACTCTGAGGCCTTCCGAAAATTTGTGGCCATCGGGACACCGCAGTGGAAGATACCAGGATGCAATTATTTCTCAAAAAAGGCGATACCCAAACTGTACTGCGAAGTTGAAAGGCAAGTGGTGTCATCTCTGGCACACAGTGTCCATTTGACCACAGATGCCTGGTCTGCCAAGCACGGTCAGGGCAGGTACCTTGCTTACACAGCACATTGGGTCAACCTAGTGACCGATGGCAAGCAGGGAGTACGTGGCTGTGCAGCGGACCTAGTTGTGACACCTCCACGGCTTGCAGGCAGGCCTCCTGCCACATCCTCTCCTTCTCCTCCTACTCCTCCTGCTACATCCTCTTTGCTGTCATCGTCCTCCTCCTCGGCTGAGTGGCAGTACAACTCTACTGGTACTTCGATCTCTTCTCCAACTACACAGCTCCAGCTCCCCAGGGCCTATGCTGCATGCCAGGTACGACAGTGTCACGCCATCTTAGACATGTCTTTCCTCAAAGCGGAGAGTAACACTTGAGCAGCTCTCCTGGCTGCTCTTAACAAACAGGTGGATCAGTGGCTGACCCCGCCCCAACTGGAGATCAGCAACATCGTGTGTGACAATGGCAGCAATCTCATTTCAGCTTTGAATTTGGGAAAGTTGACACATGTACCCTGCATGGCACATGTGCTGAATCTAATAATTCAGAGATTTGTGTGTAAGTACCCAGGCTTACAGGACGTCCTGAAGCAGTCCAGGAAGTTGTGTGGGCATTTCAGGCGGTCTTACACGGCCATGGCACGCTTGGCCAATATTCAGCGGAGAAACAACTTGCCGGTGAGGCGCTTGATTTGCGATAGCCCTACTCGCTGGAATTCAACCCTCCTTATGTTTAACCGCCTGCTACAACAGGAGAAAGCCGTCAACCAGTATCTCTACAACTACAGTAGAAGGACACAGTCTGGGGATATGGGGATGTTCTAGCAGAAGTACTGGACACTCATGTGAAATGCCTGCAGGCTCATGCGGCCGTTTGAGGAGGTGACAAACCTGGTGAGTCACAGTGAAGGCGCCATCAGCGACTTCATCCCATATGCTTTCTTCCTGGAGCGTGCCGTGCGTAGAGTGGTGGATAAAGCTGTGGAGGAGCGTGAACAGGAACAGTTACAGGAACAGGAGGAAGAGTTGTGGGATTAATTCTCAGAACCAGATGTTTCCTCAACACCTGCGGCAGCACAGAGGAGGGAGCCAGTAATCCTTCTCCCATGTCCACGCAGGCAAGGACAGGACACTCTAGCGAACTCATCATTATGTCGGACATGCAGACATTCTTTAGTCCTCGCCTTAGCCCTTCCGGATCCACCATCCACCAACGCCTCGACCGGCAGGTAGCCGACTACCTGGCCTTAAGTGTGGATGTAGACACTGTGAGCAGTGATGAACCCCTAGACTACTGGGTGCGCAGGCTTGACCTGTGGCCAGAGCTGTCACAATTTGCCATCCAACTTCTTCTGTCTTGCCCTGCCTCAAGCGTCCTGTCAGAAAGGACCTTCAGCGCAGCTGGAGGCATTGTCACTGAGAAGAGAAGTCGCCTAGGTCACACAAGTGTTCAGTACCTCACCTTTATCAAAATGAATGAGGCATGGATCCCGGAGGGCTACTGCCTGACCGAAGACTAAGGCCTTGATTCATAAACAGCAGTGCGATAAACAAAATCTTGTCGGGAAAATACTGCACTCGGTATTTTCCCGGTCTGTGTGCTAATTCATAAAGATTTCCCCAGCTGGCCTTGGAGGTCGGTAAATTACCGCAGCCCATTGAGCGGTAGAGTAGAGCAGTGTCCCGATTCTCTCTTTGCCCTGCAGAAATGAATCACACAGATGGCTCTCTCTGGCTCTCCCACTGATGACTCAGACAGATGAGTCACACAGTCTTTCCCTGCCTGCAGAAATTACTCACACAGACGGCTCTTTCCACTGATGACTCAAACAGATGAGTCACACAGTCTTTCCCTGCCTGCTGAAATGATTCACACAGAGGGCTCTCTGGCTCTCTCCACAGATGAATCAAACAGACTTCGGCTCTCTGCACTTTGCATTAGTCAGAGCTGTCAGAGCTGTCGGTAACTTGTTAAGACCTCACCAGAGGTGTCGGTAACTACCGCCAGGCTTACCGCTTGTTGAAGGCTTTATGAATTGACATTTGCTGACAATTTACTGACATGTGTTGTCGGTAACTGCAGCCAAGTCGGTAATTTATCTCCCTGGTTGGTAATGTCAGCTTTTCATGCGGTAACATCCTTTATGAATTGACATTTTGCTAAGTGGTTGGTTAAGTCTGCTGTTTTCAGCATTACCGCATGAGGTAATGCTTTATGAATCGAGGCCTAAGTCAGTCCCCGCACACAGCATCTCTGCATGCACGCCGTGTGACTGCCTGCTCCAAGACTAAGTCGGTCTCCAGTCCCCACACAGCATCTCTGCCTGCAGGCCGCTTGACTGCCTTCTTCGCCACCACCAACAGGGTCCAGGACTCCAGGCGGATTCCTGAATTTTTAAGGCCGCTGCTAGCAGCGGCTGCTATAATAATTTTTCTGGTGCGTGTACATGCCTGCCTAATTTTTCTGGCTGCACTGCGGCTGCACAACAAAACAAAAGGCATGTACATGTGTCAATTCCCCTTCGTGATCGTTACCCTGCCGCGGTGAAGGGGCTTGCGTATCACATTGAAGCAATGACCAACGGCTATATGAGTGTCTCGGGGGGGGGGGGGGGGGGGGCACACCCAAGATAATAAGGTCGATGCTTCATTGTGGAGAGACCAAATTAGATCGGCTCGACAGTCACTGTTGTTCTGTCATTGAGCTACCTCAGCCAGGCGACCGTATGGGCTTGAAAACCGCTATACCTGCACACTGGCCATGGTGTGCACCAGTCCAGCACGGCCGTCACTACACAAACAGCTGTTTGCAGTGCGTTACACAGTGAGTTTGGCCTGTCAGTGTGAAGCAGTACACTAATTAAACTACCTGATTGATGTATACAAATGCAAGATGATTTAAAGCATTTTAGGCCTCCAATTTAGCATGCAATGTGATTTCTGCCCTTAATACGCTGCTGTGCATCAAATCCAGAATTTTCCCCTGGACTTTTGGCGTGTATCCCACTCCGCCATGCAAAAACTCAGGTGTTAGACCCCTTGAAACATCTTTTCCATCACTTTTGTGGCCAGCACAAATGTTTGTAGTTTTCAAAGTTCGCCTCCTCATTGAAGTCTATTGCGGTTCGCGAAAGTTCGCGCGAAACTGAACTTTTGCGGAAGTTCACGTTCGAGGTTCGTGAACCGAAAATCAAAGGTTCGAGCCATTTCTAATATATACACAATATGTATAATATACTATAGGCTAATTTGCACAGAATACATCGGTGACATTTCACATACATAGATAGCAGTTGCAAACCTTCCCATTCACAGACAACAGCCAATTAAGTAAAAAAATGAACACAAAAAAAAATTGAGCACAGATTATTTAACAGTGCAGAAGTGCAAAAAACATGGATGGGCTGCATCTTTTAGAAGAACAATGAACTAAGGGGGGTGGGATGTGGTGGGGGGAGTGAATGAAAAGAGTTCAGTGAGTTGACAGCTGAGGGGAAGGAGCTGTTCCTGAGTCTTGAGGTCCTGGTGGCGATGGACCGAAACCTCCAACCTGAAGGGGGCCGATTGAAGAAGTGGAAGCCCAAGTAATAAATAAATACAATCATCGATACTCCGGAGCGTAGTCTGGAGTTGTAGAGAAGATCCAGAGGGGGAAGTGGTTTCTCGATGATTTTCTCTGCTGATTTGATAACCCTCTGTAGTTTGTGTCTGCCACTGGCTGATGAGCCAGCGTACCAGACTAGGATAAAAGAACAGAGGACAGATTCAATTGTGGTGGAGTAGAAGCTCATCAGAAGTTTCTGGGCCATACCAAACTTCTTCAGTTGACAGAGGAAGAAAAGCCTCTGCTGGGCTTTTCTCTGGGTTGAGGCAATATTGGCCTTCCAAGTCAGGTCCTTGGAGATGGTTGTGCCCAGGAAGCGAACACAAGGAACTCTTGCAACTTCCATGCTGTCGATGCAGATTGGAGGGGGGTGGAGGCGTGCTTCCTGAAGTCAACAATCATCTTGACTGTCTTTGCGGTCTTTAGGACCAGCCCATTCTCCCTGCACCAGTAACAGATTCTGTGGCGGTATGCCTGCTCATCGTTTTTGGTGATAAGGCCAACTACGGTGGTGTTGACGGTGACAGGAGCCTGTTCCATGCCTGGTTCCCATTTGGGGAGCTGTGATCTGTTGAAGGAGATACATAGAGGGAGGGGTTGCATGGAAGGCATGGATTTAAAACCAACCCATCAAGAGCATAGTGCAGTATTTGTCACCGCAGATGAAGTGTAAACAGTGCAACACCACCCATGTAGGATCCTGCTACCATACCAGTGCAACACAGTTAATTCCTATGGCCCCACTACCATAAAAGATCGACACAGACCATTATATGACCCCGTTTGGAATAACAGATCAGCCCTGCCCCCTTATACAGGGAGCACAGACTAGCGTGTAGGCCCTCAGCTCAGTGACAGTGAAACGTTGGACAGGGCGCATGGGCTGAGAGCAACAGCATCATAAATCACTAAGCTTGTAGCAGAGACCCAGAGTCACAAAGAACAGATGGTAGGTGATGGGCAGCAGTGGTGCAAGGCAGTAGGAAGGTGGGAAGCAGCAATGGAGCAGGGCATTAAGTATGTAGGAAGCAGGTAGACAATGATTGCAGGAGAGCCCCAGACCCAGCAGCAGAACACTCAGTCCCATGATCCCAGGCCCAACACCAGGGTTCTCACCTTGTGGTAGGGTCAGGGAGAAAGCGGGGTCCTGGCACAGCTGTAAATTCTATATGGAGTGGCTGGAGCAGTGGCTGGCAGCGGTGAGGTTGCTGAATTCAGTGCTCATTTGCTTGCAGCTGTTGAAACACAGGAAGGAGTTGATGGAAGGAACTGAGGAGTCTGAGGGGGACCCAGCTTGTTGAGTGGTGAAGGATCAACCTAGTATGCAGAGTGGGAAGGATTCAACTGAGCAGACCCAGCTGGCAGAGAGGGGGAGTAGCAGGAACGGCAATAACAGCCGAATATCCAGAGGTGAGGGATGCATGGGCGACCCACCAGGCTGACGTACATCGTGCCGCTTCCTGCTTACAGTTGGTCTCGTGCAGGCAGTGCAGGTTGGGGTGTAGTGTGGTGGGGGCCATGCCTGGCCACTTGAGAGGTCTCCTGATTCCTGGTGCTGGCCTTTCACAACCAGGAGGTGCGGAAAGAGGCAGGGCTACGGGCCGATTTACTCTTAAAATCCCAAACGCAATTAGCGCGGTAAAAATCACTGGACACATCCACGATTTCAGAGCAATCACGGTCAGCGGTTTATAAGCACTGTACTGCGATCACTCCAGAATCGCCTCAAAACTGCTGCAGGTAGTGCGTTCGCGATTGAACGCTGCCATAGGGTAGCAAAGCACTATCCTTTAAAAAGCGCTAACGCTTTAGGTGTGAATGGGCCCTACGGCAGCCTGGAAATGTTGTGCTGCCCGTGGAGAGCGGTTAGCTGTGGAGCCAATGGGGGTGAGCTCTTAGAGTAGGTTCACACTTGTAGTAAAAACAAATCCGTGGCTCTGTTTTTTTGGCCCGGATCAAAAATGTTAAAACCAGTGTTAAAAATAGCAGCCATCTTCACTCATAAAAAAAAATGGATCCAGCTGCGTTTCGGGAGACCCGGTTTCAACATTTTCACAGACCCTGGATACACAGAAGGGTAGTGAAAATCAATGAGACTGGAAACAGAGGCCGTGGCTACACCTAGGCTCCATTTTTTTCCTCTAAAAATGGAGAGAAAACAAATTAACAAAAACGGATCCGTTTAAAATGGACCGGATCCTGAACGGACAAGTGTGAACCTACTCTTAATGTGGGTGGCCGTGTCCGCGGATGTGACCTTTTGCTGGGACTCGGCTCCCTCTGGACGCAGCTGGGCTCAGACCTAAACCGGAGCTTGCTAGAGCCATAGTCAACTAAAAACTACTACAAAAAAAATTGCTAAAACTACTGAAAAAGTAAAAGTCCTACGAGCCCTGTTTGCCAAGGAAGCCTCTCGGCGCCATCTTGACTTGGACTGCAAGGACAATCTTGTCAATTAGTTTTTAAATTACGTTGAAGTTTAACACATTAACCCTTTTAGAAACTTGGAAAACAGTCAAACCCTGTTCCTGTTAGGTTCATGTTTTAGGCCCTGGGTGCCCAATAGGTCGATCGTGATCTACCGGTAGATCGCGACCGACTGCTGGGTAGATCGCGGCCTCCTGACCGCGTCCCAGCAAAAGTTACTCCCAGTAGCTGTATTATCGCGGCTGTGTGGCCGCGTCTCCTCACATTCTGCTGCCGCTGCTCTCGGCCAATCAGGGAAGGGATGGGGAGGGGAGATGTGTGGCTGAAGGGGAGAGGCCCTCCCTTTCCCCTTCAACCACGCATCGCCCCTCCCCATCCCTTTTCTGATTGGCCAAGAGCAGTGCAGGCAGCAGAAAGTGATGGGACGCTTGCTATCCATATCGCCCGCCGAACTGAACTCCCGCTCTCTTGGCTGCCTGTCTGGAGGAGCAGCAGATACCACCGCTGGAGCTAGGTAAATGATCACTTTGCTACCTGTGCTGGGCACCTACACTTAGCTACCTGTGCTGGGCACCTACACTTAGCTACCTGTGCTGAGCACCTACACTTAGCTACCTGTGCTGGGCACTTACACTTAGCCACCTATGCTAGGCACCTACACTTAGCCACCTATGCTGGGCACCTATACTTAGCCACCTATGCTGGGCACTTACACTTAGCTACCTATGCTGGGCACCTACACTCAACTACCTATGCTGCGCACCTACACTTAACTACCTATGCTGTGGACCTACTTTTTAGCTACCTGTGCTGTGGACCTACTTTAACTACCTGTGCTGTGGACCTACTTTTAGCTACCTGTGCTGTGGACCTACTTTTAGCTACCTGTGCTGTGGACCTACCTACTTTTAGTTAGCTGGTAGATCTCTTTATCGCGACAAATTTCAAAGTAGCTTGCGAGCCAAAAAAGAGTGGGCATCCCTGCTTTAGGCCATGGCTGAAATTTGAGCTTCATCTCACTTTAAGTCATCTAAAGCCTCTTCTTTCCCTCACCTCCTCTTTCTATCTAGATTACCCTTTTTACTTCTTTTCTGGCTCATGTCACCCACACCTTTGCTTAATTCTGAACTGTGCCCATGGCATCCATGTTGTGGTTACACAAATAGTCATGTCAGAAATATACTGAGTATGCTTATGATTATATCTGTTACCGAAAAACAAATGTTTGTTGTAATCATTCATGGTATGCACCTATATACCAACTGAAAATTGATCATTTTCTGTGATTTCATGGTTATTTTGTAATGATGTAAAACATTTTAAACAAATACAGTATATAACATTCTAAAGATCTCTCTTTTGTATACTTTTGACATGTCTATTTCTTTTTCTTCTCTGCTTTTTACTAAAAATGTTTGCTTAGATGTCCTAAATTATAGTGTTCCCTCCACATCCACACTGCATCATCAAGCATGTTATAATTTAGGGTTTAATTGTCTCTTTTTTTAACCCACAATTATAGCATAGTCATAATTATAATTAAACCACAGATATGTCAAATGTAAATGTAGCCTCTTGATAATCCTGCCACGTAGATTAGATATGGGTAGCCACATTGAAGTTTACATTGCTGTGCATGTACCTGTCATTAGTTTACATTTATGGTTTTGTTTGCTACTCACATATGCATCACCACAAGATCATGTGCTTCATTGGAACTCCAAAAGTATTTTTAATTTAGTTATAATTGAATGAGATTATAATTATAATCACATTCAAGTACTCAGCAGGAGAGATATCTTCTGAATCAGAATCAGCTTTATTCATCACGCATGACTGGGTCATGCCTGAAATTTGGTTTGGCACATACAGGGACAGTGGCGTAGCTAAGAAGCTGTGGGCCCCAGTGCAAGTTTAGCATTGGGGTCCCCCAAGCATGCTATAGATAATTAATACAACAAAACAACCACAGTGTCAGAGGTGCAAGAAGGGGATGGGAAACATTGTGTTAATGATCACTACTATTCAAATCAACTTTAGAAATGAATATTATCAGCACAGGACCAATAAAGAGCAAATACTGTGTTTGAGGGGAGGGCCCCTCAGAGCCCTTCTAGCCCAAGGGCCCCATGCGGTCGCTACCTTTGCACCCCCTATTGCTACGCCACTGTACAGGGAACCCACAGGGCTCAAAAACATGCATGTTTTGTTGACTAATCTACATTTAAGTGTATCTGCAGGGGGAAAAAATTGCTCTGGGGTATCTGATAGCTGGGATTTTGGGTAGGGAGTAACAGCGAGTGCAGTGATTGGCCCAATGATGGAGCCTGGGTCCTGCCCATGTGACAAGTGGCTCCAGTAGAAACACTCGTTGCCATACTTTTTCCCCTTACTGCAGCTGGGGCTTACTTTCAGGGTATTTTTTACTGTTAGTGCTTACTTTCAGGTGATGTATTAATTTCAGGTAAAGAGGGTAGTACTTTTTTTTTACCATTTTTGGTTACTTTTTCAATTGTAAAATGCTTAAAAGCTAATTTGAAGAGAATACGAAAATGATCTTCTGGGAGAAAACATTAATTGCATATGGGCCCCTGGCTCATATGCAGTTCATCTTTTCTCCTAAGTTGATAGTTTCACACCTTGGAAATAAAATGCCTTTTAAACCCCCAGCAAGCAACAAAATACACAAAAGCATTTTGATAATACTTTTTTATACTACTTTTGATACTTTAATTGCAAAATGCTGAAAAGTTATTTTAAAGAAAAGATGATTAATTATCACCTAGGAGAAAAAGTGAATTGCATATGTGCCCGTCTTTTAAGCTGTAAAACTAAGCAGAAGTAATGACCCTTTGAACTGTCCTGCAGTAAAACCTTTTCTTAAGCTGTCTCTTACTGTTTAAAGTGAACCTTAACTCAAACAAAAAAACATGAGTTTCACTTACCTGGGGCATCTACCAGCCCCCTGCAGCCATCCTGTGCCCTCGCAGTCACTCACGTCTCCTCCGGTCCCCTGCCATCAGCTAGTTTAATTTTTGCCGACTCTGAGTCGACAAGCCTTTGCACGCGTTCCTGCTGGTGCAGGACCCTATCACGGATGGCAACACATGTCTTTATACGCGTTGCAGGTGCAAAGATACGTGTTGCCATCCACGATAGAGTCCTGCACCAGCGGGAACACATGCAATGCAAGACCCACATTGGAAGCAACCATCCCATACAATTACTCAGTCCTAAGTGAGGGAAGACGAGACCGCAGAGGAGGGGGTGTAACAATTTGTGGCAAAACAACTCTGCAGCTCAGAGCCCTGAATGTTGGCTCAACAAAGTCCTTTGAATGTATAGGTGCCCAGATCTCAGCTGGTAAAGGCTTCAAAATGTTAGTGGTTTACAGTCCCCCCGGAGATGCTGACCCATTCCTACAAGAATTCTTAGAACTTCTGGCAATGGTGACTCTGTCTTATCCAAGATGGATCATCCTTGGTGACTTCAACGTCTGGGCTGATAACACTCAATCACAAAATGCAAATGAACTAATAAATCTCATGGGTGGACTAGGCTTCACACAAGTTGTAAAATCTGCTACCCACAGAGGAGGGCATACGCTAGACTTACTGTTCCAGCTTGGAATGGACATTAGTAACATAACAGTAACCCCAGTGGTGTGGTCAGACCATCACATAATACAGTTTACTATTGAACATCACCCAATCAAGCAGCTCCCTAAAGAAACAATCAAAATCCGTCCCCTGAATGAATTAACACCAAAGAGGATAACTGCCAACCTGGATTTTACAAATCTGCTCCATAGTCAAATGGACCCAAACACTCTAGTAACCCAGTACAACAACACGATATATGAAACACTTGACAGTATTGCCCCATGGCGCACCAAATCAGCAACCAAAAAGCAGAAAGCTAATTGGTTTGACAAAACCATCATGGATCTAAAAGAGAAAGGGCACAGACTAGAAAGACAGTGGCGTAAATCAGGGTCTGAGGAGCACAAATCTAGCCTAGTTCAACACCTCAGACAATACCAACAAGCAATAACCAACAAAAAAATCAGACTTTATCTCGCACAAAATATCTACAGCCAATAACAGAGCTGGTCAACTCTTCCACACAGTGGAATCACTATGCAACCCTTCCTGCCTAAAAGTCCCAACCTCTGCCTTCTTCACAAAAAAGGTGTCTACCATCCTTGCCAGCATTACACCAACAACAATTGACCACTGGACTTTGCATCTGCCTACTACCGTACCACCGTGGCAAGTCTTTGACACTCTGAGTGAAGAAGATTTTGGAATTCTCATTCAAAGTCTCCGCTCCACTACCTGCGACCTGGATCCTGGCCCAACTGGATCCTTAATGCAGTGCCCAGAGCTGATCAGGCCAGCACTTCACAAAATCACTCAGTGCTCCTTGCAAAGTGGACTTTTCCCAGAAGAACTAAAGAAAGCAATCATAAAACCCATCTTGAAGAAACCATCACTAGATCCTGATTCTGTAACCAACTACAGACCTGTGGCGAACTTACCATTCCTATCAAAAGTTATCGAGAAAGCAGTCGCCAACCAGCTAGAAGCCAGGCTTACAGATAACAACATCTTTGATACTTTTCAGTCAGGATTCAGGAAAAGGTACAGCACTGAAACGGCATTAGTCCGAGTAATGAATGATCTACTTACTGCAAGGGACAAGGGTGATTGCTCAATTCTGATTCTTCTCGACTTGTCTGCAGCATTTGATACTGTGGATCATGAAATACTAATCCAGCGACTGAAGAATTACTGTGGCCTAAGGGGTACTGTTCTTAGCTGGTTTCAGACCTTCCTAACTGGCAGGACACAGCAAGTATGTCTGGGCACACACTACTCTAATTCAGTGCCACTTCCCTATGGAGTTCCACAGGGTTCTGTACTATCACCATTACTCTTTGCAGTCTACATGCTCCCACTGGGCAAAATAATCCACTATGGCCTAGGACACCATTGTTATGCAGATGACACAAAACTGTATCTGTCCTTCAAGCCTGGCACCCAAGACCCATCAGCATCCATAAATGCGTGTCTAGTGGATTTAGAAAATTGGATGAACACCAGCTGGCTGAGGCTGAACTCTGACAAAACAGAGGTGTTGGTGGTAGGTGGTCCACACATGATGGATAAAGTTCAAAACGCTCACCACCTCAAACTAGCAATTGGGGGAGATACTATACAGTATAAAGACTCTGTGCGAAACCTTGGGGTGATCCTGGATGGAAATCTAAAACTCAAACAGCAGATATCAGCTGTCGTCAAGTCTTCCTTCTTCCATCTAAGAAATATAGCGAAAATCAAACACCTTATCCCAGCTGAAGACCTACCTGTCCTGGTTAATGCATTTGTATCCTCCCACCTACACTACTGCAACGCCCTGTTCATCGGATCTACAGATAAGGTTCTGCGCCCCTTACAGCTAGTACAGAATGCTTCAGCCAGACTCCTAGCCAATGCCCCCCGCAGCTCACACATCACCCCAGTACTGCAAACTCTTCACTGGTTGCCAGTAAAATGGAGAATCAATTTTAAGATCTGCCTGCTGACATTCAAGGCTCTACACCACATGGGACCGCAATACATAGCGGATCTATTGGAACTTTATGCCCCTCCATGCACCCTCCGCTCTGCCAACAAGATGAAGCTGGTCATTCCCAGGATACACTTAACATTTGGTGCTCGGGCATTTTCCTATGCAGCCCCTACTCTATGGAACTCACTTCCACAATCAATACGAGAGGCTCCTTCTCTGGACAGCTTTAAAAAAAAGGCTAAAAACTCACCTCTTTTCCCTAGCCTTTGAGACTGCATAATGCAGGGTCACAGCGCTTTGAGTCCCCAGGGAGAAAAGCGCTATATAAATATTATTGTTATTGTTGTTATTGTAACAGTACAAATTAGACAAGCTGGATGGTATCTGAATATGTAGATGTTTAATGGCGTGAGAACCATTTATATGGCTAATTCTGTTAAAGATGGGCACGAAGACCACCTTACATGGTATATGTATATGGTATATCCTATAAATTAGGATATTCAGATAAATATTATTTATTAGGGTCATGGTAAATAATTACTGATGATCATAGGCATAACAATAGCCCTCGTGACCCCAGCGTAGGGGGATGGCTTTTGGGGCCCGCTCCTGGTTAAGTGCAGCGTAGCAGCAGAGTATGATACATTTCCGGTTTCCAGCAGAGTGACACGTCCACCACATTGGTCTCTTCACCTGCACCATACTGTCTATCTGCTTGCGGCTCCTGTTCCTGTATTTCACGCGGGGATAGCAGCCACAAGCAGATAGACCGTACTGTGTGGCTGAAGAGAGGAGTGTGAAGGACATATTCTGCTGGAAGCCGGTAAAGTATCATGACGAGTCACTGCTACTCTGCTGAATTGGCAGTGGGGGGCCATGAGGTATAGGCATTTAACTGAGGCTCAGGTCAGCATTTTGATCTTGGATGGGCAGGGGGTCTAGCCGGATCAGTTCTGCTGGGGTCCTGCAGACAAACCTTTCTCTATTAAATTATGGTATTATTATTATATAAAATAAAAGGGTGTGTCCATTATGTTTGTATTATTATAATTTTTTTAACACGATAGTTTGATGCCTAAACCCATAGGCGATTCACTTTGCCAGTTTGGTGACAATGCTTTGCCTATCATCCTTATAACAGGCTCATAGCTACCAACCTAAATGATTCCCCTACTGATTTCAAAGCAGTTCTACAATTTGTGATGTGAACAAATTTTGCCAGATTCATACAACACCAGTGAGGATTGCTGCCACTTGTTATGGATGAATTCAGACATAAGTGATGAAAGTTCTTGAGAACGTCTGCTGTGAATAAAATTCCAATGTCCCAAGCTCACATATTCCATCTACACTTGTAACGAGAAAATTGTATGCTTAGAAACTTTTTTTATCTGCTACACGCAGTTCAAAGTGTGGCATTGTTTGAATGATGTTGCTTTAAAGTATGTAATAGTGTAAGCATTGTTTATAGTTAATTGGAAAACACATTCAATGACTTGTAGCGATACAGCCATAACATATTGCAGACGCTCTCATGCATTCTGCACTTTTATTCTGCCCAAAGGGAGTCTTCATTCTGTGAAATGGGGTTACATAAAGTATATGTAATGCTTACATTGGGATGCCTTAAGCCACACACACCGTTAATTATGGCACACAGTATTCTCATTTCAAAGGCAGGCCTGCAAGTAATTGAAATGAGTCTAAAAATACAGAGGCCAACAGCTCAAGGCTTGTAATTTTTTTTCACCAGAAAATGTCAGAGGAACTTCCTAATGAGTAGCTATGTGCCAGTATTTTTAGAGCTGGGAATATATCTATTTAAAGAGGTTAGAAAACCTCAGACACAAATGATAGAACAGTCTCAGGCGGTAAGCGGCAAATAAGAAAGCCATGAATTGCTACGGAGGTGACCACACTGCTGGAGTGCTCTTTAGTCTTATGGATTAACCAAGGTCATCTCTTTATAGACGGAAAAAAACTAAAAAGAGATTGGACTTCAAGTTAATTTAATCAAAAATTATTTTCTGTTAGCAGAAGGAATGACGCAGCACAGATTTGAGCCACAGGTAAACAAAAGTATAATGAAACTTTTTCGACCAACTTGTCATTTAAACAACAAGTTGGACATGTGTACGCGTTGTCGAGCGACTGATAACAGCCAGTTTGCCCGATCCGCGTAGCAGATTCGTTTGACCAACTGTCGTTCAAACGACTGTCAGGTCCGTACGTGTGTACAAATGACTTCTAGTCATCAACTAATAGATGTTCAGACATACAGTCATTTGATCAGTTGTTTACTCTAGTCCATTGTTCTACCCAGTCCATTGTCCATTATCAAGTTGGTCAAACGACATGTAAATTAGGTAAATTAGCATATCAGACACTTTGTTGTTCAGTGTGTTTAAACGACTTGTTGTTTGCACTTCAAGTCGTTCAAACGATTCGTTTAAATGACAATCAGGTGTAAAGTTAGACGTGTGTACGCATCTTAAGGCACCGTCAATTTAGGTCTTAGGAACGATTCCAGCAGAAGACTAAATGCATAACAATGCAGAGCACATGCACCGAAGTCTGTCTGAAGCAAATTTCAAAAGCCGTTGCCCCTAGCATTGCACAGTGTAAATCAACATATTAAGATTGTCAGACCACAGAGCTGCAAGTCATGTGGTGAAATTTGCATGAAGCGTAAAGTTCAGGCCACAGCACAGTAAGTCTAATGGCCAGAGTAGGTTATATATGCAGAGCTGGAAAAAGCAAAGCACAGCCTAGCATGACAGTTTGTTGCAACGCAAATTGCATGCTTTCAATGCAAACATCATGCAGTTATATTTGCACGCAATTCAGAGCAAGACGGCCAGATTATGCAGCATAGGTGCAGGCTTAAATCCGGTGAAGGCTGGAGATATAGAGATTAGATAGACAGCTGGAGATACAGGAGTGTAGATCAGAGGAAACTACAAGTGGCACCTGGGTGGGCAAAGCCCTGCGTGGCCAACATGTTTCACTGGGGACCTCCTGGCATCATCAGGGTAATTTGCTTTTTCATGTTTATGAAACATTACCGAGCTATGTTTACACTGCCGTTATACTGATCTGTATCATGGCTAAATAGATAGCAATCTTGCTTTCCAGTTTTCAAATTCCATTAAGCACACTGTCTGCATGGAGTATGTACAGCTTAAAAAGCCGTAACGACTCTTAGCAGAACATAAAAAAGTATTCATAATACCCATTATGTTATCTATCCTAGTTAGCAGATTAAAAACAACACAATATATATATATATAGATGTGTTAGATGGGTCCTGCTCTTGTCCAACTCCGGTGACACCCATAACCTCCAGTGATACACATGTACCAGCAGTATAATGCTAAGCAATTTTCAGGGGAATTGCTAGGATCCCAAAAGATTCAGGTCACCTTGGGGCACCAAGGAAAAAAGTAGAGTAAGGCATGCGAAGCACGCCACGGCAAAAATAGGCATGTGTGTGCTGGAAAATGGGCATGGTCATGACATGGGCGTACCCAATTGTAATGCAACAGTGTAACTAAAAAGGGCTCTGAGTTTTTTTTCCCCCAAAAACACACAGTTAGGCAAAGGTAATTAGACAACGTTTTTTTGCCCAAAAACACACATATAATAAGACAACATTTCGGCCACAAAAAAACAACAACTCAATAATGGAGCATTTCAACCATTATGTGGTGGTCTCACATCACGGCTGTACAGATGATAAATGTGCAGAAATTGCGTGATGCCATCATATCAATATGACCAAATCTGAGGAATGTCATGAAGAATGAAGGCAGTTCTGAGAGCATCACCCAATGACCAACTGTACCAGGTTCTAAGCTTGTACCATTAACAGTGCAAGAATGGCAGCAATTAAATATTCCCCTTGAAAATCAATAGGTGAATTTTGATTGGCTTTTGTAGGCTCCACCCACTTTTCTGAATTTTAATCCCAGTCACCCAGTAACCAACTGTGCAAAGTTAGATAACTTTACCATTAACAGTGTAAAGGCTCATACACACATCAGACCATAGTCTTTGAAAAATGAAAGATCATAGACCAATTTTACCCCCTTCCATGTAGTATGAGAGCCATACTTACACAGTCTATTCTATGGAGCTGAACTCCCCATCAGACAGAAATCTTTGCATGATGCTGCACACAAAGATGCTGTAGACATTCAAAAGATCAGTATCTGCAAAAGATCTTTCCTGCAAAAGATCTGTTCCTGCAAAATGCATTCATAGTCTATGAGATCTGCAGATCATCATACACACCTTGTTTAACAGACATTCATCTGCAGATCAGCTCCACCAGGATGGATTTTCAGATCTGCAGATGATTGTCTGATCTGCAGATAAATGTGTAATATGCAGCGCTGCGTAATATGTTGGCGCTTTATAAATACAATAAATAAATAAATAAATGTCAGTTAAACAAGGTGTGTATGATGATCTGCAGATCTCATAGACTATGAATGCAATTTGCAGGAACGGATCTTTGGCAGGAACAGATCTTTTGCAGATACTGATCTTTTGTGTCTGTACAGCATCTGTGCGTGCAGCATCTTGCAAAGATTTTTTTCTAATGGGGAGTTCAGCTCCATAGAAAAGACTGTAAAGGTATGGCTCTCATACTACATGCATGTATGCATGTTGGATTATTCTGGCTCTGTACAAATTAACAAACTGACACATCATTGCATTCCAGCGGTTCTGGAGGTGTGTTTAGCTTTTAAAGGTAACAATGGTTAATTTGCATATATTCAGCAGTGTTGCACTGGGAGACATCTCAAGCTCACTCCAACCTGAATTATCGCAAATTCTTTCTGTTTTAAGAAAGCAAACTTTTGTTTTTCTTAGCATTTTAGTAAGGGGGCTTTTAGGACCATTGTAGTCCCTTACACACTTCAATGAGTTATGGTTTACCATGAGCTTGCTGGTTAGTCTATACTACATGAAGGGTGGTAAGATTGGTCTGTGATCTTTCATTTTCCAAAGACTATAGTCTGATGTATGTATGAGCCTTAAAGTGATCTAAGCAGCTCCTGGCTTCAAATAGCTGAAAGGGCTGCCGTGTTTCAGGAGTTCAAAACTTTTGCTGCTTTTACAGGTCTTATACAGGGTCTTATCCAGGCTAGGTGTGAAATTCTTCAAGTGTGTCTTATGTTTTCTGTTTGAAGTACAATGGGAAAGGCTCATGGTTTGTTTGTGGTCAATTAAGTCTAATGAGGTGATTTCTTATCTGCCTTCCATCATCTGTTGCTCTCCTTCCGCAGGTCTTTTCATGGACACAAGAAATGTGTATTTTAACCCTTAAATGTAAAAAGATGAGGTAAAATGAAAGTTTTTTTTAATTATAAACCACATTCTTAGAATGCATTTTTAATTTGCTATAGAGCTGCACTGGGTGTTAAAAATGATGCTCGGTTCACTTTAAGAATGGCTGCAGTTTACATTTTCCCAGTGAAATTTGTATTTGTCTCCGGCCACTTTTTGGTTATGGGGATAAAAAGTATCCTATATGTTATTCCAGGTAATGTAGTATGTGTGTGCCAAATTTTATTCAAATCCGTTCAGCCATTGTTGCGTGATTGAGTAACAAACATCCAAACTTTCGCATTTATATTAGTGAGATATATATGAGATATATATTTTGCTGTATATGGTTATATGACCCCATCTTCCCTCATGATGTTTAGCCTAGGCTATGATGTAAAGCAGCCTCCTGCACCAGATTGCTCACCTTGCCAGCAGTAAAGAGGACTTTGACGTGGGTGCCGCATACAGATGGACACAAAGGGGGAATAATAGATGGTTTACAAGAAGACCCAAGCCCAAGCCTAGAGGCAGCAATCCAACTCCCCCCAGTGGTCCAAGCAATCCCAGGCCACACAGACCCCAGTCAAGAAATCCTAGGGGACAAGACAACACAGGCCATTCAGACACACAAAGTAATGATTTTTTATCAAGCGACACAGAAGGCGAACTAGACGGGGGGGCGCAAGTTTAGACAGATTTAGAAACCTACTACGCACACCCCAACACATGAAACGCAAGAAGGTGTGGGATCACTCGAAACCAACATATTGAGTATCATCAATTTATCAGAGTACGTACCATCTGAGTCTGAGATGACGGTTTTACAGAAGGGATTGACCTTTTCTCCAACTAAATCTCTTGATAAATTTGAATTGGTCAAAGATATTATATATATATATATATATATATATATATATATATATATATATATATATATATATATATATATATATCTTTTTTGCAGAAAGCTGGCTTTTAGGAAACACTTTCGATCTCCTACTACTTTGGAACCTGGTCTTAATGAGACGGATAGAGAAGTTCTTAATGATCTTATGAATCTATTGGGAGAATGCGAGAATGGACAAGGGGCGGTGAGTGAAAGATCCAGGCTCTTCAGAAAGCCTTCTAAATACATGCCTCCTTTTCAGAACTATCCTGATATTAAGATATTTTTTGAGGTAATGATTAAAGCGGTCTCAGAGATGAGGACACAAAAAATCGGGATAAGAATTTAACCAATGAAGAGCTTGCAGCTATTGATACGTTAAAAAATAACACTAATCTCATCATCAAGGAGGCAGATAAGGGTGGCAACATAATTATCTGGCCTAGAGACTTATATCTGAAAGAGGCTTGTAGACAATTAAACTACCAGGTTCTTTCTGGGGATCTGTAACGATTGCGGAATTATTTCCGTGGTCAGCGCACAGGACACACGCTGACACTGCAGAAAACCTCCACAAGCGTATAATTAGATAGAACCCAGCTATGGTGCTATGCACCTGTAGAGGGAGATTCCCACCGGCAGATGGAGCTGTGGAGTGCAGACGAACACAGCCTCTGCACAGCCACAGATGCCAGATGGGAATTGTACGAGTTGAAGCAATGCAGGGCTGGATAGCCCTAAAAGAGAGAGAGCATGGAGACAGAATGAATGTGTGTCCACCAATCTAGTCGCCACCCAGCGACGGTGAACACACATCAGCAGAAACAAAGTATGAACGCAATCGCAAGACTGGTGATTGCCAACAGTGACACAAGACCGAGCAGGACAGAGCACGAGAGTAGCAAGAAAGGCACAGCAAGCAACAACAATCAGAACATCAAGGAAAATAACAAACGCTAGCTAAACGCGAACACCGCACTCATTCGCAACAGCGAATGCGTTTAAGACACGATCACCGTGCGTTAGGCGCCCAGTGATAAGCGTGCCACCGTAACTAACCAATGAAACACAAACATGAAATAGAGAACGCGAACGCTTGCTAAACGGTTACCTCACCGAGCCTACAGCAAGCGTTTGTACCAGACAAGACAGACAGATGGGGCTACCAGTAGCAACCGCTGCTCTGGCTAGCACCCCTAAGGCAGAATACAAAAGGAACCACCGCTGCTACCACTAGAGCGGATGCAATCCAGACAGACAAAGGCAGAATACAGAAGGAACCACCGCTGCTACCACTAGAGTGGATGCGATCCAGACAGACAAAGGCAGAATACAGAAGGAACCACCGCTGCTACCACTAGAGCGGATGCGATCCAGACAGACAAACAGATGGGGCTACCAGTAGCAACCGCTGCTCTGGTTAGCACCCCTAAGGCAGAATACAGAAGGAAGCACTGCCACTACCACTAGGGCGAATGCAGTCCAGACAGATGGAGCAGCCAGTAGCAACCGCATCTCTGGCCTACACTCCCAGACAGACAGAACGATTTCCTGTCGACCACCGCTGGCGACAAGACAATCAAGACAGAGAGACAGAACAAGGCAATACAGATAATACAACCTGACTGCACTAGAATGGATGCCTAGTGCAGTAGAAAGGAATTACTCTAAGATAATCTTAGCAAACGATAGCAAGGCTGATACTCCAGGAGAGTTTGCAGGAACAAACCAACATGACCAGCAAGGGATTCTGGGAGCAAAAGGTATTTATACTGCAAGCCATCGAAGGAGGCAGCTAGGCAATTTGCATGACAAGTATATGCAAATTCCTCACCAGAAGAGCAACTCTGAAACTTGCAAAGCGAAGATAGGTCTGTTTTCCAGAGACCTGCAACACTCAGACCTAAAGAATGGACAAACAGCTGTCTGCCCGTGCAGACAGCTGAGCAGATCATTACAGGACCCCACTGATTACCCTTATGTACAACTAGAAATGTTACTCAATGAAGCTAAACATAGGGGAATCATAACAGCCAAATAATTTGAATTTCTGTTTCCAAAAACACCCACCATTGCCACTTTCTATGTGCTACCAAAAGTTCATAAGACTACTGTAGATCCTCTCGGCAGGCCTATCGTTGCCGGGATCAATAGCCTAACTGCTCCTTCTTGTTCGTTCATAGATTTCTTTTTGCAATTGCATGTTACAGCACTCGATATCTTACCTCAGAGACAGCATGGACCTTTTTGAGGATACTTGAAGACCTACGTGTACCGCCTGGAACCTTACTGCTTACCTATGATGTCGAATCATTGTACACCAACATCTCACATGAATGGGCCTTGCGCACAGTCAAATATTTCTAGGAGTTGGAGGACAACTCACATTCTGACCTACAAATATTCCTTCTACAGCTACTCAAGTTCATCTTGGACCACAACTACTTCCTATTCAATGGTAAATACTACAAACAGATATGTGGAGTAGCCATGGGTGCAAAGTGTGCACTGGCTATTGCCAACCTCTTCTTAGGGTATTGGGAGAGATTTTTGGCGATCAATATGTGACATACCACCCCTATATTTTGGGGTGGTATCGTTACATAGATGACCTATTGATCTTATGGCATGGTCCTACTGAGTTATGTGGTGTAACAAACGTTGGAGAGGCAGCCGTGGTGAACAGCGCTACCACCGCAGCTGCCTCCAGCTCCCTGTCTAGCAATGTATCCGTGCCTCAGGCGTCTAGCACGCCGAGGACGGGTCTGTCAGTTGCACATAGGGTTGCTTTGTCGCGTGCACACGCGCACAGACAGGACCTTTATGCGGGGAGGAGGCACGTCAGCTGACCGGCCGGTCGGCTGACGTCAGAGGAGCCGCTCGTCGCTCCTCATTGGCTGATAGGAGGGGGCATGCCAGTGGGGTCTCCTCTGCTTCATAAGCCTAGCTGAATCACTCGCAACTTGTCTGCTGTTGCGAATAGTTGGTGTTAGCGCTCAGACCCTTAGATAGTTCCAGTGTGCTTTGATCCGGGAGGAAACCGGGGATTTCACACAAGATAGGAATTGTTTGATAGCTTTAAAGATTATACATTACTGTGTTATTATTTGTGCATGACTCTGGCTCGTTCTGACTACTCTTCTGCTTAGTGATTCTGTACCTCTGCCCATCTGATCTTGCGGCCTACTCTGCCTGTTTATACCTTCCTGTCTCTGCCTTCCAATTTTGTACTGCATCTGTCTGTTTGTTGCCAAACCCGATCTGTCTGACCACTCTACTCTCACCAGAGGGCCCTTGACTCTGGTGAGGGGCGCTGTGCAAAAGTTGCCCCACACTTAGGGACAGATTATGCTCCAGCCACTTTTCCTCCAGTAGAAGCCGTACAATTGGTGCAGGTGTTCATGGAAGTTATCCCTGTGGGGCCTGCAACATTTGCCCTTATATGAGCAGACAAACTGAGATAAACAATTCTTCTGCATCCAGGAGTTACAGACTCAATCAATATATAAATTGCCGCACCAATGGGATTGTGTATACTCTCAGATGTAATTGTCCAAAGATTTATGTAGGTCAAACTAAAAATGCTCTTAAAGAGACTCCGTAACAAAAATTGCATCCTGTTTTTTATCATCCTACAAGTTCCAAAAGCTATTCTAATGTGCTCTGGCTTACTGCAGCACGTTCTACTATCACCGTCTCTGTAATAAATCAACTTATCTCTCTCTTGTCAGACTTGTCGGCCTGTGTCTGGAAGGCTGCCAAGTTCTTCAGTGTTGTGGTTCTGTGATGCATCTCCCCCCTCCAGGCCCCTCTCTGCACACTGCCTGTGTGTTATTTAGATTAGAGCAGCTTCTCTCTGCTCTCTTATCTTTTACAAGCTGGATAAATCATCCTCTGAGCTGGCTGGGTCACATACTGAGGAATTACATACAGGCAGAGCTGTCTGCACTCTGCAGGAAGAAACAGCCTGACACTTCAGTGGAAGATAGCTGCAGGGGGGAAGAAACACACAAATGATCTCTTGAGATTCAAAAGGAAGGGTGTATACAGCCTGCTTGTGTATGGATGTATTTTCTATGTGTGGACATACTGTACATCAACCTACTTCCTGTTTTGGTTGCCATTTTGTTTGTTTACAAACAAACTTTTAAAAACGGTTTTTAACTACTTTTAATGCGGTGAGGAGCAGCGAAATTGTGACAGAGGGTAATAGGAGATGTCCCCTAACGCACTGGTATGTTTACTTTTGTGCGATTTTAACAATACAGATTCTCTTTAAGGTTAGGATCCAACAGCATCTGTCCAAGATCAGATTGGCAGAACGTGACCGTAGGGAAGGTGCCACACTAACCTCAGTTGCTGCACATTTTTTTGGATTACCATGCTGGCTCCTATAGCCAGTTATGGCTATTTGGTCTGGAACATATTAGGTCCACCAATAGGCGAGGAGACAGTCACCAAGTTATTATAAAAGGAGGCCAGGTGGATCTATAATTTAGAATCTACAGACTGTCCCACATACCTAAGATATGACAGTTTTCATCCCAAGCACATTAAGAACTCTATAATTTACAGCCAAGCTATAAGGTACAACCGGATTTGTTCTGACAGGATGGACAGAGACAAGAACCTGGATCGCCTTAAGAACACTTTCATTAAACAAGGTTACAGTCCTCCCATGGCTGAGGCCCAAATCAGGAAAGCCAGCAACATCCCCAGGACTGAACTCCTGAAATATAAGCAAAACCAGAAAGAGGACCGTGTCCCTTTGGTTGTCACCTACAACCCACACCTGGAAATCTTAAGGAAGATTGCTAAGCAACTTCATCCCATTTTACACAAGGATCACAGACTGAGAACGATATTCCCTAAACCTCCACTCCTGTCATATCGGCAACCACACAATCTAAAACAGATGATTGTCACGAGTTCTTTGAATCAACAAAACGGAACATCACCCTGCCGACAAAAAAAATGTGGGACCTGCAGACACATTTACTCCACTGACAGGGTAACGATACCAGGTTCACAACAGGAGTACAGAGTACAAGGTACATTTTCCTGTGGTTCCACCAATCTGGTATATCTGATCATGTGTGCTAAATGCCCCGAAGTTATGTACGTGGGAGAAACTGGACAACCTCTGCGCAAACAAATGAATGGACACAAGCACACTATTAATGATACCAAATCGGGACTCCCAGTTGCTACACACTTTCGGTCCAACGGACACAGCATGGATGATCTTCGTGTCACTGCCCTGAAGGGCGGCTTCAAAACTTCAAATGATCGATTAATAGCAGAAACTAAATTTATAAATTGGTTCAAAGCTGTGCAGAATGGTTTGAATAAAGACAACAACTTTTTATTTTGGTATGAGACTGATGATATTTGAACTTTCTCAGCCATTCTAGCTGAACTTGTGAACTAAGAATTTACGATATCTCTGGGTAAATCCTAATCCCAGGTCTGTGAGCATGGAGTAAACAAGGATCCTTATCTCAGCTAACAACCTCTAACCCCATTCAAATGGTCTGTTTGAATTAAGGCATCTTAATGACATGTATTTATGCTTTAAAAAAATATCTGTTTTCCCTTTTGATGTTGCATGTATATAGCTGTCTGTACCACCAGCTTGCAAACTAACAGGATATAAGCCCGATGAAGGCTGCAAGGCCAAAAGCTTTCTTATTTTTATTCATTTTTAGTTAGCCAATAAATGGTATCAAAAAGGTAGAAAGTGACCTGCCCTGCCCTGGTACTAAGATGGGTTACAGGTGCTGCTCCTTTAACTGGGTGGCGCCAGTGATCCTAAGTTACAGATAGAAGAAACAACGGAGCGCTCCTTGGTGCATTAACTTTTTAATATCAAAAGACACGCAACATAGATACACTTACAGTGTGTAGATGAAATAAGCGCTTGTCAGGCCTGCTGGCGGTTCTCTCCCCGCTCCTGTGCCTGGCCGGGGCTACGGGAGCGATGGTATCAGCGGGGGTAACACGCGGTGGGCGGAGCCTGGTGCGCTGGAGCCGTATGACGTCACGACGCATTTCGGCGTAACCACGCCTTCGTCAGGTGACGCTACGGCAAATACGGCTCACATTTATACTTCCCAGAGTGGGAGTGCTTAAAGATGTTGAACTGTAGGACTCCGCCTTTATGGCGTGTCCTATTAAAGAACAGGTGTATTTAAAACAAAAACTTTATTAGTTTAGGAACAATCCCATGGGCTTTGCCTTATGGGTTGCCTTTACTGAAATTAAAAGTGATAATAAAAAGTGAAAATAAAAATGAAATTAAAAGGTTATGGACGGTGATGCTGCGCTTAACCTACGAGCTGATTATATTGATGAGCTTAGGGGATAGATATAATGTGGATTGTATGATAAAAGTGTGCTCCACGGACATGGCTCATATCCCATGGTGCTGTAAAGCAAAGCGTGGGGCAAGGAGTCTAAATTTGGGACAGCCTCAATGGGCTGTACTGTCACCACTGTGTGCCCTGAATCAAAGTTCATAATGCAGCGAGGGGATGCATACCAAATTGGTGTTCAGAAAGTGAGAGGCTACAGATGCGACGTTAAGGTCGCATCGGTGCCTGGCGCGTTTGGGAGTGAAACTTATGAGTGCGTTGGTGTACGCCGAAACGCATCGTGACGTCATACGGCTCCAGCGCACCAGGCTCCACCCACCGCGTGTTACCCCCGCTGATACCATCGCTCCCGTAGCCCCGGCCAGGCACAGGAGCGGGGAGAGAACCGCCAGCAGGCCTGACAAGCGCTTATTTCATCTACACACTGTAAGTGTATCTATGTTGCGTGTCTTTTGATATTAAAAAGTTAATGCACCAAGGAGCGCTCCATTGTTTCTTCTATCCAATAAATGGTATCATCCTGATTTAAAACTTCTTAATTAAGAATCAATGTCCCCTTTAGGCCTTAATGAGGAGATGACTCTGGGTTCATTTGACCATATAATTCACCATGCATTTCTTTTGTTGCAGATTGTATACTTTATTAATCCCTAATTATAACTGGCTGTATGTACCTCAAATGGACTTTGGAACGTTATTCTGGACATTATTTATGTATACCGTCACATTGAGGACATTTTTGAATTATCCATGTCTTGCTGATGGATTATACGACGTGTTTTTGATAATTTTGCGTCGCTGTTTCCCTTTTCTGGACGTTTTGAAACCACCTTGGACTATCCTCATAATGTGGGCAGTGGCCCTTTAAATCATGGATTCCGCATTGTATTTGCATTATTTAATTATGAAATGTCATTATTTTTTACAAACACTGTATACTGTATGTAGCGTTGATGTTGCAGCACAGTGACAGCTTGTGTGCTCCTTATACATGGGCATATAATTTGTCACTGGCCCTTTAAAATCATGGATGCTCCATTATGGTGGCTTGTTTATAATTTAGGAGCCAATATGATGGATATGAATTGTTATTGATTATCTATATGGATTATGTTTATATTGCATTGCTATGTTACAGCATCCTTCCTAATAGCTTATGTATATCACTATAGTGTGCATAGCTTTGCTACATGAATCCCCAGGCTCACGCTGGTCTATTGTAGAGATTCCCCCTCGCTCTTTGAAAAAGTGGCGCGACGGCCGTGATACGGGTGAAGAAGTCCACCGAGGGCTCCTTTCTCCCACATACCCTCCTCTATGGCATCCTAGACTGGCTAAGTATACCTCCTGTTCACTTTTTCCTCTGTGGCTTCACCCACATGCCAGTCTCACTCAAACTATGCACGCTATAGGATTATGTATTGTCATTTTTGGGCACACCATGTATTGATGTTTAATGCACTAATTCATTGTTCATATTGAATGTTATCACTCTTACTCTATGTGTATGCGATAAATGCTATCACAGCAGTTATCACATAAGCTGCCGCACGCAAAGGTTTACACGCAAATCGTTGCTTTGCGTGATATCACGCGAAGTAACGATTCGCGTGCTATCACAGCAGTTATCACATGAGCTGCCGCACGCAAAGGTTTACACGCTAATCGTTATGTCGCGTGATAAGCGAAGGTTGGTGCGCGATCAGGTGCCCTTTTCACGTGAAAAGCGCATGTGATCGTGCACAAACCTTCGCTTATCACGCAAAGTAACGCTGTTCGCACGCAAACCTTTGCGCGCGGCAGCTCGCGTGATAACTGCTGTGATAGTGAATCAAGCCCAATAAGTGAAGTGAATTGCCCATGTACTCCATAAAAAAAAATTGTGATTTGTTCCTCTATGTCACATATCTGTAATTGACTAATATTTGCACTTTTATTACCTTTATGTTCAGCATAGCTTATTTGTCAGTGCTACACAAGTACAGTACATACCGTATTTTTCGGACCAGAAGACGCACTTTTTCTCCCCCAAAAGTGGGGGGGAAAAAAGTCAGTGCGTCTTATGGTCCGAATAGTACATTTTCGGCACAGCACAACGGTTCTCTGTCACCCCCCACTAATGACCGCGGCAATTTCAAAGCAAATGTAGCAGCGTGTACAAAGTGTACTCTAATTCTCTGTCCCTGATACCATTGCAAATCCTCACCAGCAATAAGTGCTGGCATCTGCTATAAACGTGATTTCAGCATCACATGACACAACACTGCAGTACTGGATGAATAATAGAGTGTAAGAAGGTACTCGTTTGTTTTTCTCATCCCAAGATTTTTTTTTTTTAATTGACCATGTGAGCAAGAAACTGATTTGTTTTGTGATAAGTAGAGATAGCCCGAACCTCAGATTTTCGGTTCGCAAACCTCCCGCGAAAGTTCGGTTCGCGCGAACTTTTGCGAACCTCCATAGACTTCAATGGGGAGGCGAAGTTTGAAAACTAGAAAAATTTATGCTGGCCACAAAAGTGATGGAAAAGATGTTTCAAGGGGTCTAACATCTGGAGGAGGGCATGGCGGAGTGGGATAGCAGCCAAAAGTCCCGGGGAAAAATCTGGATTGGACGCAAAGCAGCGTTTTAATAGCAGAAATCACATTGACTGCTAAATTGCAGGCCTAAAGTGCTTTAAAACATCTTGCAGGTGTATACATCAATCAGGGAGTGTAATTAGTGTACTGCTTCACACTGACACACCAAACTCACTGTGTAACGCACCGCAAACAGCTGTTTGGTCTGATGAGTCCAAATTTGAGATCTTTGGTTCCAACCACCTTGTCTTTGTGCGATGCAGAAAAGGTGAACGGATGGACGCTACATGCCTGGTTCCCACCGTGAAACATGGAGGAGGGGGTGTGATGGTGTGGGGGTGCTTTGCTGGTTACACGGTTGGGGATTTATTCAAAATTGAAGGCATACTGAACCAGCATGGCTACCACAGCATCTTGCAGCGGCATGCTATTCCATCCGGTTTGCGTTTAGTTGGACCATCATTTATTTTTCAATGACCCCAAACACACCTCCAGGCTATGTAAGGGCTATTTGACCCGGAAGGAGAGTGATGGGGTGCTGCGTCAGATGGACTGGCCTCCACAGTCACCAGACCTGAACCCAATCGAGATGGTTTGGGGTGAGCTGGACTGCAGAGTGAAGGCAAAAGGGCCAACAAGTGCTAAACATCTCTGGGAATTCCTTCAAGACTGTTGGCATTCTCTTGAGGAGCTTCAAGAGGTAGTCACCTCACCTGAAATGGTCTTCCAAGAGTGTGCAAAGCAGTAATCAAAGCAAAAGGTGGCTACTTTGAAGAACCTAGAATATGACATATTTTCAGTTGTTTCACACTTTTTGTTTATGTACTATACTTCCACATGTGTTAATTAGTGTTGGGCGAACAGTGTTCGCCACTGTTCGGGTTCTGCAGAACATCACCCTGTTCGGGTGATGTTCGAGTTCGGCCGAACACCTAATGGTGTTCGGCCAAACCGTTCGGCCACATGGCCGAACTAAGAGTGCATGGCCGAACGTTCCCCGAACGTTCGGCTAGCGCTGTGATTGGCCGAACGGGTCACGTGGTTCGGACCCGAACGCGCTCTGATTGGCCGAACTGTCACGTGGTTCGGGTAAATAAATACCCGAACCACGTCATATCTCCGCCATTTGTCTGTGGGTTTAGCTTTGGGTAGGCAGGCAGGGTAGTTCGCGCTCCAGCCACGCTAGCCAGGGTCCCCCCTGTCATTGTGTCGCTGCTGGGAATAGTAGTACACCGCTCGCTCAGCCACACTATATAGCATTCTGTTTACTGCCACTCTGTGTACCTCGCTCAGCCACACTATATAGCATTCTGTTTACTGTTCTGTGTCTGCTGGGAATAGTAGTACACCGCTCGCTCAGCCACACTATATAGCATTCTGTTTACTGTTCTGTGTCTGCTGGGAATAGTAGTACACCGCTCGCTCAGCCACACTATATAGCATTCTGTTTACTGCCACTCTGTGTACCTCGCTCAGCCACATTATATAGCATTCTGTTTACTGTTCTGTGTCTGCTGGGAATAGTGGTACACCGCTCGCTCAGCCACACTATATAGCATTCTGTTTACTGTTCTGTGTCTGCTGGGAATAGTAGTACACCGCTCGCTCAGCCACACTATATAGCATTCTGTTTACTGTTCTGTGTCTGCTGGGAATAGTAGTACACCGCTCGCTCAGCCACACTATATAGCATTCTGTTTACTGCCACTCTGTGTACCTCGCTCAGCCACATTATATAGCATTCTGTTTACTGTTCTGTGTCTGCTGGGAATAGTGGTACACCGCTCGCTCAGCCACACTATATAGCATTCTGTTTACTGTTCTGTGTCTGCTGGGAATAGTGGTACACCGCTCGCTCAGCCACACTATATAGCATTCTGTTTACTGTTCTGTGTCTGCTGGGAATAGTAGTACACCGCTCACCCGCCACTGTATAGCATTGTGCTCTGTGTCGCTGCTGGGAATAGTGGTACACCGCTCACCCGTCACTGTATAGCATTGTGCTCTGTGTCGCTGCTGGGAATAGTGGTACTGTATAGCATTTCTGTACTGCCACTGTACTGCTGCCAGTCAGCGTGTACTGTAAGGATAAGTGAAATGAGAAAGAAATCCGGTGAAAGAGGGAGGGGCAAGGGAAGAGGTGTTTCCCCTGACGGTTCACGTACAGGCCACAGGGGAG
Source organism: Hyperolius riggenbachi (assembly GCF_040937935.1). Taxonomy (NCBI): domain Eukaryota; kingdom Metazoa; phylum Chordata; class Amphibia; order Anura; family Hyperoliidae; genus Hyperolius; species Hyperolius riggenbachi. Next base: position 133,301,909 of record NC_090655.1, on the reverse strand, counting down.
CACCCAAGAAAACCCACTCAATACCGCCCATGTTGTCCAGGACAACAACCCTCACAAATCCAAAAGAACAGGACCAGATAATTACTTGGATGACCTCTCAAGCGTCCAGCAGTGGGTTAAGCAGCACCAGCACATCACGCACGAGGTCCGAGTTCTCAGCCAGTTACAAGGAGCCAGTGGGCACAAAGCTGACACAACCGGCAGCGACACCACGCACACAACTGCCAGATAACCAGTCCGATGAATTACCTCAGGACACAATGGGGGATTCGCAGGAGCTATTCCCAGCCCAACAAACTTCCACCTTTCAAAGGTCAATGGAGGAACAGCCAGAAATGTTGTGCCTGGATTCACAACCGTTATCTGTGGGAAATGCACCGCGCACTGAAATACAAGGCGAGTCCGAGGAGGACTTGGAAACTTAAATCCCAGAGCAATTTGGGCAGGAGAGGTTGCAATTGCAGGAGGTCGGCCGACAAGATCTGGAAGACGACGTTGGAGTGTGCTGCGCAGAGGTTGTTGTGGGGAGCTCTACTCCACGGCGGCGGCCCACAATGACATATGACGAGTTTGAGGAGATGGAAGAGGAAGGCATGGACAATGTGGACAGAGACCCAGATTTTGTTTGTGAACGAGAACATCGCCGTCGTAGCAGCAGCACAGATGAGTCTGTTGAAGAACCCACTGCTGCACGAGTTCGCCTTGCGCCACAAGGTAGGCGGCGCGCAATTTCAGGCACCACAAGCGTGGAAGTTCAAGTGAGAGGCAAAAGAGGAGCAAACAGAAATCGCCAGCAAGGAGGCAGGTGCTCCAAAGTCTGGGCTTTCTTTGAAGACTGCACTGAGGATGTTACCATGGCGATTTGCAAGGTGTGCAAGACCCGCCTGAGCAGGGGGAAAAGTATTAACAACCTCTCCACCACCAGCATGAGCCGTCACATGCTATCCAAACATCCCACTCTGTGGGCAAACGCGTCAGGACAGGGTACCAGCAACAACACTGCCTCCCTTGGGTTCACCAGACTCACCACCAGACCCGCCTCAGCAGCAGCAGTAGCCCAGCCATTGCGTGGTTCACAACATTCACAAACATCAGACGACGCTGACACTGTCACTTTCCGGAGTAGTGCTCTTGAGGTCTCCCAGTGTTCATCAAACACAACAACCAACAGCCCTTCCGTGTGCAGCGCTACGGTTCAGTTGTCTGTGTCAGAGATGTTTGAGCGCAAGAGGAAATTGCCAGCAAATGACCCCCGGGCCGTGGCAGTAACAGCCAGCATAGCCAAGCTTCTGGCCTGCGAAATGCTGCCATATCGAGTGGTGGAGACAAACAGCTTCAAGGGCATGATGTCAGTGGCCATCCCACGTTACGTGGTTCCCAGCCGCTACCACTTTGCGCGCTCTGCAGTGCCTGAGTTGCATGAGCACGTGGTCAGCAAAATAACCCGAAGCTTGAAGAATGCCGTTGCCTGCAAGGTTCACCTCACCACTGACACCTGGACGAGTGCGTTCGGCCAGGGTCGATACATCTCCCTTACCGCGCACTGGGTGAACCTTGTGGAGCCTGGCAGCGATTCCTCACCTGCTACGGCGCGGGTGTTGCCCACGCCGCAAACAGCTGCACTGCCGTCCCTCCCACTGGATAACAACAGCAGCAGCTACCTCTCTGACTCCTTCTCCTCCAACGCATCTCAAAGCTGTACCTCATCCGGAAACGCTAACCCAGCAGCAGTAGGATCGTGGAAGCAGTGCAGCACAGCTGTTGGCATGCGTCAGCAAGCGTTGCTGAAGCTGATCTGCCTTGGGGATAAGCAGCACACAGGGGAGGAAATTTGGAGGGGAATAAAGGAACAGACGGATTTGTGGCTGGCACCGCTGGACCTGAAACCGGGCATGGTTGTGTGTGATAATGGGAGTAATCTCATTCGCGCTTTAAGGTTGGCTAAGCTGACACACATCCCTTGCCTGGCGCACGTGATGAACCTAGTAGTTCAGCGGTTCCTGAGGACATACCCAGGCGTGGCCGATCTTCTGTTGAAGGTGCGTCGAGTGGCCAAACATTGTAGAAATTCCAGTACTGCTTCGGGGGCACTCGCCAAGATGCAGGAGCGCTTCAATCTCCCCCACCATCGCTTGCTGTGTGATGTCCCTACGCGCTGGAATTCTACGCTGCACATGCTAGCCCGCTTTTGCGAGCAGAAGAGTGCAGTGGTCCAGTACATGACGGCGCAGTACCGAGGCGCATCCGGCCAGCTGCCAAGCTTCTGTGGATCCGATTGGGCCAACATGTTGGGCCTCTGCCAAGTCCTCCAAAATTTTGAGCAATCCACGTTGCTTGTGAGCAGTGACAACTCTTCAGTCAGCATTACCATACCACTGCTGTGTTTACTGAAGAGGTCGATGTTAAAAATCAAGGAAACAGCTGTCATGATGCAACTGGGGGAATCTGAAGGAGAAAACGATCAGCGTGATGGTACCAACATCAGGCCATCCGCCTCAGGGAACGCTGGCCCCAGCAGCTATGACGAAGAAGAGGAGGAGGAACAGCTGGAGTTGGAGCAGGAATTTCATGCCACCACTGACGAGGGCCAGAGCGGTGCACGTTGGACTTCCACAATTCAACGCGAATGGTCAGCAGAAGCAGACCAGGAGGAAGGTGACGACTATGATGCATCACAACAACTATCACAACGCTCACAAGAGGATGATGAGGATTCTGGTAGGACTCTGGCACACATGGCTCAATTCATGCTAGACTGCATTGAACGTGACCCACGCATTGTGCGCATTCTGGACAACACCAATTACTGGGTTTATACCCTTCTGGATCCACGGTACAAACACAATGTTCCAAAATTGCTTGAAGAAAGAGTCAGACAGGTCAAAATGGAAGAATACCAGCAGGCCCTTGTGGAGACTTTAGAGAGGAGATTGAAATCCTCCCCCTCCTCTAGCCAGTTGTACGCAGACAGACTGACTTCCGCAAACCCAGGACGACCAGGAGGGCAGCAAACAACGCAAGCCTCAGCTAGTACCCAAAAGGGAATGGTATCGGCAGTGTCCTTGGAGTGGGAAAATTTTCTGACACCCATGCAGCAGCAGCCCACTGAACAGCAAGCGTGCAGATCCACCTCCAACACCGATCGCCTGGAGAAGATGGTCAAGGACTACATGTCAGATGACGTAGCTGTGTCGAACAATCCATCTGCACCCTTCAACTATTGGGTATCGAAGCTAGACACCTGGCACGAACTGGCAATGTACGCAATAGAGGTGCTGGCTTGCCCGGCAGCCAGCGTTATGTCGGAACGCTGTTTCAGTGCGGCCGGAGGCATCGTCACAGATCGGCGTATCCGCCTCTCCACAGAAAATGCAGACCGTCTGACTCAAATTAAAACGAATCAATCCTGGATTGGAAATGACTACGCAACACTCCAGGACCCCAACCAAGTAACATGACCAATGAACATCTGGGATGGTGTAGCGTTTCCGGTCCCTGTTTATTGAACCTCTCATCTGTATTACATTTATGACTGCATGGCGGCAAAAAGCATTGCTGCTATATCCGCACGCTTCTTGCCCTCATGCAAGGCCTGGGTTGTTGTGTCTTACAAAGCGTGGCCTTCTCCTCCTGCGCCTCCTCCTGTTCCATCACGTCTGCTGCTGCTGGGTTAGCGTTGCCGCGTGGTCCCTGTTTATTGAACCACTTATCTTTATTACATTTATGACTGCATGGCGGTACAAAGCATGCTATCCGCACGCTTCTTGCCCTCATGCAAGGCCTGGGTTGTTGTGTCTTACAAAGCGTGGCCTTCTCCTCCTGCGCCTGCTCCTGTTCCATCACGTCTGCTGCTGCTGGGTTAGCGTTGCCGCGTGGTCCCTGTTTATTGAACCACTTATCTTTATTACATTTATGACTGCATGGCGGTACAAAGCATGCTATCCGCACGCTTCTTGCCCTCATGCAAGGCCTGGGTTGTTGTGTCTCACAAAGCGTGGCCTTCTCCTCCTGCGCCTCCTCCTGTTCCATCACGTCTGCTGCTGCTGGGTTAGCGTTGCCGCGTGGTCCCTGTTTATTGAACCACTTATCTTTATTACATTTATGACTGCATGGCGGTACAAAGCATGCTATCCGCACGCTTCTTGCCCTCATGCAAGGCCTGGGTTGTTGTGTCTCACAAAGCGTGGCCTTCTCCTCCTGCGCCTCCTCCTGTTCCATCACGTCTGCTGCTGCTGGGTTAGCGTTGCCGCGTGGTCCCTGTTTATTGAACCACTTATCTTTATTACATTTATGACTGCATGGCGGTACAAAGCATGCTATCCGCACGCTTCTTGCCCTCATGCAAGGCCTGGGTTGTTGTGTCTTACAAAGCGTGGCCTTCTCCTCCTGCGCCTCCTCCTGTTCCATCACGTCTGCTGCTGCTGGGTTAGCGTTGCCGCGTGGTCCCTGTTTATTGAACCACTTATCTTTATTACATTTATGACTGCATGGCGGTACAAAGCATGCTATCCGCACGCTTCTTGCCCTCATGCAAGGCCTGGGTTGTTGTGTCTCACAAAGCGTGGCCTTCTCCTCCTGCGCCTCCTCCTGTTCCATCACGTGTGCTGCTGCTGGGTTAGCGTTACCGGTCCCTTTTCCTGGAACCTCTTATATGTATTACATTTATGACTGCATGCCGACAAAAAACATGTTACCTGTGCAAAGAAAACAGACATTTCCCGCATTTAAAAGACAGTTTTCCCTTTGAAACTTTAAAATCGATTTTCTCAAAAACTATAAGCTCTTTTTGCTAATTTTTTTTTTCCTCTTGTACCCACTCCCAAGGTGCACATACCCTGTAAATTTGGGGTATGTAGCATGTAAGGAGGCTTTACAAACCACAAAAGTTCGGGTCCCCATTGACTTCCATTATGTTCGGAGTTCGGGTCGAACACCCGAACATCGCAGCCATGTTCGGCCTGTTCGGCCCGAACCCGAACATCTAGATGTTCGCCCAACACTAGTGTTAATTCATAGTTTGGATGCCTTCAGTGTGAATCTACTATGTTCATAGTCATGAAAATAAAGAAAACTCTTTGAAGGAGAAGGTGTGTCCAAACTTTTGGTCTGTACTATATATATATATATATATATATATATATATATATATATATATATATATATATATATATATATATATATATATATATATATATATATATATATATATATATACACAGTGGTGTGAAAAACTATTTGCCCCCTTCCTGATTCCTTATTCTTTTGCATGTTTGTCACACTTAAATGTTTCTGCTCATCAAAAACCGTTAACTATTAGTCAAAGATAACATAATTGAACACAAAATGCAGTTTTAAATTATGGTTTTTATTATTTAGTGAGAAAAAAACTCCAAATCTACATGGCCCTGTGTGAAAAAGTGATTGCCCCCCCTTGTTAAAAAATAACTTAACTGTGGTTTATCACACCTGAGTTCAATTTCTGTAGTCACCCCCAGGCCTGATTACTGCCACACCGGTTTCAATCAAGAAATCACTTAAATAGGAGCTTTCTGACACAGAGAAGTAGACCAAAAGCTAGACATCATGCCAAGATCCAAAGAAATTCAGGAACAAATGAGAACAAAAAGTAATTGAGATCTATCAGTCTGGTAAAGGTTATAAAGCCATTTCTAAAGCTTTAGGACTCCAGCGAACCACAGTGAGAGCCATTATCCACAAATGGCAAAAACATGGAACAGTGATGAACCTTCCCAGGAGTGGCCGGCCGACCAAAATTACCCCAAGAGCGCAGAGAAAACTCATCCGAGAGGCCACAAAAGACCCCA